>NC_058372.1:131897500-132595000 GCF_018350175.1 Felis catus
AAGTTGGAAGTTGGGGCCCTAAACGATCAAAAGACCCTTTTTTTGAGATACAGGTGAGCTGGAACAAAGCAGAGGGAGGGTGCCAAGATGGTGTCTGCAGCCTGCGTTCCTTGAGAGCAGCTCCGTAGTCCACTAGGTGCGTGCCAGACTTGAAGCCTGCCTCAGACGGAAGCTCCAGGACAAGCCAAGAGTCTTCCTTCACAGACAGACTGGGGGTGTGGCTCAATTTGCTGTCTGCACAGTGCACTGAGGGTGGCAGCCTGCCAAGGGCTGTCTCTCCAATTGCCACAGTCCTGTGGAACCCAGGAACGCGAGCTCCCCCTTGCTATGAGAGCCAGGCAATCAGAGGCTTCCTTTGGGTAGCAGCTACAAAAAACTGGAGGGCCAGACGTAAAAACCAGGGCACCGACCCCGTGTGAATCTCCTCTCCAGGAGACACAGTGACTCTGGAGGGCGGCAGAGGAAAAGCATAAAACTTAGTGCTTGCCCTCCATGGTCTCTAGAAAGGATCACAGTCAGTCCCAAGATGTGTGTTTAATTACAAGTCTGCCCCTCAGGCTGCAGCCATGATGGTTAGTTAATAGGCCTCCCCCACAGAAAGACTGAACTTCTGGGTCTGTTGCCTTTTGCTGTGCTCCGGGGAGGGGGCGGGTAGCTGTGATGACTCTTTCTCCATTGGTAACAGTCTGGTGGGATCCACAGGCGTAAGCTCCACTGGCTGCCGGAGCCTGGTGATTAGAGAGGGGTCTCCTAGCAGCAGCTGCAAATTCAGGGCACCAGATGAGAATATGAGCCCCTTTCTGGGTGTCACTGATTGTTCTAGTTCCACGAGGACCAGGAATGCAAGTTCCTCTGGCCTCCAGAGCCAGGAAGTCAGGAGGCCTCCTCTGGGTAGCTGCTGCAAAGATCAGACATCAGAAGCTTATAGAAGCTCCCCTCCAGGAGTACTGGTGTTCTCAATCAGGGCAAAGGGAGAGTGTGAAGCTGGTTCCCCCCCAGGCTCTGTTCTTGGAGAGTGTTCCAGCAGGCACCTACTGTGTGTGTTAAATAAGATGCTGGCCCCTCAGGACGAGGCTTTAATCTAAGCCAGTGAGCCTTTGACTTTAAGTCTGGGTGCAATCAGCTAGACTTTTTATTGGATATGAAAATCACTTTTCTCTTTCCCTTATAAAGGGTAAAGTCCACCAGCTTACTTGCTCTTCTCTCTGTTTAAAACAAACACAATACTGCATTTGGAGCTTATTAAATCTTAACCCTTTGGGGGACCCCTAGACATCTAGCACTTTAGTTCTAGAATTCCGTGTTCTGAAATCACTGCATTTAAAGTTGGAGAAGACTAGATGGTTTAGTAATATAATTATACATAAATGTTCATTGGGTTAGTTACAAACAGCTGGATATTAAAAATTCAATGAAAATTTGGTTGAAGTGTAAATAATCCAATTGGATGCTTATTGCGCTTTACTACACAGTATATTTGTCTTCTAGATGATTTGTCCAAGCAGCATCACTCTTTCATTCTTTTTCTCTCTTTTTTCTTCCACCTCTTCTTCCTCCCCCTCCTTTTCCACCTCCTTTTCCTCCTCCTTCTTTGTCCTTTTTGAACAGACACCATTTATCCATACAAAAATCTGCCGTTTAACAGGGGTAATATTGTCAAGATGACAGGGCATGTAGTGGCAGTTTCTCTGATTTTAATTCAGAGTTAATTAACTTTACTCGTTGCCTAAATCCAAGTGTGTTTCCTTGACCTCCCACAAATTTGAGTCTCTGATTAAGATTTGGGTGGGTCATCTATCTCAGCCCTGATTTTCTTTTAACCTCTTTACATGGCATTGGCCTAGCTGCTGTCCTAAATATTCCAGAGATCAAATGCTCTAATACCATGGACTAAAAAATGACCTGAGCCATGCTTTGTGGACTGCCATGGTCTCACTATGGGAAGTACTTAAACTATTTTTAAAACTATAAAATACAAGAATGGGATGAATACATCACACATGCACACACACACACACACACACACACACAAATCCTACAAAATAATCCATTTGAATTCTTGGCTGTCCCACTGAGAAATTAATATTTAAGCACAAAGTTAGTTTCGAATTTAAAGGACAAAAAAGATCACCTATGTTTGTTGTTAATCCAACAGATTTTATTGATGATCTTTTATGTGCTAAATAATAAGTTAGGTTTTGAGGACCTGTGCTGAGCAAGATAACAAAACTCTCTCATCGCAAAACTCAGAGCCTAATGAAGGAGACAGACACGCCAACAATAGTAATAAAGTTAGAAAACTGGTATAACAGAGATCATAAAAGGTATCTGGAATATGGTAGAAATATAGTGTTCAAACAATGTGTGTTTGATGCGTGACCAAATGAATGAATCAATGAGTGGAAGAATGAATATGGCACACATGGCAGAAACATGTTTCTGTTTAGTGGTTGACTGGGGAAGCCTTCCTAAAGGAAGAAGTGTTTAAGCGATGGCCTTAAAAAGTTAGCTTAATAAATAGGAAAAAAGTGTGCTCAAAGCAGAGGAGGACTTATGTTGGAAAGTCTGGAGGTGAAGGAGAGCTCTCTGGGTTCAGAGTAGTGCTAGAAGTTGAATAGATAGCAAGGGGAAAAGTCTCAGAGGCAGCTTGAGACATGGGAGGGAGTCAGGACATACAAAGTATTATAAATCCTTCTTCTGAGGGATTGAAAATGGTTTAAGGGGTCCAGAGGTTCAGGAACTAACCCAATATCTGTAACAATAATTAAATGAATTGTTTCACCCATCCCCCTACCTACCTCCACTCTGGTGACCGTCAGTTTGTTCTCTGTACTTAAGAGTCTATTTCTTGGGTGAAGTAAGTGATGGGGATTAAGGAGCGCACTTGTGCTGAGCACTGGGTGAACTGTTAAATCACTATATTGTACACCTGAAACTAATATTAAAAAAATGAACTTCAAGGCTATGATGAACTGGTTATATAACCTCACTGTCTCCCTAACTTGCCTGCTGATTCTTTTACATTAGCAGATAGCCTGATCTTGTTCTCCTGGTTAAAATATGAATAGAATGAGACACAATGTTTTAAAGATAAACCAACTAAAATAATTGTATTCTAATGGCACTTTGTTAAATGGAGCACACTGCTAAAAATTATAGCCCCAAAGACAATGAGACCAACATTTAAAATAAAGTCAATACTTTACATTTTTTGAAAGAATTGGTCTAGAATACAAGAAAAAGAAAACTTGGAAAGGAACAGGATGCCATGAATTACTCCACATTATTCCCCATCTTCTTGTTCTTGGATATTCTAAATTGTTTTAATTTTATCTAAATGTAAGATCTGCAAGTTCTAAGAAAGCTACCCACTTGCTCAAACTCCTACTTTTAGAATGTTTGAAGGGTGCCTGGCTGACTCCCTTGGTAGAGCATTTGATTCTTGGTCTTGGGATAATGAACTCCATCTAGCCCCACGCTGGGGGTAGAACTTACTTTAAAAAAATAAATAATAGAAACAAGATGTTTGAAGTGGGAGGGGGCAGAGGAATGAACAAGCCTTATGGGCAAGGAAGTTTCTAATTTAAGTCTACACATAAATTATTAAAAAATGTTTCTTAAGTCCTTACCTAAGGTTTCACCTGAATGAATTTTTACTATTCCAAGTCTCTCTCTGCCTCAAACTCTAATCTAAGAAAATTTGAGATCCTTTAACAAAGTTTCTCAACATCAACTATATAACTATTTTCAATAGCATTACTTACTTACATCATTCAGAAATTTTGGGAGGTGCAAAACAGGTGGGATTACTGTGAGATAAAACAGTTCATGGTGAATCCAGGGATTATGACTCTCACAATTAATTCATAATTGAAAGGAGATATGGGATGTATGTTGGAATTAAAATGAACTATGAGAAATCAGCTTACTTACTTTAAATCAAGCTAGTACTTTTGTGGATTATTCAAATAATACAATAGGTGTTTAACACCATATTTAATTGTTTGACACAAAACCTTACATTTTCAAATGCCTTAAATAATTTTATTTTCCGATGCTCTATGGCTTCAAAAAGAGTAAAGAATCTACACCTTTGGTTGCAGTTATAAGAAGAATTATAAGAGATATGTAGACCAAATTCGCTAAATGTTAAATAGTAAGCTATTTGGAAATGATTCAATTTATAAATACTACTTTGGGCATGGCTTCGATTCTGGAGACAAAGTATAGTACTGTTCTTGGTTACTATATGAAATGACATCAATAAATCATCCCATAAACCCCCATCTCGAGTGTTGGGAAACTTTCAAACTTGGCAGGGCAAAAGTTGTAGAAAAAAGGTTTAGTCTTTAGAATATTTCTGAAAAAAAAACATTTTTAAACCACTCTAAGGCATAATACCAGAGGTTTCTGAATTGTTTTCAAGGAATCACTAACATTCACAAGAGCAATAAAGGGATGTTACAATTCTCTCTGCTTTTTATTAGGCCTCCCCCCCGCCCACCGCTTAAACATTGAATCACTTTCCTCTTTATTTTGCACCTTTAAACACTTTTAAGTGGCTTTTCTGGATTCAATAGTGCACTGATTGTCTCCTTTCAATTATGAATTAATTGTTATAGTCATTAGTTAAGCCCTGGATTCCTGAAGAACTGTTTTATCTGACAGTGACCCCACCTGTTTTGCACCTCCCAGAAGTGGCCATTGAGCTATAGAAAAACAGTGACAAAAGTAAGGCAGGTTCTGGCTGAGGCAATACTTTGCAATAGGCTAATAGTGGGTTTCTGGTCCTAATTTAAATGACAGCTTTATAAATGTACATTTTCCAGCATTGCTTTTTGCATAGAAATCAATGATGCAAAGTCACTAGGAAGAAAAGTAGTTACTGGCAAAACTGACTTAAATGTAGTTATTTTATTTTACTTTAAATGTTTCAACATTTAGACTGTGAATGCCAGAATTTGGCGACAGAATATATTACTTTAACTTTCGCAGACTTTTTGATTTCTTATGGCATATTTCAGCTATCAGTTAGTAACTGAAGTTCTGCTTAAATATGATACTGAATTGTGCCAAAGCAGCGTGGCTTCAGGATATCTGAACAGTCGAATATGGGAAGCATCTTCCCTGACAATGACTTGATTTAGCAGGATTTAGGGCAGCCTCTCTCCTCTGCCCTTCTGTGAAAGGCTCCATTGTCCGCAGAGATCATGGGGATTTCCTGTGGGAGAGCTTCTGTTGGAGGGTGAAGGCATGAGCCATAGACAAGGCACCGGCTTATCACCTCATGGACCTCACACACTACATGTAGTGGATTTTTTCCTTAAAACTATGTAGCCGTTCTGGTGACTAAACAAACAAATAGACAAACAGACACAACCTTCACATATTAAGCACTGTTATTAAAGCTTTAACCTAGAAATTTACCCAAGGGATACAGGAGTGCTGATGCATAGGGGCACTTGTACCCCAATGTTTATAGCAGCACTCTCAACAATAGCCAAATTATGGAAAGAGCCTAAGTGTCCATCAACTGATGAATGGATAAAGAAATTGTGGTTTATATATACAATGGAATACTAGTTGGCAATGAGAAAAAATGAAATATGGCCTTTTGTAGCAACATAGATGGAACTGGAGAGTGTGATGCTAAGTGAAATAAGTCATACAGAGAAAGACAGATACCATATGTTTTCACTCTTATGTGGATCCTGAGAAACTTAACAGAAACCCATGGGGGAGGGGAAGGGAAAAAAAGTTAGAGAGGGAGGAAGGCAAACCATAAGAGACTCTTAAAAACTGAGAATAAACTGAAGGTTGATGGGGGAGTGGGATGGAGGGGGTGGGTGGGTGATGGGCATTGAGGAGGGCACCTGTTGGAATGAGCACTGGGTGTTGTATGGAAACCAATTTGACAATAAATTTTATATTAAAAAAAAAAAAAGCTTTAACTTATAATAGTAATGGTTGATTAATGTTGGGCCAAACTGAGGTGCTGAGATTTTTTTTCAATCTCAGAACATCTTAAACTTTGAGAACTGAAGAGTGGCTTCTAGTTCAAGTCTCTCAAGTCTCTCATTTTGTAAATCAGTAGATAGGGGTCTCTGGGGGGAAAAAAAACATGACAAGAAATGCCAATGGTACTCACATTTATGTTAGGAGGTAGAAATGTGGGTTATTGTTCCTTTATTACTACTTTCTTGTGGTAACAGCATTTTCATAATGACAGAAAGTATTTTTTTATGCATAAGGCAATTGCACGTATCCTTTTAAATGTGCCTTCCACTCTTTAGGCTGATTCTGCCGAGAAGCTGAGAGAATATGGACTTTCCCATATCTGTAGCCATCCTGTGCTGGTGACTAGAACTAGGTCTTGCCCTCTCATAGCACCTCCAAAACCACCTCCCATACCTGCCTGGAAAATCTTTCGTCAAAAAAAGGAAACTGTTATAACAGATGAAGCTCAAGGTATGGGTCATGTTGTCTGGAAATCTTTCTGATTACCATTTCTCTATCTGTAGGTCTAACAGTTGAATTTGTAATGGAATACATCTATCAAGGCAAGCTACCTAAAATTATACCTAAAGCCTACTTTTAATTTTATATCTAAATGTTATGTCTTTAATTTTTTTAGTGTTATTTATTTTTGAGAGGGGGGAGTGAGAGATAGAGAGAGAGAGAGAGAGAGAGAGAGAGAGAGAGAGAGAGAGAGAGGATGAATGGGGGAGGGGCAGAGAGAGAGGGAGACACAGAATCCGAAGCAGGCTCCAGGCTCTGAGCTGTCAGCACAGAGCCCAACGCGGGGCTCGAACTCACAAACTGTGAGATCATGACCTGAGCCAAAGTCAGACACTTAATCCGACTAAGCCACCCAGGTGCCCCTAAATTTTATGTTTTTAAAGGGTTAATTCTCCACATTTCAGAAGCTGAATAGTTTGGTTCACATCTAAACTGACAAGATATATCCAGGCCATTCTTTGGGTGAGGGTATTGTCATTATTGTGATAGAAAATGGTTTGTAGCAAATAATATTTAAAAACTTAGGTAACATATTTAAGCCCCTGGTGTGCAATCACTCTAGAGTGCCCTGTAGAACATAGTCTTTGAATTAACTGATTTATATTTAGAATAGAAACTGACCCTTATTTAGAATATAGGGATAGAACTTCATTCTTGGACTCCCCCTGTGTGAATACTGTCATAAGCCACCATGAATGGTAGTTGTGCTAGAAATAAAGAGGTTCATGTGGGCTCAGGGTGGGGTGGGGGACTGTGCTCACCTAGTTCTTTTTTTTTTAACTTTTTGATCATTTTTTTGAGTTTATATATTTTGAGAGAGCATGAGTGGGGGAGGGGCAGAGAGAGAGGGAGGAAGAGAATACCAGGCAGGCTCTGCAGTGTTAGCACAAAGCCCTACAGGAGACACGATCTCGGAACCGAACTGTGAGATCATGGTCTGATCCCAGATGAAGAGCTGGACATTTAAAAGACAAAGCCGCCTCGGCGTCCCGCCCACCTTGTTCTTATTCTCAGTTTACTTCCAACTTCTTCATAATCTAAATCTCAGTCTTTACTCCTTCAATGTTGTTCTCTCCAAGTCTTCATTCTGATTCCAGTATTTCATAAGTACCAAGTTTGAATGGCAAAAGAAATGAGTGAGAGCATTAAAAGAAACTCAATTCTAAAGCAGATGCATGAGATGGGATTAAAGGAGAATGAAAACTTATGATTTAAAAATTATGGCCTATAGGACGCCTGAGTGGCTCAGTTGGTTAAGGGTACAACTCTTGGTTTTGAAATATACATATATTTTTTGAAATATATATATATATATATTTCAAATATATATATTTGAATATATATTCAAATATTTGAAATATATATATATTTCTTATTCCAAAAAGCCTAAATTGTCTTTGTTCAAAAAAGCTTTCTTTAGTATGTCTTTTGTGTTTGTTTTCTTGATTTTGCACTTTCTCTCTTTGTCTTTGCTAATTGCTCATGATTTTCTAATTGTATTCATCCAGCCACAGTATACCACCTTCCAGAGGTTACTGCATTACAGGCTATGTTCACAGGCCCGTTACCTGAATGCGCAATGAAGGCAAAGCCACCTTGAACATACCTAGAGCCCGTTTACCGGTGGCCTCGCCGTGAAGCTTATAAGTATGCTCTAAGCGGGGCACCTGGCATGATCTCGCATTTTGTGGGTTCCAGTTGGCGTCGGCGTCAGCGTCAGGCTCTGTGCTGGCAGCTCGGAGCCTGGACCCTGCTTCGGATTCTGTGTCTCCCTTTCTCTACCCCTCAGCCACTCATGCTCTGTCTCTCTCTCTCTGTCTCTCTCTCTCAAAAATAAATAAACATTAAAAACCAAACAAACAGTATGCTCTAAGGGTTTGGTCCCGTGCACCAAGGCTTATACCCCTATTGGTGGCACCTGCTGTGGCTTCTGATACCAATGCAAGTGTTGCTGATTCCTCATGGCAGGGGACCAGGGAACCCTATCTTGGTCACAATGCAGTACGGAAGTCTCCGTGGTGCTCAGGATTCTACAACTGCAATGGTCACATGGATTGAAAGACTTACCTGTTCCCTGCCTCCTACTTTCAACCATAATTTACATGTTTTTAGAATATAAATTAACAACTGTAACCATGTAATTTTCCTCGCCTTTGCTTCTTGCCTACATGATACAAGCAGTACAGCTGGTAGCAAAGATTTTCTAGCACAACACGCTCAGTCTTTGCCAGAAAAGAACAAAGACTAAAGAAATATCTGGTTTGGGTGGAAAGAAGAAAAGGTCAGGTTTGTTGTTGTTGTTTGTTTGTTTGTTTACCAAGCCTATCTGCCCCCTCTCTCTCTTGCTTGCTTATTTCAGTCTTTACTTTCTTGGAGCTTCTGCAGTTGACTCTTGGTGCCTGCCAGCTGCTGCATTGGGATACAGGAACTTTGCAATTTCCATTCTTTCCTCCCTCTCTCCCTCCCTCTGTCCTTTCTATCTTCTTTCCTGTTCTCTGTCCTTCTGAACCAAAGATCAGCATGCACATGATGCTTGAGAGAAAATCTTTGCTCTAAAATGCATCGAAGAATAGCTGAATAAAGGGGAAGATATGGAACATACAGGCGTTTTCTGATTTTGATACTGACTGTGGTATAATTCTAGCTGCATGATGGCTTTAGGGTGAACTGGGGAAGAAAATCTAAAATTGGTAGGATTCCAACCTATGGTGTCCCACCTCAAGGCTCACCCCGTAATTGTCTTTCTTCTATCTATTGGGTTTAATATCTAAGGTGAAAAATAATAGGAAATAGAAAGAGAGACAGCAAGACAGCAAGACAGCAAGACAGAGAGAGAGAGAGAGAGAGAGAGAGAGAGAGAGATCATTTGAGAGCTTACCACAGAATAAGCACAGAGAAGTTATGTGCACATTTAGAGTTTCTCTTATTTTTCTCCAGTGGGCATCCTTTCCATTGTAGCAGGAGTTTTATTAAACTAATCATCTCTAATGTTTAATTCCTGTGATCACCATGTTAGTGCTCGAGCTCTGTTCCATATACACTGAGAATTTCTTTTTTTAAAATGTTTATTTATTGGGGCACCTGGGTGGCTCAGTTGGTTGAGCGTCCGACTTGGCTCAGGTCATGATCTCATGGTTTGTGAGTTTGAGCCCCGCGTTGGACTCTGTGCTGACAGCTCGGAGCTTGGAGCCTGCTTTGGATTCTGTGTCTCCTTCTCTCTTTGCTCCTCCCCCACTTGTGCTCTGTCACTCAAAAATAAATAAATGTAAAAAAAAAATTTAATGTTTCTTTATTGATTTTGATGGGGGGGGTGGGGGGGAGAGAATTCCAAGCAAGCCCAGTACTGTCAGCACAGAGACCGATGCAGGGCTCCAACCCACAAACTGTGAGATCATGACCTGAGCCAAAATCGAGATTTGGAAGCTCAATCCACTGAGCCACCCAGGTGCCCCTCCACTGAGAAATGTGGTTTGCTGGGTAGACAGTTAATCTCATCAGCACTGCAGTAGATGTTAAGTTATGCATTTAATTTTAGAAGATTAAAAAACAAAAGTGTATCATACTGAATCAATAATTATCTTTTAGATTTTTTTAGAATCTTCTAGATCTTATAGAACCAATGATAAAGAATCAATAATAGAGAATTTTTCTTTTAGAAACAATAATAAAGAAGCCTGAACAGTTTCTTGAAATTTCAAGTCCGTTTTTGAATTATAGGATGAATCCGTTTACAATTCCAACAGAAACGTAAGTATATCACATTCTTTCCCACAAATACATCTGGTTGACAAATGAAGTGTTTGTGAATTGTCTCACAACTGTGAGACAAATTGTCTGACAATTATGCTTTGGTGACAGTGATTGCAAGAAAACAATAATCTTAGATTCTTTTCCCCACAGTAATAAGTAGCTAAGATAAATTCTGAATCAATTAAAATAAAGCTTTAATATGTCTGGCTTTACAGCCTTGGCTACTGTTTTAGAACAGTGAAGGATTTTGTTGAACCTGAAACATTAGCACTAACAAATGCTTTTGGTTATTATCTGATACTTAAATTGTAAGATCAGATGATTGTCATAGAAACTAGGGAGATGAAGTATGTTACTTTTAGAGGAAGAAACCCTAAATAGAACAGCAAAGAAAATAAAGAAGTAAAAGGAGGAGGAGAAATCCAAATATATTATTATTTGAATATGACAATGAAAGAAAGACTAACATCCTGGATCTAAAATTTCTAATGAGTTCAGATAAGGGAACAGGAATTCAACAAATAGCAATAATGTGAAGAAATAGTGAGTGATATGAGTGGAAGTGATGATTATTACCACTCAAAGTGTGGTAATTTTTTAAGCAGCCATGCATAAATAATACATAGACATATGCATGTGTCAAAGATTACCAAATTTATACTCTGAATTTTGCACATAATTGTACTTCAATTACCCATCAAGAAGTTGTAATACATAAAAATAAATAATAATATGTGAAAAGTTTTTAAAAAATTAAATAGGAATTCTAGGAATTCAATAATTCAAGGAATACAATAATAACCGAAACTAAGAATTCAATGGACGTATTTCATCAGAGATTAGATGCAGCTAAAAAAGACAGTTAGCAAAATGGAAAATAGATCAGAGATAATGTCCAGACTGAAGCACAAAGACAAGAAAGAAAGAAAGAAAGAAAGAAAGAAAGAAAGAAAGAAAGAAAGAAAGAAAAATGTATAGTAAAAACAAATGGAACAAGTTGAAAAGGACCAACATACTTCCAAGTGGGTCTCAGAAATAGAGGATAGAGCGATGGGAGAATAGTCAAAAACTAAAAATATAATGGCAAAATATCCCAAAAGTAAAAAAAAAAACAAAACCCTCAAGTCAAGATTCAGGAAGTTCTGAAATCCAGCAAGTAAACACAAAGAAAAGTGCAGCTGGACCCAATCCCAGTGAAACCGAAGACAAATCAGATACAGTGACCTGCAGACAGTGAAAGAAATGCTGCCTCACAAATCAACATGGATGAATGTCACACACACAAAATATTAGACCAAAGAAGCCTGGTGTAAAAAGTACATGGGTTGTTTTCAGGATTCTATTAACGTTCATTATGAGAAGAAAAATCAAAAGCAATCTATGGTGTTGGAAGTCAGGAGAATAGTTTTCTGTGGTGAGCAGGACTGGCCGTGGTGGGAGACCTATCCGGCAGGACTCATGGGGCACTGGCAACAATAATGTCCCTTGATCAGCATAATGGTGATATGGCCGTGCTTGCTTTGAGATTTTCAGCAAGGTTTGCATTTATGATTTGCTCCTTGTTTGAATGTATTTTTAACTTAAATAAAACTTTAGTGAACATTTTGAATGGCTTGTATTATCGGTCACACAGTGGCCATTAGACGTAGGTTAGCCTTCTTTGGACGTATTAAAATCCATGACCGGAATGTAAGCGGATGAAGTAAAGCAGTCAAAATTGAGATCAGAAGGCAGTTTGTTGTATGGTTTTACTTTCAGAGCCAGTCAATTTACATTTTATGAACTCTATAAGTTGAAAATGTTAGAGATATTCTTCCAATCGTTTCCTTTTAAGGCTCCTGTCAACTCTATGCATCAACAATTGAGCACTGAGAGGGGGTTAGGAGGGACCCCTAGGCAGCCCTAACACAGGACAGTCATTGGCAGTCAGCAATGTCAAGCCTTGAAAGACGGCTCTATAAACCAAAAAGACAGTGTGCTGCTACTTTAATTTAAAAAATTTGTTACTGTTACGAATTTATAAATCTAGTTTTAACTTTTAATAAAATTTTGTTATACATAAATCTATTAATTTCCACTAAAGTTTTAAATAAATTTAGTTTTCTGAATTTATTTATACATTAAATTTTTTTTAAGTTTATTTATTTTGAGAGAGAGAGAAAGCAAGGGAGGGGCAGAGAGAGAGGGAGAGAGAGAGAATCCTCCATTTAGCTCAGAGCCTGATGTGGGGCTTGAACTCACAAACTGTGAGATTATGATCTGAGCTGAATTCAAGAGTTGGATGCTCAACTGAGCCACCTAGGTGCCCCTATTTAAACATTTTAAATGGCATTTACAATATCATTATATTTTGTTATCTCTTTAAGTACTTTAAAAGCCAAAAATCATAGCAAATAAAATCTTGCAAAGTATTTAAATCATTATAAAAGTTCACATAACCAGGGCATCTGAGTAGCTCATTGGGTTAAGCATCCGACTTTGGCTTAGGTCATGATCTCACTGTTGGTGAGTTTGAGCCCCATGTTGGGCTCTGTGCTGACAGCTCAGAGCCTGGAGCCTGCTTCAGATTTGGTGTCTCCCTCTCTCTCTGCCCCTCCCCTGCTTGCACTCTGTCTCTCTAAAATAAACATTAAATTTTTTTTTAAGGTCAAATAATCAAATTCACATATTTTGAGAAACTTAATTTTTCCTATACCTACCATTAGTTTTTATAAACCCAAATTTTCTTATACCTTGTAACATAATCATAAAACTAAAATTAAATATGCTATATAGATTTTAAAGCCTAATTTGTTGCATTATGTAACATGCTAAATTCTTTCATATGCTAGAAATACAAAATAGCACGTATACATAGAATTTTCCTAAACTTAACATAAAAATTTTAGTGCTTCATAATTTTTCTAATTAATTTCATACTTAATATTACCCACTAAGATGATGCTTTTTTCCATTTCAAATCCCTTTTTGCTGTCT
Organism: Felis catus; assembly: GCF_018350175.1. NCBI lineage: Eukaryota > Metazoa > Chordata > Mammalia > Carnivora > Felidae > Felis > Felis catus. Next base: position 131,910,746 of record NC_058372.1, read on the forward strand.
CTCAATTGATTGAGGTTTCATACTAACCAGAGATTTTATGGATTTTGAGAGCTGCAGACCACCAGGAGAAATTTCCTCACAATTCAAAATGTCACTCCCAAATTTCTAGAATCTCTGTGCCAGTAGGCACCACATATGGGTTGGTTTCATAACCTGAACTCCCTGAGTTACTCCCTTACTCTATTTTCTTATATTTTCCTTCAGCTTTATTATCTGGTCAAGGTGGACGGAAGTCTACAAACCAAATCTAGGTGACTTTGGCACCTGATTAGATTCAATAATCTATTCACTGTTTGACTCTGTTATGAATTTCCTGGCATATTTATTCAATCTGCCAGAGCCAAAAACAAAGATATGTGAATGACATTTTATCGTACAAGAAAGAAATGTCCCTTGTCCAGCTTTGCTGTGCAGTCAGAGTTCTCAGGTCAATATGAGTGCAAGCCCTTTTTCGGCGAGCCCTTGAGAGCGACTGCGATCACAAGTGCCTTTCCCTGGAACACTACCTCTGTAGCAACATCCCAGAGTTGCCCATTCTTGGCTCCTGGCCAAGTGGAAGCAGCTCAGAGCCTCACAACAAATATGTCTGTGCTACCCTCTAGCGTCAGCTTCAGGTAAATCAGAGATGCTTAGCTTGTGAATTAAGAACTTTCACTAAACATTCGCAAAGAAAAAAAGAAGTTTAGGAAGACTGTATACATGAAATTTAATTTTATCGTTGACAAACACTTAAAGTAAAATATATGTGCTATAACAATGTCTTTTTATTGTGCCTATAAACTTCGAGGTATGACAATGGCGATTCAAGGTCTTATCAGTAATTACTTGAAAGGAAATCCTGTACCCTTGAGTAGCTAGTAAGAGTGCCACAGTTATAAACTCAAGTGCTCAAGACTCACAATTTCTTACTCTGAGCCCTATTTCACTGATACATTACTCTGATGCTGAGTTAAATCAAGTCTAAATGTAAAATTCCTTCGTTCTGATCATCAACATTTAAAGACGACCACCATAGTTTTAAAATAGTGTTCTAGAAAATTTTTACAGCAGTGCGTTGACTGATAGAGATACTTCTTCATAGTACAGAAAGCAAGCCAAGGTTTTTAATATGAAATAAAAATGTGTTATTGGATGCAAATTGATGAGATGATGAAATGAACAAAATCAGAAATTTCTCTGGACTAAACTGCTGTTATTTAATATACAATGCAATGGCATTAAGCCATGAAAGAGAAGGGAATCTTACCATTTATGACAACATGGATGGACCTCGAGGGCATTATGCTAAGTGAAATAAGGCAGTCAGAGAAAGATGAATACCGTATGATCTCACTTACATGTGGAATCTAAAAATTCAAAAACAAAAACAAACACCCAAGATACAGAGAACAGATTGGTGGTTGCCAGAGATAAGGGGTGGCTGACATGGGTAAAGGGGGGGGGGTCAAAATGTACAAAGTTCCAGTTATAAAATAAATAAGTCATGAGATGTAATGTACAGCATGATGACTATAGTTAACAATATGTATTGCATATTTGAAAGCTGCTAAGAGAGTAAATCTCAAGAGTTCTCATTACAAGAAAAAAATGATAACTATGTATGGAGATGGTTGTTAACTAGACATGTGATCATTTTACAATACATATTAATGTAAAATCATCATGTCGTACACCTGAAACTAATATAATGTTATACAGCAATTATGCCTCAATAAAAAATGCAGTTATAACTTTAAGCAAGACATTAAGGTAACAGAGGTTGTTTTTTTTCTTTTATTAGTCATTTTGTACAATATTTTATCAAGAAAGGGGTACCTCCAGGATCTGGTTTATCTTCCCTTACTGAAAATGATGAAACCGTCACCTTTAGCCAGCCAGACTTAATTCAGTTGACAGGAACGGTATCTCAGGTAACTATGTTACTCTTATTATTGGCCCAATTCTTAATTATAAATGTTTTTTTCTTAAATTGTGAAATATGTTATATACCAAACAATGTATAACATGCATCTGAACAGAATAAAGAATACCATGAAAATAAGCTTTCTACATATCTATCATCTAGATTAGAAAATGCCATATTCATAGCAGTCCCCTGCGTGTCTCTTCCAGGTTACATCTCCTCTCTGCCATTCAGAGTTTGTCATTAACCAACCTCATACTCTTCTAATTTTTCCAATTATGTATACGTTTTTAAACAATATAACCTTAGTTTAATTGCTATATAATTTTATCTGAATGGATTCATATTAATTCTTCTGGGACTCCTTTCACTTAACATCAATTCTGAGATTTGTCTCTTGCTGCGTGTCACAGTTCATTCAATTCATTTCACTGGTTGAAGGTATTTAATGGATAACCAACCTACTGTTTTTTTTTAATCTTTCACATTGTTGACGGTTATATTCACTGCTTCATGTTTCTTTTTTTTTTAATTTTTAAGTGTTTTTATTTATTTTTGAGACAGAGAGACAGAGCATGAGCAGGGGAGGGTCAGAGAGAGAGGGAGACACAGAATCTGAAACAGGCTCCAGGCTCTGAGCTGTCAGCACAGGGCCCAATGTGGGGCTCGAACTCACGGACAGTGAGATCATGACCTGAGCTGAAGTTGGACGCTCAACCGACTGAGCCACCCAGGCGCCCCGCTTCATGTTTCTTACTATTGTAAGCAGTAATACCATGACTATTCTTTGCTGTCCCTGTATGCATGTGTAAGAGTTTCCTTAGTTCCAGGGTTTGTAATCTTTTATGGACAATGGGTCCCTTTGCCAATTTTTTTAAAACTTTAACACACAATGACAACAATTTATCTGTGTCTGCGTATTAGTTGACTATTGACGATAGGGAATAGTGGAAAGCAAAACAGCTGTGTGTGTTAGCACTGTGAGGACATACAACTTTGCTGTCTGGGGGTGGAATGACTGCTAAGTGCCTGCTAAGTATAGTATGATTGGGCAGCTACAGGTCATGAGAGTATCCATAGAGAGTAAGATGTAGCCACTTGAAACCTGACAATGGGCCTCATAACTGTGTAATTTCAGAGTACTGATCAACACATGTGACATTTTAGGATATTTGCAATTCTTTTTTTTTTTTATATTTGCAATTCTAATGATACGTAGGGTACTGTGATTTCTTTTGTGTGTAAAGTCACAATTATTGTTAACCACATTGTGGCTACTCACCTGCATTGATAAATTGATAATGGAGGAAACTGCTGAACTTGGGTTAAAGATGAATTTTTTCAACCATCCATGTTCACGGATTCCTGAAATCTTAACAATGAGTCCCAAAGGACACTAGGCTGGGAATCCCTGCTCCAGGATGTGAATCTGGCAGTATAATTGTTGGGTCATAGGGCATTTACCCATTTAACATCACAACAAAATGCCCAACAATTTTCCAATACAGGTGTATCAATATCCACTTCTGTCAGCCCTGGATAAGAATTTTCTTCACACCACATCCTGGCCAACACTTAACAGTGTCTGATATTTCAACTTCTGCCAGTGTGGTGGCTGTAAAAAGGTAGTTGTTGTTTAAAAGGTAATACATTAACATGTTAAAAAATAAAAATATAAGGCATACATTAAGAAGTCTTGTTTCCATTCATATACTTCTCCATTTTCACTGCTCTGCCCTCTGTAGGACACTTTCGGTGTTTCTTTGTGCAAATGCAAAGAAACACACAATAATCCATCACCTCCCCTTTTTCTGTTCAAAATTTAACAAACAAAAAAGTTTTTACTGAATATGTACAGGCGAAAATTTCATATCTATACCTAAAGAGTGTCTTTATTCTTAAAATTGCATAATATTTCATTATGTGAATGAATCACAGTTCGTTTCTACCAACCTCTATAGATGGCATAAGATACCTTGTGGGGCAGGCCATTGCATAGAGGTAAACAATTTTTTTAGTATTAGTTGAAAAGCAGACTAACAAATGAGAAATCTCATAAAGAGAATGAATAGATTTTTCACACTTTTAAAGTTTTCCTTTAAGTTTTAATCTATTCCATGCAGTATTTTTAAAAAGTCAAAAAGTACCCAAAACATAAAAATAGCCAACCTGTTTTACTCCTCCTCATTCCTTAGTCTTTCTCTCCAGAGTCAATCACTTTTATTTTATTTGTGTTTCTTCTGGTGTTTATCTCTACATTTCTTTTTTAAAAGTAGTTTTATTTCTTTCTTTCTTGTTTTCTTGTTTTCTTTCTTTCTTTCTTTCTTTATTTCTTTCTTTCTTTATTATTTTTTGAGAGACAGAGAGAGAGACAGAGAGAGAGAGCATGCATCGGGGGAGGGCCAGAGGGAGAGGGAGGGATACAATCTTAAGCAGACTGCATGCTCAGTGCAGAGCCCTACCCAGGGCTCTATCCCACAACTTAGAGATCATGACCTGAGCCAAAATCGAATTGGCCTCTCAGTGGACTGAGCCACCCAGATGCTCCTGTATCTCTACATTTCTAAATAGTAGGCCTTATGAAAGCAGAGAGGATGATTTTATAATACACTGTTTTTCTTTCAGCACTAGTGAAAATTCCTAGCACATGGCAGACACCATTATGTGTTTATTGAATGATGGGATTTTGTTATTTCTTTATCTATCAAGTTAGATATTATCCCTTGTTGTGGAAGATAAGGATACAGTACTGTCTTCACTCACCATCACACACCTCTGCTTTCTTCCCTCTTCCAGGTTGTTTGTTTTTTTTTTTTTTAATTTCAGAAGTCTTTATTGAATTGATATTCTAGTTATTTAAGGATTATTACTGTGGAGGCAAATACAAAAACATTTCTTACATAGATTTTTGTACAAGTTAATTATGGTGTTTTTTCATTTGGTTACTTTTTTTGTTTTCAAGTTTGTGTGTTTGTTTGTTTAGGGAGAGAATGAGTGTGCAGGAGCAGGGGAGGGACAGAGAGAGAGGGACAGAGAGAGAGAATCCCAACCAGCCTCTACACTGTCAGCATGGAGCCTGATGTGGGCCTGAGCCCATGAACCATAAGATTATGTCCTGAACCAAATCAAGAGTCAGACACTTAACCGACTGAGCCACCCAGGCACCCCATCATTTGGTTACTTTTCTGTGACACATTAGTAACCTTCCCAAATAATGAATGAAAGAAAGAAAAGAGAGAAAAGAAAGGAAGGAGGGAAGGAAGGAAGGAAGAAAAGAAAGAAAGAAAGAAAGAAAGAAAGAAAGAAAGAAAGAAAGAAAGAAAGAAAGAAAGAAAGAAAGAAAGAAAGAAAGAAAGGAGGGAGGGAGGAAGAAAGGAAGGAAAAGAAAATCCCTCTAAAGACTATTTGGCACACAAACACATTAGGTTTTCTTTAAGTGCCAGTTATGTTCCTGGAGACACCTCCCCACCCCAGAATCCTTTGCTTTCTTCCTACAGTTCAAATGAATGGAACCTTACACCTGTCATCTTGAGACTTCCTTTTGTCTCTCTGTGATGGATTTCTTGTTTTCTGGAAACTATGTTTCTAGGTTAAAACCTAATTTTGGTGAATTGCATTTTCCAAAACTTCTGGGAAAAGATTTATGAGAATTGGAAATTATGAGAATTGATGTGCTTGCAGTTATCTATAATCCACCCTCCACCTGATTTATATTTTGGTGGGATATAGATTTTAGTTTAGAAATCATTCCTTTAGAATTTTGAAGTTCTCCCTTAATCCCTTTCCTTAATCCCTTGTATTCTACCTTTAAGCATTGGTTTTCTTTTTCTTTTTCTTTTTAACTTAACCGAATGTCCCCTCCCCCCGCCCACACACGCAAAGAAGAATGGTTAACTATGTTAACTGTGTGAGGGGATGAATTTGTAAATTAGGTTGATCTTAGTAGCATTCTACAATGTATTTACAGAAATATAAGCATTGTCCTTGAGAATACACATGACACTGGGATTCTTGATCATTTGTATGTGACTCTCTGCCATCTCAAAGACCATCTTTTCATTCTTGGAATAATTAAACTTTGCAGTGATTGGCCTTGGTATGAGTCTTTTTCATGAACTGTGCTGGGTACTCCATGAACCCATTCAACCTGGATAATTTCTCCTAATACTGTTTCCTGGAGGATTTATTCAGTCTGGATGATTTTTCTTAATACTGTTTCTTGGAGAGTTCCTTCTTCTCAACACAATGTTGAGAACATTCACATTGCTGCGCAACCGATCTTCAGATCTTACTTCATATTACAAAACTAAAACTCTATACCCATTAAACAGTTTCTCATTCCCCCTTCTCTCAGTCCCTTAGAACCACCATTGTACTTTGTCTCTATGAATTTGACTACTCTAGGTGCCTTATATAAGGGGGGATCATACAGTATTTATATGCTTGTGACTGGCTTATGTCATTTAGTATAATGTTCCCACAGTCCTTCCCATGTTGTAGCAAGTGTCATTCATATGTGTGTGTGTGTGTGTGTGTATATATATATATATATATATATATATATATGTAATAGTATATAATATGATGGAATAGTATATATACATATATATGTATATCACATTGTTTATTCATTAAGCCAACAATGGACACTGGGTGCATGATGCTAATATGACCATAGGTATACAAATATCTCCTTGAGATACTGCTTTTAATTCTGTTGGGTTTTTATCCAAACGAGGACTTGTTGAGTCACATATTAAATCAACGTTTATTTTTCAGGAGCTGCAATACTGTTTTTCATTTTATATTCTCACTAGGAGTGCACAGGACTTCCAGTTTCCCCACGTCCTCACCAACACCCATGCCTGTTTATTTATTTATTTATTTATTTATTTATTTATTTATTTATTTCATAACAGTAACTATCATAATGGGTATGAGGTTGAATCTCATTATACTTTTGATTTGCATTTCCCTAATGATTACTGATGTTGAGTATCTTTTCATGTGCTTGTTGGTCATTTGTTTATCTTACTCGGGTAAATATCTACTTAAGTCTCTTGCCCATTTTTAAATTAATTCATTTGTTTTCTGTTGTTCTTTACATAAGTTCTTTATATATTCTTGATGCTACCCTTTTCTCGGATGCATCATTTGCAGAATTTTTCTCCCATTCTGTAGGTTGCACTGTATTGATTATGTCCTTTGATGGACAGAATTTTTTTATTTTGATGTAGTATGTATTTTTACATTTGTTATTGTTGTGTAGTATCACAACCAAGAAATCACTGCAAAATCCAATGTCATGAAGCTTTCCTCCTAGGTCTTCTTCGAAAAGATTTATAGCTTTAATCTCTTTGTCTTTTGTGTCGATTTTGTCATCGAAACTTTCTGTTGAATTTATTCTACTTTCTTATTTTCAGTTTCTAAGAGCTCTCATTCTTGATTGTATTTTTTAAAAAATTTTTTAAGCATTTATTTATTTTTGAGAGACAGAGCACAAGTGGGGAGGGGCAGAGAGAAAGAAGGAGACAGAATCCGAAGCAGGCTCCAGGCTCTGAGCCTGACGTGGGCTCGAACTCACAAACCATGAGATCATGACCTGAGCTGAAGTTGGAAGCTCAACCAACTGAGCCACCCAGGCTCCCCTCTTGATTGTATTTTTGGAGACATTTCTTATTTGATAGATGGATATTCTCTTATCTAATATTATCAATTTCAAAAATATATCCTATATAGTTGGTTCTGTTTTCTCTTAATCTTTCCACCCACACCCTTTAGTTTCTTTCTTTGATATAAGACTCCTTCCTTAATTGTCTGGTGATACTCTGCTGCATATATGTGTCTAAAGAATTTATGACATTAAAGAGCTGCTGATTGGAAGTGGCTTTACAGAATGGCTAGAGCTTGTCAGCTGGTAGGGTAATTAATTTAGGATAATTGGGGGTAAATGAGGTTCATTTGGGACTGGGATTAGCTTCAAATGTAGATGTTGGGGTTTTCCCTGGCTCTGGTCAGTTTCTCCAGTTTAGAGTCCTCTAATCTCCCTCCTGGGGTGGACTGGGTCAAAGGCGTTGGTATACACTGATCCATAAGTGTTATTGAACCAAGCAGCACAGAGGAGCTGAGAGTTCAAAGTTCAGCATGTGGACTTTCACTTAATTCCTCTCCTCTTTGTATAGTAGCTTCTCCTGTTTCCCACGGTACCTGTGAACCCAGATCCGGAGATTTCTCATTTAATTTTTCCATGTGAAGCCATTTCCAGAGTTCTGTTGAGGCAGAAGAAAGCTAGATGCTAATGTTGAAAGGATTTAGGGCAAAGTGGGGATTTGTTCTGTTCCTTAAATAGACATTTAACCCTTTCCTGTGTTTTGATATGAGCCCATATCTCATTCTCTCTGTCTCAGATGCCTGCTAATTGTTTCAGGGGCCCTAAGGCATGGGTGGACTTGCTTCTTGGATAAGGTTAAGGATAAGGATAAGGATAAGGATAAGGATAAGGATAAGGATAAGGATAAAGATAAGAATAAGGGTAAAGATAAGGATAAGGATAAGGATAAGGGTAAAGATAAGGATAAGGATAAGGATATTATTGTTTTAATTTAACTCTTATTGTAAGATTCGATTATTTAAGAAACTCACATATTCTTTGTTTTAATGTCACAAACTTAAACCCTCAGCCAATTATTTAATTAAATTCACATCTTTGAATTCTAAGGTTGAAAACAAAGTTTCTGCTTTGCCATGTTTTAGTAACTATTGCAGAAATCTGTTTCTTTAATATTTAAAGACAGTATTAACTCTTTTAAAAGCATTGGTGCTTTAGATAACTAACATGTTTTGTTGAATTTAAAAATGGTTTCTTAATGTGTTCCTTTCAATTCACAGGGAAACATTACTTCACAAGTTATACCTGGAAAAGGTAAATTCATAAACTTCTCATGACTTTGAAAAACATCAAAGCACAAAGGGTCTCTGTTTCTTGACAGCTCTTAACTTCCCCTTTTCCTGGTGTCTCCAGTGTCTCCTCTGATGTGTTGAGTCTAATCTACTCTGGGCTAGAAAACCCTGATAATCTCACTGGTTAAATTCACACTTAAAGTCAAAATAAAAGGTGATCTGATTAAGGGCCCATGAGTACAGTTCATGTGTTTTAATGCAGGCATGTGATGATCAAAGTGCTGAAACCATTGCCAATTCCTCAGTTCCTAAATGAAGACTTGGCCAATCCTCACATCCAAAAAAGCAGTATGTGGCACGTGCATATGTAACATTTTGAGTCAAGAAGTCTATAAGAACTTTGTGACATTACTTGATAGACATAAAACAAGATACAGAAATGACAGACTGTGAGGTGCCATTAAATGGCTCACTGAAGCACGTTTATTGCAATGCTTTCTCAGGTTGTCCTTTCTTCTGTTGCGTGAGCCTTATAGGAACATGTCTACCTATAGTAGATTTTAAATACACTAGCTAATTTTAAACAAACTAGCTAATAACTGTATAATCTGTGAAACTGTTATAACTTTATAATCTGTGAAAAATGTGCATACGACTTTATGAAAGTGATTTCAAAAGTTCTTAACACTCTGCTATGTGTATGAGTTAGGATTAGATTCCCGAGTGTATGAAAATGTGTCTCTGCATGAACATCTCCAAATCTGAGGCTTGCTGTAAATGATTGTCTCAGGAAATGTGTTTTTTTCTTTCAAAAAGAGACTTAAAAGTGAAACTCCCTCTATAACTTTCCATACCTCAATAGCTTAATATTTAACAACATAGGTGCAATTGACATGTTTGTCTTCTGCTATGCACAGAAGAGCTAACAGAACTTGGATTAAATGAAACAGCTCATCAAGGTGAAGGACTTAGTTTGGAAAGAGATTTAGTCAGCCAGACGACAGCAACACAGGAAAAATCACAGGAGGACCTCCCAACAATAAATAATAACGTTTCTAAAGAAATATGGTTAGATTTTGAAGACTTCTGTGTATGCTTTCAGTAAGTATGAACTTTTTGTGTGTATTAAATGTGGTGGATATATAAGCCATTAATTTTTAGCTATCATTTAAAGGGATTAAACCAATATTACTCTGGCATTGATATAATATCAAGAGAAACTATTAGAAAGAAAGATCGATGAGTTGACTATCCACATAGAACATCAATAGCCGAAACTCAGGCCAGTTTCAGGCCATCCTCAGAGACTTACTTATTGATTAAAATGAAGACTGTTTATTCACTAAGAGAGATCATTTGTGTCCCTTTAAGACAACTAATTCAATACAGTTGTTATGATTTTTTTCTCAGCTTTATTGACGTATAATTGGTAAATAAAATTTTAAGAGATTTAAAATGTACATGGTGATGAATTGATATAAATACACATTGTGAAAGACTCTTCCCATTGAGTTAACACATCCAACACCTCACACATTTACCAATTTGGGGGGGACAGGGTGGGAACATTGAAGTTCTACTCTCTTAGCAAATTTCAGTAACACAATCCAGTATTATCAAGTTTAGTCACCCTATGGGATGCCTGCGTGGCTCAGTCGGTTAAGCATCTGACCTGGTTTTGGCTCAGGTCATGATCTCACAGTTTTGTGAAATTGAGCCCAGTATCGGGCTCTGTGCAGGCAGTATAGAGCCTGCTTGGGATTCTCTCTCTCCCCTTCTCTGTGTCCCTTCCCCACTTGCGCTGTCTCTGTCTCTCTCAAAATAAAGAAATAGAAGCTTAAGATTTTTTTTTTTTTTTAAGTTTAGTCACCATATTATACATTAGATCCTCGGACCTTATTCATCTTATAAGTGAATGTTTGTATCCATTTACCAACCTCTTCCTATTTTCTACACCCACCCCTGTAATTATTTGATCCTACGATCCTAACGTGTTGTACTAGTCTGTTGCATATGATGGCATTAACCTGTTATGAATAATGTTTTCCAGGAATATATATATTTTTCACAAACCAAGTTCATATTGCCTTAACTTTCAAAAAACAGAATTCAAGGTAAATGTATTATTATCTCCTTTCCTTCTCATATGTAAGTTTGTGATTAAATCATGCTAGTGAGAAACACCTTCAAATCTATCAAGCATTTCTAAAATTATGATTATATTAACAAAATCAATACTGAGTCTTCTACTAATCTCTTATCCAGACAATAAGCAAAATTCTGCTACTCATGTCTCCAAGTATGAGTCATCTGATTATGTTCAGTTCTGAGCTGTGTTATTATGTGAATTCACATTAAAAGTGCTTGATTTGCGAATAAATGAATCACAAATAAATTCGCTATATTTGATTTAAATTGTTTATTGAAATACATGCTATTCCTACAACAAAAGCACATTTTTACTATCATTTCTGCTGTTTTTGCCCATGTTCTTCCCTCTACCTGGAGTTCATTCTCCATCTTTATTGCCTTCATCAGGCTAATGATGGAAGTCTTTCAGAGCAGTGTGAATGTCCTTGACCCTGTGAGACCTCCTTCCCTGGCCACAGAGTCTAAGTCAAGTACCCTGACTGCATGCACTCTGTGTAACCTATGCTTACCCTTCTCCATCCCAACTGCCTGATTGTTTTTCTCTGTGGCCCTCCACCTACCCACCCATTTGATGTCAACATCTTAAGGAGAAAGACTCTGTCCTTTTGTTTACTATTATAATATTGGTCCTAGCATGAGGTAGGAACTCAACAAAAAAAATTATTGAATGAATGAATTAACAAATCTCACATGGAGTGGAATTTTGGGGGAAAACTATGAAGCATATTCTGGGAAACTAAATTTAACTGAAACTCTTATGTTGCTTGTATGGGGCCGTTCAAGCCCCCTGCAATAATGCCACATCTCCAGGAGCGGTACACACAGTTGGGGGAAGAAAGAAGTCTTGGAGATGGCTTTTCTCATTGCATTTGTACTAGATGAGAATGCCAGCAGAGAAAACCTTTTTTAGCATTTTTCAGGAGGTGCTTTGCAGCTGGTTATCTGCTCTGAAAGCAAGAATCAAGTCTGTGGTGGTGCCTGTGGGAGAAGGTCGTGGGAGAACTGGTCAACCTAGCTCTGGAGTTTATCTATGAAAATACCCAGAGGAATGCTTTGACTTTATGAAAATAACATAACTGCTAATTGGGAATAAGTGGCCCCAGAGATGTGAGAATAACATACAGTTTACAGGCACTTCGCTGTATCTCCATATTCACTGTTGGCAATAATAAAATGAAAGTCATTGATAGGTGCCTACTCTGTTGCTGGCCCTGAACTAGGTTTTTTATTGCATTAGCTCCCCATAGCAAACCCTATGAAAGGACTATTATTATCATCATTTTTCAGGTAAGGAAACTGAGGCAGGTTAAGGCTGAGTAAATTGCCCAAGACCACCACACTGGTAAGTGGCACAAGCATCATGAGAATAAGGTTTGCCTGATGTGAAGCCTGGGACTTTGTCACGAGTACGCCTCTCTCGCGAAGTACACCGGGTTGGTAGCCTGGAGCCAGACTGCCTGGCTTCGAATCCAGGTTTCATTGGAGTGGGACCCTGACTAAGTTAAGTCCACTTTGCCTCAGTTTTCTTTCCTCTAAAATGATTGCAGTAAGAGCCCATTATCCTAGCATTGGGAAAATAATTGAGAGGATGTAGGTAAAACACTTAGAAGAGTGCCTACTAAAGTCAAGTGTAAGCAATGTTGCTGTCACTCTTGTCACTAAAGGCACTTTGGTTACGAGTTTTTGTTATACACCACCCTCCTAGGACACATGTGTATCTGTGCAGTAAAATGGCCAACTGATTTTACAAACTGGTGGTAAATATAGATTTTTTTCTCCCTTCCCAAGTCCCAGCTGGGCAAAATAAGATGATAGCAGTTCCTAAGAGTCCCTTTAGTCCCCCGATTTGTTGTTTACATCAATGATATGAAAAAACAACAGCTTTTTCTTGGAGGGCATTGGAATTCAAACTTAACAGCCATTAGGATGGCATGGGAGGACGGATTGGTTGTGGGCTCAGGCCAGGCATTCCTGATTTTAGTGGCCATGGGTGATTTTAGTGGCTGAGCCTGAGGCCTCTCCCAGCACATTCCATGGATGTCCCATCAGTGCTCAGTGTGTAGGTGGGATAGGTGCTCCCAAGGTGTCCGGTGCTGACACCAGTGCAGACTTCCTCTGGGTGGCCTCCATGCCCATCCTGTCCCCAAATTCGCAGGCCCTCAAAAATGACAGCAAATGAGCTCTTTGCAGGAACTCTTCCCCTGGCACGCACACTGGGCTGGCAAATCCAAGCTTCTTTCATGATTTTGGATAGTGAATATTTGAAACAACTGTCTTTATCACCAACATGTTGCAGCTGAAAGGAAACAAACAAAATAGATGTCAAATGCTTACTATTGAAAGATACTGAGGGAAACGATCTTTTAAAACCTAGTTACACTGTATCAAGCGTTTCCAGAAATGCTTGTCATTGGATTAAGTAACAAGCCTGCAGTTTTTACAGTATCACTAGAGATTTTTCTTTCATATTTTAATTGTTTTTATATTCTAAAATATTATGAAAGCTTTTAATGTATAATAACATTAAGTTACTTTAACACACTTACCATATACCATCAATCAAAATTATGTGGAAGCACCAAGAATTTGAGAGGCAATAAAAGTGCTACAGTCTCAAAGACCAACCTTGGAGTTGGTAAATAGATAGACCTACTTTTGAATTTCAGCTTTGAACTTGCAAGCCCTGTGACGTTTGGAAAGTTACTTACTCTCTTTGTGTTTCAGTTTCTTCATCCATGATTATGGATATTAATAGTGCCCCTATAGGATGGATTGAGATCATGTGCATGTAACCCTTCCGTGGCTGTCCTTTAAGGGAAGTTCTGGTTTTACTCAGTACTCTCTTGCATCGTCAAAGCGAAAATCCAGTCTGGTTCATTAGTGTGCGTTGGCTATATTTCTAGAGATCTTGTAAACAAAAGGAAGAAAGGGTTTATATCACATGCCATCCTATAAAATAACCTTGATACATCCCCATTAGACATTTCCATTCTTTGCCACAGTTACTTTGTGTCCTGTCTATTTATCAGAGATCTGTATTTTCTGAGTATTGCCCAGCCTCAAGCCCAGTCTCCTCCATTTGTTATTTCTGAAACAAGCATATCCCTTTTCTTCACTCGTGGAGAAGAGCTTTGACTCTCTCTGATAGGGAGCCAAACTCACACAGGTCCTATAGACCCAGGTTCTATAGACTATTGCCAACATTTACTCAGTGTGATTTTCTTCCTATCATTAAAGCTGTAAAGTACTTACTGTGGTGTCTAGAGCACAGTAGGTTCTCTATAAATGTTAGGTAGAATTATTAGAAGTGTGATATATGGCATTAGTTGACTAATATTAAATTCAATGATTTGTCTGATTTCTCGCAGTTCTCAGATGAACGCGTGTCCTATTATCTGTTTGTGGATAGTCTGAAACCTATTGAACTGCTGGTTTGCTTTTCTGCACTGGTACGATGGGGAGAATCTGGAGGTAAGAGGGCTTTGAGAAAGTTATAGTCTTAAATCCCAGCTCACTTTCGTTCAGTCCAGGGGAAATACAAGATTTTGGGGCTCTGGATAAAGGAAACTATTTCCTCTCCAGAGTCTGCAGGAGAGTCACCCTCACACCGCCTCCTAGGATGGTCTTCCTCCTCAGACGTCATGGGTTATGCTCACTCTTACCACCTGCTTCTCTCCTTGTTGCGGTCACATGTTCACCTCTTCAGCATGACTAGCCACTCTGTTTTTCTTTCCACCTTTGCATGTCACCATTCTTGAGTCTTTCAAGATCTGTTGAAAAACATGCACTCTTCCTTTGATTTGACAGCTCTGAAGATCTTTTCCTCCATCCCACCCTGGCCTTTGTTTTCATGATTACACTTTAGAACTTACCTGCCAGTAACTATATCATCTCAAGCATCCCCATTTCAAGCTCTGACTACACACGCTGACTCTCCAGTCCACTTTCTCTAGAACCCTTGCTTCTACAATCCTTTGACTCCACTGGGACTGCCATCCATTGACCCTCCCACTTTTCCCTATTCGTCTGTCTCCTCGTGTCCTTATTTCTCTCATCCCCCAGTTTCCATGGCCTGTTGTTGTAATTGTAGCCTTGGACATACCTCAGTGTGATTGCTCATCTTTACCCCCTCAACTTACTGTCTTGGCAAAATCCCAATACTGGTTGAATTCAGCCAATGAGCTCTGTATCTTACATGTGGTGCATCAGAGCACTGATGAATGTGCACCGATTGGATGTGACTGGAGAAAAAATAACCCTATCAGCTAGCCCCACTTTCAACTGAGGACCACAGATTTCAAAATGGCCCCCTAAACACTGCCAACGCTTCCCTGGTTCATGCATTCCTCACTCTCCTCCTCCTGGACGACTATCTCAAACCTTCAGATCTTCTAACAGCTGCTCTCATCCTTGTGTATTTTCAGCTGATGACCTTGCCGCCATTTTCACTGGAGAGAGAGAAAAAGTCAGGAATGACCCACTTCATCTTTCCCATAATGAGTTCTCCCCAGTTCTAGTCACCTTCCCTCCTGCTCATGGATGGACTGTTCTTGCTTCTGTCTGAAGCCAGCTCTTTGCACATGTGCATATATGCACAAAACATCATTCTTCAATTCTTTGTCCTGTTTGTTAAAGTTAAATCTGTTTATTTCAAAACAGATTAAGAAACAGCATCCCCCCCCCCCATCAATCTCATTACCTATGAGGTTTTTAAAAATATTTATTTATTTACTTTTGAGAGAAAGAGAGAGAGAGCAGAGGAGCGGCAGAGAGAGGGGGGAAGGAGAAAATCCCAAGCAGGCCCCACATGGGGCTCAATCTCATGAACTGTGAGATCATGACCTGAGCATAAATCAAGAGTTGGACGCTTAACCAACTGAGCCACCCAGGTGCCCCAACTATGGTTTGTTTTTAATCGTACCTGTAGTTTTATTTTCAAGATAAATTTGGCTAAGCTGATCACACTTTCCATTTTAAGGAAAATATGCATAATTGAAAGTTTTCCTGATTTTGATGAATAAAATTCAAAATACTACCTCCTATCTCAAATGAATAAATGTTTTTACTGGATTACCAAGATCAATCCTACTAATTCTATGTAATCCATGAAAAGCTATGGCTTTTATAGAAAAATAAAAGTCTAAACAGCAAAATCAAAGCATCTCTAATTCAAGTTTATAATACATGGCACTATGGAGGTTCAATAAAAATTTGCTGAATGCTGGATATTAAATGTCCTGCCAACTTTGATGGCAGGCCTATGATTTTCTACCCAGGTATACCCAGCGGTTAGAACAGGGTCTAGTGTGTATCAGTGGGCAATAAATACTTGTTGAATATTTCCAAACTTTATTGGTATAAGCTTAGTATATCTATTAAGTAAGAGCTCCTAAGCCATACCATGTCCTAAAACATTGAAATTCTATGTGTGTAGAGGTGTTTCAAGTCATTTTGTGCTCTTATATCCTCGGTTTGAGTATTATCGGGAAATAGGGTAAAAATATAGGGTAATATAAGTTCTGGAGATGTAATATACAGTAGGGTGACTATAGGTAATGATACTATATTATATATTTGAAAGTTGCTAAGAGAGAATCTTAAAGGTTCTCATTACAAGAAAAAAAAAACCTATAATTGTGTGGGGTAATGGATGTTAACTAAATTTTCATGGTAACCATTTCACAATATATACATGTATCAAATCATTATGCTGTACATCTAAAACTAATACAATGTTGTGTGTCAAGTTTGTTTCAATTAATTAAATTAAATTAATTTTTTTAATTTAAGAAGTGTTTTGGCCTTAGCTACCCATGAAGAGTGCCTGATATTCTTTATTCATTTTCAGAGGAACACTAAATGCTAAAATTAAATTTTTGTTACTGATTTGTTAATTTCTACACACAATTAAAGCTAAGAATCCAAAGTAAAAACATAAGCAGTAGGATATTTAGACTTCGCTTGGCCACTATTTTAGGAGAACCTCTTAATTTCCCAGATATGTTTCCCCCACCCTTTAAAATTGCACCTAGAGGGATATTGTGATTTCTGCCACAGATAATAAGGTAATCAAAGTGATGGGGATGATTCTGAGGAGGAAAATGGGACAGAGAGGAAAACCTGAATCCCACTTCATATTATTTCCAGTAATTATCTCCCAGAGTAATTTCTCTGGGTTTTATGAATATTTTCAGAACACCTCTAATTCCTGATATTGTTAGTATCATTACTAGGGTCGTGAAGTGAAGGCCAGCTATACTCTCACAGTCAAATTTTCATATTTTTCCCTTCCCTAGCTTTAACAAAAGACAGCCCCCACGTAGGGCCTGGACTGCTTACAGCGGAATCCCTTTCCTGGAAATCTCTGAAGCCACGAGATCTTGTTTTGAAGATTCATACGTATGCCACCAAGGCTGCGGTGGTCCGGCTGCCTGTTGGGTATGGAGTAACTTCATTTTTCCCACATGAAGAATGTGTTGAAGCCTTGTAAGCTACTGGCTACCTGATAATTAAACAATATGGGATATAGGATATGGTTTCTGAAAGTGATTTAGTATGAAACAGATCTATCATTATGATTCTTGCGAAAAATAACTCCACGAGCACATATATTAAAGAAATGCTGTTCACCGAATCTCCATTTGGAAGACCCATAATTGTCAAAGATTAACAATCTCTTTAGTAAAGAATAGGGTTTAAATCAGCATTTCTTAAAATCAATGCATCAAACAATCCTTTTTGTTTTCTTCAGAATCGTACATGCCTTGGCAAGAACCATGATTTTATTTAAAAACAGACTTTTTCCCCTACCAGTCTATAGTTTTACCTTGTGTTTAATATTACCTATAGCTTTATTTTTAATTAAAATAAACTTGGCTTGGCAGATTATATTTTCCAGTTTAAATAAAATATGCATAATCAAAAAGTTTTCTTGATTTTGATGAATAAAATTCAAAATATTACCTCATATTTCAGATGAAATGAATATTTGTACTGTATTTCCTAAGATCAATCATGTTAATTCTATGTGATCAATGAAAAGTGATGGCCCTTATGAAAAAAAGCAAAGCCTAAACAGCAAAATCAAATGCTAACATAATGTATGGCAAGCATCCAATCTTCCCAGGAAATAATAAATTTTAAAACTTCAATATTTCTCACATCCTACCCTGAAAACCCTGGCATAGAGAGGTTCTCCCAGAAGTCATCACTCTGAGTGCTAATCCATTAAGACAACCAAGAACAGGAAATTAATAAAGAACCTCCTTATATATATCTGGGTGTTTCCCTGCAGGGCCTAACCTATCAACATGTATGTTTTGAACACGCTCTAAGTGCTCAACAATGGGGGGAACGAGTGTCCCTGCTCTCGGTGACGCCGCAACCCTGGTAGGAAAGACACAAACAACACACATAAAATTATGCATCTGTGGGAAAGTGACTATGAAATCAACAAAGCCCTATACCACTGTGAATTATTCTTGTTAGTGAAAAATCAGGAGTCACTTGCACTGGGACTGCAGCATATGGGAGATTCCTCCAGCATGTGCAAGTTCCTCATTTAGCGTAACTATGTTTTATGTGACTAATGAAACATAGATTCCATGATCTCTGATGATTCTTTCAGAGTGAATATCCAAAAGTCTTTATCCCACCAGAGTTAAAGAATTCTACTCTCAGTAATGTGTGACTTCATTTGAGCACAAGCTGTCATCAAACAACCAGCAGAGTCAAGGACTACAACGGGAACCCCTGGGTCCTCATCTATTGTCTATTCTCTTTAGGAGACATATGCTTCTCTTCACCGCATACTCCCCCGTGGGGCATTCCATACACATCTGCAGCATGGTGACTTTTGTCATTGGGGACGAAGATGTCGTGCTACCCAACTTTGAGCCGGTAAACTTTAAGCAGTTGTGATTTTTTTGGTGCCTTATTTTCAAAGATTTTGAACTAAATCATAGGCCTATTTTTTGTAATTCAACTTACCCATGTTTTACCTTTTAAAACTGTTAAGTATATTCTGCAAGAAATTCTCCAAAATGACACGTACAATAAATAGCCTACACTCTGCAGGAATGCAATTAATTTTAGTTTTTCTCCGACAACTGCATTCACTTCTGCTCTGTGGAATCCCCTTTCACCTCTGTTAACATCTCAGGTAGATCCCATAGCATACTGGTCCTTGGGAATGTATAGAGGATCAGTACAGTCCTTTCCATTATAGCTTGAAATTCTGGTATCATTGACTCCTTTTACCCCTTCCTCAGCCTAAGAGATTTGGAGCATTTGTCTCTGGGATTCAGGGTAAGAGGATCCATGGAAAGTCCTGTCACTCTTGTTCATCTCCTCTTTTCTTGGCCTCTTCTTAGTTTCTCTTACACCGATGTTCTGACGGTGTCTGAAAGAAGAAATGAGGTAAATGCAACCGGCCACTCCCCTGAGGTCCTGTCTCAGTTTTAGATGTCCTCTAAAAGGCATCCCATTTAGATATGTGGGCCTCTGCTTTGGGGGGACCAATTTGCATGGGGCATTCTCACTGCATAATTCAGTTTTACACCCTCCCCCCATCCCATCTCCATGTAGCACAGCCTCTTATTAGGGAGGCGAGATCTTCTCAGCCAGTTGATAACTCTCTTGGCCAAGGTAGCATCAAGATGATTCAGAAGCAGCTCTTTTGTGCTAATGTTGCTGTGGCCCAGACAGGCTCAGTCACGGATTCTTGCCTCTCTAGGGAGAGATTGTGCAGGATTCCCCTGACGGCCTCCTCTCTGCTGTGCTCTCTCCAGTCCTCTCCCTCCTGTGCAGTAGAAGAAAGATCAGCAAGCCCACCTTATAAGTACCTGTCTCTTATTCCCTTAATTATGTTTATCCTGCTATTTTAAATTATTTTTTTCATCTTTGTTTTTCTTTTCTTAAAAAACAATTCTGCTTTAGGTAGTATGGATTACCCAGTCTGTTTTTTTTTTTTTTTTTTTTTTTTTCTTTAGGTGACTGAACTTCGTAGGTGTCTACTTATTTTGATCTGTGAACTCATCTTTCCCTGGGGTTATAAATTCTTCCATCTTGTAAAACCTACTGGGGCTTAAAGTCAGGCCCTATTATTCTTCAGTTTGAATGAGGAAGCAAGAAGCGATAGACCAGTCCAAGAGCAGAAAGATTCAAGCTGCTCAGAGCCGTATGTGATCACTCCCAGTGCTGCCTCTTGACCAGACAACTTTTCTGGTCCTGGCTTCACCTGAGGGGGAAATACCATTGAGAAGAGGCTTTCTGTAGGCTTTGGGAGGTTGGGGAGAAGGTAATAGGATAGTAAATGCGTTAAGGGGGTGAGTCGGTTGTGTCTGTCTTCATCAGTTCGCCCCAAGCAGCAAATTGGTACTGTCCAGGTATAGCTGCGGGGCCATTCCTCAAAACTTCTGCAGGGAACCAAGGGTCATGATGGCAGCATGGTGCTCCCTAGGAAAGGGGGCAAAGGTAGACCTCACAAGTTTTTGTTCCCACTTCACCCCCTCCGTGCTGTCTCAAAGCACCCTCTACTCTGGGCAGCTCCTCCCCTACCCACCAACTACCCACCACATGCCAATCAAGATGATCTGCAAACGCCTTAGGTTTCTCTTTCTCTCTCTCTCTCTCCCCCCCATTCCCCACTCTTTGGTTTTGACCTACAGTTTTGCAATTTGACATCCAATTCCTTTTTTTTTTTTTTTCACAAGCTTTATTGAGGCAAAACAGTCAAGCAAAATTGTAAGTTATATAAACTCTACATGCTGGTGATTTTGTATACATAAATATTGTGAAAGGATCCCCATCATCTAGTTAATTAACACAAACATCACCTCACCTCACGTACTTATCTTTTTTTGTGTGTGTGTGTGTGACAACATTCAAGTTCTATTAACAAATATCAATTCTGCAATATAGTGCTATCAACTATAGTCACTATGGTTTACATTTAGATAGATCTTCAGACCTTGTTCATCTTATAGTTGAAGGTGTGTACCCTTTTGCTAATCTCTCCCAGCTTACCCCCTTATCTTTTTAATCTTCATCACTATCTCCCTGAACTCTTCTCTGCCCATTGGTTCTCCAATCCCACACAATTTTGTCAAACTAATTCCTAGACACCCTTCAGAACTAAATATGGATATTAATACCATGGAGAAATGTCCCCTGGCTCCCAATGTGAGGTAGGTGTTCTTCCCATGTGTTCCCACTACAGCAGGAATCATATCCCTTGTTTTATATCTTTGAGATCACAGCCCCTAGCAAAATGCCTTGAGCAAGTAAGCCCTTCGCAAATAACTGTTGAATCAACCATAGAGAAGAGGTTTAATATATTAACAGAAACTAAATTTTTGTAAGCTTAATTACACTTAAGTAAAAAAAAAACAAAAAAACAAAAAAACAAAAGTGAGGCTGGCTGCTTTGCTTTCCCTTCACAGGAGAGCTACCGATTCACAGAGCAGTCTCTAACAATTTTGAAAGCTGTTGGAAATGTGATTGCTAGTTTCAAAGATAAGGCTAAACTTCCTGTGGCTCTGAAGGATTTACAAACAGCTCACTACCCTATTCCCCTCCACAATAAAGAACTAACAGCACAACACTTCAGGGTAAGTATGTTCAAGTTATGATGTTCCTAGAAGGATACTTTCTGTTTGAAAAAGATATATCTTATATGAGGTGATCCTCCAAATTTAGCCTTTAAAAAGATTTACATGTATTTCAAAGAGGAAGAGAGAGAACTTGCAAGTTTTCTAAAGTGGTGTCTAAGAAAAAGGGAGGGAAAGAGTCTCTTCCTTTATTTTCCATAGAGAGAATTAAGCCTACTTTTGTTATTTGTATTTGCCCTTACAGTACCTTGTATTCTATCTGAGCAACTCTACTTGGTACACAACACTCCCAATGGAGAACTGAGCACCTGGGGCATGGGTAACCTACAAGACATACCTGCTGTGATTTACTCTTGAACCAGTATGATTGCCTCCCTTCAGTGAACTCTGTCATCCACTCTTGAAGGCGATGGCTCTAAATGGCTTAAAGTGGTATCCACAAGCTCTAAAAATAAGCAATGATTAAATCATCATATGACAAGAAACTTATGGTCTCCACTGCTACAGTCATCCCTAAGGCTATAGTTGGTATGCAACATCTCTCTCCTCTACCACTCATTCTAGATTTCCCATTCTTCCAGCCAAAGCCTCAGCTGTTCTAGTTGCCTGGTAGGTAACCTAGACCTTCAATCCTGGTGGGTACAGGACCTTGATTGCCTTACTCTTTTCAGGCTGTGACTAATCATTCACTGTGGAAACACCAAGATGTATCACGACCGGGATGCCTGGGTGGCTCAGTCGTTAAAGTGGCCAACTTCGGCCCAGGTCATGATCTGGCAGTTTGTGAGTTTGAGCCCCAGGTCAGGTTCTGTATTGACAGCTCAGAGCCTGGAGCCTGCTTCAGATTCTGTGTCTCCCTCTCTCTCTGCACCTCCCCAGCTTGCACTCCATCTCTCAAAAATGAGTACACATTAAAAAATTAAAAAAAAAAAAGTATCAAGACAAATTCAGACATAATTCTTCCTGTCCTCATTATGCAGCAGAAACCCTAGTACTTCATGACAATCAGGGTAAATTCTTCCTCCACCCCATTATATTAGTTCCTTTCCCCCTATTTGTATATCAGGATGAGGAGCACAAAGCAAGAAAGCGTGTATCATAATTTAGGTTTATTGCAAATCATACCATGTTCCCTGATGGAAACATTCCCTGCCATCCATCCCTCAGAATTAGGTTCTCCAATTTAGCAAACTACCTGTTGGGACAGAGAACATTAATAATTGCAAATGGGCCACTGGAAATAATGGTGAGAGAGGCCAATCCTATTTCCAATTTTGAATCCCAGGCCTGCATATGTTAGCTTTTACAGATATAGCACTATGTTAGTCTTTGGTCCTGCTCATCTATACCATGCCCTGGAGGATACTGTGTCAGTTCTGCAAGGTATCATCTCCAGGCTGGCTTCTTAGCTGAGGCTTTTATATGCCATTCCACTTTACCAGGAATCTTATCCACTCTTCCTATGGTATATATTACGGCATTGAGTCCTAGACGTTTCTCAGTGGTTAACTCTTCTCTGTAAAATGCGACCCTTGGTCCAAGGGGATGTTAGGCTGGATCCAATGCTTGTAAATCAGATTTTCTGTAATTTCCCTTGGTTAATGGTGCTGACAGAGGCACCAAGGAAAGACAAAGCAAACTCATCACTGAAGTAGGTGTCAATTCTAGTAAGGACAATCACTACCCTTGACAGAAGCCCACTGGAATAAACTTGCCACCAAGTGGCTGACTGGAATCCCCAGAGGATGATATCACATTAAAGTTTCTGCTACCAGCAGGTTAGACAGCTAAGCATGGGTGAAAGAGAGCTCAAACTATTGGAACCATTCATAGTTCCTGTCCCTGCCATCAATATTACTCATTCATGAGCCTGTTGTTGCTAGGTCAGATCTGATATGTAAGGAAACTTTGTGCATGCATCATTTACACATCTTGATAATGAAACATTTTTATATTTTTAAAAAAACATTTCTTTTTTTTTTCTTTTTAATGTTTATTTATTTTTGAGAGAGAGACAGAGCACGAGTGGAGGAGGGGCAGAGAGAGAGGGAGACACAGAATCTGAAGCAGGCTCCAGGCTCTGAGCTGTCAGCACAGAGCCCGACACGGGGCTTGAACTCATGAACCGTGAGATCATGATATTACATAGTTAATGTGACATTGTTTTCAAAGAGCCATGTCCCATAAATCAATAGATTCCAAATTTGTCTGCCATAAACAATTCCAGATAGATCAGGTGCAGCATTCTGTAAGTGTCCCATAGATAAGGACTCTCTCACTAGAAAATAATATTAGTGTATTACTTGAGAGGTCTTTCATTAGCATGTTGACGATAGACATGGGCCAGGTCATCTGTATTTCTGTGGGATGCTCACATCTCCTACAGTTCCTTCTCTTTCTTTAGATCCCTATCAAAGTTTATGGCCTTCTAAGCCCTCAGTACATGCAATGGGATAATATTCCCCAAAGCAGAATGTTCTAGCACCAACTCCAGAGAGGACCATCAAGTACTGGCCTCTTTCTTCGTTGCAGTTTCTTATCCTTTGCCTTACTGGGGATGTCTCAGGAAGTCTCATCCTCTGGATCCCTAAAATCTCCACTGATGTAGTGGATCCATGAATTTGTGCAGTGTTTATTCCCCACTGTCTAGCATGCCTGTGTCTTAATCAGGAAGTCACAATAATGGCCCCTTTCTGCCCACAGGTAGCACAGAGTAATATCCTGTAGAACTCCCAACATGATCAGAGACTCTGCTCGCTCAAACGTAACAGAGAGGAGGAGTATTAGCATAACTGTGTATTTTTCTTATTTTTACCTTACATGTTGAAATATTTAGGACATTTTATTAGCGTATCACAGAAAACACATCTAACTCATTTAAGTCATAACAAGTAGTGGGATGTGTTAATTTATGAAAAAGATACAGGGAAATCTTCTTGATAGGAATGACTCAGTGAGGAACTTCAAAGAGGGGATAGACAGCCCTTACAACTTACCTTCTTCATTTTGTTTTCTCTTATCCACATGGTGTCTCTAGCCCTAAGTGCATATCCTGGAAAAACTGGCTCCTGATTTATATCATTTTTCCATATGAGGCCAGTTTAGAATGTCTTCATCCTGATTTCCAATTAGTCAGCCAGAGTAACACTGATTTGCTTAGCTTGGGTTAGATGGTTGCCTGCAGGCTTGCCCACCATTGTCAGCTGATGGGGCAGTTACAAACACAGATTGTAACATTAGGTCCCTCTCTCTCAATATATGGGGAGGGGTGAGGTGTGGTCAGAAAATATAGATGAAGCAGGAAGTACAATAGTCATATGCCTTTGAAGGGCACTGTGTTTCACCAATTCAACGATGTACATTTCTTTTCACACTTCAACATCGGGAGGAAATCACAGTGTGTCTTATAATTGGTGGTTCCTTACAATCACTGCTGGCCAGGTGGCTTTCAGAATTCTCCGCATACACACGGACTTGTTCATAAGGGTTCATATTGTCACCACTTTGGAAGAAATGTGTGTATTGTTTGACAAAAGCCTGATCCTTGGGGGAAGAGAATTAAATGATATTATTGAGCCTCTTAAAGAAACATGAAAGGAGAAAGATTTTCTCCACACCAGACTGAGCCCCCCCAGGGCACAGGGAAAGAGAGAGAGGGAGGGGAGTACATCAATAAAAGCCACCTTAAACAGTGCCCCAGGTGTATTATATAATCCACCAAGCACATTACTCCCTGCGGACAAATAAATAGCTAAAAGTAAGCCAGCAACAATCTGCTGGGGCTTGCTTATTATTCTTAGTGGCGTGACTGGATAAATGGAATCCCTCAGTATATCAAGATAAAAACGACGAAAAATACAAAATCATGTAGGAAAACACGAATGTTAAGTACTTTCAAAAAGTGATTTACAAGAGTTTGAATATGAATGTCTTCAGAATACTTAACTACAACTTCAGAATACTTAATCTACAACTTATGTAGATTATTTTGTTTTTTCATGTATGTTTAAGTGTGATATATGATGAAAAAGCTCTGTGTAAGTAAATCTAAAAAAGCCTTTTAAATAAGAAGTAAATACTCTTAGATGGACATAAGAAAGTGATAAAAACTCTAAACAGCATATTTTCTTCTTTGGTAGCACATGAAACCATAGTGTGCCTTATAGCAAATGGTGTTATAGAACCAATGAAATATTGTATTTAACTTGCTGAAAAACAAGGGCCATATTTTTCATCTTACACTCTATCTCTTCAACCTGTTAGATTTTGATTGAGCATACATTATAAACATTGTCGTAGCGATTAAGTTTTATGAAATTAGAAACAGTCAGATGAGGGACACCTGCTGGCTCAGTCAGTGGAGCATGTGACTTGATCTCAGGGTAAGGGTTCAAGCTCCACATTGGGTATAGAGATTACTTTAAAAAAATTTTAAGAAAATGAAATAGATGATACATAATTTTGAGCTCTTACTGAGTGAATGACATTTGGAAGTCTTCTGTTATATTGTGCTTTTGAAAAAATATGTATTTTTTATTTTTAGAGTATCTAAAGTTCTTTAGAGCCTCTCTGGCTAGGTCATAGCATTTTCTTGGCTTAAAAAAAATGTACTAATGTATTTTATCTTTTTCAGGTTTTTCATATTTCTTTATGGCGCTTAATGAAAAAAACTCAACTAACAAAACCTCCTCCCAATTTTAAATTTGCCTTTCGTGCTTTGGTTCTGGATTTAGAGTTACTTGATTCCTCCATGGAAGAGGCTTCTTTAGGTACTGAATAATGTTAGATATTTGTTTGACAAAAGAATTTCTAGCCTTATATAAGATAAATGATTTGAGAAAAGCACCAAGTTTTTGTGACGTGGGTAGACTGTCTATACTGACAGGCAGAGAATTTAAGCCGTGCTCTGGGCTCCAAGGATCTGTCATGTGTCCCCAAGCTCACAGCCTCAACCCTCCTTTCCTGGCTCCCCCCATGCAATTTTAACACTTCCTCTAAATTTTGAAAGAAACCTCTCACTACTTCCACAGAAGAATGAACAGTGAGTGGCTCACTTAGGTGTCAGTATTTAGTGCTTTTCTTCTCCAGGAAGTTTACATTCTAAGAAAGGACAATGTGCAGAGCACAGTATTAAATATGAAGACAAACTTCTGACTGTAGCACTTTCTATGCCAGGGGACTTTAGCAGTTAAAGGCACGGAAAATTTGGGATGGGATTAAATCTAACCCTCAGTCCAGAGTTTGTTTTTCTCTTGACCAGCGGAATGGGTAGACGTGAAATATTCTGTACCCATAAGTGATAAAGAATATTCTCCTGAGGAAGTAGCAGCAGCGATTAAAATTCAAGCCATGTGGAGAGGGACTTATGTCAGATTACTTATGAAAGCTAGAACACCAGGTATAGTTTTTCTATCACTCATAAAATGAACTTGTGTATGCAAGAATGGATATTTGTGTGTTAATGAAAAGCATTTTGGAGTTCTCCTTCTTTATGACTTGGCTAATTCTTTTTAATTTTGTAAATACTGAAATACCTTGAGATCAGAATGCATGTCAGCTCATTCACTCTCTTGCTTCCAGAATTTGGCAGCATGGCTGGCAGAGTAAGCACACCACAAATACGTGCTCAAAGAATGGATGAGTGCGTGAATGATCAGCTATGCTTTCCCAGTCCGTTATGAGCTCTTTAAAACAACTGTTTCTCTGTACATCTCCAATGCCTAGTAGAATGCTACAGCAGTCAGCTTCAACTAAGTCATGGATGTGTTTACATTTGCAGACCATTTTTCAAAGAAATAAATGAATGAATGAGTAAATGGATGAATTGGATGAAATAACCTTTCCTGTATCCATGTGACATATACTTAGAAAGCACAGAATGCATTTGAACTGTATTCTATTGAATCAAATTATTTACGTATATATAATGAACTATTTTTGTGAAAACATTTATTTTGTTTTAACTTTTTATCAGCTTAAAATACAGCATTGCAGAGGTAAAAATCATATTTAACCATTTTTTTCTGAAATTTTTGTTGACACTTCCATGAGAAAAGTCTTATGCCCAGTAGAATTAATTCTTTGAATATATTGAAACATTTTGTTATAAAGTGTCTCTATTTGAAGTATTTAATGAGAATGATCAAAATGTCCACATCAGCAGTGAGAACTGCAGATACACAAATAAACAAATAAACCACATTGTAGGGGCACCTGGGTGACTCAGTTGGTTAAGCGTCCAACTTTGGCTCAGGTCATGATCTCACAGTTTGTGGGTTCGAGCCCCATATGGGGCTCTGTGCTGACAGTGTGGAGACAGTGCTGAGGCTGTTTTGGATTCTCTGTCTCCCTCTCTCTCTCTCTGCGCCTTCCCTGCTCATGTGTGCAAACAGGCATAAATAAAGAAACATTAAAAAAAAAAAACTACATTGTGTAGTTGTGTGATGAAAAAATATACTGTTGCTTGGTTTTGATATTATTCTATTAGAGAAAGTAAAGATAAAAGTATCAAGTTAAACATATAGTAAAATATACATTTTGTTGTCCACATAATCTTCAATTAGATCAAAGAACACTTCATGATTTTTATCCTAAAGATGAGGTGAAACAGCATAAAACAGTGAGCAGAACTGTCGGTGAGGAAGTTTATAGCTTTATATTTTAAACATGATTTTGCTGCTAATAATGCCTGTGGCTTTGGACAACACCTTATGAATTTCAACTTCTTTGTTGGTAAAAGGAGGGTTTTGAACAGGATGATCTTTCAGGCATCTTACAGCTTTTATTTTTTAATTATTTTAATTTTTAATTATTTTTAGACACAAAGGAAAATACCAGCGTTGCAGATATGCTTCAAAGAGTTTGGGCTATATTGGAGCTGAATATAGAACAGTATGCAATTTCTCTCTTAAGGTAAAGCAGTAAATGGATTTCTTATTACAGAATCTTCGTGTCCTGTAAATTCCTATTCAAATGCGACCATGTTCAGTGAGTTTCCCTAATCACACACCACTGCTTCCAAACTTCCACAATATTTTGTCTGAAACATTTCTATGCTACTTACTATTTTTGGTTTGTCTCAATTATTCTTGACTAAAATTCTAGGCAGAAAGCCTCTGCTCTCTGGAGCAAAGTTTCTTCAAGTCTTGTGGTGCTGAGATGACCAAGATCAGAGTTGCTGGGGGAGGGGATTCCAGAAAACAATTACAATTGTCATTTGAGATGTCTGGAGGGCAACACTCTAAAAACACACGTAAACCAGAAGTAGACTGAGCCTTAGCTAAACTGTACTATAGCCACAAACCATATTTGAGAGACAAGATGATCTGAACAGAACTAAGAGAAATTATAAATTATATATATATATAATTATATATATATATATATATATATATATATATATATATATATATAATTTACACACACACACACATAAAAGAAAGAAGTAGACCTTCTGGTGATGTTGGAGTTAGCAAACAAAATCTCAAAAGTTAACTATAATTGAAATGCCAAAGAAAATAAAGAATAGGAGAAAATAGATCAAATGTTTAGATTAATAAAGCACAGTCAAATAGAAATTATATAAATGAAGATTTTAACAACTAATATTAAAAACATATTAGTGGGTTTGGGGCACCAGGGTGGCTCAGTCAATTAAGAGTCTACCTGTTGATTTTGGCTCAGGTCATGATCTCACATTTCATAAGATCAAGCCCTGTATCAGGCTCTGCACTGACAGTGCAGGGCCTGCATGGGATTCTCTCTTCCTCCCTTTCTCTACCCCTCTTCCTCCCTCTCCTTTCAAAATAAATCAATAAACTTAAAAAAAAATTATTGGTGGGTTTAACAGCAGATTTTTCAGAACAGAAGAAGACATTGGTGAACTTGAACTTGGAGACAGATCAATAGAAAAGTATCCAAACTGAAGCATAGGGGAAAGTGAGTGGGAAATAAGCAAAGAGCACAAGGGACATGTGGAGTATGCTCAGAAAGTCTGATACTGTAATTATAGCCCCAGAACGCAAAAAGATGATGACTGAGGCCTTTCCCAAACAGGTAAAACACATCAACTCATGTTTTTGGGAGACTGCATGCAAACTCCATGCAGAAAGGATGCAAAGGAGAGCACACCTAGACTCACAGTAGTAAAACTCAAAAACATAGGCCAAAAGAAAACCCTTCAAAGAGCCAGAAAAATAATGTGCATTAGCTTCAAAGGGCAATCAACAAATAGCTACATATAGGAGTAAATTTCATGACTTTAGCAATGAAAAATGTAGAAGTTGGGTAAAAGGTGTTAAAGAGTTCTAATGTTATAGCATTACTGCCGAAATGGTATGAGTAATACTTTAGATGAAGCTCTAACAGGGGAAGGGATACATAGTATCCTTTCTAGCAATATGCTAATGAACCAACCAGTGATTTTAAGAAGAAATAAGATTAATCTCACAAATCTTCTGAAGAACAGAAAGGGAGGAAACATTAACCAATTCATAATCTTGATTTAAAAAATTCACCAAGGGCAGAAAGAAAATGAAATTGCAAACCAATCACCCTCTTGAAATTGTCATCCAATCACCTTTTTGAGTAGGTGCAAAAATATGTAATAAAATATTAGCAAATCAACATTGGAATTAAATAAAAAAGGATAATACCTTATAATCAAGCAGGTCTGCTATTCCCAGACATATAATGGTGACTTAGCATTAGAAAAGTTTTCATTTTAATTCATTGCTTTAACAGGGAAAAGGAACAAATCATTTGGTCCTGCAGATAGGTTCCAAAAAAAATATTTGATAGAATTTCACACAAACTGAAAATTATTTTTTTTTTGTTTTTAGAAAACTTGGACTAGAGAAGTCTTTCACTAATATGTTATTGGTATCCAGTATTTTCAAAACTTACTACAAACATGACTAGTGGTAGAATTTTGAAAGCTTTTTCTTAAGTTTAGAAATGAGACAAAAACGTCTGCCTGACTACTTCCATTCACGATAAACCTGGCATAATTCTGAGAAGGGCAAAATGGCAATAGAGCAAAATAAAAGTCATTGGTATTTGATGGGAAAAAAATAAAACCACCACTGTTTACAGATGACGTAATTGTATATGTAGGATGTTTTTTAAAATGCAGAAAAATTATTAGAATTAATGAGAGAATTAAGAAAAGTTGTCAGAGACAAGGTCGATATAAAATAACAATTAGATTTCTGTTTGTAAGTAAGAGACAAATAGAAAATTACATATGAAAATATATAAACATTTTGAATAACCTAAAGATAGTGAAACAAAATTGCACAGTGGACCAAATATCAAAATTTTAAACACAGAAGAAATCCAAATCTTTATAGTATTTGCCTCACCCTGAAAGTGAGTCTCACTCACCTCACCGTAATCCTGGCTCACAGATGCTGCCGACAGCTGATCATCCGGCTTGACTCACTTTTGGTCCAGAATGTGTTTTCTAAAAGGGCAACCCTTTCGCCTGAGATTCCAGCTGAGCGGACACAAAGAAAGGGCACAACCCTTCGTCTCTAACCTGCCTTTGCATTCTGGGGAAGATCTCTGGGCCAGAAATTATATATAGTTTTCATGTAAATGAAGTGTCAAAACTATGAGCTCCCCTGTTAGGGAGCTGGTGTATTTGAGGTGTAGGTGTCTTTGAAACATAGGCGGAACTACATCAGGGGGCCACTGTTCCTCTCCAGGTGCTCTTTCCACCATAGCCAAGAGCATTTCTTAGAAATTCAGTGACCATCCAATACAGAGGCCATGCTCTTTCAATAGTTTGAGTTCTAGACCCACATCTATTGGATGGATGAAACTGACACGGCTGACTGATCTTTAAATGTAAATAGCAGGAGCATCCAAAGCTACCTCTTCACCCTAGCTGGATTCTCTTATTTGGTCAAAAGCCCATCTTTCAGTATAAAACCTATATTAACCACAGCTCTACTAATTATCAGATGTGTACCCTGGGGTAAGTCTCTTATTCTTTCTAAAGTTAAAATTTTATTAATAATATTTAATATAGGGAAATAACAATTTTAATATAAGGAAGACAAAATGTACCTCACAGTACTATTCCTTCATAAGGATGTAAAGATAAATTAAGGTAACACAGGAAAAGTACTTACCACAAGCTACAGATTGAGTCATTACAGAACATTAGCAATTGTAAATACTGCTTTATTATTACTACTGAATGGGAACTTTGAGGTCCTGCAGCCTAGCCTTACATTCCCGGATCTTAAGGGGCAGAACTTCGCCAAGTGAACTTTGGGCAAGGCTCAGTTTACGGGTATAACTTTCTTTCTCTACTAGGATGCAAAGTTAAAATCTTTCAAGTCTTTTGGAAATATTTCTCTGGGTCAGTTCTCTGGGTCATTCAAGATATTCTATATAGTGTATCAGGATTTTGATGGCCCTATATGCACTAGAATATCCTAAGGCTTATGAAAAAGTGTGAAATGTATAATGGGAATAGTAACTGGAATGCCTCTAAATCCTTCACTTACCTTAGAATGGTGGCTGCTCCCATTACAATTCCCGAGGTCACCTGCTTAGTGGCTGCTTTGGCTCAGCCAACACCCACATTTGGGTTAGGCCAGTTCCCATGGGATTGGTAGTGGTGCTCTGCATTGAAAGACCATCACGTCATAGTTCCTAGTTAGCGTGGTCAGGGTATTTATCATTTGAACTGGGACACTTTTCCAAAAGGGACAGAAGGAGCACTATTAATAATTATGCCAGGATTACGAGCATACATCAGGACTGCCCCAGGCAAACCAGGATATGTGTCCATCTTAGTTCTCATGACTCCCTCAAAGGCTTACAACTGCCGCAAGGATAAATCTGTCAATTTTCTCCCATCATCAAAGACCAATGATCAAATGGAACATGTGGATCCTATGCCCCATAAGACTCTCATGGCTTTGCTTCTCACTGACAGTATAGTTAAGCCATGCCTTCCGGAAGGCAAGAACACCTCTGGCTCTGTCTTGACCTCTAATACAGAACCATTGTCTATGGCCATGATGGCTTCCATCCCAGCAAATTCCATCAACATTATTCCAAAGACCCTAGATTCCTTGTGCTACTGAAGCTAGATCCAGTTCCTGGCAGAGTGGGAGGATAAGAACATAGAGGATCTTTCACATCACTCTCATCCTGTTCTGAGATAAGCCGCAGCCTTCCAGGAGGAAACAGAGAAATCTCTACCCGTAATTGTTTTAGCCAGTTGCACACACCATTCCCTTATGGGCCAGAAATCATGTAGAAGGAAAACTCTGACATTCTTTCCTTGTTCATGTCTTTAGTGGGTTTTTTTGTTTGTTTTATTCGTTTTTTTACAAATCCATGCCTTACTTTAAACTATATTCTGTATTGATTCCCTATGTCAATTTCAGACCTTCAGTGGCCTCCACCCAGTTTTACTGCTACTTTGCCTGTTTCTCATTTTCCTACCCTTATAGTTTGAGTTTCGGTACTGATTTCCTACCCAGAAACTTTAATTACTTTCTCAATCATGAATTAAGTTCTCCTTTGATTAAGAACTTCAGATAACTTTAGAGATCTTTGAGAGACATCTTTCATGGTTGACCTGGAATGGGAGTCCCCTACCTGGCAGCCATACACCATGAGCCCTCAGCCTTTGACTAAGGACTCAATCCAGCCAACAATAGACTGTGGTCTTTTATGTTGTCTTGCCTATTTATTTTTTTGTACATAAAGTTTATTTTAGAAGTTGTCTTGGCCATTGCAACTTAAATTATTTTTACACTTCTAGACTAATGTTTAAAAGCAAGTGCAAGTCTGTTGAATCTTATCCGTGCTATCAAGATGAAGAAACTAAGATTGCTTTTGCCGACTATACCGTGACGTATGCAGACCAGCCACCAAATAGTTGGTTTATAGTATTCAGGTGAGGTTATCATAAATTGTCATATGATGTCACCTTTAAAGGCATGCAGTATTCATATGTGTAGTTTTATTCATGGTAGTTGTGAAACTCCAAACTTTTAGCTTACTTTCACAAGTTAGCACTTCTTCCCCACCTGCTATACATTACTGAGATATTATAGGAGTTTTTATCCATGTTTCTTTAAATGAAATATGAAGAATGTGAAGTTAATTATTAGAAATTTTTATGTGTATGAAAAAATAATATAATAAATGCAAGTGCTTTCTATATAGAAAGAAATAACTTCATTTTCAAGTAATATTACTAGGTAAAAGTCACAAATAACTTACAAAATGAGATTTTTAAAGGGTTTTCATTTATATGACAAAGTATATTAATAATTAAGAAACCAATATGTATACTTTCTAGTTATTTGAAACTTCACACTTACTTTTTTATTTCTTGGCAGTAAACCTAATTTCAAACTTTCTGTATGATTCATGTCAAGAGAAAGTTTATGCTTTTGTAATTACAGAGAAACATTTTTGTTTCCTCAAGATATGATCTTGCTTCCCAAAGTATATACCACGCTTCCAGTCTGCATGCTCCACGTTGTTAACAATGACACAATGGAACAAGTGCCAAAAGTGTTCCAAAAAGTGGTGCCTTATCATTACACAAAGAATAAGGTAGGTGCAAAATGTATTCTCCTCATACGATACAGTGACAGTGAGAAGCCAGTGCCTTGCAAGATTCCAGGAGAAGGTAGAGCAGATGTGCTTTCAATCTGCTTAAAAGAGGAATAAGGGTCCTGGTCTTTTTTTCTAGAAGTCCCATTTATTTGACAACCTGAGGTATTTAACGTGAGTGCTAGAACATTCACCTCTCAGCTCTCTTTTTGTCTTCTCTCCAAAGAAGGTATGACAAAAGGAAAGCATTGGAAATTCTTATTAAAATCATAAAATCATACAAACTCTTAAAATGGAAATGGAGCTGAAGGGTTCAGTTAGTCCTGTTATTTGATCAAATCAGCCTCATTTCCTCTGGGTTTTACTCTATCCCTAAATATTTCAGGAGATTTGTGATTATGTGGCCACTCCTTACCTACCACCCCCAGTCTTTTATGGGGATACACAGATTCCTTAAAAAGCACTTGACACTTTATTTCTGCCAGATGGTAGATCCTAATCTGATGATTGCTCAAATCATGTTGCCTCTCTATTTGAATCTCATCTTTGTGTTTTGGGTTATCTCCTCTAAGAGGGAAGGATAACAAAAGGCAGTACATACCTACACTGCAAGTTGGGACTTTTTTTTCCCCCTGATTCTTCATTCTTCAGCCAGATAACTTTGAACCTTTTCGTCTTTCTTTTTGAACTATGGCTGTAATTGACTTTGAAAGTTCATTTCAGCCTATGATTCTTTGCAGTATTTTGCACAAATTAAGACATGAATACTGGTGTATGGGAATGAACAATAAATTAAAAAAAAATACTAACTCCATAAAAAACCGAATAGCTCTTTTGAGTTGTTTTAGGGATTTAAAAAAATAAGATTAAAAAATTTTTAAGACTTCATTGCATGTTATATTAACAATAAATAGGTGTTTTAGGTTCACAGCAAAATAGAGAGGCAAGTACAGAGATTTCTCATAATCGCCCTGCCCCCCCCCACATGCATAGCCTCCCCCATTATCAACATGCCCCACCCGAGTGCCACATTTATTACATTGATCATCCTACATTGACACATCATAATCTCCCAAAGTCCATAGTTTATACATTATGGTTCACTGATGGTGCTGTACATTCTTTTGGTTTGGACAAATATAAAATAACATGTAGCCATCATTACGGTATCATAAAGAGGGTTTTCACAGCCATAAAAATCTTCTGTGATCCACCTATGTATTCTCCTTCTCCCACCCGCTTGCAATCCCTGATCTTTTTTCTGTGGGGATTTACTTTTTCCAGAATGTCATAAAGTTGGAATCTTAAAATATGTAGCCCTTTCAGATTGGCTTCTTTCACTTAAAAACACACATTTAAATTTTGTCCCTGTCTTTTTATGACTTAATAGCCCATTTCTTTGTAATAATAATATTCCATTGTCCGCATGTATCAAAGTTTATTGATTCACTTACTGAAGGACATTTTCGCTGCTTCCAAGTTATGGCAACTATGGCTAAAGCACCTACATACATCTGTGTGCAGGTTTTTGTACGGACATAATTTTTCGACTCCTCTGGGTAAATACCAAGGAGCACTATTGCTGGACTGAATAATGAGAATATGTGTGGTTTTATAAGAAATCACCAAATTATCCTTCAGAGTGTCTATACCATTTTTTATTCCCACTGGCAATGAATGAGACTTTCTGTTGCTCTGTATCCTCATCAACATTTGGTGTTTTCAGTGTTGTGGATCTTCACTATTCTAATATGTATGTAGTGGTATCTCATGGTTGGTTGAGTTTCTCTGATAACATGCGATGTGGAGAATCTTTTTGTATGTTTATTTGCCATCTGTGTATCTTCTTTGGTGAGATGTCTGTTAAAATTTTTTTAACCAGGTTGTTTTCTTATTGTTGAGTTTTAAGGGTTTTTGTATATTTTGGATAACAGTCTTTTATTGTATGTGTCTTTTGCAAATATTTAAATATTACGTTACTGTCATTCAGGAGTCTTGAAGTAGTTTAGAACAGTCAGGTTCTCTCTTAAAACCCTATCACTGGTTTAGCTTTAGACTTTCACTTACCAATATGTATCCTACCATTTTATAACTCTTTATTTTCCCTCTTAAAATCATTCTCTGAGGGGCGCCTGGGTGGCGCAGTCGGTTAAGCGTCCGACTTCAGCCAGGTCACGATCTCGTGGTCCGTGAGTTGGAGCCCCGCGTCGGGCTCTGGGCTGATGGCTCGGAGCCTGGAGCCTGTTTCGGATTCTGTGTCTCCCTCTCTCTCTGCCCCTCCCCCATTCATGCTCTGTCTCTCTCTGTCCCAAAAATAAATTAAAAAACGTTGAAAAAAAAATTGAAAAAAAAAATCATTCTCTGAGCCTAGGCAAACACAAAATCAGAGTCATGTAATTTTGTTCTGTTTCTTTAATGCATTAGTACCACAAACTCAAATAATAATGAAAAGAGCAGTAAATCTGTGTAAATCTTCCTTTATTTCCTTGCCCCAATATAATGTCAAAAAGTTTTAATTGGTGTAGTGATTCTCATCTCGAGTATTATAATTCTGGTTAATATTCCTAGATATTTATGGCAATGTGTTGAATTCATTCTGTCTTATGTATTTCATATTTCGTTTCTGGAAATCTAAACACATAAGAGAGTGTCCTTTGCATCAGAATCAACTGGAACGCAAATCTATATTTTTGTTCCTTATTAGAAGGGTCTTGGGGCTCCTGAGTGGCTCAGTCAGTTGAGCATCCAACTTCAGCTCAGGTCATGATCTCACAGTTCGAGAGTTTAAGCCTTGAGTCAGACTCTGTGCAGACAGCTCAGAGCCTGGAGCCTGCTTAGGATTCTGTGTCTCCCTCTCTCTCTGCCCTCCCCCACGCATACTTTCCCTCTCTATCAAAAATAAATAAACATTAAAAAAATTAAAAAAAAAGAAGTGTCTGGAATTATAAACTCAGAATTGCTTTGAACTTTTGTATCTCATTATGATATCATGCTGTTGCTTCACTGGCATTTTGGGCCGATGGATAGCCAATTATGTGGACCCAAGTTATTACCCACTATGACATCATCCCAGGTGTTTCAGCTGCTTCTTTTCCGCAACCCGAAGAGCTCATCCCCATACTCACATGTGGGATCCCTGTTAACTTGATAGCTTTATCTGCTGTTAACTTGATAGCTTTATCTGCCAATTGACATTGCACGGGAACTACATTTCCCTGAGCACTCTTGCTTTTCTCATCTTGTATTTAAAAAACAGGGAAATCAAGTAAGAAGTTATTGGGATACTCTAGGATGATGTGATGGTAAAAATCTGCCTAAAGAAGCATTAAAAGAATTGGAGGAAAACATAGCAATCCTCTCCCAGAGTTACGCACTTTGTGTTATAGATTGGGATCCGCATAAACAGAAGTGTTAGAGTTCCTCATTTTCTCTGGAAATTGTAAGAAGGACTTGCTAAAAGGGATTTCAAAACCTGATGCTAGTAATTTTTGTTTATCAAGAGATCTTGGGATCTTTACATTTATCAAGATAATAAAGCATTTTAGTACTAGGAAACAATATGGTGTACATTTGAGAGACTAGTAATGGTATGACTTACTTCTGTCTAATTCTCTTTCTCTAGAAAGGCTACACATTCGTGGCTGAAGCATTTACTGGTGACACATATGTATTGTCCTCACGTTGGAAACTGCGCCTCATTGGTTCTTATAATCCGCTCCCATGCCTATCTCGAGACTCTCCAAACAATACCTTCACCATAAAGGAAATCAGGGATTACTACATACCCAATGACAAGAAAATTTTATTCAGGTATATTATATGTATTATATGTAATATATAGTATATGGCAAGAGGAAAATAACCTGAAATTGGCATTTTTTTGGCCACCAGATGGGTGCTGACATGTTGTCCTTCAGTGACTGTGGCCAGAGAGGTTAAGCCTCTAGATACACGGGGCTCTGGGCTTGACCACGGTTAAATTTTTTAACATATAAATATATTATTAAGGAAATAGGGCACCTGGATGGCTCAGTTGTTTGAGTGTCCGACTCTGTTTTGGCTCAGGTCATGATCTTCACAGTTCATGGGCTCAAGCCCCGTCTGTGTTGGGCTCCATGCTGACAGCACAGAGCCTACTTGAGATTCTCTCTCTTCCTCTCTCTCTGCTCCTCCCCTGCATGTGCTCTCTCTTTCAAAAAATAAATACATAAACTTAAAAAAAAAAAGGGAAGTAAAGGTCACCTGTAATGAAACAACCTAGAAACAATCACTGTTAGTATCCTATTGTATTTTTGTATAGCGTTTTATTCTAATCACAGTTTATCATTATTAAGATCATAACATAATTAAAGTTTTGTAACCTGACTTTTTAAAATAAATGTTTATTCATTTTTGAGAGAGAGGGTGAGTGGGGGAGGGGCAGAGAGTGAGGAGGACAGAGGATACAAAGAGGGTTCTGCACTGACAACAGAGAGCCCAATACGGGCCTGGAACTCAAGAACTGTGAGGTCATGGCCTGAGCTGAAGTCAGACACTCAGTCCACAAAGCCACCCTATAATCTGACCTTTTTACTTCACTTTACAGTGTGCACACTTCCCAGTGCCACTGAAACTTTTTATAAACTCTTGATTACATAGTAATCATTTGTATGAATATGCAACAATTTGGTTATTTTTGTTTTTATTACAAATTTCCCATTTCTATATTTTCTACACTATTAATAGAGGTATGATAGGCACACTTTATTGTAAACATTAGAGGAAATCATTATTATCTATTTATTATTTTAAAGAGATTATATGTTTTAAAGATTCTATATGTCTTGGTAAATTTGTCTTCTAAAGAAACACCTGAGTCTATTTGACAATATATGCACAAATATAATTTACTGTATTCTGGCTACTTTTCCCTCTAATCCTTAGTTATTTGTTAAAAAAAAACTTTTTAAATATTTATTTATTTTTGAGAGAGAGAGAGAGTGCGAGCTAAGGAGGGGCAGAGAGAGAGGGAGACACAGAGTCTGAAGCAGGCTCCAGGCTCTGAGCTGTCAGCACAGAGACAGATGCAGGGCTCAAACTCATGAGACGTGAGATCATGACCTGAGCCAAAGTCGGACGCTTAACCAACTGAGCCACCCAGGTGCCCCTTTATTTATGTGTATTTTAGAACTTTTTTTTTCTTTTAAGAAACATGCATACACTTTGTAATGTAAAATAATCAGTAGTAAAATTAAATTACAGAACGATATATAGAGTATATCCCAAGCGTATTTTTTTGTTTTTATGTTTCTTTATATATTTCACATGTAGGTAAAAGTTTAGGGAAAATACTAACAGAAAACATATGAACTGTAGGTAATAGAAGGGGCAAAACTCTCTTTTTAATCCATCTGCCTTTTGTCATATGTCTGCACACTGGCTATTAGAAAGCAAGGGAATAAAGGAAAGAAGTGGGAGGAAAACATTCCAGCAATTAAAAAATAATTGTGACATATTTACAAAAATTTTTTAACATTTATTCACTATTGAGAGACAGAGACAGAGCATGAGCATGGGAGGGGCAGAGAGAGGGGGAGACACAGAATCCAAAGCAGGCTCGAGGCTCCAAGCTGTCAGCACAGAGCCCAATGCGTGGTTCGAACCCACCAGCAGTGAGATCATGACCTGAGCCAAAGTTGGAAAGCCCAATGCACTTGAGCCACCCAGGCGCCCCGGGTGATAAGACATTTTAACGACTCTGATGGGAAACCACTGTATCACACTGCAGGGCCACTAATAGACTAAGAAGTGATATTTAACCCAATACCTAAATTCATCCTAGAAGCTGGTCCTAAAGCTATCAAGCAGAGTTGGGGGAAGGTGAGGAGGGAACTGCTTCATGAGCATATGTGAAAATTCGGGAATTAAGAAGTGTGTGACCTTTTTAGGGAATTGAAGATACTTGTTTGCAAAGTGGAGTTCTAGGGGGTGATGGCAAGCAGTAAGGCCAGAGAGGTTAGCAGCGCCCTTCCCTGAGGGGCCTCATCAGGCAAGAGATTTCCATTTCACCTTAAAGGCAACAAAACGCACTCTCCTCTCTCTCTCTCTCTGTCTCTCTCTCTCTCTCTCTCTCAAAATAAATAAAATAAATAAATTAAAAAAAGGGGGAGATTTAAGATACAAAAAAGAGGATACACAGAAAAGCAAAATTTATAGAGAAATTGAAAGTTTATAGGGGATTCACCTATTTATGAGGATTTACCTAAAATAAGAAAAATAAAAACAAGATAAAACACCCTTGTGCTTTTCAGTTGCATTAAGGGAGGGGTTGGGATGGCAATATACTACACATTTCATCTTTTTGTAAGATTCCCAACCTGCATGGTCAAGAGTATAGGCGTTGGGTACTAATTTTGATTTCTCTGTATTTTTATGAGTCAAAGAAAACATGGTAAAGGGTGAGGTTTTGAAGGATGCTGCCTGTTGTTCGACTGGAGAGGAGGGTATAATGGAAAGATTTGATGTGTCAGTAGTTTGCAGATCTATCATGTTTTATGAGTGTTTATCATATACAAACAAAAAGTTGCATTTCCTGTTTGGAGTTGATGATGAATGTCCTATACCTATTTCATTTTACCATAACGTATTGAGATCTTTTGTCAAAGTCTATAATAGCGATAGTATTTCTAGGTTTTGGGTCAATTTTACAAAATGGTTTTACTTTTAGATTTTCATATCAGCTAATTACACAGTTTCTTTTACTGACTTAAGGGAAGATCAATAGATCAATAAATTGCTTACAAGTCAAATGTTTTTCCTTATAGGTATTCAGTTAAAGTTGCTTCACCACATCCTGTTACAGTGCAGGTACGGACGTCCAAATCAGATGTGTTCATCAAGCTACAGGTCTTAGAAAATGAGGAAACTATTGTCAGCTCCATTGGGAAAGGCCAGGCTATAATCCCAGCAATTAACTTCTTGGGGAGTGAAAAAGTTGTGAGCTCCCAGTGTAAGTGTGGCTTTTTAAATTTGTTATTTAGATCCATAAGTAGATATTTATGTTTACATAACTGATTTTAAAATTATTTATTTAAGAGAAAATAGTAAATAAATATTTAAAATCTGTAAAACCTGATATTATAGTAAAATATTTTAAAAAACGATTGCATTTGTGTGTCCAATTAGTCTCTGAAGATCAACAAATTGTTATAATTCTAAGAATTACAATATTATAATTGAAATATATAAATATTTCATATTTCATAGAATATATAAATATTTAATTGAAATAGTTAAAATATTATTTTGAAAGATTTTTTCACTGTTCTTTTATCCCTCATTCATTCTTTTCAGAAAATACTCTTATGTATTAAAATTAACAGAAGTTTTGAAGCTATTACTTTCAATGTAATAGTCACAAGAACTATTAATTAATAAAATAAAATTATTTCTGAAATAATGGAAAACAGAGATACTGAGTTACATATTCAGTTATTTTAGTAACTTGATTCTGACCATAAAAATAATACATTGCCCAATGTAGAAAATTTTGAGACAGAAAATTATAAACAAGAGAAGAAGAAATCCCTTGTGCTTTTCCTGAATACTGCCATTGTGTCTTTTTTTTTTTTAAATAACTGATTATATCTTATAGTTGACCTTTACATAACAATTTATAGCCAGCATCCTTCCTGAACTCTCATTCCCAATAGTGCTTATGTTGATTATCTTAAGTATAGAAGCAAATTAGTAAAAAGAACTTTTTACCTATGTTCTACCTAATATTTATATATTTTTTTCTTTTCTCTCTTTTTTAAAATAGATGCACCCAAAGCAAGGCTCTATTTATTTTCTTTCATTAAGTGGGAAATGTACCATATTAGATTAGTAAGGTTGAACTTGAGTAAAATTACAAATTAAGCAATTCTTTTGATCCTGTTTCCTTTTCTGCCATTATTTGACCTTCATCCCTAAATACACCCAGAGTTGTTTTCAGTACTCAGTTCACATTACTGCGTGTGGCTTTTCATTCAAATTGGCCTGCACACCATTTATATCTTCCTTCTGATACATGAAGACCATCAGAGTACCATTAAGTTTTGCTAGTCTGAATGATGCTCCTACTCTTTAAATTGGTTCTGTTTTCTTCACTCTATTCCACTCAACACAGATTTCATAGTTTTGTTCACGCAGGGATATCTTAATTCTAAAATGTCAGCAGGCACTTATGTGTGACTCTCCTATAGTATTTG
Source organism: Felis catus (assembly GCF_018350175.1). Taxonomy (NCBI): domain Eukaryota; kingdom Metazoa; phylum Chordata; class Mammalia; order Carnivora; family Felidae; genus Felis; species Felis catus. Next base: position 131,953,132 of record NC_058372.1, read on the forward strand.
TGGCCTCCTGTTTTCTCTTTAAACAACTAGTTAACCCCAACATTCCTCTCCAAATCCCTTTGAGTGAAGTTAGTGGAGTCAAACACTGTTTATGGTTTGTCATATGGTTTATCATTATTTCACTTCAAAAATTACTATTCCAAGAGAATTACACACAAACATTTGAAAAATAATTTTATGAGTTTACATGTGGCAAAGAAGGGAATAGAAATGGAGTAGAAGGATAATTGGGACAGAATTCAAAATTAATCCAAAGTTATAGCCACTATCCAAAATTGTTCTTCTTTTACAAGATACTTCCACTTTCACATTTGTATTTCTAGATGAACTTAATACAGTTTTTTCAAACTCCCCTCAAACAATGTAAAAATCTATCATTTTCCTTCTGATTGCCTTTGAATATGTAGATTGATTAATTTGAGGAGAACAGACAACTTTGTTGTTTGAATTCATATGCAAGTAAAAGCTATTTTTTCCATTTATCCATGACTTATTTTATATTTCACAGATTTAAAAATGTCTCCATAGATATTGATAGAGTTGTTATTGTAAGTTAGATATTTTCTTTATTTAGATTTCAAATGGGACATTAATTTTAAAGGGATGCTATTAATTTGTATTTATTCATTATGTAAGTAGACATTGAAATTCCTTTTTCTTTCTAAATGTTTTTCAGTTGCTCCTCTTGGAAGCATATTCATTTGTGAATTCTTTATGACCTGTATTTCTACAGTATCCCTGCCAAAATTGCCTCCAAAAAAAAAAAAAAAGAAAAGAAAAAGAAATGTGTGTGTGTGTGTACATGATATTTGTAGTGAAATAAGATATGACAGACTATGATATTTATTCTGTAAGCAAACATTCTACTGTACTAAGGAAGAAATAAACTCCATCGCAAAGATGTAGAAGGCTCGGAAGTGACCCTGTAACAAAATCTTAATTATAGGCCTCTTCAGGTTTTGCTTTATCTCCTGGGAATTTTAAAGAATCTCAATATACGTCATATAATTTTTAGGAACAAGATCTTTACCAGTACTCATGCTGTAAGATTAAGATAAAATTTGTAATTTTCCACAAAATTTACAATCTAAGAAATTGGGTCTTTGGCAAGTATTATGGACTAGGGATAGTAAAATATTTTATTTCATATGACTGTGTAAGGCTCAGTTTTGTTGATGATATACCATAATTAATATAATGAGTGGTTGCTCAGAATATGCATTGCTGTATGCAAATCACATGCTACTATGGTAAATTTGCTTAAGACAGAATATTTCCAAAGCCAGTGATGTTGCTTTTTTATCTTATTAAAACAAAACAAATATACCTGTCCTCTGAGTGTCTTATAAAAGGATGTACCTAAATAACACAGTCATAACTATGCATCTCACACATTTTCACTTAAGTGTGGTATTTCTCCCTTCAGCTAGCAAGCAGATTCTTGCAGTGCAGACTTCATCCAAGAAGGAGCAAGAATTGTACACTAAGAAGAAATCCACCCAGGGAAGTCAGAAATCCTATAAGGGTAGAACTGTAAGTGCAACGGTAGACACTGGTCAGCCTATTTTGGACGAGGAACCTATCAGTATGCCCACCATAGAAGAAAATGCTAGCATGCCACAGCAGGTATCTTGACATTTAAGAGAATCATTCAATGAATGGTATTGCCTCTAAAAATCTGACAAAAATTACAAGAATTCTCTTCCTAAAAACTGTCAATGAATTGTATGTGATTCTTTCTATATGCAATCCCACCAGTGTAATGCCACCCGTATAAACAGAATTAAGGAATAAGACATTATTTAATAGTTTCTCGGTGCAGAGATTTTAAAATATATAGCAGATTTAATATGTACACTAACCCTATAATGTAGATCTAAAAATATGTTACATATGAATTAGGAGGCTCTATAATTACAGAAAAGGTCTTACATATTTAAAAAAAAATTTAATGTTTATTTATTATTACTGAGAGACAGAGAGAGACAGAGCATGAACAGGGGAGGGGCAGACAGAGAGGGAGACACAGAATCTGAAGCAGGCTCCAGGCTCTGAGCTGTCAGCATAGAGCCCAATGCAGGGCTTGAACTCACAAACGGCGAGATCATGACCTGAGCCAAAGTCAGGCACTTAACCAACTGAGCCACCCAGGCGCCCCAGAAAAGGTCTTATATTAATAAATTCTAATTTACATGTGCCTTAAGGTAAAAAAAAATGTGTATATATATATATATATATATCACAATTAATATGACTATATATATATGTGACAATTCATGTAATTTAAAGCAACAGAAGAAAACATGATCTATCCATTGGAAATGAAATAAAATTAAATAAATAAATAAATGACCAGAAATAAATCTTGATCTGACTAATTACAATAAACAAAACCAAATTATTAACCAATTAAAAGAATAGAAAACTAAAGTCAGATTAAATATTAAGATCCAACTATAAATAATCTAAAAGTGACACTTTTAAACAAAATGGCACAGAAAGTTTAAAGTTGAACCGAAAGAAGTGTGATGATACATTGATATCTCAGTGCATAGAATTCATGAAGGATATTGTATAAAAATAAAAGGAAGAACATAACAATTAAAAATGACCATAACTAACATATAGTATAACCTGTCAAGACTCAATGAATTAAAAGCAAAAACTCTTTAGAACTACAGAGAAAAGTAAAGTTAATTAACAGTTGAAGACTTGAATATGCAACTCTCAGAAACCAACAGACCGAGCTCAAAGAATATATATGATCCCTAGGATTTGAAAATTTAAGCATAAGGGGTGCCTGGGTGACTCAGTAGGTTGGGCGTCCGAGTTTGGCTTAGGTCATGATCTCAAGGTTTGTGGGTTTGAACCCCGCATCAGGCTCTGTGCTGACAGCTCAGAGCCTGGAGCCTGCTTCGGATTCTGTGTCTCCCTCTCTCTCTATCCCTTCCCTACTTACACTCTGTCTCTCCATCTCTTAAAAATAAATAAACATTAAAAAATTTTTTTGAAGATTTAAGCATAAGCTTAATTCTTGAGACATTTATATAGAACACTTCCCTGAATACACTGAGAATATACTTTTCATAGCCTATTGAGAAAGAAAGCCTCAATAAAAACCAAACTATATTATATAGGTGTTATCTTAACATAGTGCAAAAATATAGAAATCAGTAAATAACAGTCTAAAATCCCATAAATGTGGAAACAAAGTAAAATATGCTAAATAGTTCTTTAGTTACAAAGAACATCACAAAAGAAACCATGAATACAAAGAACTCAGTAACAACTAGAAAATACAAATCAAAATTTATAGCTACATCTAAAGCAACATTCAGTAGAATGTTCATTTTTAGATTAATTCATCAGGAAGCATGAATGATTCAAAACAAATGAGCTAAGCTATCAAAACAAAAGAGTTAGAAAAAGAGGCAAAGAATAACTCAAAGAAAAAAGAAGAAAAAGTTTTAATGAAAACGAGGGTAGAAATTAATAAAATGGGAAACAAAATTTAGCAAGATTCATGAACCCTAAGCTTTTTTAAGATTAATAAGTGAACATGCGGGGCGGCTGGGTGGCTCAGTCAGTTAGGCATCCGACTTTGGCTCAGGTCAAGAGCTCACTGCTAGTGAGTTCGAGCTCTGCCTGGGGCTCTGTGCTAACAGCTTGGATCCTGGAGCCTGCAGATTCTCTGTCTCTCCATCCCTCTGCCCCTCCCCTACTCGTGCTTTCTTTCTCTCTCTCTCTCTCTCTCTAATATAAAAAATAATAAGTGAACATGCTTCTCGTAAAAAAGAAAAATAAAATAAACCAAATCCAGAACTAAAACTAGGTGGAGATATAACTGCAAGCAACAGTTTTTGAAAACAACAACAACAAAAACGTAAACTATTATACAACTCTATGCTAGTGAATTTAAAACTTAGGGCAAAAGGCATAACAAGTTCCTGGGGTGGGAGAGGATTGTCAAAACTGCTTCAGCAGAAAAATACAAAATATGAAATCATAATAATAAAGAATAATACAACTGAAATGATAATCAAAGTTTTACCTTTCCAAAAGTCACAGGCCCCGCTGACTTCACAAGATAGATGTAATAGACTTTTAAGGAATAAATTGTTCTAGAAAACAGAAAAACAATACAAACTTCCTAATTGTTTTTAAGAGATTAATGTAATCCTGATTCCAAAACTGATAAGTAACAAATGTAAATAAGTTTCATTTTTAAACAGGAATGCAAAAATTATTGATAGTAGGTTATAAAATGGTGGGTGTTGGTGGGGAGGTGAGGATAAATTTTATAGACTGTGGCATTACAAAATTTGGAGAACCTGTGATAGCATTTAATCAAATTATGATTATGTGATCCAGAAAAATATGAACTTATGTGCTTAAAATAATAAATTATTAGATTTATACTATGTTTATTCTTATCGTTTTTGCGTAAACATTACATTTTATTTCGCAGGTTAACAAGTACATTATACAGTGTTTGGTGTTGTATAACAGTTGGCCTCTCACCGAAAGTCAGATGGCGTTTGTTCAAGCACTAAAAGAAATGGAGAAAAATGATAGCAAAGGTATGTAACCCTACGTGTTTTTCATGCATTTTATGTTTTATATAAATATTTAATAGCAAATTGATCATGTAATTATTAAATCATTATTGCTTACAATTTGTATTTCATACCCAGTGACATTTTCTGTTTTTTAATTGATTATGTTTCAAACTCTTTACAACTTGGTTTATAAGAACCAAAATATGAGATTGTTTAGGTCTAGTTAAAAATGTTTTGTCCAGTTAGTGAATATTACTTGATGATTATCTAATAAGTGTACCAAAAACTTTTATAGTTATAAAATTATTATTGTCTAAGTCATTGAGAAGGTATCACCCTGAAGGTTAGTTCTTGAAATATTTAAGAGGAGAATCTCCAAGTGAAAGAAGATTCAGGTTTATTTTTCAAATATAAACTACTCTCAATATTCCTGAGCAGGAAATTTGATGCACTAGAAAAAGAAATTCACAAAGTGGACTCATGCAGCTCAAACCAATGTTGTTCCAGGGTCAACCTTATTTCCTACTAGAATGCAATCCCCTTGAGGGCAGGAAGTCTTGCCAAATCTTGCCTGTTCAGTCTTACATTATCCATAGTGCGAACTATGCACACAGTAATCACTCCATGATTATTGTTGAACGAATGAATGAGAAGATACACCAAAGCTGCTCATTATTATTATTGCTTCTATTCACTGATTATCAAAAACCGTTCGTGTGTTTGCTTGCTTATACTAACTGCATGAACCTGATCATTGAAAGCGTTGATAGAGGTTTGTTTATCACCAAAGTTAGAGAAAGCTATTATGGCTGAGCTTCCCCTTTATTAGAAGGGACAGATTCTATGGTGGGACATAAAATCCAAAGAAGATTTATAAGAATGAATGACCGCAAAGAGTCCCCATTTCCTTTCGCATATACTGAGTTCATGTCCATGGAATATATGCCGCCCTATGGGAATCTTGAACTTGTCTGCCTCCCCACTGCACCTCTCTCGCTGGGAAAGGGATTCTGCTTCAGCCTCATCCCTGTTCCTCTAGAACCAGATAGAAGCTGTTGGTTAACGTTTCTTGAACAAATGTATAAAAGTGCTATGCCAGGAACAGCAGGAGTGTTGTCTTGAAAACATTCTGGGCTGTTTGGGGGTTAGCAAGAGAGTGTTGTGATCTTTTATCAGGGTCTAGCATGGACACATGTAGACAGAGTGGTGGCACCAGAGCCACGTTGTTGCCACCTCTTTGCTATTCACGTGTGTTGTGTGTATCACCCAGGGCAGGTGCTCTGGAGCTCAAAATTTGTTTGTTGAACCAGCTTACTGCTTACTAGTGATGAACATACAATCCCCAGAGACAGGTATTACAATCTAGAATTCTCGTCTACCAGAAAAGGACACAATTACGATATGAATAAGCGGCATGTGGAAGCTGAAAATTTCTCTAAATTGGTCATTCTCTCAACTTTCTCTCTAGTCTAAATCAAAGTCTTATAGTTTATACTGTGCTTTAAAAAAATCTAGATATTTTTCCTATATAAATCAATGGACATCTGCTTGAAATAATGGATGGTGCAAATTACTGGGTGATTTTGTGTCTCCCCCCCCCCCCCCGTAAAGAAGTTGGTAATATGTGCTTCATACTAATTGGATTCAATATTTTATGTTAAAGATCTATGTACAAATAAAATATTCATAATTATAAGATAAGTCAAAGTAACAGTTTGTGTGTGAGAAACTGCCTAGTTTGTGTGTGCACATGTGTCTGATGTGTGTTCAGCAAAGACATTCTTTCTTTTTTTGTTTTTCAAGGAAAATTTATAGACTACTCTATTTTACATAACATTTCTGGGTATGAGGAATTTTCATAGGTCAGAGAGTGAGAGTCAAATCTAGTTTTGTTGTTGTTGTTGTTTGGTCTTATTTTGTTTTCCTGTGTAGGCTTTTTAATGGGTTGTTTGTAGCTCTTGATACTTCTGATTTTTATATTATTATATTCTGTTGTGCCTATCTCTATAAACTCAAAATAGTCATACTACTGTTGTTTATAGAAATTATCAATGGAAACTCATATCCACATGACGGGGAATAAATGATCCCATTATAAATCATGAAAAGGAAACAACAGAAACAGTCCTTCTAAATTCAGTTGGAGATCTTGTTCACAGGGGAACCTGTTTCAAAATAATGTTCCAACAAGATAGAAGAATGGACAGTGATAAAGGAGGAGATATTTGTGAAAACATTTAAGCTGTTCAGGAAAGGTAGCATCACATTGAACAATGCTTTCAGAACAGTGAATGAGGCTTTCTTTCCAACTCTCCAAGGTGAAGTCCTAACATCTAAAAAGGCACAAAATACCTGCAAATACCCTTACATCTAATCAAATTCAGGTTTTTAAATCTCTGTGTCTATTTTCTTCAATAATTGAAATCTGTTCCCAGTACGTGTAAGTTGTGTGAATTGTGTAAACTTATGTAAACTGGGGATCCTTAGGAAAAGAAGAAATGACACTCTGAAATGTGAACAGGGGAGGTGGTGTCAAATAGTTTGTACCATGCAGTCCCGAAGTATGCCAGGCAGGGAAGTGAGAGAGAGAGAGATAGAGGGAGAGGGAGGGAGAGCATGAGGGTGTGCGTGGGTGGGGGAGGGGCAGAGAGAGAGAGAGAGGAAGACCAGGGATCCCAAGCCTGCTGGGCTTTGTCAGGGCAGAGCCTGATGGGGGGCTCAATCCCAGGAACCATGATAACATGACCTGAGAGGAAGTCAGAGGCTTAGCCGACTGAGCCCCCCAGACGCCCCGGAAGTGAACCTTGCTTGGAAGTGGAAGTGGTGAGAAGGAGAATGTGTCTCAGAAGATACCCAAGAATCCCATTTGGACACACCTGGCCTGTAGGACCACTCACCAAGTGTAAGGTGTGGCTGGGGAGAGGCTAATTCCAGTCAGAGGAACATGAGACACAAAACACAAGGAAAACTCAGTGCGCATCTCGCCATGCGAGGCTGTTCCCCTTCCTTCTCTGGTCTGGAATGGTGAGGAAGAAAGATTCAGAAATGCTTTCCTGTGCTTAGCCTACAGAGACCCATTGGTGTTAATATGAGGACTTCATATACTGTTGAACATGGGGGACCCTCAACTGCCACTCCTCTTCAAAAATATATGAGTGGGTCAGAGAGCAAAAGGGGTACATGCAGAAAAAAAAATGAGTATATACCAATATATTGAAGTGGCAATTTCCTATCTATATTTTTTTAGTACCTACAGACAAAATTTAATTTAAAATTAAAAATGTATAAATCAGAAGTTTTCAATGAGTACTTACTATTTCAATTAAAAAAATGAAAATCATGTAATTGTACTTTGTAAGCAAAAAGGAAACACTGGAGAGATCTAGAAGTTTGGTTACTATGATTATGATTTTTCTAGTGCTATTATGAACGTCTTGTACTGTGTACTTTCCATATATCTTTATTGTCAATTCTCACAAAAAACCCGAGAGGTAGTTATTACCATCCTGATTTTACATGTGAGAAAATGAAGCTTAAATGCTGTGAATAATTTGCCTAAACTAACACAGCTGGATGAACCAGAGTAAAGATTTTCACCTAAGTCTGACTTATTCCAAATCCCAGAACCTTTTTACTATAATGTTTTATCCCTTTAGAAACTTTCTAACTAGTAGTGTTGACATAGTCCTAACGGTGGTAGCTACTAACATTTATGTCAGAGGCTTTCTGGAGGCTTTATGTATATGGACCCAATCAATCCTCACAATAAACCTATGAGGTAGATGCTGTAACTATTATCCCTTTACAGAGGAAAACACTGAAACACAGGCTGCTTAAGGAACTTTTCCATGGTCACACAGCTAGTCACTGGCACTGCTCGGATTTTGTTTATTGATTTACCTTTATTTTGTAATATTTTTTAAAGTCTATTTATTTTGAGAAGAGAAAGAGAGTGGGGGGAGCAGAGAGAGAAGGAGAGAGAGAATCCCAAGCAGGCTCTGTGCTGTCAGTGCAGAACCCAAAGTGGGGCTCGAACTCATGAATCGTGAGACCATGACCTGAGCCAAAACCAAGAGTCAGATGCTTAACCAACTGAGCCACTCAGGGCCCTGGCAAAGCTAGGATTTTAAATGGAAATTAATTTTCTAGCAAGAGCTTTTGAATGGAAAAAATAATAATATGTGATGGTACCAATTTGAGATCTTTATTGTATTCTCTATTAATGTCTTTATTTAGGGAATTGTCTATATTTTGCTGAACATACAAGTTTGTGTAGAGTCTTATCATGTTTTTCCTGAAGATCTTTTAGGTTTCTCAACTTCAGGTTGTCCACCATAGATGGACTTCCAGTAAACAAATCAATGTGGCAAATTATTGTATTTAATACATTAGGTATGTTAATGGATAAATGTTAAAATTCTAGAGGAAACTAAAAAGTTAATATCTAAAATAAACACAGTAGTATAATTCATGAAATAGTATAATGTATAGAGTTGGGTAATGGTACAAAATTAATAATATAAATTAAGTTTTCTTTAAATTAACATTTACTAGATTTATCATGGTGAACATTTTGCAGTATGTACAAATATAAAACAGCACATTGTATACCTGAAACTAATGTAATGTTGCATGTCAATTATACCTCAATAAAAAAATAAAAACAAAAAAATAAGCAAAAAAACCTGAGGTTAATATTAAATGGAGAAATATAACACAGCAGCTAAAATACCTTAGGCTGTCTGAAACTGAGTTATTTATCACCTGAGAAATTAGAATAATAACTCCTATCTTTCAAGGTTGTTGTAAGATTCAAGATAATATATGTAAAGTTTCTAGAACCTAGTAGACCTCAACAAAATGGTATTCTCATTATTATGTATCTAACTAGAAAAAAAGCCTCCGGGCATAATTGCATCTTCTTTTTTTTGACATCACATTTGATGATTTTATGTGTGAATGAGCAGCTACTAAAATTAAATTACAAGTTGCATTGTATCATACATTTGTTGCTGCAAGTAGCTAGCAAATAAATTCGGAATTGAATGATGTTTAAAATGAAATAGGAAAATTTTCCATTAGAAAGAATATGTTGGCCGATCTTTATGAAAGTTAAGCAGCTTTTGAATTCAGACTAATCAGTATCATGTTTATAAATGTGGATTTTTAGGAAGCCAGTTTGTTTAAATGAAAACATAGATATGTCAGATTCTATGTGTCAATTATATTTACAACTCAAGACCTACAAACTTCAACTTTAAGGGTATGATGCATTTTAGAAAAATTGCTACTAACATTTTCAATAATTAATTTAGCTTACTTTTCAATTATCAATACTTCAGATCAAGAAGAAGTTGAGGAAGCAATTTTTTTCATAAGTATATTGGTGTCCTAACTTTAAATTTTGTGTACATCCTGAATTTAATGGAAATATCACCACATTTATTCATTTAAATTTAACATTTAATTTCTGTGAGAAATAAAATATATAATTTCCCCCAAAGACTCACATCTTTATAACCCATAATAAAAAAGTAAGTTCTGAAATATAACTATGTTCAACCTAGAATATTTCTGTTATAAATTTTTAGGAAGCTTACCCTCTGGTTAACATGAGACAACAGTGCCACCTTTAGTATATTTCAATACCTAAGTTTTGGTAAAAATTGCTTGCAGAGACAGGTGGCTTTCTCTTAAAGAAATAGAAATTGGAAGATCTGGACCAGGTAGTACTTTGGGATATCATCTGCCTTCATGTATAATTAGTTGTGTTGTTATTTTAAAGTTCTTGCCAATATGTTACATTTTTATGTTATTGGCCTGCACCTTTCAGGTTCTAACTCTATTTGCAAAGACACATATAAATTTGGCTTATCATTCTCAAAGGTCTTTGGTTTCAAGCCCAACCCACCTTTGTTAACAGGACTGTAACACTATTTTCTTAACTCTAAATAATAGTATATTATTCTTTCTCAGGCACAATGTATGCATGGTGTTTCCAATTCAAGGTCTTTGAAGAAACCAAACATGATTAGATTCTGTCTGTCTATCTATCTATCTATCTGTCTGTCTAGCATCTATTATCTCAAGATTTTCCTGTTTACATTTACCAAGTATGATTGTACTTGGTAAATGTATACCTTATCCTGAACAAGTATTCTAGCTTAGAAATTATGTTAATGTTAAAATCCCAGCCAGTTTTTAGTTCCTGGATACATAAATCAAAGCACTGAACTTTAATCATAAAAAATACATTTCTGTAATTTTTATGTCTTAGTATCCACTGAAGATTTCTATTTGCTGCATCCTGGATAAATGTAAGATAATGTAGGAGGAAAATTAAAGCCATAATGCTAAAGGTCTTTTCAAGTTCATTTCATCAACAGATACTGCTGTTTCCTCTCTGCAAGGAGTATATTAGTTTATTCTGATTGTCATTTATTCTAGAGCTCTTCTAATTACAGGAATATACAATATGATGTCACATTTTTCATGGTGTTTGAATCAGGAGGACATTTATTCTTGCACCTAACTGATACACATACTCTCAACACATAGTTTCCCTATAAAGTTTTATATATTAAAGTTAAACAATGAGATAATGAATACATATAATGAGCTTAGAATCATACTAGGTGAAATTCGGGATCAAAAGGAAATATATAGGGGCACTTGAGTGGCTCAGTCAGTTGAGTGTCGGATTTCAGCTCAGGTCATGATCTCGTGGGCCTGAGATCGAGCCCCACATTGGGCTCCCTGCTGTAAGGACAGAGCCCACTTCAGATCCTCTCTCTCTCTCTCTCTCTCTGCCCCTCCCCAACTAGGGATCACTCACTATCTCAAAAATAAACATTAAAAATAATGAAATATATAATGATATTCTGGCCTTTGGAGAACTTGTAATTAATTGTAAAAAATGTTACTATACTATATGACATTAAAGAATAGAGAAATCATTTTACTCTATATTTTAAAATGTAAAGGAAGAGTGCACCTGTTGTTTGCCTGATACTGTATTATGTGTTTACATATATAAACTTGAATATTAGAATATGTTACTTTGAAAGGAATCAAATACACCTAAATATATGATTAAAACACTAAGACCTATGAGTAGTAAGAAAAATGGAGCCCCAGAAATACTTAATGGGGCAGTTTGAGATTCAATTTCAGCTGACATTTGTTAATATCTTAAAAACCCAGTGTGTATGATATCAGATACTATCTTATTTTAAATGCCCTATATTGATTACTTTTTTAATGTTTATTTATTTTCCCCCCGCCGCCAAGAGAGAGAGAGAGAGAGAGAGAGAGAGAGAGAGAGAGCTCACACGCGTGCGCAAGTGGGGGAGGGGCAGAGAGTGAGACACAGAATCTGAAGCAGGCTCCAGGCTACACCTGCCAGCAGGGCTTGAACTCACAAGCTGTGAGATCATGACCTGAGCCCAAGTCGGACCCTTAACCAACTGAGCCACCCAGGCGCCCACCTATACTGATTAGTTTTAAGCCCTGTGGGCATGGAATTAATATCTCCATTATATAGAGGAGGAAACAAAATCAAAGAATGTAATAAACCTGCCAAATTTAACCTATCCAGTGGCTGATCCACAATTTACCTCCATGCCCTTTGATTATATGACCGAAGAATTTTTCCCTAGTGCAACATTTCTCAGCAGCTAGGATTGTTGGCAGAAAGACCAGTCGCCCGCTTGTGAACTTGGGTTACTTATAGTCAGTTTGCAGTCATACAGGATGATCTGCCCACATTTGCAAGTAGCTAATAACCAGCACTAAGCAATCAATAAGAGCTGGGTTCTGACAATTACTATTTTACTTTGCTAACGGGATCACTTACCACTTACAAGACTCCAGTTTTGAAAGGGGCTGACATGTCTTTGGAACTCATATTTGAATTCCAACCTCTTGGGGGAACGTAAGAAAATTCATTGCCTCTCTGAATCTGCCCTGTTGGGGTGGTTTGAGAATTAAAAAAGAAAGAAACATTGTAGGGATTCAACAAATGTTATTTCTCCCTCTGCCACTTGGATATTTAGTTGTTAGAAAGAATTAATAGCACATAAGGCAAAAAACCCTTCACACCCTGCTTGGAGAAAGCAGAGGGAAGAGAATAACACATATTATAGCAGAGATAAATGAATTCAATATTATAATGGAGATCCTAGCCAAGGAAATTAGGCAACAAAATGAACTGAACGCATCCAGATTGGAAACAAATTAGATGGTGATAATTTTTGCATAACCTTACAATTAAATCAAAACCTACTGATTTACACACTTCAAATGGTGAGTGTGTGGCATGTGAATTACCTCTTGATTTTGTAAAGGAGAATCACACAGATCTTTATAAAATATTTGTTTTAAAAAAGAAGAGAAATCCAAGCCTCTTAAATTAACAACTCTTCCCTGACTTGCTCCCCTTTTCCTATATGACATGATTTTATTGTTACGCCTCACTGGTTTTCTTTTTTATGTCTCTCTAGTTCATGGAGAGAAACATGAGGAATTCATTACCTTAGGAAGCCCGGATTCCCATACTATTAGTGAGGGGCAAAAATCTTCAGGAACTTCCAAAACAAGAAAAGGCAAAGAGAGGTCCTCTGAGAAAGAAAAGTTAGCCAAAGAAAAACAAGCACCTCGCTTTGAGCCTCAGGTGGGTGTGATACTTTTTTTTTTTTTTAACGTTTTATTTATTTTTGAGACAGGGAGAGACAGAGCATGAACGGGGGAGGGTCAGAGAGAGAGGGAGACACAGAATCCGAAACAGGCTCCAGGCTCTGAGCAGTCAGCACAGAGCCCGACGCGGGGCTCGAACTCACGAACAGTGAGATCGTGACCTGAGCCGAAGTTGGACACTCAACTGACTGAGCCACCCAGGCACCCCCCCCCCTTTTTTTTTTTTTATTGGAGTCACTTAATAAATGTAGATTCATTGGGTCCCTACTTGACTATCTCTCCTGAGGTCAAAACTGAAAAATTCCATCTCCTTGATTCTAGCAACTGACTAGATAAATTAAGGAAATTCCTTGGACACCTTCTGCAAGCTGCTTGCCCTAGTTTAGTATCAAAAATCATTAATCAAACTTTTAAGACATGTGTGTCTGCAAGACACTGCTTTGGGGCATTGGGCTTCTAATATTAATATTACACAGTCCCTACCTTCAAAGAACTTACAGTCTGATGGAGGAGACCGAAGGTAAACAGAGGTTTTAATGGTAGATATTGTACTTATCCTGGCCTCTTTCTCCAAGAGCAGCGAAATCCTGACCTGAGTCAATGAGCAAAGACTTCTAAGGTGAAATCTAACACAATCTGCCTTTTTTTTTTCTTTAGCATTAAAGTTTGAGAGATGGGGCTAGAGGGGTAAGTAAGGGTCAGAAGGGGGAGGGCCTTTAATTTTGATTCGGAGGCTGGGACTCTGTCTACAGCCCAGAGGTCATGATTCCAAATTCCTTCAGGGCCAGTTAGGTAATTACAATGATTAGAGGTAAAGAAGAGGATGTGGGGCAAAGTTGAGAAATACAAGCACAGGGCTAAATATACTCAAATTCAGGTTATTTAAAAGCACTGAACTCAAAATACCTATGAGGACAAAATCTTCCCGACATTGGTGATCACTGCGTAAGTTAAGCCAGGGTAGACGTAGGACGGGGGAAGGGGGGGGGGGGTAAAAAAAATGTATTGACATGATCAGATTTACATTTCAGATACCCTGGTGGCTTTTAAAGGTATACTTTTTATTTATTTATTTATTTTTAATTTTTTTTTCAACGTTTTTATTTATTTTTGGGACAGAGAGAGACAGAGCATGAACGGGGGAGGGGCAGAGAGAGAGGGAGACACAGAATCGGAAACAGGCTCCAGGCTCTGAGCCATCAGCCCAGAGCCTGACGCGGGGCTCGAACTCACGGACCGCGAGATCGTGACCTGGCTGAAGTCGGATGCTTAACCGACTGCGCCACCCAGGCGCCCCTAAAGGTATACTTTTAAAGGGGGAAAGACTAGAAATGGAGAAAATCATTCAACAAAGTACTGCAGTAGTCTAGGCAAGAGAGGGCAAGCTATAGCAGGTACAGGTAAGAAAGAAGCAGAGGACCAAAAAGAACTATCAAGGAAACAGTGTCTGTAGTTCTTAATCCCAAAATGGGGGTCAGGAACAAGAAGGAACAAAGGTTATCTCTCAAGTTTGCAAATGAATCAACTGAAGAGGAAGGATGTTGAGACCACCAGTAAAGGACAATGAAGGAAAATTAACAAACTAGAAGAGATAACGGTCAGCTGTCCTACACTCCAGTAGTGGAAAATCCTGTCCACTTGCATTGCCAAGATTTAATTTCTTAATTGGAGTCTACTCTTGGAAACACTGTGAAGTAAAGGAGCTTAACCTGACCTCTGCAGGGGTTGGAATGGAAATGACCACGTGGCCCCCGGGCTGGTGCTCTTACTTTCATGGGGACTCAGCTGCCGCACAATGGCCCCTGTCAATGCCAGTGCTGGAAACAGGCAAGCCACCGCTGCTGCTGGAGAGGTTGCAACCTACAAACCATGACGCCAGAAGTCCCCTGGGAAGCCGAGAAGCAAGCAGCTGCATTTCTTGTACTCGCAGGACAAGTCACATCGGTCTACAAAGAGGGTTTTCATACAAGCAAAATAAGATGTAAACGGGCCCAAGGTGAAGCAGATTGTTGTGGTAAGCCCTGTGACTCTTTAAGCACCCCCAATCTACATATTGGAATTTGGAAACTTAGCACTTCTTCTCCCAAGGGACTTACAGAAGGGAGCATCTGTATGTCCTATTTTTAAAAGTACTTTGAAGTTTGTTTCAGAAGCTGTTTTGGGCAGTCAGAATGAAATGATTTCACATTTAGCTCAAGGTAAGCTGAGTTCTAGGGTATTTTAAAAAGTATCAGTTGGCGGCTGGTTAAAAATCTCTGAGAAGATACAGTGCTCAATCGGCAGAAAATAGTTTTCCAGAAAAGAAGAGTCATAATGAGTAAAGCCTTTTATTACACAAATAGCATAACCACAAAATTTGAAGTCATTCCAATTTTTGTCAAATCATGTTAATTCATACTTCACATGCTGAGGGGAAAATGCCTCAAAAAAAATGTACATAAACATGTCTAGGATGAATCAGAAATTGAAGACAAAACATTGGAGAAGAAAGATCTGGTTTTCTCCAGGTCCTGACATCCTGACTGACAAGGAACTGTGCTCAGAATCTTCTTTATACTCCATGGAAAAGTCTTCAAGCCCCACTGGGAGAGCTGACATTCGTCCAGTTTCTACTAAACAAAGTACTGCTAACTTGCTTTCTTATCCCACTGAAGGCATAGAAGCTTGACAGCTGGTTATACGGAGGGCTTACCCCCAAATCAAAGTATCATTCAGTCAGAAGAGTCAGAAGAACAAAAACAGGTGATTAAAGCTGAGTGGGCTACGGCAAAGGCAAAAAGGCAGAAGAGAAGAAGAATTCATCTACTCAGCAAGAGAAGATTGCAAGGGTGAGTGTTAATGACAGAACCCGGGTTTAGTTCAAACATTAAGAACAACTGACCCACAACTCTGCATTAAGAGAGTTGAAGAACGGACTTTTCATCTACTAGAATTTCCCGGGGGGAAGACAAATGGCTTCCATGGAAAGAATTAGTCCATATTTATTACAATGGGGACAAGAATGGTGCCCTTCGGGCCTTAATTGGCTACCTGCATCCAGTGAAAGGAAGAGGTGTCCAAATTCTCACCACTGATGGTAGAGGGGCACTTTTAGATACTTCAAAAACTAGTCGAACTTACTTAGAAGCTCTATGACTGCATTTGGGGTGTAAACACTGGTGCTGTATGAGCTTTCCTGTGGGGGTTAATTCACAGGACCCCGGATGAATGTGAGGAACTTCATCAAAAATTCGTATCACTTATGCTTTCACAAAATGTCACAGTTAAAGCAGTCAAAATGAGTCGGAGCCATGCATTTTATGAGTCAGCTGTGGGAAAATACGTTGAAGATTTAGAATGGAAAATGCAGTAACGATTGGAAGAGGCAGAAATCCTGGGCGTCCTGAGGTGGCTGCAGTTAAGGGCCGTGATAAACAGGGAATCTGCCGAAGGCTTTTGTGTGCAGAAACGACGCTCGTTTTCCCGGAGTCAGCTCTCACGATTTGGGCAGCTGTCGTTATAAAGTGTGGCAGGCCATTTCAGCCACATCTGCTGCTCCAGGCCACTTTGCCGAGTGTGCATTTGGGAACGATCTTCTTCAAGGTGGCTTGTTTCTGAGGAACTCATAGGTATGAGCACTGCCCGAGCATAAACGTCGCCTAAACGTCTTTGGCCAGATGTTCCCTTAGCACGCGTAGTAGTGTCCCTAGGCATTGGAAATTATAAGACAAATGTGAGAAACACCACAACATACACAAGCTAGAAAACCAAACTGTTTAATATCATAAACGGTGCTACAGATACAGAAGTCCATATAGTACTTGATGATTTATTACTTCCTGCAACCTATTTTATTTTATTTTTTTGAAAGAGAGAGAGTCAGAGGGAGAGAGAATTTTTTTTTTAAGGTTAATTATTTTGAGAGAGTGAGGAACGGAAGGGGCAGAAAGGGAAAGGGAGAATCCCAAGCAGATTCCGCACTGTCAGTGCAGAAACCAACACGGGAGTCGATCTCACAACCATGAGACCATCACCTGAGCCGAAATCAAGACTCAATCATTCAGCCAACTGAGCCACCCAGGTGCCCTGGGACACTTACTTTAGATTTAGCCGTATATTGTGTGAAAAGATACCTCTAGATGAAAGTTAAAATGAAAAGCTGAATCAGTGCAGTTGGAAGGGTTGAGGTACATAAAAAGAACTGAAGAAGGAATTAAAAAGTTTGCAAAAATATGAAGTCAAGAAAAAGCAATTCTGCAGAAAATTGATGATTGTATAAAACTAAAAACTGACATGGACGGTGGCCTTCATTCTGTTTGAAATTGTAATGAATATATGCATCTATTCTGGAAACTGAAAAGCTTCTTCAGAAGATCTATCATTTCAGAAGGAATTGTGGGATCTGGTCTGAGTTAACTTTGAGATACTCATGAATTCTGGGGAATCCTGGGAAAGAAAGATGGTGCTTGGCTTAGCTTGCACAGCAAAAAGTGCATGCTTGGTTACAGAATTCATATGGGAATTACGTTTTAAGACATTAATAACTAAGCTTTAGAAATCTTAATATTGTGCTAGTCGGTTTTAGTAGACACTGCAGTTATAATGCTTCCTGTTTGAAAATGTATTAGTATATGTGCCAAACCAGAAACTGGAAACTTTTATATTATACTTTGTATTTTCACCTTAGTCATCATGATCGTGTCGAATTTATTTGATCATTGATTTTATTTCATGTGGAAAAGCTAATTTCTTAAATTTACCTTACTTACTTTTTCACTGGCTACATATTCCAATCCAAATGCTGTCTTTTATTGCAATATCTAAATGGATAGGGAAAAGGGGAAGTTTCTCTATAAAGGGATTATTGTATTTGAAATATAAGAGGACCAGGTACAGTTTTCTATTTAAGATTAGCTTATTTGGGAGCACCTGGGTGGCTCAGTCGGTTGAGCGTCTGACTGGCTCAGGTCATGATCTCACCGTTCCTGAGTTCAAGCCCCACATTAGCTGGCTGCTGTCAGCCTATCAGCCAGTCAGCACAGAGCTCGCTTCAGATCCTTTGTCCCCATCTCTGTGACCCTCTGCTCCTTGCGCTCTCCCAAAAATAAATAAATATTTTTAAAATTTAATAAAATTAGCTTATTTTAACGTTGTTTGTTTAAAAAACAGAGGTGAAGTGGTTTTCGTTCACCACTTTTTTCCCTTGAAGCTTCAAGACAATGCTGTGTGTTAACTTTTCTAAACGTAGCTTCAATTTATAATTCAGTGTTTCAATTATTTGAACTCACTGAGAAAATATTCGTATCATCAACAAAATAAGCTATTGAAGTTTTAAACAAATGAGCTTAACTCAATCCATAAACTTATTTATAAGACATGTGCCCCCCACCCCTTAATATTTCATAATACTCCCTTTCCTGATCCCAGAGAAGTTTCTGATGAACCCATTTATCAAGTAATATAAAAGACGGTAAAATCCTTTGTACTGTGGTGTAAAAGAAAGAAATAAAAGAATTTCCAATTGTGAGATTTAGGTTCTCATCCAAATATTAGGGGAATGTTGTAGAAAGCAAGATCTTTCTGGTAAGATTGAAAGCAAACTGCCCACAAAAACTTTATTCAGTGACCCTACTGATCTCTGTTTCCCCCGTGTATCATTTAACCTGGGTAACTGACATTGTCTCAGTCATATGTAAAGTGTTAGTAACCATGTTAGATTCAAGCCTCTCACCCGGTACCAGACCCTCACCAATGAGGCTCACTTGTCTAGACATTTCAAGCCCTATGTCGATCTGCTCTCAGCCTATGGTTCATGAAAACGATCCTATGAAATATCAAAATGTTAACTTTCATAATGATTTCATAAATATCAAAAAGTTAACTTTCCGTATATCCACACCTGGAAATGATCTATCATCCCTGCCCTCATGTTTTGGAAAGAGATACTAGGTAACCCTCAATGTAGTTTAGTTTTTGTTTTGTTTTGTTTACAGCTTTTATGTAAACTTTGCATGCAGTGAAATGCAATCATTTTAAATGTACAATTCAATGAATTTTGACAAGTGTATTCACCCTGTAATCCACATCCGCATCTCTATCAAGGAATAAAGTACAGGCCATTTCCATAATTTGGGAATCCCTCAAACCTCTTTGCAGTGGATTCTGTCATCTTCATACCTTACCCCAGGGAGCAGTTTTGACTGTTCCATTATTTTCATACACATGAATCATGCAAAATGTATTCTCTTTTGCTCAGCTCCTTTATCTCAGTATGATGTCTACCTGTGAGATTCCTCTACATTGTGGCATACTTCTGTAGTTTATTACTTCTTTTAAAAAAATGTAATGTTTATTTATTTTTGAGAGAGAGAGAGAGAGAGAGAGAGAGCAAGTGGGGGAGGGGCAGAGAGAAGGAGACACAGAATCTGAAGGAAGCTTCAGGCTCTGAGCTGTCACCACAGAGCCCGATGCGGGACTCGAACTCACAAACCATGAGATCATGACTGGAGCCAAAGTCGGATGCTTAACCAACTGAGCCATCCAGACGCCCAATTACTTTTCAATATTAAATAGGATTCAATCATATGGATAGATGATCATTTATTCACCAATTGGTAGACATTTATATTGTTTCCTTTTTTGGCTCTTAAGAGTAAGGTGTAATGAATGTTCTCCAAGTATTTTTGTGAACATGTGTTTTCATTTCTCTTGGTAAATACTTAGTAGTGAAATTATGGATCATAAGGTAAAATTCAAACCCTTTGAATGGAGCAAAACACCTGACCCAAAGGTTTGTATGTTATTTATCAGATGTCCACTTTTCACCCTCAACAAGAAGACCCAAATAAACCCTACTGGATTTTGAGGCTGGTCACCGAGCACAACGAAGCAGACAGTTTCGAAGTGAAAAAAGATACCGAACGAGCAGATGAAATCCGAGCCATGAAGCAAGCCTGGGAGATGACTGAGCCTGGAAGGGCTATCAAGGTCACCTGAGTTTGAAAAGTTGTTCTTTACCTTTTCACTCCCAGGCATTGGTCTGAAGGGAGAGCCATGATGGTGAAACCACACAGTCTTTCCTTTAGGAGTGATATCTGGGATTTTGTTAGACACTGACTAACTAAATGTTAAGACCACATCTGAACAAATCGTGAAATGTTGCGCAGATGACTGGTACCAGATGAGGCGCAAAAGCAAAGCGCTTAATGGTGCCACTTATTGGCCCAAACCGTGGGTTCCCTCATCCTTCCACACAGTGTGGGCCGTATCCATGTCTGTCCTTCACACTCCAAGTAAGAAAGCATAAAAATGTTTAATATGTCCTTTCATGTACTTTGAACGTCCTTGACTAGATAAACAGCATCGCTTCCCCTTGTGGAATATACATACTTCATGGTTTCCCCTCACTGTATTTTATGTAAGAACCATTGCTATGGTGAGCCATTATTACTTGTATGTGTTTCATGTCCCAACTCAGGGTTATTAAGCCAGATAAAAAAAGGTTCAGGAACAGCTAGATCTAAGACTGCATGACTAGTGTATTTGCTTTAGGACTGCTGCTTCCCTAGTTTGCAAAAATAACCGTCAAAATTACGGATGGCTCAGAATTGGAGTGTATTTGATAATAATGCACTAGTTCAAACTGCTGAAGTGGTACACGTTTCATGTACTGTTAAGATGTTGTTGCCTATACTGTTGGTTGATAGTGTTTGTTCTTTAGGCTTCCCAGGCTCGCCTGCATTACCTCAGCCGGTTCATTAGGAAAATTCCGGATGCTGAGAGTGTGCCTATGTCTGAAAGCCAAACTAAAGCACCAGAGGACGGTCAGTGAACTCTGCCCCCCGCGACCTCAGAGCACAAGGCTGCTCCTTGCACCTCTTAAAAGATAGTCAGGGCATCCCCCTGGGTAAAAAGAAAGCATTGGAGAAGGTGTTTGCCTACAGGATTGTGAAAAGTTACGTACAATCCTGTAGGAAAACAGGTCCTGGAACATTTTCTCTTTGCCTAGCAGATGTTTACTTTTCCCCCAAGTAGATACGGTTTTCTCCATTTCAGAAAAGATGAAACCAGGGGCATCTGGGTGGCTCATTGGTCAAGCGTCCCATTCTTGATTTCCACTTGGGCCATGATGCCAGGGTAGTGGGATAGAGCCCTGCGTCAGGCTTTGTGCTGAGCGTGGAGCCTTCTTGGGATTCTCTCTCTTCCTCTCCCTCTGCCCCTCCCCAACTCACATGTACTTCCTCCCTCCTCTCTCTCTCTCTCAAACAAACAAACAAGAGATGAAACCAGAAATAAGAATGCAACATAGTTCAAAGGTAGCAGTGTGTAAACCTGAAGGTAGGCCTGATGCTGTTACTCTGGCTCCTTTCTAGTAATAATAACTATAAATAATAGCAATAACATAAAACAGAGTGTTTGTTATTGAGTGATTGCTGTGGGCCTGAAACTGAAAATATTAATTATTCCAGTTAAGACATCAATCCACTGATCTGCAATGTTATTTTCAACTTACCAATAAGAACACAGGCCCGGAGTAATTTGCTCTGTGATTTGTTAAATTCATAAGATACCCAGAGACACAGCCAGCTTGCAAACAGCTCCCCATGACCCCGAGTGCCTTCTCACAAAAACCTGGCTGGCCCATTAAACCTCACTGGGACACCCAGGGAGGCTGACCGCATTCACATCCCAAATCATGCTTTTCCATGGTCACATCCACAGGAGTATAATTCAATAATTGTTATAAAGATAATAACGCCTCTTAACTTTTCATATAAGGAGTATGAATAACATATATCATCCTGATTTTGTTTTCTTGGGATGCGCATTCCTCACATCACTTTTTGTTTGTCTCATTTTAACTTACAGCAACCATGAGGTAGACCCTGCTATTCCCATTTTATAGACAAAGAGACCAATGCTCAGAGTCCCCGAACTGCTCCTAAGTCACACATCTAAAATGTGACAGAGGGGCGCCTGGGTGGCGCAGTCGGTTAAGCGTCCGACTTCAGCCAGGTCACGATCTCGCGGTCTGTGAGTTCGAGCCCCGCGTCAGGCTCTGGGCTGATGGCTCAGAGCCTGGAGCCTGCTTCCGATTCTGTGTCTCCCTCTCTCTCTGCCCCTCCCCCGTTCATGCTCTGTCTCTCTCTGTCCCAAAAATAAAATAAAAGTTGAAAAAAAAATTAAAAAAAAAATAAATAAAATGTGACGAAGTTGGGATTTGAAATATTTCTAACTGCTAAAGTACTCCCTTTCCTAAGGGTTAAAGTCTCATGTCCTATTAACAACACAAAGGTGGATAGGTTTTATTATGATTTTATGATTTTATTACTTTAAATTGTATTGCTTAATTAGATTTTATTATTTTTTAAACGTTGTATTAAATTATATGTAGAAGAAAAAATGTTGCACTGGATGCTTGTTAAAAATGGCAAGGGAGATCATTCAAGACTTGTAATAGGAGTCAAGACTGTTGTAGTAGGAGAGAGAGGTTGAATCCAACTTTGAATACAACAGGGACAAATGGTCCCTTTGAATACAACAGGGACAAATGCTATTCATAGCAAATAGGCAGGGAGTGGGTGGGAAGTTACTCAGAAAAACTTGGTTAGGTATGGTTAGGAGGGTGGAAAAAGAGAGGAACTGGATTGGATATCAAAGCAGGGGTGGGGTGGGGGGGGAATGCGATTCTTGATAAATTAGTCTAACAGGATTCTTTGCTAAAACTAGGATTCGAGCCAAGGGCAAGGCCTAGTAGAGAACAAGGTTCCGAGGAGCCTGAACTTGTCCTACAACATACCTGCAGTTAAGGCACAAATATTTATTGTATAGCTTGATGCATTTTTACGTGCAGATACACTCAGGAACGACCATTCAGATCAAGATCTAAAACACATAAATACATCCCCAGGGTCTTTCTCCTTCCCTTCCCTCAGCCATTTCCTCCCTCGAGGTAACTCCTTGTCTGACCTCTGTTACCATGTATTGCTTTCGTCTGTTCTTGAACTTCTTATATTTGGACTCAGACAGTATACACTTTAAACTCCTCACTGTTAAGCTGTTCTACTGCTTCTTGTGTCAGGCTTAGTAAGTTGTGTTTTATAAGAGATTTGTCTATTTCGTCTAAGTTAAACTTCCTGGAATAAATTTTATTTTAATCTTTTTACTTCATCAGTTTTGCTCTAGGGGTGTACCAATTTTATTATTTTTAAATGTACTTATTTCAACATTTCTCCCAGGTTTTGAGCATTAACCTATCATCACCTTTTATTCAAAGTGGAATATAATGTCAATTAAATTATCTGCAATTCATAAATAGGAGGGAAATATCTGTATGCTGTGGAATTGGGATAGGTTTTATATGGTTTTTCCTAGGCATAAAGATCTAGAAAAGTGAGAATAGAATTATGGCATGAAGGAAAAACTTTCCTACTTCACAAGCAATAGCTGATCTCTGCTCTCTTTTAAGATAACTTTAGACAAGTACCTATACACAGGGCTCCCCTCTCCAGAGATGAGAATCCCGTTCACATACATTTCTCACACAAGGCAGGTTGTATTTCCTCCAGGGCCCAGCGTAGCAGTGGCCCCAGTGGTTCAGAGACCCCATTTCCATTTGTAATGTCTCACCTCCAAAAAGCCTCTATTCTTACGTAATCTTTTCATATCCTGAGGCGGCTTCCAGACACAGGGGTTGCCTGGGCCGTCGACAATGTTTTCTGAGGGACCAATGATTGCTGTTTGCTAGTGCTCCTTAGAGGTGACAAATATTTCAAGTCTGCTCCAAATCTGTGCTCCCCACTAGCCCGGTTACTTTTTGGATATGATTTCATAGAATGCAAGCTTTTTTTTTTTTTTCAGTAATGCACATGTCATGTTGTAGTTGAAACATCTTCAAGTGCCATGAAAGAGCCAGACGCAAAGGGTTCCATGAGTTCAGAGAGCAAAGATATCCCGCCGTTGGGGAGTATGCTGTGGAAGAAGTGGCAGATGACCAGGGGCTTGAAGGACTGGTCCAAACTGGTGAGCAGCGAAATTGGAGGAACGTCTCCAGCAGGGAAGGAGGAACAGACTGTGCGGAAGGAAAATATCAGTAAGCATTATTCTCATTTGTGAGACAAAGACATACTTGGAAATAAAAATTCTGGAAGAGGCACAAACACATGTGATGTCTAGGGTGATAAATGGAAAAATATGTATTTTGGATTTATAGGTCTTCATTTTGCTTGTCAGAGGTGATAATCTGCTCAAGGACCTCATTACTAACCAGTTATCTTAGGGATAGAAGTGGGCCAACAAAAGTAGCAGGTGTATTTTTGTATATTTTTCTGTGTCTACAAATACTAAAAATAAAATTGCAGTGACCACATATGCCATTGGCACTGAACACAGACGCTTTTTGTTAATCTGTGATATGCTACATGGTAGATTTTCTTTTTACCTTTTATAACAAGTTTTAAATATTTGGATTCTAAAATTCTGGAGGGGAGGAAGTTTCAGTGGTGTACGAGCCACACTAATTTGGTTCATTTCTGTATAATGGAGATTCGTATTTATTTACTAAAATGAGTGCAAATCCAGGGCACCTGGGTGGCTCAGCCATTCAAACGTCTGACTCTTGATTTCGGTTAGGTCATGATCTCAGTTTTCCTGAGTTCCAGCCCTGCATTGGGCTCTGTGCTGACAGTGAGGAGCCTGCTTAGGATTCTCTCTCCCACTCTCTCTGCCCCTTTCTTGTTGGCGTGCTCGCTCTCTCGAAATAAATAAATAAACTTTAAAGAAAATAAAAAATAAAATGAATGTAAATCCTCGATCGAAGGTTTTAAGGAGAAAGGTCTTTCCATGCTGGTCTCCATGTGGAAGGATTTCCCCTAAGCAACTCCTGGACTTTCTGTTGGTAAAGGACTTAGTGTCCCATATGGTTGAAACAATGAATTGGGCTGCTCATAGGGGGTCCTGAATCCCCTGCTAGTCCCTGAGTTGGAAGCACTACCTATGACTGAGGGGGCTGCAAGGGTCAGCTGGCTCTAAAGTTCTGTGACCCTGGATGGCTGGCCTTTCACATCAAGCTACATCCTCCAACCATACCTGTATCAGGAGTACAATCTTACTCTTTTTTTTTTTTTTTTTTTAATTTTTTTTCAACGTTTATTTATTTTTGGGACAGAGAGAGACAGAGCATGAACGGGGGAGGGGCAGAGAGAGAGGGAGACACAGAATCGGAAACAGGCTCCAGGCTCTGAGCCATCAGCCCAGAGCCTGATGCGGGGCTCGAACTCACGGACCGCGAGATCGTGACCTGGCTGAAGTCGGACGCTTAACCGACTGCGCCACCCAGGCGCCCCAATCTTACTCTTTATGTCCCTACTTATTCAGAACCCAGGCAGGAGAGAAAGATATTTTGGAAGGATGCATCCTCAGAAACACCAAAAATGGTTCTCTTCTCCAAATGGCTAAACCACTCTGAGAAGCTTAAAATTAAAAACTGTTTAAGGTTAAAATATGTCCTTGAAGGATTTCCACAGGAAAGAAGAAAATTCCAAAGTTCAAAAGTTTTGTTACTATCGTTACAAAAGATTTGATTTTTGAGCCAATATTTTGAAAGCAAGCACTCATTTAATAAATAATAACATACATGACATAACACTAAAGCTTATTAGAATAATACTTCTCATTCTATATGAACATTTAATTTGTAGAGTGGTTTTGCATATATTATCTCACTAGAGCCTCCATGAGCTAAACAAACCATATACTGGTATCTCTGTCTCAAAATTGATGTGATTGATAAATGCCTCACCCTAGGGCAGGAAGCCAAAACAGTTTGTAGTGAATCAAACCCTAGTTCTTGGAATTCCGCACGTTGTGATCTCTAACAGAAGGCAAATTTTCCCCCACACTCGATTAGGAACCTGTGGAATGAAAATACAATTAAATTCTGAGGTCAACTGTTTATTTATGTGCTAATAAGGTAACTTTTTAAGTTGAAAAAATTGAATGTAATCATGATTCTTCACACCAGCCTCGGGTACTGTGTCCCACAGGCGTGATGGAGATTTCATTTATTTTTTAAAGTTGATTTATTTTGAGAGAGAGAGAGAGACAGAAAGAGTGCATGCACAAGGAAGAGCAGGGAAGAGGCAGAGAGAGAATCCCAAGCAGGCTCTGCACTGCTGACACAGAGCCCGATGCGGGGCGGGAACCCACTAACTGCAAGATCATGACCTGAGCTGAAATCAAGAGTCAGAGGCTGAACCAACTGAGCCCCCCAGGCGCCCTGCTTTCACTTTCACTCTGAGCCCCAGACCGGTGCTGTGAAGGGCTGCGTCAGCGTCGGCTCTCCTGCTTCTCAGGTCTTCATACTTTTGGCCGGCAGAGTTTCATACCTTTGTACTAAAGTTCACGTCCCCATGAAGGAGTGTACTTTGGGGCAGAAAGGAAGGGGCAGGAAACACGGAGGAAAGGTAAATGTGAGCAGGAGTGGACTGAGGGCAAAGCAGCCTGTCCTCAAGCAAAATTCCCCCCAAACATTCTTAAATGTGTTTTATTATAATTCTTATTGAATATAAATAATATAATATATGTATAATATAATAATATGAAAATATATATAAAATAAAATATAAATTTAATCACACTGCCAAGTAAACTTGAGCCCCTCTCCCTCTGAGAAGAGGGGTGCTTTTGTGTCTCCCGCACATCTTATAGCACCGAAACACTACCATGTACTCCAGGTACTGGGGTAGTAGAAGGAATCCTGTTTGAGAGCCATGGGTCTGGCTGTCCAGCTGTTCTCCGGAACTATGTATGTTGTTGCCACCTCTGCTGTTGGTGCCTCCGTCATACTGGCCCTCACTCCTGGGGAAGCATCACCCATAAGAGATTACAGATCCTATGAGAGCTTTGGGTGATCTGGCCTCTACACACCTGGAGATACTTGTGATTCCCAGAAAACTACTTTATTCTTGCCACTTTATATTTTCATACAATAGGTAACTTAGATGATTTCTTTCATAGTACCAGAGGACATGGAAATGATGTCATTATGGATTTTACCCCTACGCATTCTTCCTCAATACCAAAGCCATCATCAAGGTCAAGAGTATAAACATTGCTTTCAAATTCCCTTTGATCTCTGGGAGCCTCTAGAAAATTCCTCTTCCAGAGGTTGCAGGTGATCTCTGTCTTTATTCCCACATCTTTTGCCAGGCCATCACAATCACTAGGTCTTAAGCAGAGATTCTCAGACTACCTATGATGAAGTCAGTCTTCTCCCCTAGTCTGTTGGAAGCTGAAACTTTTGAAAAATGTAATAAAATGACCCAGTGATGACCAATTACTCTAAAGATATTTCTAAATACATATTCTCACTTTCAGAACTTATCCCATAGAGACTCAGTTTGCAAAGGATGGTACCTACACACACACACACACACACACACACACACACACACACTTTGGGCTGTACTATTCTAGAGGTACAAGACTGTCATAGTACTCTTATACGCTTTTCTGACACAACAGAGTTTTGTAGAAGAACGTGAAAGTTAATCCTTTCTGTCCCTTTCCCACACCCTCTTCTGCTTAAATGTATGTTCCTTGGCAGGATGTAAGAAAACACAAACATCTAATTAATCAGAAAGTATTTTCTTTCCAGTCAAAGTCAGCAGAGTTGGTGTCTTATAGAAATCACTCATGTTTGAACTGCCAAATATATACCCAGCATAAGTAGGTATGTTCATAGGAAAAGCAAATGAACTTTAGATACTATAGCAATCACAATGAAAAAAGAAAAACTATTGGCCACTGATTTCTTTTCTTTTTTTAAAATGTTTATTCATTCTTTGAGAGAGAGACAGAGACAGAGAGACAGAGCATGAGCGGGGAGGGGCAGAGAGACAGGGACACAGAATCGAAAGCAGGCTCCAGGCTCTGAGCTGTTAGCACAGAGACCGATCCAGGACTTGAACTCAGGAACCACAAGCTCATGATCTGAGCTGAAGTCAGACACTTAACTGACTGAGCCACCCAGGCGCCCCTGGCTACTGGTTTCTAAAAAACATATCGTAAAATGTTAATTCCTCAGGATTGTTTTATTTAATGTTATAAAATAAAAAACTTGATTGAATTTAAGTTTTAATAATGGAGTAGAGTTGAAATATTCTGTTTTCACACATGGACCATGTCTTTATGTTTTTGAAAAAATGAAAAATTAATTTGGATATTATGTTAAAAATGTTTTTAAAGGTTTACATTAGATTATATTTCTGAATGAGTGATAATTTTTAACAAGTTGTTATACATTAAGCACTTTAACAATATTTCTGAAGGCTATTGCAACCACATGTAAAAAGCAAGGTTAGTGGGCATGAGACCTCTTGCATGGATTTGACATATCCTCTCCCAAAAAGCAATAATAAACTGAAAACAATTAATTAAAATACATTTTAGGGGCGCCTGGGTGGCTCAGTCGGTTAAGCATCTGACTTCAGCCTAGGTCATGATCTCACTGGTCCCAAGTTTGAGCCCCGTGTTGGGCTCTGTGCTGACAGCTCAGAGCCTGGAGCCTGCTTCAGATTCTGTGTCTCCCTCTCCCTCTCTGCTCCTCCCCCACTCACACTCTGTCTCTGTCTCTCTCTCAAAAATAAATAAACCTTAAAAAAATTAAAAAAAACATTTAAACTCTGAAGGCATACAACTAAATAAAAAAATACAAGATACAAGGTTAATATATAAAAACTATTTTTATGTCTATATATTATCAATGAGCAATCAAAAAAGTAAATTAAGACAGTTTCATTCACAGTAATGTCAGTAACAAATGTATGGAAATAAATTTAACAAAAGTGCAAGACTTGTCTACTGAAAACTACAAAACATCACTAATGGAAATTTTTAAAAATCTAAAGAGGGAGGCTGTCCATGCTTTGGACTAGAAGACTCACTATAGTAAGATAGCAATTCTCCCCAAATTGATCTATAAATCCAGTATAATCTCTATCAAAATTCTAGTAGACATTTTATAGAATTTAACATCCTGATCTCAAAACTTATTTGGAAATGCAAAAGACCCAGAATGATCAAAATAACTTTGATAAAGAACCAAGGAGGAGGATTTTTACTTCATGATTTCAGAATTTCTTTGAAGCTAACAATAATCAAAACACTCCAATTTGACAGTTTCTTTAAAAAGTTAGATGTCATTTTCCCATTCCTAGTTACATTGAATATCCAGGAAAGGCAGATCTGTAGAGACAGAGTCCATGGATGTCTGCCCAAGGCTTGAGGTGAGAATGGAGAGGGGATGTAAAAAGCCCAGGAGATCTGCGTGGAGAGAGGAAATGTTTTGAGACTGGGTTTTGGCGCTGGTTGCGCAACTCCGTAAACTTACTAAAACATATTGAATTAAACTTTTAAAATGGGGGAATTTGATGGCATGTAAATTATACTCCAGAAATTTTTAAACAGGAGATTAAATGTCCTGGGAAGGCTGAATGGTTACTATTTTAGACTCTAAAGTCTCTTGTTTAAGTACGTTCTAGTGGGTACCTATGGGTCCCTGGGGTAGAGATCTCCTGCTAACTTGATTTGCATTCGGTGTATGTTACCCACTCCGCTGGATCTACAAGTTTCTTGAATTAGAGTACTATGTCTTAAGTATTTTTACATTCCACCCCCATAATGCTTATGAGACCTTTCACGCCTAGACTAAGCGTTTTCAATATTGGGTCACTTAATTTGTTTATAATGAAGTACAGTAGGACTTTTCCTTTTTGTCTCTACCTTCACTTAACTACAGTCATGATAACGTTCTGTTACTCTGCTTATAGAGTATATGCACTTTGCCCATCTCCTTCATTTTGCTGTAAGTACAGTAACACCAGCTAGAGGACAAATACGAAATATCATTAAATTTTAATAAAATCATATTGAGTCACATTAAAATAAAGTCACATTAAAATAATATTAAATTAGGTAAGTCCAATCAGTGTTTTTTTTTTTAATGTTTATATATTTTTGAGAGAGAGAGAGAGAGAGAAAGAGAGTGCAAGTGGCCGAGGGGCAGAGAGAGAGGGAGATACAGAATCTGAAGCAGGCTCCAGTCTCTGAGCTGTCAGCACAGAGCCTGACCCGGGGCTTGAACTCCTGAACCGTGAGATCCTGACCTGAGCCTAAGTTGGATGCTTACCTGACTAAGCCACCCAGGTGCCCAAAATGGTGGTTGTTTTTCTTAAACAGAAGATATTATTTTTAACTAAAATGACATGTAACTGTCTGTTATTGTCTATTCTTTTTTGAAAATCTAGGACTTATTTTTTCAACAGGGCCTCGTTCGCGATCCCCAACAATTTTGGAAATGTCTCCACAACTTATTCGAAAAGCACTAGAATGTGTAGACATAACACAGTATGTACGGTAAGTTTTAATAGACACGATTAATGCAAACATCTCTGTTCACAGAATTTTTGATACAGGGATAACCAGTTACTAAACTAGTGAAAATTTGAAATTAAATGCTTAATATATTTTCAGTATATTCAAATTTCTAGATGTACGTGGTTTTACATCTTCCATTTAGCAAATCTTTTATTAAGTCAATCATAAAAGCATTTAAGTATTTTCTTTAACATTTTAGTTTGCAAGCTGATTAAGGGGAGTTGAGCTACAAAAAATTCCCACTAGGTCTGCTGGCATTATTTAAGTAGGTTTAATTTAATTTAATTTAATTTAATTTAATTTAATTTTTTAGTAGGTTCAATTTTATTAAGAAGAAGACAATAGGATTAATAGAGAGATAGTTACTCAAGCATACTTGTAAGTTTGAAAATATTTCAACATTATTTAGCTGCATAAATCAAAAAGAAAACCTCCAAAATAATCTCATAGTTTCCAACACCAATCCCACGAACACCTTATCAGATGGAGCATCGAATTTTACTGGTATTTCTCTAGAATTGTTTCCTAAAATATTAGTGAACCAGTAAATGGAGCATAGCCAATCAAAAAATAACAGTGTATTCTTTCTATTGCTAATATTCTATTGGATTCGGTCTACCACACTGTCAGGACGAATTTAAATTATTTGAATTCTAAAGTTCATCACAGTGTTCCCAAATGATTTATGCATCTCCTGTGATGTCTTTGTAGAAAAACAAGAGACGCTGATCCTGTGCTACAAACAGAGGATCTGAACCAGCAGCAGGCAATGCAAAAGGCAGAAGAGGTTCACCAGTTCCGACAGTATAGGACCAGAGTACTCAGCATTCGAGACATTGAGCAAGAGGAACAGCTTAAAATAAAGGATAAAATCCTGGAGATGTATGGGGAAATGCGAGTGAGTCTCAACATACACCCATGGGTCAGAGTTGATACATTCTCTTATAATGTTGAAAAGATACCATAGAATCATGTAGGACCTGGGTAGAAAGACATTTTGAAAGTATTTAGTTGTCAGCTCCTCAGAAAAGGTGGAGAATTGGTGAAACACATTTAATTTCACTTACTTCCTTAAACCCCTCCAAAATGCAGTATTGGGAATCTATCCACAAAATAAGAAGGAGAAAGAAGACAATGACCAAATACTTGTGAAGTTGACAGAGAGCTGGATGAAGAACGTATTAATAGACTTGAGGCACCCAAATTGTAAGGTGGCAGTAGAAAAGCTCTTAAACAATCAATCCAATTCGCTCCATAGAATCCCTAAAAGGCTCAGCTATTGGTGGCATCAGCCACATGAAGAAATGGAGGTGAGGTGGGAGGAAGACAAGACTGTTGGTTTTGCTTGGCTTGAAGCTATTTAAGAAGTAGTTCATTTGCAGATCATCAACTCAATGTTTTGTAGCCAGGTGACTGTCCCTCCACCCTAGCAGAAGACTAAAGTTGCTTTATTTAGACAAGGTCCAAAATGAAAAAAGGGGGGGTGGATTAGCGTAGTGAAGAAGACCAAGTTTAATTAAAAATGGAAGTATCATACAAGTAATGGGAAAATTTGATAAATATATATCGCTGACTTCCACTATAGTGGATAAAGACTTTTTTTTCCTCCCTCTTTCCTACAACACACACACACACACACATACACACACACTCCCAAAGATACTGATGGCTACAAGACTTTCTAAACATTTCAGCCACAGTGACATTAGGTTCTCTATGTTGTTTCCAGCACTAGCTGATCTGAGGAATATGCTTCTTTGACACCTTCTCTTGTTTGTCCAATAGGCATCTTAAACCAAACCTCTTCAAATCCATTATTCTATCATTCTTGTCATTTTTGCCCTCTCATTCATGTCAGCCCAAACATTTCCTCCATCAATATTCCCCACCCAGGAAGGGCAATTGTAGTCTTTCCATTGCTCAGAGTACAGACTTTGGAGACATCCTTGACTTCTCTTACCTCCCTCATCTAACCCATAATCAACATTTGCCAACATTATCTTGAAAACATATCTCTAATTCAATCACCTTTCATTCTCTCTACCCCTACCACCATAGTCCAAATGGTCTGTGTTTTCTATTCAGAGTGTCCTATTCAGTGTTTTCTATTCTATTGCCATAGCCTCCTGACTGATCTCACTGCTTCCATCATGTCCTTCTACAATGGAAGTTCTGTTAGAAGCCAAAATGACTCTAACCATGAGGATAAACTATTTTATCCTGTGGTAACAGACAGCCACAGTGTCTCAGTGGTTTAAGACGGGTTGGCAAACTTGTTTTCTATAAAGGGCCAGATAGTAAATATTTTTGCCTTTGCAGACCATATGTTGTATCTACTTAGCTCTGCCGTTGTTACCACAAATTCAGTCAAAGATAACGCCTACGTGTGTTTCAATAAATTCTATTTGGAAAACTAGGCAATGAGCCAGATTTTTCCATAGGCCTTTGTTGAGCAACCGCTGGATGAAAACAGTAAAAGAGTATTTCTCCTTGTAGCTACAGGTCCAGTGAAGTTGAGCAGAGGGTCCTTCTCACAGTTACATTTCATTGTCACATTGCATTGGCCAAAGCTAGTCACATGGTCACATACAACTTCAGTGAAAGAATTAATCTTGCTGACACCGTGATTTCAAATTTCTAGCGTCAGTAACCCTGAGACATTAAATTACTGTTCCTTAAGCCACCCAGTCTGTGGCACTTTGTTACGAAAGCCCTAGCATGCTAATACACAGTGCAGTGCTACCCTAGGCCTGGAGAACAACTGCAAACCCTTTATGAACTGTGCTGGTGCAGATCATAGTACATCTTTAAAATGGAGAGTGGGACTATCTCACTCCGGTAGTGGCTTCATTTTCCACTAAGAAATAAAGGCTTAACTATGGTGTCTAGAGCTCTCTATAATCTAGTGTCCACTTTCCTCTCTGATCTTTTTCTCTCTGATTCTATATGCTTTCCTTCTTTTGTTTTTTTTCCAAACTGACCTCACCTTTCCACTAATAGCCAGACATGTTCCCACCTCTGAGCCTTTGGCTTGCTCCCACCTCTTCCTGGAATTTTCTTCCCCTAGACAGCCAAATGGTTTACAGCCTCACTTTCTGCAATCTTTCATCTATTGCCATTTTATTAGAGAGATCTTCTCTAAGCTATTATTTTTCAATTAGCACCCTTCAAGATTTGTATACCTGTATCTGGCCTTATTATTTTCTTTACAGGATTTACCATGGTTTAGCATGGGAAGGTATGTATTTGATACATGTTATTTATAAATATTAGAAGTATTTCTTTATCATATATAAATATATAATATTCATATATAACATATATATGTATATAACATGCACACATTTTAAATATATCTTGTCTAGAATATAGATCATATGTGAACAGGAACTTTGTTTGATTCACTGTTGTATACCCCAAACCTGGAAGAGGTGTCTATTTCACAGAAATTTGTTTCAAAAATGAATCAGTGAATCCATAAATGGATGTTAAAATTATGTAAATTCAGCTCATATCGTATAGAAAATAGTTTAAATTAAAATATTATAAGACAAAAGGGAAATTCATTATTGCCAATCAGCTAGTTTCTTTCTGTGTTTAAAAGACAAGAAAATGCAGTAGATGGGAAGGCCATAAGGGAAGACATATCAACTGGGATGGTTTTTAATTCAGATCTCATTCTTTAAGTGTGAGGTACAAAAATCCTAGTTTTGACTGAAGCTATCTTAATAGAAACATCGTCAGCACGACATTTCTCATCAGATGGGAGAAAACATGCCTATCCTCAAGAGGTTACGGATATATATTAAACTTACTTTACACTAAACCCTTTAGATGATTTTTTCTCTCTTCTTAATATGGCACCACTATCATCTCATGCAGTAGGTTTAGTAAAGCCGATCTTATTGTGGTAGATACAGTGCTTTCTTCCACCCAAAGTGTGGAGAAGAGCCTGGTTCTGACATTTAGCTCTTCTGCAGTCTCCACTCAACTTCTGCAAGTTGCAAAACCAGGCAAAATTTCTTGAAGAATTCAGCAATGAAGACAAAACAGTCACTCTAGAAGATTCTCTTCTGGTTAGCATCAGTTTGTTCATCCTTCTGTTTTTAATTATATCATTCTTGAAACAGGAAACCGTCAACAGGTTGAACCATAATTGTACCCATACTATCAGAAACGCAAGTGAAATGAGAAAGCCAAAGCCTCTTCATAAACCTACATTGGCCCTTAGTTATCACTGCTTTATTTGTGAACATTTTCAGGGAAGCCATTTCTAGAATGTTGCCATTAAGTCAGTCATTAATAGGTCATTAACTCAGTTCTTGCCTATAGCTTTGAAAACTACCCATTTTTTGGCAGGGGTGGGGGGGTGGGGAGGGCGGGGGTGGCTCAGTCAGTTAAGCGTCCAACTTCGGCTCAGGTCAGGATCGCACCGTTTCAGAGTTCGAGCCCCATCTCGGGCTCTGTGCTGACAGCTCAGAGCCTGGAGGCTGCTTCAGATCTGTGCCTCCCTCCCTCTCTCTCTCTCTCTCTGCCCCTCCCCTACTTGCACTCTATCTCTCTCTCTTAAAAATAAACATAAAAAATTTTTTTTAAAAAAGAAAATTACCCTTTTTAAAAAATATATAAACTATATTTAAGGACAGTTAAAGTATAGAAACTATCCTTACCCGTTTATCA
The DNA here is from genome assembly GCF_018350175.1 of Felis catus. Classification (NCBI taxonomy): domain Eukaryota; kingdom Metazoa; phylum Chordata; class Mammalia; order Carnivora; family Felidae; genus Felis; species Felis catus. The sequence continues at coordinate 131,988,480 of NC_058372.1, forward strand.
TTTTCTGACAGTTCCCATTTCCACAATTTATTCATTCAAGAAATATTTCTGGGCATTTTTGTATCAGGGACTGTCCTAAGCATGAACAAAAAAGAGAAACCCTGGCCATTGTGGAGCTCGCATACTAGTGGAGCAAAAGACGCTAAAATACGAACACAATATATAAATACAAGGTATGGCATGATAGAAAGGGAAAGTGTTGAAAAAAAAGAAAAGTGGAACACTACCAGAACACTGTGATTCAGAAGAGATACTGGCTGGAGTAAAGGCCCCAGGGCAGTGAACACTTGGTGCGTTAGAGGCAGGACAGCAAGGAGGTCTGTTCCCCTGGAGCAGAGTGAGCCAGGGGTAGATGAGTGGGAGGGGAGGTCAGAGAGGAACTGGGGGGAAGTGGACAGACAAGGTAGTCACATAGGGCTTGCAAAAGACTGTAAGGACATTAGCGTTTATTCAGAGGGATGTATGGAACCACGACAGGTTCTAAAGAGCAGAGGGGTAACATGATCTGACTTCCATTTTATTTTTAATTTTTTAATGTTTATTTATTTTTGAGAGAGAGACAAAGACAGGGACATGTGCGCTCATGCACACGCACATGAGTGGGGGAGGGGCAGAGAGAGAGGGAGACACAGAACTTGAAATAGGTTCTGTCAGCACAAACCCCGGCATGAGGCTCGAACTGACGAACCGTGAGATGATGACTTGAACCGCAGGTGGACACTTAAACAACTGAGCCACCCAGGTGCCCCTGGACTTCTGTTTTAAAAGGAGTACTCTGAATATTGTGTGGAAAACAAGTAAGTATGGAATGGGGCACATGTAACAGCAGATAAATCTGTGAGGAGGCGGATGCATTGGACACATAACAGTGGTTCACACCAAGTTGCAGAGTGGAGGTAGTGAAAAGCAATTGAATATTGTATATATTTTGAAAGTAGACTCAGGATTTTCTGATGGATTCTTGTTATATTATAAGAGAAAGTGAAGAGTCAGGAAATACTCTGAGGTTTTCACTTAAACAACTGATAGGGTTGAGAGGCCATCAAATCTGATGGTTTGAGAGGAAAGAAAGATTTCAGTTTGGGACATTATTTGATATATGTATTGGACCAAAAAAAAAAAAAAAAGCGTTCTTGGGGCATCTGGGTGGCTTGGTTGGTTAAGCGTCTGACTCTCGGTTTCGACTCAGGTCATTATGTCATGATTCATGAGTTCAAGCATCACATTGAGCTCCATGTTGACAGTGCAGGGCCTGCTTGGGATTCTCTCTCTCTCTCCCTCTCTCTCTGCCCCTCTCCTGCTCATGCTGTCTCTCAAAATAAATAAACTTAAAAAAAAACAGAATTCTTAGATATCTATTACAGTCACACGGAGATGTTGAATAGAAATTACATATATAGTTCTGGAATTTGGAAGAGAGGTTTGGGCCGGAGATTAAAAACTTTGGGGGGCCCATCGGTAGAGAAATGAATTTAAAGCAATGGGGCTACATGAAATCAGCAAGGAAAGAGGCCTAAGATCTAAGATGTGGCCATCCCCTCACTTAGAGATGAAGGAATAAAAAGAGAGAGAGAGAGATGAAGGGGAAAAGGAGAAATCAGCAAAGGCAACTGATACAGAGCAGCTAGTGAAGTAGAAGAAACGTCAGTGGGATGTATTGTCCAGAAAACCAAGTGAAGCAATTGATCCCGGCGGTGAGAGTAGAGGTGAGTAAGAATGGGACCCAGATGTGATTTCAGATTCAGTTTGGTGTCCTTGAATGAAAGCCAAACTGACAATAACAAAGGTAACCAGTGAACTAGGTGACATTATTTGAAAGTTCTTCAAATAGAGCTCAGACACATTTCATTGGGGCTAGAACAATGTGGGAAACTAGTAACTTAGCACAATTCCTGTGAGGGACACAATGAGCTTCATGTTTTATAGATTATATTTGAACGCATACCTATCTCTTCACCTTTCTCTCTTTTTTCTCCTACTGATGCTTTTACTCCCCGTTCCGTTAAAATCTCTTGTACCCCTTTGTTGCCTTCTCGTGTTTCATGTATTGATAGACATTTGAGACCATAACCTAATTTTCATCTGGCCTCAGTAATTTGCCACATGAATCTATGGGTATAAGGGAGGGATAAAGGGATTGCTTTCAAAAAATTTCTTCTCTCGTTATCAGTAAACCTTAATTGCTTGAGGTTTTGTTTTGGAATAGGACTCCTTAGATGAAGCCCGGCAGAAGATCTTCAGTGTCCGGGAAGAGTATAGAAAGAAGTTGCTGGAAGCTGAGCGCCTAAGATTGGAAGCTCTGGCTGCGGAGGAAGCAGCAAGTAGGGCGGAGACGGAAAAGAAGACGCCGGTTCCTGACACACGGGAAAAGAAGAAAGGAAAGAAGAAGTAACCAGAAGGAGCCCAAAACTCACCTTCTTCTGAAGAGGAAAATCCCTTTATTTGTTTATTTTTTTTTTTTTTTAGTGATCTATAACCTTTCCTGTTGATAAGGTATTAGGCCAATAGAAAATAGAAGTTTTCCTTCTCAGAACTAGTTTCTGCATTTTATGGTTCATTTGTTGTTGTTGTTGTTTTCCCAGAAACCTATTGTTTGAGTAATCATTAGAGTTTAGGTTTCTCTAATTTCAATAAAAATTGCCTCAACATATTTAGAACGCAATAAAACGTACGTGTCTCCCTCTGAATTGCTGCATTTTCAGCAAGTAGTAAAACAAGATCAGAAATGGGCTAACAGGATTGCATTTGAAAAAATTCAACGATGAGGAAAATAGCTACGGTTCTTACAGGAAATTTTGTTTCTAACTTGAAAGACTTTAAAATATTTTTAAAATATGCTTCAGTCTTGTGCTTTTCTTTCTTTCTTTTTTTTTTTAAACTGAACTTCCAAAAACGTCCTTCATTGGGCAAAATCTGTTGTGGGTTAAGCTCACAGCAGTTAAGCGCAAACTCTGAATCCTCACAGGCCAGGTCACCCAGACTTAGGGAGTGTGATCGCAGACGCATCCCTTGTCACGTGTCCCAGCCTCGTGTTTTTTGTAAGACCCAGAACATGTTCTTGTACACCAGTTATAGAAAACTGAAGTGAGTGCATTCACCGAGGCACGTGATAGGAAATGAACTGCTCCCAAAAGCACACTTTGAATTCATGACTTTCTCAGATGAAAACTCCCAACAGTATTTTTTAATCAGTCATAGCTTTTCCACTTTGATAGGTGTTCTTCCTTTTTTCATTTATTTAAATCTTTAGTATTAAAATGTTCAGCTCTCTCTCTATACATATATATGCAGTTTTACTTAAATGTGCAAGCACATGCATTTTCTCTCTATTATTCTTTGCCTAAACTCTCCTTCATGACCCTATGCTCTGCCAGCCCCATGAAATAATACATGATAACAACCTGGTATAAATGTTTCCATGTTTGTCATTCAGCTCATATAATCACACATCAATATTTTGTATTATATCATGGCCTATTTTTACAAAATGGCATTTTATTTTACATGCTTCACCATATCTTGATTTTTCTCCCCAAGCAATACAAAACCTCTTTGAGACAAAAGTAATTCATTCTGTTTTAAAACCTTTTTTTTAACGTTTATTTGCTTATTTTTGAGAGAGAGCATGAGCGAGGGAGGGACAGAGAGTGGGAGACAGAGGATCCACAATGGGCCCTGAGCTGACATCAGTGAACCCAATGCAGGGCTCAAACCCACGAACCGCGAGATCATGACCTGAGCCAAAGTTGGACACTCAACTGACTGAGCGACCCAGGTGGCCCAGTAATTCATTCTTTTTGATTGTTGTGAAATATTCCCTGGCACAAATATATCATAATCGACTCAGCTAATTCTTCTTTGAAGGATATTTACTTTGTTTCCAGATCTTTTCCATGCAAGAAAAAGTGGTAAAAACAGAAATGAGGTAGCATGATGGTAGATTTAACAAATTATTTCCTAATAAATAAAAAAGAAATACAACGCCTGTCCTTTAAAAGGAAGGAAAAATGAAGGAAATTATTTTGTAATAAGACATTATACATATTACTGTATACAAGTTCGGAGTGACTACACTGGAAGCACATGGGACACAGGACACGAGGTGCAATGTTCATTCCTATGCTTGGAATCACCGACAACGCAGTAGATACAAATGCACGCAGACTGAATTACAGGTGGTTTGTAATTGTCACTCAAATTTTTGGAATGGGGTTGCCATTGGTGATACATTTTCCAAAATGGTAAACAAGCTTGGTAAATTTTCAAAGATAACCATGCCCTTAGTGTATCCAACTGCTGCATCTGTGAAATATTCAGTGAACTTTAAATCTGTGCAAAAAATACCTTTGCTTTATGTATCTTACAGAATCAGGTTCTGGGTCATTATCTTACCTTTAGACTATGTGAATGATGGGCCATTCAACTCATATAGAGGTGAGAGAATTCTCTGTTGTATGTGACTCTTTCAAATGCTTAGGGATAGCTAACATCCTTAGCCTTCAATCAGTAAATAGCAGTAATTCTCTACCATTATTGGGACAACCCCAAATGCCCCCACATATTTCCTAAATATTCTCCCCACTGAGATCATCTCCATATAGAAGATCAGTAAATATTAATGAGAAGCTGAAGATAGTAATGTCTGTGGATCTTAGTTAATAAGTAACTCCATTAGAATACATAGCTAGATAAGTACCCTCCATTGTGTTGATCGAGTTAACCAGGGTATAGATACAAAACATCTCATAGTTCCTACAATCCTTAGATCATTGTCTTTGACACATGGATGGCTTCTCATTCAGTTTCTTTCTCCATATTCTCCTGCCATCTACCTCTTTCTATGCCCTCAAGTACTTTAAGGTCAACCCTCCTCCCCCTATCTCAGGGGCTCTTGTAAGAGCAGAGAAAACAATTTTCTCTTCTGCAGTCACAGGCCTGCCTCTGAGTCAATAGTAATAATCCCCAGGGTGCAACTCTAGTGATTATGAAACATCGTTACAAGAGTATTTAACACCTCAGGGTCTCCAACACCTCCACGGAAGAATAGGATTGTGGCTTTCCCTTTTGCAAAATCACAGTGTGCGCTACAGTGTTTTCTGAAATGTAACAAAGGACGGTCTTCATTTGAATGGATCAGAAAATTGCTGACAACTTCCATAAACTTTTAACTAGCTTTTAGAAATCAAGTTTTCAAAAACAAAAAACACTGACTTCTGGTCTCTGAGCCCTCTGATACATATAGACTATTTTTACACATTAAAAAAAAAAATGTTGCATGATATTCTGACACTCGTTAATTGATGTTTACCTTGTGTCTCAGTTTTGTTCAAAAGAAACCCTAGCCATCCACTGCCTCTTGGAAAATGGAAAGTAGTGGGGGAAGTGACAAGAAGAGCCATGTATAAGGGAATTGCCTCCGAGAAGAAACTGTGTGCCCTGGGCCATATTCCAGGTGGGAGCATTTATAACAGACTAATGAAAGTTTTCAATGGCCTTCACAGGACATTTCTGAAATTAACATTATGAAAGAAACTTGTTTTAAGCTGGTGCAACATTTTTTGTCTAATCAACTATGAAACAGTCTATTCATCTTGATTTAGATAAAATAGTTTCCAACCACAGGTGTGTTTTCACGGAATAGTTTCATTACATATTGAAGAGTTTGCATGTGCTCAGAACTTTAAGCTAAACATCCTTGTTTTTGGTACAGGCACAGAGGGCAGCATCAACAGACAGTATGATTTATTTTTTAAGTGAACCCATATAACAAATTACCACGTATAATAATTTCAATCCATAGCTTTAAACAAATCTAAGTTTATCCAAATAAATCAAGCACTTTTAATACGTTTTATTAATTCTAAAAAAATCCTTTTCCCATCTGGCATATAATACAATGACACTATTTTCTATGTTTATCAAACCATTGATTTCAGAATCACCAATACAGATAGCATATGAATATCTCTTTCATTCCACTGTGGGTGGTTGATATATTTATAAAGATATAAAGAAAATTTGTAAAAAATGTTGTTTGCTTTTGTAGAAAAGATTCCAAATTACTATTTTACATAGAAAGACATCAGATAATAATAATAATAGTAATAATAATAATAATATAAATCAATATAGCTCATTGTTGAAACTGGGCTCAGTTGGTTCATATCTCTATAATATTTTACAGGTTTGAAAAGAAAATTTGCATGCTATTTTCACTAAGAATATTAGTTTAAACTTGTGCAAATGGCCAAAATCATATTAGATACAACCTAATCAAGAACTATTTGATTAATGATGAATTAATGATTATATTGTTATACAATTAATTATATACAAAATTGTTTATATGTATTTTTTTCTGTAGGAACTTTGAAATTTCCATGTATTTTTTCATGAACTTAGCCAATTTTTAACTCTGTTACTTCTGGAGTAGCATGTGCCCAAAGTCTGCATATTTTACAATATAATGTGTGGAAAACAACTTTTGGCAAACATAGTTTTGTCTAAGACCATCATTGCCATAGCAAATCGTCTGAAGCCATTAACTATTAAAATAAGCCAAACCATAAGAGACTCTTAAAAACTGAGAATAAACTGAGGGTTGATGGGGGGTGGGAGGGAGGGGAAAGTGGGTGATGGGCATTGAGGAGGGCACCTGTTGGGATGAGCATTGGATGTTGTATGGAAACCAGTTTGACAATAAATTTCATATTAAAAGAAAAAAAAAGACTGCATGGAAACAGTATTTAAAATAGTCAACTTGGGGGTGTCTGGGGGCTCAGACACTTAAGCATCCAACTCTTTATTTATTTATGTTTTTTATTTGGAGAGAGAGAGAGACCGAGAGAGAGCACATAAGCAAGGGGCAGAAGGAGAGGGAGAATCTCAAGCAGGCTCCACACTGGGAGGGGGCTTGATCTCATGACCTTGAGGTTATGGACTGAGCCAAGATTAAGAGTCAGACTCTCACCCAACTGAGCCATCCAGGCGTCCCAAACATCTGACTCTTGATCTCATTTCAGGTCTTGATCTCAGGGCCATGAGTTCAAGCTCCGCTCTGGGCGTGAAGCCTACTTGAAAAACAAAAAATAGTCAACTTGGATTGAAAAGTTGCTTTCCAATTTAATGATTCATACAGAGTGCTTATATTTACTCTCCAGCACCATAAAGACAAAGAGGAAGAAAGCAGGGGAAAATCCAAAAATTCATTTGTGGTTTACAGATATGACAGAAAAATGTCCTGAAGGGAAGTTAAAATTCCTCATGAGATGCTCACATATCATTTGCAGATTTCAGTAACTCTCGGCCTTCAGAAATCTGGATGCTTCAAATTTGGATGATAAGCTTTATTTCTTATATTGTGCTACTACTGTTTAATTAGCTTGTCACATTAAGAACATTTCCAATACTCTGAATAAAGATTTCATCTCTCTGTTATATAATGGGTTATACTCTCCTTGAGTGCAAGGACTAAATTGTAACTGTCATATATTATGCATTTTAATCACCCACAAATTATAGCATAAAACCTCACAGAGTAGGGTTTCAGTAGATTACAATAGAATAAACTGCTCTATTTCACATCATGTGGGCTATTAGGCTGATGTTAAAATGGGTCTACAGCAATGCTTATGATCATTTCCAAAAATGTATCAGATCGGCCATCATGTGAAAATATTGAAAAATACAGTTTATAGAACCTGAAAAAAGATTCACACCCTTTAAGAGACTGTGATAATACCAGATGGCAGGTTGTCACCAATAGTATTCTGCCATGTTCACAGAAGACACGTATCATAGTTTTGTCAAGACAGTTTTGTTTTCCAGAGGGGATCTTAATTCATATACCACTAAATCAGCCAGGGAGCTCATTATGTTCATGCAATTAAAATGAGAATATTCCAAATTGTTGCCAGTACCTGCCTTTTACTGATGTCTTTGGCCGAAGGAGAATTCTTCTCTTTTGTTTTTGGTCCATTACTCTAACACAAGCCCAACATGCAATTTATGGATCACTCAGCTCTCTTGTTCAGAAACGAGAATGGAAGACACACACCCTCCACAGTGACTCAGTGTAGACATCATGAAGGTCCCCGCTTCTTGGTCCTTGAAGTCCATGATTAGGTCTGATTTTGTACTCTGACAAGACTTCTCTGTTCAGTTGATGTCCATGGCCCCTGGTTCCATCTTCTGAGAATGTCTTCTTGTCTGTTACACTCTTTGGCCACACGTGAAGAGGTTGTTTGAAAGTATATCCTTCTTGGAGGCTGACCAGGTTTTATATCCTGGTTCCTCAAAATTCATCTAGATATATATGCAGACATAAATTAATAAGAAGTAAGAGTATAATTGTGGCCATAATGAAAATATTAAATGTCAGTGAAGATAAAGGATAGCAGTAGTTTCCATTCTTACCTTCTCAGAAGTCCATGGATTCTATAATGGGTATTTCTTATTTTTTTTCTGCCTACCCTGAATCCCTTTTGGTAGTAGTAACAAAAGAGTTGAAGCTGAGTCATTATGAACCTCTCAAAGAGACTGCCTATTACCTTAGTATCTGCCAAAGACTTGATGTCATTTCTGGTCTGGGTTTTTCTTCAAATCTATGAATTAGACATATCTCCAGTGACTTGATTTCTTCTTAAGTTAATCAGAATCTGCTTCTGTTAAATATAACCAAAGAATCATAATTGATCCACTCAAATTTTATTTTAGATTCTCCTCCTTGAATTACATCCCATTTGATGGATTCTAAAATTTAGAAGAGATACTTTAGAAGTTCTCAGAGAAACTTTACTTACCTTTCAGAGCAAGTGTTCTTAATCTGGGGGCTTTGGGTGGGTTTTGGTGACCCCTGAGTATCCTGCAATTATATATATCTTCTTTTGGTGAAATATGTAGTTTTAATCAGATTATTAGTGTCTGCAATCCATAAAATTCTAACAATTACTGCTCTAGAAAGTTATTTTCAATTTTTAATTAGCATAAGGGATAGTAAAATAGTAAAATACTTTCTCCTACTGCATATTATTTTTTTCTTTTAAGAGTGTCTCAAGGCCTCTAATACTTGCAGAAATGCTCTTATAAATAAAGCTATTCAATATTAGAATGTATCTGCAAAAGATATCATGAAATAAATTTCCCTGAAAGTTCTAAAATACAATGTAAATTGATTTAAATTTGTCCTTAAAAAGATTGAGTTGGACATCTTGTGAATTCTATGTTTTTAAGATTCTATCTTTTGGGGAAAAAAATAGAATGGTATCTAAATACAAAATACTGTATGGTGTCAGCGCTTTGGGCCACCAGTTTTTAAAAAGGACATAAGAGCAAAGAGAAGGTGTTCAATTGAGAAGTAAAGGTGGAGATTCTTTCCTCCATAGAACTACCATGTGGGAGGGTAAAGCACCGAGGTACGTGCAGATTCATTGGCAGGAGCTAGTACACTCATCCAAATGTTGCACTTGGAAATGTCAACATGATTTTTTTTTCAGCAAACAGATCTCTTTATTTTCATAAAAGTATCAAACAGATTCGAAAACAATGGCAAGGGAAATAAGCGGGTTTCAATCAGGGAGAAAAACAGAATGCTGATTCAAGTACACAGTTTGTAGGCTCTGGTAATATTGTAAATCTGGTGGGATAATTAATTGAAAGGTGTCTCATCTCCAGGCAGCTCTCAGTAGAACTCGGCATCTATCTCAGTGCGCACAGCCATCCTGTTCCACTAAAGACAGAACATGAGGAAAACTGCGTGTGATTTACACTGCCAAGGGAATTTGGAAGATCAGTGTACTTATTCAAATTGGAATTTAGCCCAGACTCTATTTTTGTCAAAGGGGGGAAAAAAAAGAAAAGAAAAGAAAAAAAGTTTAAGCATTTTAATAAAGAACAAGAACATCAGTTAATTGGGGATATGGCACACATCTTCCAGGCTCTGAAATTTCTGTCCGCTTCTGCACGAAGAGTCGAGCACCACTCTTGATATACCAGTATCTTCTTTATTGAAATAAGTAGCTGCTTATCTATTGTCTTTTAAAAATATCTATGTGATAGACCCTGACTCCTGACCTTATCCTTGCTCCTCCCCACTACACACAACGATAAACTCTGAAAATGCTGCCCCAGACAACTGAAGGAAGACTCTGGAAAGTGGTAAGGAGATGAGCTGATTTTGGACTCCAGGACTGGAGAACAGCCCAGCAGCAGGGCATCTTTCTTCTCCCCACCCTACAGAGGAAGACCACCCAGACCCATTGTTTTCTGATCACCAAATTAGCGAAAGAAGGCAGTCAGGGGTAGGTTCATTTTTCTCCCTGTTAGAATGGCAATCTCTCCAACCACAGGTGAGCTGACACCACTGGGAAGGATAATCAGCTGAGACCCATAACAAGCAGCTGGCGGAAGCATTATCCTTCATCAGGCCTGGGATTCCCCCCTTTCACTTAAACACCCGGCTGTTTAGTGAAGGGACCCTGCCATAGCTGACACCTGGTCAAGGAAGCCTCTTTGTCCCCACGTGCCCAATATTCTCCAGGTCACAAGTCCTAGAGCAGCTGAAATAGTGAAGAGGAAAATTACTATACCCAATATAAAGCAAACACTCCAGCTATTGTGATCAAAACAATGAGATATTGTCAGTCTGATAGAACATAGATCAATGGAACAGAGATGCCCCACAGAGATCCACACAAACACACCCAGTTGATTTTTGACCAAGATGCAAAAAATTCAAAACCACATCAATGGAGGAAAGATAACATTGCAACAAATGGTTCTGGAGAGAATGGACATCCATAAACAAACAAAGAAAAAGAAAAAAAAAAAAGAAAAAGAAAACAAGAAAGCAAAAGAAAATAACTTCAACATAGACCTGCTGTCTCCGATAAACCTTAAGTCAAAATGGACCACGAATTTAACATGGAAACATAAAACTATAAAACTTTTAGAAAAAATATAGGATAAAATCTTTGGGATTTTTTTATTTTTTTATTTTTTTATTTTTATTTAAAAAAATTTTTTTTTCAACGTTTATTTATTTTTGGGACAGAGAGAGACAGAGCATGAACAGGGGAGGGGCAGAGAGAGAGGGAGACACAGAATCGGAAACAGGCTCCAGGCTCCGAGCCATCAGCCCAGAGCCTGAACGCGGGGCCCGAACTCACGGACCGCGAGATCGTGACCTGGCTGAAGTCGGACGCTTAACCGACTGCGCCACCCAGGCGCCCCTCTTTGGGATTTTTGGCAAAGAGTTTTAGACTTGACATCTAAATCACAATCCCAAAAGAGGAAAATTCAATAAATTGTGCTTGATCAAAATTAAAAACTTGCACTGCAGTACATCATATGAAGATAAAATATGAGAGAATATCTGCAAACCACGCATCTGACAAAGAACCAGTATCTAAAATACATAAGTAACTCAAAATTCAATAGTAAGCAAAAAGTAACAGAAAATGGGCAAATCACATTGAAGAGACATCACAGAAGAGGAAAGAGAGACAGCAAATCGGCACAACACATCATTAACAATCAGGGAAATACAAATTACGACCACAATGAAATATTGTATGCCCATCATATGGCTAAAAAAATATCGACGATATCAAATTCTGACGAGGATAACAAGAAGCTGGGTTACTCATATATTGCCAGGAGTAATATAAAACAGCACAGTCACTCTGGCAAATTTGGTAGTTCCTCAAAAAGACTAAACATGCAATTACTGTATGACTCAGCAACTGAACTCTTAGATGTTTACCTCAGAAAATAAAAACTTCGTTCACCTAAAAACTTCTACATGAAAATTCATAGAGGCTTTATCCACAATAGCCACTGTGGGGTGCCGGGCCCCGGTGCCAGGCTGAGACCGGGTCGAGCAACATTCCCCGTTGACTCAAGCCAACCCGGTGGTTCCCCCTCCCATTCCCCCATTTTCAAGGGCATACGAAAGCCTTGTCAAGGCTGAGAAAGTTAATTCCTGAAGACTGTGGTCTGCAGGTGTTGGCAGTAATGCTACCTCCCTTTTTCTACCCCGAGTCAGATAGAAACAAACATGGGAATTGTGGTTTGCTAGCAATCTTATCAACAAGGTCTTGTGACCCGTCTAGAAAATGCACAAGAAACACAGAACTAAGTGTTTTGGTGGGCAGCAATTATGTGAAACCTGTTTATTCTTAGAATGACCTAACCCATAAGAGTCTGGTTATAAAAGATTGTGTACAGCAACAATAAAGCCGTCACTTGGGCCATCAGCCCAGGGGACCCTCCTGTTCCCAAACTTTCTCTTCTCTCTTTTTTTCTTGCATTCCCCTGCCCTCAGGACCCTGACCTCGGTGTTTGTCGCGCCGGCCGCAACAAGCCACAAATTGGAATCAGCCCGATACACTTAAGCAGTTGAATGTTTAAACAAACAGTGATAAACATATACCATGGAATAGTTCTCAGTGATACAAAGGAATGAACAATGGATACATGTAACAGCTTTCATAAATCTCTAGGAAATTATATTCAGTGAAAAAAGCCAACCCCAAAAGGTTACGTGGTGTATGATTCCATTTATATAATAACATTGTTGAAATGACAAAATTTTAGAAATGGAGGACAAGTTCATGGTGGCCAGGATTTGGAGAGGGGAGCCTGCTTTCACTATAAAAAGGTGTGACAAGGTACCCTTGTGGTGTTGGAAGTGCTCGTCATCGTGAAAGTAGGTGATAAAATTCTATAGAACTAAATACATGTGCACACAAAGGAATGTGAATGAAGCTATGGAAACATGAATAAGATTGGTAGATTGTACCAATGTCAATATCCTCCATGTGGCATTATACTTATCACGGAAGGCTAACTACATGCTTGAGGAGCTTGGGATTTGGGGTTTGCTGAGAATGATCCTGACTAGCTAGATTTATCTTGCTTTGTTCCTGTGTAGGAACAGAATTGACGAGCACTAAGTTGAGAATTGTAGCGTTGGCCGCTTTCACAAGCACTGAGTGGTGCAATGCCCAAGCAGGAGCTCAGTACCTAGGGCAGAGGCTATGGCACGTGATGACCCCGATAAAGACCCATCTGAAATGGGGACATTTCCTTAAAGACTTGGAAGAAGCATTAATTGCTGCTTGGATTTTTATTTTTTATTTAAGAAAAAAAATTTTTTAATGTTTATTTATTTTTGAGACAGAGAGAGACAGAGCATGAGCAAGGAAGGGGCAGAGAGAGAAGGAGACACAGAATCTGAAGCAGGCTCCAGGCTCTGAGCTGTCAGCACAGAGGCCGATGTGGGGCTCGAACCCACGAACTGTGAGATCATGACCTGAGCTGAAGTCGGACGCTCAACCGACTGAGCCACCCAGGCGCCCCAAACTGCTTGGATTTTTAAGCCACATACCCATGTTCCAAACCCCAAGGATTTGAAACACAACCTGAGCGATTTAAAATCTGTATATTATTCTAGCTTTCAAAGAGAAAGTAAAACTATTTCATTAGTGTTTCTTTCCAGGCGCCTTTCCCCTCTGTTGTATTTCAATTTGGCTGGAATTTTGTGTGTTTGAAGCACGCAGTGGAGACAAGTTGATTATGAGGTAACCTGATGCTTCAGTTAAAGAGCTGTCGAAGTGTGAAATGATTCTCGAGCCTCAGAACCATGGCTGAGTGATGGAACACCCAGAATAACTCCTAATCCGTGAGGACCGAAACCCAGGCAGGCCAAGGGGAAGCAAGTTTGATGTTGCAAGTTGATTTCCAGCAAAATTAAAGTTCGTTATGTAATTTTTTGTGTGTGAAGAAAGCAAGGAATGAAAACTACATCTTTATAAATCTACAGTGATTCCATGTCCTTCCCTCAGCTCTTCTTCCCCTTTTAATTTTCACCTTCCATCCAACCTCCTCCCCACGATGGCTAGGAGACACACGTTTACTTATATTTCAAAGAAGAGGAGGCCTGTTTGCTCAGTGTTCTTTGAGTACTTCACACAGAGACTGTACTCTACCACAGAATGCTCTCTGGGTAGATAATCTAGGTCTAGGTCAGTGTTAGTTTGTTTTCCCTTAACCCTCATTACTTTACCCATAAGGCCCCTCTGTCTCTGGTGTGGCAGTGGACAGAGGTTTACTATGCTAGTTCCGGGAGCTTCCCAACTTCCTTACCAAACCCTGTTTAGGCAGGGGAGTGGAAGTCATGCACTCAGGGTTTCCACATTAAAGTATTCTCATGACCATCTTACCTCTCTGGAATGATGAGAACAAATGCAACATGAGACAGAAGGAATAATCAATACGTCATAGGTATTTATGACTTAGGTGAAAAAAACACACCTATTCCGTTTGTCATTTAAAATCCCAGTACTCTGGGGAGGCTGGGTGGCTTAGTCGGTGGAGCCCCCTACTTTTTTTTGGCTCAGGTCAGATCTCACCCTTGGTTAGGCTCTGCGCTGCCAGCATGGGGCCTGCTTGGGATTCTCGCTCTCCCTTTCTCTCTCTGCCCCTCACCCACGTTCATGTGTGCACGTGCATGTGCTCTCTTTCTCACTCAAAAATAAAGAGGGGCATCTGGGGTGGTTCAGTTAAGCATCAGACTTTGGCTCAGGTCATGATCTCGCAGTTCAAGGATTCGAGCCCCAGAGCGTGGGGCTCTGGGCTGATAGCTTGGAACCTGGAGGCTGCTTCAGATTCGGTGTCTCCCTCTCTGCCCCACCCGGTCCACACTCTGTCTCTCTCTCTCAAATATAAATAAACATTAAAAAAACTCTTTTGAAAAGCTCAGCAGACCTTACAGATTTGTTTTAATTTTGTTACAAAGTTATTACATGTTCCTTTCTACACAAACTTGGACAATGCAGATATGTTAAAAAAAACAAAACAAAACCCAAAAACCTAGTAACCATAACTTCAACGTGTAGTTAAACTACTATATCTGACAGTTAATTGATTCCTGTAATCATCACAACCACTTTGGGAAGTAGAACAATTATTATCCTGGCTATTCAGTTTAAAAAGAAAAGTGTGGCTAAGGAGTAAAGGGTTTTACTGTTAACCGGTGATCGAGCCAGTGCATGATCCTTGCATTGTGTCTCCGGTTCTTAAAACTAATAACTAATATTCTGTATAAGCCCAGACAGAATCACAGCTTATAGTGTCATTCTGGATCATCCCAGATCATGTTTATAAAAAAGAGGTCATAACTTACAAAATACCCAGCAACTTGCTTTTTCTTATTCAGTGACCAGGGAAAACTTTGAGCATCATTATGCAAAATTTCCTTAATACATCCATACTTTGTTTAGCAACTTTCATTCATACCCAAAACCATGCCATTAAGTAGAAAGTCATTAAATTGAAAGGAAATATTTATATCAATTTTAATGGGAAAATTATGATTTCTTTCAATCCAATCTACGATATCAAAAAAGGTTCATTGACAATAAAATTGAATTTACATACACAATAAGAAACAACTTGAGGGCAAACAAAATTCCTTCTTCGTAAAGGTAATAACGTCATGAAGGTTTAGTGTCCTCACTGAGGAGCGGAGGTGGAGGACAGGTGCGAGAAGGGTGTTCTAAGGAAGATTGGGGGAGGTAGGTAATCGACTTTCAGCCAGGCTTACATTACTTACATGTCACTTTGTATATATCTGACTTTGTTTATGGTGTTCCTTCATATACAAACATTTAAACATATTTTGTAATTAGTCTTTTTTTGTTGTCATGGCAGCTGAATTCTTTATCTTGCTTAAATAGGTTTCATCCAGCATTAGTTTATCATAAAAGAGTAACCAATATTTTTCCCACCATGATTGCAACATATACTTTATATTAGATCTATCTAAAAATTCTTTTTATTAAAGTATGTGTGATGGACCTCATGAATGCCCCCTTCCCCCCCATACCTAATTCTCCTCTCCTGCCTAGACTTCCCAGCTTCCAGGCAGGGAAAGAAGGCTCTGTGTCTGTTTGTGGCGAATGGATGTGAGTCCACATGACGCGTGTGTCACTTCCATGCTGGAGCAGAAAACAGTCCTTTTGTGCTTTCACATCCTTTGCTTCCCTGTTGGCAGCAAGTGTGGGGGCCATGGGTTGAATGTCAGAGCCATAAGACCCTGTGTCTCTGAGTCACATGTGGAAGGACAATAGCCATGGAGGTTCACCTGACCTGTGGAAGACTTTGCATGAACAAGAAATAAACACTGTGTTAATCCACTGAGATGTTGTAACTCTTACTACCCTCACGTTACTAACATAAATGTAAGTTACCTTGACTAATACCAGGTAAAATACTATCACTTCAAAATGAACAGATGACAGCCAGATAGAATTTTCTTCCGAATGAATAGACAGTAGGATCCAAACCACCAACATGAATACACATCACAAATCTAATGTTGAACAAAAGAATGAACACACAACAATGCATAGCAAATGGTTTCATTAATGTGAAGTTTGAAGACAAAACTAAACTATAGTGTCAAAATTAGAATAGTGGTTACCTTCAGGAAGGGGAGAGTTTGCCAGGGGACAAGACGTTGTGAGATAACAGTTTTAATCTCCTTTTCATCGAGTGATGGTAACATGAGTGTTAGTGTATGTTCAGTATTGTTTTGAAATTGAATTTATATGGCGTCATTATTATATATGCTACAAAGATATTTGACTTTCGGTTCAGATGCACGCTGTATATGCTGACACACATAGATTTGGTTCCAAATTTTTGTTCTCCAAAACTTAAAAATTTATCATGGCTTTGTGCTTAGTATTATTTTTTTTTTCAACGTTTATTTATTTTTGGGACAGAGAGAGAGCATGAACGGGTGAGGGGCAGAGAGAGAGGGAGACACAGAATCGGAAACAGGCTCCAGGCTCTGAGCCATCAGCCCAGAGCCCGACGCGGGGCTTGGACTCATGGACCGCAGATCTTGACCTGGCTGAAGTTGGATGTTTAACCGACTGCGCCACCCAGGCACCCCTGTGCTTAGTATTATAAACTAAGGTAAAGAAAACTTGCTTTCCAAGTTTTTCCCTTCACTACACTCTTTCATATTCTGGCATGACTTTAGGACAAAACTACTCACTGTTTCCCTAAATCCAGAAGCTCAAACACACTTGTATTTCTCCGTCCCTATTGCTCCTAATATAGTCTCATGCACCCCCATTAATTATAACTTTAAACCAAGGTAACTGACTTCCTTTCCTCAGAGAAACTTGGGGTTGTATAATTGAAGGCTATCATATACATCAGCACTTCAACAGACTAGCAAAACTCATGAATACACACAATTCAGATTTTCCTGATATATTGAAAGAATTTTTCCCAGCTCACTGCATTGTCTGGAGTTCTACTTATTCCCTCCGGAATGACTTTTTTCTTGTAGTAATAAATACATCCTTCGCTAGTTATTTCAGAGAGAGGCCACATGGCAAACTTTCTTAGCCCTTTTATTACCCTTGTAAGAGAAGTTGACCACAAAGGGGACTTGGCTAGACGACTTCCCAAAGCATTTAAAGATATTGCTTCACTGATGTTTGGCATCTATTTTTGCTGATAAGTCTGACCTCAGTCTAATTGTAATTCTTTTAAATGCAGTGTGATTTTTTTTTTTTTGCTTGCCAGTTGCATTTAAGGTATTATCTTTACCCTTGTTCTGCAATTCCACTCAATGTGTGTAGTGTGAGTTTATTTCTGTTCATCCTGATTAGCACTCAGTATATACTTTCAAGCTGAGTAATGTATCTTCGTCTGGTTCTAGAGACCTTCCAGCTGATGTCTCTTTAGGTACAGTGTTTATACAGGGTTAGGAATGGTTTTTCTCAGGCATTCTCTCACGCTTCTACTTTTGGGATTTCTATGAGATACAAGTTGGAATCCCCCCTGTGTATTCACCATGACTGTTAACATCTGCTTCATACATTTGATTTTTTTTTTTTAATCTTGCCCATGTCAAGTTATAGGAAAATGACTCAGTGCGTCTTCACTGGATCATCCTTCAACTATATCTCAGAGAAATTTATTCTCTACTGGGAATACTTCTTTGGCCATCTTCCGCCCCCGCCCCCACCAAGATTTATAATGTTTTTTATATCCACCTATTTTTATTCTATGTCCTTTTAAAATTTCATAATTTATTGTTCTATTCTGTTTAATTTCATAATTCATTGCTCCAATTTATAATTTCGTACTCTGGCACTCTCCATGAAAAGATGTCCTAGTGTTACTTCCTAAACTTCTCTGAATCTTGGTTTTTCTCATTGGTAAAGTGAGGATAATATTACCTCTTTTGCGGTGCTATTGTCTTGATCAGATGATCCAACACGTGTGAGGTTCTTAGAACAACGTCTGGATATTAAGCACAGTTATGCTGTAATTCTAGTCAGAGCATTCTATTGCTTGTATTTTATTGAAAATAGCTCGTTGAGTTCCTATGTTGGCTTTGTGGGATGCCTTTCTTAGCAGTCATTTTCCCTGCATATGTTCAAACTTCAGTTTGCAAGCTGAAGTGAAACCCTCTGTGCCTTCATCTTCCTTCCGTTTCTGGCAGTTTCACAGCTTCCTCCCAACGGGCCCCAGGTCTTCAGCTATCGTTCAGTGCTCCTATCTAGCAATTATATCAGAGACAGTGAGAGTCTGTGCGTGGAGTTGGTGGGTGCCGTGGCCCAGGCAGTGGATGTCCTACTGTGTTCTTCCCATCATG
Organism: Felis catus; assembly: GCF_018350175.1. Lineage (NCBI taxonomy): Eukaryota > Metazoa > Chordata > Mammalia > Carnivora > Felidae > Felis > Felis catus. Next base: position 132,007,162 of record NC_058372.1, read on the forward strand.
CAGCTTGGACAAGTCACCGCCCTTGACAATGAGCAGGTTGATTCTTCAGTCTCCTTACTGGAGGGAGGATGCCACCCCGGCTCCAATTGGTACCATGACTTTGGCTATGGTTCTCTCTCGTCTACTGGGTGTGTTTAGTCTCCATCATCTTACACAATCAAGCGCTTGTTTGTCTTCCTGGAAGCTGATATATCCCCAGATTCAGCTCTAGTTTCTACGGTGCTTTTCTCTCTGCCTTTCTTTTAAAAAAGTCAAATTTGGAGTGAACGACATCTTTTTTATTACAATTTTAAAATGTATCTGTCATTTATAATTATTTGTTTCTAAGGAGGGAGTGGTAGTGGGGATGTGTGGGAGTGCAGTGGAATTAAGCTTAAAGCAGCTAAAAAGTAAATGCTAAATACCATCTTGACTAGAAAATACCCAGAAGCTTATGACTAAGGACATCCCACTGTGCCAAAAACAAATTCATACTAAGCTAGGAGATATTGCACTCTGTGAAGCTAAAATCCCAACAGCATTCTAGAACCCTTATACCAGAGTTCTCCCAACAGTATTAGATACAAGTGTGGTGTGTATGGCTTACAAATCTGTTTTCCTGCCATGTTATTTTTCCTTTTCAGTCTTTTGTAGAGCTTGATTATCTGAGATGGACTTTTAAAATGATGCCTTACTGGGGCGCCTGGGTGGCGCAGTCGGTTAAGCGTCTGACTTCAGCCAGGTCACGATCTCACGGTCTGTGAGTTCGAGCCCTGCGTCAGGCTCTGGGCTGATGGCTCGGAGCCTGGAGCCTGTTTCCGTTTCTGTGTCTCCCTCTCTCTCTGCCCCTCCCCTGTTCAGGCTCTGTCTCTCTCTGTCCCAAAATTAAAAAAATAAATGTTGAAAACAAAATTTAAAATGATGCCTTACTAAAGATTCTTGAGTATTCTTTGTATAAACAAAAAAAACTGATAATTGGTAGAGTATTCTACAATTAATTTTTCAGGTTATTTGAAAATGCTCACAAATTACACATTTCACCTCCTATATTTTGCAAGTAGCTGAAGTTTTAGGGGACAAATAAAAATCATTGTCCTTAACTTTTACTGAATACTAAAACAATTTGAGAAAAGAGACAGGAATCGTGGCAGGAATGAGCAGTTTATTAGAGAAAGAGGACAGGATTGGAAAGCATGGGTTAATCTCCATCCACCATCAGGTTTCCTAAAACATCTAACCCCCCCTGAGCTCACCAACCCCAAATCTCATATCCCCCTGTGTGAAGGCAGAATGTGCCCTGAGAGCATGTTATTGGATGCACAGAGACCGTGGGCCTCTCGATGACAGGGCACCCTGACCCTGATTCACTTATCTCTGATGAGAGAGCCCAGCCTTGGCTGAGTCACCCACGCTCCATCCCTTTTCTCAAACTCACCCATCAGCTCCGTCGGTCTTCCCCAAGGCAAGAGGGTGTACTGGGGCAGAGGGGACGTGATCTGGGTTGGGTTTCCTCAGAAGCAGACTCTGAGACAGAACTTAAGTACAAATGATTTATATGGGAAATGATCCCATTCCACCATGGAGTAGGAAAGTGAGACCCAAAAGGGACAGAAGCCAATATGGGGCATCAGTGGACAAGGTGCTACTGGGAGCCCCTGAGTTACTGTGGAGAACACATGGGAAAGTTGCCCCACACAGTCGGAGAGGTTCCTGAGGTATTATTCACCAACCCTTCCCATCAGCAGAGGATAGCTGCTCCTGGAGGCAAGAACTCCTCAGTAGTTGTGTGGCCACCATTCAAGACAGTAGGCTCCTGTGGCCAGAGGAAGCCCTCAGGTAGAGACTCTCACTTGACTTGCAGGAAAAAAAAAAAAAGGCAGTAGAACTGAGGGGAGTGCTAAGAGTTCTGGAGATATGGGTGGGGTCTTGCCAGCTTCTGCCCTGTGCAACTCTCCCTGGTACTTCTCAAAAGGCATAGTTACTGGAGTGCCTGGTTGGCTCAGTTGGTTAAGTGACCGACTTTCGCTCAGGTCATGATCTCCCGGTTCGTGGGTTCGAGCCCCGCGTCGAGCTCTGTGCTGACAGCTCAGAGCCTGGGGCCTGCTTTGGATTCTGCGTCTCCTCTCTCTCTGCCCCTCCCCCACTCATGCTCTGTCTTTCTCTCTCAAAAATAAACATTAATTTCTTTTTAAAAAGGTGAAGTTACTATTTTATAGTCCATGATAATGCAACAAAAGCATCACTATGACTTTTCTTATATCCCACAATTTCTGTGGGCCAGAAATTTGGGAGCAACTTAGGTGGGTGATTCTAGCTCAGGGTCCCTCATGAGGTTGTAAACAAGATGTTGGCAAGGGCTTGACTGAGGACGGAAGATCCATTGTTAAAGTGGCTTACCCAGAAGGCTGTTGACAGGAGGCTTAGTTTCTTGTCACATGGACCTCTCCAGGGGTTGTGTGAGTGTCCTCACAATATGGCAGCTGTTTTCTCCCACAGCAAGTGATCCAAAAAAGAAAAGAAGCAAGAAGGAAGCTACAATGCCTTTTTATGACCTTATCTTGGAAATCTCATCACTTTGTTTCTATTCTATTTTCTAGAAATAAGCCCCTAAGTCCAGCCACACACAAGGTAAGGAAATTAACTTCCGCTTTTCAAAGCGAGATGTTAATACAAATTATAAATATATTTTAAAACTTCCACAAGTGCCAACAACCTCTCTCTTCTGAAGTGAGATGCTCGACCTCACTTGCAAGTTTTTGAGAGATTAAGATGGAAAGGTCCAGAGGACATATCTGGAGTTAGTTGTTACGTTCCTTAGATCCTGCCAACATGGGAAAAGGAATGGGTGCCCCTTACCTTAAGCCCAAGTGGAAAGGTTTTTAAGGAGACTTGTGGAGAGTTGTTTCTGTGTGTCTGGGAATGTAGGGAACATGAGGACCAAATTCCAAGATATGCTTAAAAGTCTAAAGGTCAGAGGACATGTGTGTAAGCCTCCTATAGGAGAATGAGCCAGGTGTCCCCTCACTTAAGCAAGGCAAAGGCTTGAGTTTGTCAGAAAAGAAGTATGAACCTTTGGGGGAGTTGGGTTGAGATAATCTAGAAAAAGGTCACCCATGGGGAATGCCTGGAGCCACATATGACCCAAGAGAGGGGTGGAGCACCAAAGTGCAGAGACTGAGCTAGAAGCTGCAGGCAACTGCCAGATGAAAGGTGACAGGCATTTCCCATTTGGAGAGAGCTTCACGTCTCCAGAGAAAGGACCTCCAAAGACTTGCAAACAGACATCCCACAGGAGACCTTCAAACATGTAATGCGTCTGCAAGGTCACCAGCACCAGATGACAACTGTGCCACCCTCTAACCCTTCACCCCCAACCTCAGAGCAATTAAAAGACAACTAGCAAGTAAGGAAGTAGTGAGAGGACCACCTGTGCTCCCACCCATCTTTCTCATCTCCAAGTTCAAGTTGGAGGAAGGAGAAACTTCAGATCATCTGAGCATTCACAGTATGCATCGTAACAGTCGACTGGGAATTACAGAATTATGAGACTGGGCAAGGCTTCTTAATGTCAAATCAGGGAATATTTGTGAGGGTCCAAGACCTCATCAAAGCCCTGTCCCCCAACCCAGGATAGAAAAACAATTTTTTTTCCTTCCACTTTTACCTAAGAGCTTCCACATTTATCTAACTATTCCATTGTGTTAAATGAGCCAGTTATATTTGAAATGTTATCTGGGGAGAGAACTGATACCACTGAATTATGAAGCAGGCCATTCTGAAGTGACTAATAAGGTACACTGTTTTGCTTCAAGCATTGACAGAAACTCTAAGCTATTAATCCTTTTTTGAATCTAAACATGAGAAAGGAAACAATCTTAGCTGTTTATGAAAAATTGGTCAGCTTCAAGCCTGGAGATACAATTCCTGAGGGCCAGCTTAGTCCTACCCGAGACCTATTTTCATTCCGCGCATGTCTTAACCACTTAGCTCCTTTTTAGCAATCCACTTGTCCCAGAAGGGCTCTGTCTGGTGCCACACTTACTGCATGAGTTTTAACTATTTGCAATCCCATTGAACTTGAATTCTGTCCTTAATTTTTCTTTCAGTTGCCCTACTGTTTACACTCACTTGAGAAGCCAGTCCACTTCCAGGTGTGTGGGGAAACTTTCCAGAAAGGGTCTGAGAAATATACTACTTCTGATCTCAGTGAGTTCACCTGCTAGTTTGGGTGGCAGACCGGATGTGCCGAGACTCCTTGCATGGGTATCTTGCTCCTGAGTCTCTTGGATGGGTTTGTGTCCCGTCCCCACTCAACACGTGGCACCCTGATGCCCTGCTTCAACCACTCCCGGGTGCCCCAAGTTCCACATGCTCTGTGTGCTCAACAAGGCTCTGCAGGCACATTAACTCGCTGAAACACAGGGAACCCTGCCATCCTCTCTTCCTAATCAGTTGGGAGATTACAAATTCTTCCCCTCTCCCAACTCCTTCCTGTCCTGGGTCCCCCCCCGCCCACACACACACACACCTCCAAGCAAGAATCGATTCTTTTACTAGACACAGACTGCTTCAGAACCTTTTCCCATAAGCACTAGCCACGTGAGCCAGCTCCTTAAGCCTGTCTTGGAGCTTTCCACCCCTAGTTTTTGAACTGTCTTTATGGTATGGTCTACTCTTAGTTATGTATTAATCCACTAATGGCAATACTTTAGCATACTTGTTATAAAGGAATATACATCTGTTTTCTGCCCTTCCCATTCCTTGTTATTAATTTGTTCATTCATCAAACACTGCTGAGTTCCTATTTTATATCAGGTCGTATCTTTCAAGCTAGGAAAGTAAAGACTAGGGCAGTGTTTTTAAACCTGGGCTGATCCTTGTACTTACCTGAGAATCTTAAAAAAAAAAAAAAAAAAATACAGATGACCTGGATCCACTCCCCAGAGGTTCTGATTTAATTATTCACAGCCTGAACATCAGCGATTTTTAAAAGCTCCCTAGGTGATTCTGAAGGGCAGCTAGGACTGAGAGCCACGAGAAGACAAGATCATAAATAACGTGGACCAAAATTAAATGTCAAGGATTCCCTAAAAGATTCTGAGAGAGTACTCTGGGGGCACGTGGTTTTCGCCTGCACAACATGGTCAGCCCCTCGGTCTCTACTCACCCTGGACACACTTTAGCTACAGCTCCGGTGAGAGATGTGTCACATCTGTCACAGACAGAGCAAAGAGAAGGTGACGGTATCGGTTACTTTTTCTCGGCCGCACAATAACGACACCGCCTTTCTCTAAGTGCAAGGGCACCGTGGTATGGGAAATTTGGGGCTGACACAGACCACCCAAGCTCAGTGGTGGTAAAATTTTGAAAAGACAAGTCAGAGGCAAGACTGAATGCCTCTGATATTCTTATTGCTAGTTGAACCTCACTTCAAGGGGCATTACTGCAGTTCTACAGAAGCCACAGGCCGTTGGTCCAGACAGGAGTTAAGTGGGGAAGGGGGGGGGGAGTGGGGGTGCAGGGGAAGGTAGGGAAGGGGAAGGGAGGAGAGAAAGCTTAGGACGTCCCTGTAGTCTGAGGGTCCTTCTGCCTCTGTGGTATGCGGGGTTAAAAGCAAGACACCGGTCTCTTGGTGCTCCCCTGGGACACTATGGCCGGGTCTCTGCCCTGCTCTGCCAGACAGAGGCCTGGCCTCCCCACGCCTCGGTGCACAGGCTTAAGAATTGGAGAATGTGAGGAAACTGTTGAGAATGAGCCCTTCCTCCCATTGCAAGTGTCTACTGACGGATGCTCCAGTGGATGCTTTATGCTGCGGGGTTAAGGTTCATTGCTTCTCCTCCTCTGCAGAAAATTCCCTTCTGGTGATGGCGCGGTGGGAAAAGACAAGTGGAGAAAGCTTGGGGCCAGGAGCCCAGGTCCGGGAAAGCGCCGTTTCCCCGTTGCTCCAGCAGGGGGAGCCTACGACAAGCGCGCGGTGCGAGGCAGCCCCGGGAGGATTATGCAACGCCGAGGGCGCACGCTCCGCCCGGTGACCGGCCAGCCGGCAGGTGCTGACGCAGGCTTGAGTCTGGGCTGAGAGGCACATCTGGGGCCCAAGTGACCCACTTCCCCTAAGGGGATACGGGCTCTCAGGACTCTTCATCCTTCCCGTGAAACCCCGGAAACGGCTCAGTAGTTCTTCTGGTTGACTTGCTGCTGTGCACAGCGGTCAGCTGCCTGGGAACTGGGTGACGCTAGCTCAGTGCTCCTGCTTGTTTTCCTCCAAAAGGGGCTGTCCCGATTTTTACATTTTTAAAGTAAATAATAGTTATTATAGGCACCCTTCCCTGAGCAGCCCCTATATGCCTTCGCTGAGCTACGCGCCTGATTGTGCATCGTGGATCTTTTTCTGCTCTGGGTTCTCTCCCCCATCCTGCAGCAAGGGGTCCTACCAGCCTTTGCAGCTGCGTGAATACAGCTCGTTGTAAAGGAGAGAGAGAGGGAGGAGGAAAACAACCGCTTCCTGAATTTACTGGGCTTAGCAGACAGCTTGAGTTTAGAGAACGGACAGGGAACTGAGTATTGTTGGATTTTCTTGTTTTGAAATCAGTTGCATCTTGCGGCTGTTTCACCGTTTAATGGTTTGTGTGTGTGCGTTTCGCTTTCTTTTGTTTTCAGTTTCCCTCAACTGTGTTGGTGATCTCTTCTGATACCGTATTCTAAAGAAGATACTGGCTAAAGGAGAGGAAAGGTGCTATGCAGTTCTTTCGGGTAGGGTAATAGGGCTTTTTGGTTGTTTTACCCCTTTCCTTACTTAATTATCTATAAGGAAAATCATGAAAATATTTTTAAAGAAAAATAAGGAAGAGGGCAAAACCCATTTTATGACATTGAAGACATGTCATGTGTAGAAAATTTGGAAAGTATAGATCTGGAAAATAAGCAAAGATAAAATTCACCCATAATCTCTTGACCTAGAGATAATTGTTATTTAATTTAGTATATGAATTGAAGGCCTTCTGTTCTAACGTTATAAATGCTATGCTACAAAGTGTATACATACTGGTTTAATTCTGTTGTTTTCCTTCTTTACTATATTGTGATAATTTTTTAATACCTGCATAGTATTCCTTGTCATATGTCATATAAATGTAGCATAATATATTCAGCTGGTACCATAAGATTGGACATTAAAGATAATTCCATTTTTTTTACAATGGTAAACATCATTGGGGTAATAGTCTTTGTATACATATGTATTTCCTTAGGAAAATTCCTAGCAGAGAAATTAAAGATCAACAGACATTTTAAGATACTCAGTGTGTGTTTGCAAAGGTCCTTCCAGACACATGATGCCAATTTGTCTTTTCACCAGTTCTAAGCAAACACTGATACAGTTCCTTTTTGTACGCTCTGCCAACTTTGTAAGTTAAAAGTGGTATTTTGTTGTTGTTCCAATTTGTATTCCTCTGTCGTTTTCTTTTGAATTTCTGACATTTTCTGTAAGGACCTTTCTAATGGGCAAAGATTCTGATGTAAGCAATAAAAGATAAGAATGTGTAGCAGCGGAAGACACAGGGCCATGCGGTGGGAGGCTCTGGCATTTAAGACATCTGAGACGATGAAACAATGCCTCTTGCACAGACTGATGCTTTTATAGAGACTCGGGATCTTTACTGGGAAATATTCACAGCCAAGAAAATCAGAGAGGGACTGGGCATGGGGATCCAGGTTGGAACAATGCTCAATTTGGTTACTCAGGGTTTTTTTTAATGTTTATTTATTTTTGAGATAGAGAAAGAGCGGGAGAGGGGCAGAGAGAGAGAGAGAGAGAGAGAGAGAGAGAGAGAGTCCCAAGCAGGCTCCACACTGTCAGCGCAGAGCCCAACACAGGGCTCGAACTCACAACTGTGAGATCATGACCTAAGCCAAAATCAAGAGTCAGATGCTTAACAGACTGAGCCACCCAGGTGCCCCTCCCCCCCCCCCCCCCCCCCCCCCCCCCCGCCGGTTACTCGGTTTTAGTAACTAAAAGACCCACCATGGCCAGAAAGACTCACACAAGAATTCTGGTGATTTTTTCCCCCAAGGTGGCCTAACAAGGTGAGATTGTTTGCATAGGGGAAAGAGATGACCTTTCGGAAGTCTTTCTTCAACCAGGGACTCAAACTCCGTACTGGTTTGTACACACAGGTGTGCACATCTGTCATCTTTCAGGGCGCAAGTGTGCATAGTTGGGAATTCATGTCTTTGCAGATATCATCCCTTCTTATTTTAACTGAGTGTAAAAGAGACAGGAGCCTGTGCTAGGAAAGAGAGAGACAAGTGAGAGATAGCTTTGCTCTGGCGAAGGCAAGTCAGTGTACCCAGCCATCAATTTACTGAAAAACAACTTGCCAAATGCTCAATTTGCAAAACTTTGGGGACCCTTAAGTTTGTTTTATCTTAACCTGTGCTTTCTCTTGTCCCCTCTTGGAGGCTTTCCTAGGTTTTCTTAGAGAGGCAGGGTCAAGCTCGGAGCCACGGTCTAGGAGAGGCAGAGGTAGGGGAAGGGGAAGGAACTAAATGAAAATTTACAAACAAAGCTCTCAGTGAGTCAGGATATTGGTCATTCATGAAGTTAATTTTAGTAAATTAGCTTTCAACAAATTGGCCCAGAGCCCTGTTTTGGCACCTTCTTCTAGAAATACCCCCTTTTCAGTCCTTCCTCATCCAAAGCTGTACTTTCACCTAGACCTTGAGATGGAGCGATTCACAGTTATAACCCCCAACACTCATTACTTACTTTGGGACATAAAACTTTAACTGTTAGCTGGCTAAGGGGCTTATGTGGAACCTTAGAAGACCTTTAATAATGTCAAATAATACATTCAAAACCCGTGAGATGGTGATGACTTGAAAATAACTTCTGTGACCTACTCCAGTCTGCCCTCCAGCTCCATCTGTGGTCACAGGGCCTTCGAGAGCCCCACTGTTGGACAAGAGAGGCCCCTGTTCCGCCCGATGCGTGCCCTTTCCTGCAGCCTCTTTATCCTCCGATCGCTGCCCACTGAACAAAAACTAAAACGAAGTAACAATCCCTGTTGCTGCCACTTGCCTCTGCCCCTGGGGTGAGGTACTCGGTGTTTGACCCACCTCTGAACAAAGGCCACTGAAAGCTCGGAGACTGGCAAGGAGTGCGGGTCCCTCATGGTGATCTGGCCTGTGGAAAGAGAGGGGTAAGCAAACATTTTGCACCGAGGTTAACTTCCTGCCACTTTTCTCACAAATGTGCCTAAAAGTACATCTCCTTCTCAGCCTGATTACATTTTTCAGAGCCCTCTTCTGTGATTGTAACCTTGGTAGATGCCAGCCTCTATGCAGGATTTAGGTGATGGGGATGGTGGACAGGGTGAGCCCGAGATAAAAGCTGTCCCACCACACACAGGGTCATAGCAGACGTCGGATAAGCTCACATTTGCAGCAGAGCATTCTCTGAATGGGAAATTCAGCTTTTGTTATAGTTCGAGTCTACAGGTGGATAAAAATGTGTTTATAAAACTTACGATACAAGCTGTTACGCGCTATGGTAAGGTTCCAGAACGGTCATAAACTTGATAGGGCACCAAGGATGCTGGCAGAGGTCACACAAAGAAGCAAAATTGTGAGTTAGGTGCTGAAATGACTAAGGAAGATGGGAGAGTGAACTGAAAGGCAATGTCAAGGGCACGTTGACGTAGGGCCTGAAATGTAAAAGAGGAGATATAATTGAGTACTGGATGTGTTGGAAATCTAGCAGGTGACTGTTGGAAGTCAACCCTTTAGAACTCTAGAGCTCAAGATAATTTATCTGCAGGGACAAATCAGATTTGCTCTCCATCAAGCATGGAAACATTAAATATGTAGCCTTTTAAAGACTCTCATTGTTGTATTCATAGATATAGGTAGATATTTGTGAATTAAGGCCGATCATAACATATCCGTGTTATTCTTTTTTTTTAAATCCTCATTCTACCCAGAAGAAGGAACAGCTTCACACTTTACAAAAGGCAGTGTCACCTCTGATCTAGGAACCATTTTATTTCAGACACAACTTGTTGTTACAATTCTGTCTATTGCTTGGTTCAGAAAAGGCCTTTCCATATCTCACTCACCACAGAGCAATCCAATTTTCTTATAATATCCATCTGGTGTTTATAACCATCTCTTGAAAAGCAGGGGCTATTAGAATTATATCATAAATATCCCATATAAAATGGAGCCGAGATCCACGTCACTGACAATCAGAGGAAAAAGTGGCAGCAAGGAGAAGCTAATAGTATCACAGGGGCAGAATGGACTCCCTTATGGATCTCTCTGGAAGGCTGGCACTATATCCTTCCTGATCTGTCCTTGCAAGGCTAACTCTGAGGTCCTAGATGGCATTCACCTTTGGCCTGAGGCAGCAGGGCCCTGACCCACTGTGATGTAGACCATGGAGTTAACTTCTCTCTGTAATCATCAGAATAGCTGGGCCGGTTATACTGTACCATTCCAGAACTCCAACCTCAATTATCACCCCATTTATTTGTTGACACTAGGAATTTTTTTTTTTTTTTTAAGAAAAATAAGTCTTTTCACTCTGGTTAGAAATAAAGCTTTAAGAAACATGGTTGAGAATGGCGACATGTTGCTTTTAGCTCACACTTGGCTCTACAAGGTAGGTATCAGAACTTTGTCTAGGAGCAAGTTTCCATGCAGGAAATAGCTGGTCAGGAATGGTGGGCCATGGGCAGCTCCCAGCAGAGGGGGAGCAGAGGCAGGGGGTCCCAGACCCATCTGGGCACTCAGAACTGGGACCAGGGCCTGGTCTCCTTTATTCTCTATGGTCTATTTCCTAGCCCATTGCACTTTCTAAGAATTCAATATATGCGTTAAAAGCCAAACTACTACAACTGTAAATATTTAGCATTAATACTTTGAGTCTTCAAGCTTTTAGTTTGTTGAAGGACTGTATCAGTTTGTTTCTTACAATCAAGTGTTTTTCTCTCAAGTCAGGTACTAATGCTGCCCTTGGTGCATGCCGGCCCTCCAGCAAGAGTTATGGGTTATGTGTCGAAACAAGAAGGATCCTCTCATTATAGAATTATGGCATCATCAACTAGGAAGGGAGGTTCAAGGTCACCTCGCGCAGCCTCGAAGCTGATACAGGAATTCTCTTTGTCACATCCTTTACAATACCAGCGGCCCTCAAGCCTCTATCCAGGCATTCACCCCGCCTGGGGCTGTGCAGCACCTAGAGAAAAATCCCATTGTGCTGCCCAGTAGCTCCAATTGTAGGAAAGACTTTTTGTTATTTTGAGTCAAAATATGTCTCCGTAGAACTTTGGTTGATTGGTTCCCCTCCAGCAACCCAGGAAACAGTGCACTGCCTTTGACATCAGTGCCCTTTGACTGCAAGCCAGCCACAAAATAGACCACTGGAGTAAGTTTCTGGAGTCCCAAATTGGCTCCTTAGCTCTGCGAAAGATCGAATGAATGACCTGTGCTTAAATTCAGTGAGTTTTTCCTTAAGGATTTCATTGTGTTTCCTTCTTGGTGAGTTTCTTTTTTTAAAGATCTGCATCCGTACGCTGCAAGTGGGAAAACTTTTTTTTTTTTTTTTGGCAAATTGAATATTTTAGTTTCAACAGAGATATGGTTTAAGTATGACTTTTTACAATGCAAAATTTCAAACGTACAAAAATCAGTATAATGGGATAATGAGTGCTCCTTTTAGTTGACATCCAGCTGTAAAGATATCAGCTTGAGATTCATCTGATTTCACCTTTACCTTCACCCTCGTTCCCTCCTCCCTGGGTTTGTGTTGAAGCGAATCCCTGATACCATATCAAGTCATCCATAATGATTGAAAGCTTCTCTGAGACATAAGGGCTCTGACTTTGTAACAACCCCAATGCCATTATTATTCTCTCCCAAATTAAAAACAATTCCTAAGTATCTTAACTCTAAGGGCAGAGTTCATCTTTCTCCAACATGTACTCTCCCCGCCCGTCTCTCTCTGCTTGGATCAGGATGCAAATAAGGACCTGTCACTACAATTAGTTAAGTCTCTTTGACTCTATAGGTGCCCCCTGTCCATTTCATTTTTATTCTTTTCTTACAATTTATTTGTTAAGGAAACTAAGTTATATGTAATTAGTATACAATGGAGAGCTTTATGAATTTGTGCTGCTTTGCTGCTTTTTTTTTTTCATTTTCACTAGTGTATCTTTGCAATAATGCCCTAGAAATGGAATTTCTGGATTAAAGGGTAAATGTACATGTTTTTTCAATATATTGTCAATTCTTACAGTATTGCAAAATATTGTCCCCATGGGTTTTGTATCACTTTGCCTTCTTGCCTCCAGGAAGGGCCACTAAACTGATGATGTTGGAGACTGCTAAGGCTCTAAAATTATGGAATAATTATTTTAATGAGACCTTCCATGTTTCCACAGGTGTTCTCTTTTGCAGGCTAAACTTAGTTTGGTCCTCACACACTTGATAAAAGGTATCTTCTGTGTCTGCAGCCGTTAATAAAACTCTAAACATGAATGGATTAAGAACCTTGACATATGTCAGGAGACTTCCAGGCTGACAGTGGTTGAGCATCATGAATTTATCCAGTGCTCATCTCCCATGTCTCCATGCCACTATTATGAGATTGTGTCTAGTGGCAAAATTGTAATCCACTGGTTGTCGACGGCTTTCCTCTAAAGGACAATGTAGAGTACGAATTAGAGCGACCTCTGAACTCAGGCTATTCAGGCTGTGTCTTGTCTCCACCCCTTCATAACCGTGTCTCATTGGATTGGTTATATAAACCTTAGTGCCTTGGTTTCACCGTTTGCAGGGTGAGGATTTTCACAGTACCTGTGCGATGATTATAAAAAAAATACATGTAAAGTACTTCAAACAGCACCTGGCAAGTAGTCAATCTTCCCCAAGTGTTTGCTGTTAAATGAAAGCTACTAATCTGATAACGAGGTCCAAATAAATGAAGGTAATTTGGCAATAATTATTCTTTTTGAATGTGTCTTATCCCCTATAAATCACAATTTCTTTCCCAAAGTGCTTTCCAAGTGACTTAGAATTCTCTTCAAGGGTTTTTCCTGGGATTTACACACACTTGTGTCTAGTCCTTGAAGCCCGTCTATAGACTCTGGATATTTTATCAGTTAGGATTAGGTTCAGTTGCATAACACATTCACCATTAATAACATAATCTCATTCAAAGAGATGTGTTTTATTTTTTCCTGAAATAAGAGAATCCAGAGATAGACAGGTCAGTGGCAGACAGTCCATGGAGCCATGAAGAATCCGTGTCTCAATTGTCACTTTCACTGTTCTCAGCTCATAACCTCCCTCTTTCGGACTCTGCCATGACCCAAGATGGCTTCATTACAGGATGACAGTTGCTAGAACAGCAGAGAGAAAAAAGAGCCACTCTTCCTGGCTCAGTGATCTTGGTCAACCCAGAACTCGCATTAACACCTGCTCTTGGATTTCCTTGGCCAGAATATTGTCACCAGCCATTGAAAACATTGCCCCAAATGAAATCAGTTTCGCTACTTCTGTTTAGTTCACTTTAGTCCTGTTAGGAAAGAAGAAAAAGAGACTGACTCTTGGGGTGAGCAACTAGATGTCTCTGCCACGGTATTTTTGCATCTTTTGATGCCTCCCTTATTCTCCACGTGTCATCACATGTTATCAACAATGACGCTGGAATCTCATCAGCAACTTATTATAAGAACTTGTGTTAAAATTTCTCCAAACCCTGGAATCAAGAAGGAAACAGTGGTGACTGTCACATTACAGTAGATGCTGGAGTTATAAAGATGAATAAAATAGGACCACACATTAGTCCTTTTTGTAAACAGATCCCATGTGGGTCTCTACAAATGGATTCTTCTTAGGACACCTGGGTGGCTCAGTTGGTTGAGCGTCCAACTTCAGCTCAGATCATGATCTCATGGTTTGTGGGTTTGAGCCCTGCTTTGGGATCTGTGCTGACAGCTCAGAGCCTGGAGCCTGCTTCAGATTCTCTCTCTCTCTGTCTCTGCCTCTCCCTTGCTTCTGTTCTCTCTCTCTCTCTCAATAAATAAGTAAATAAAGAAACAAACAAAAAATTTTGAAAATAAAAATAGATTCTTCTTTATGCACTGACCTTTCCTTTTTAAAAACAAAAAAATTGGGGGCACCTGGGTGGCTCAGTCGGTTAAGCATCGACTTCAGCTCAGGTCATGATCTGTCCATTCGTGAGTTCACGCCCCGTGTTGGGCTTTGTGTTGTCAGCTCGGAGCCTGGAGCCTGCTTCGGATTCTGTGTGTGTGTGTGTGTGTGTCTCTCTCTGCCCTTCCCCCACTCACACTCTGTCTCTCTCTCTCCCTCAAAAATAAATAAAACATTAAAAAAATTTTTTTAAACAAAAACATTAAAAAAAATTTTTTTACATTTATTTATTTTTGACAGACAGAGAGAGACAGAGTACAAGTGGGGGAGGGGCAGAGAAAGAATCCGAAGCAGGCTCCAGGCTTTGAGCTGTCAGCACAGACCCCGACGCGGGGCTCGAACCCACGAACCGTGAGATCATGACCTGAGCCGAAGTCAGATGCTCAAGCGACTAAGCCAACCAGACGCGTCTTAAAAACAAAAATTTTAAAGGTTTATTTATTTTTGAGACAGAGAAAGACAGAGCATGAGTGGGGGAGGGCCAGAGAGAGAGGGAGACACAGAATCTGAAACAGGCTCCAGGCTCTGAGCTGTCAACATATGCGGGGCTTGAACTCATGAACCGCATGATCATGACCTGAGCAGAAGTAGGACACTCAACCAACTGAGCCACCCAGGTGCCCCCGGCCCTTCCATTTCTGGCCTAAATACCTTCTGAAAGTAAACAGCGAGCCTTTCCTACTGTGCTAGTTCCTTAACTGCCTTATTATCAAGATCTTCCAAGATTGTATCACTACAATATTTTGGAAATCTCATTCCTTTTGAGTTTTCTTTACTATTTAAAACTTCCAGTCATGGAAGTGTTCCTATTTTTTTTTCTCTGATCACTTAAAACCTGTGTATTGTGTTTTCTCTGTATGTCCTCCAAGTTTATGATGAAAACTATGGTGATATAGTTACTTTCTCCCAACATTCTTTATGACTTCACTTCACCTCACACTTTTTTACCAGCTTCTCAGACTTCAGTCCATAATGGTAATTTTATTTTTCTTTTCTCTATCTTCTGAAATGTGAGCCTTGTGACAAAATACGTTAAGAACTGCTCAGAAGAACCGCAATCATTAGAATGATTCTTTCTTCCAATATTCAGATGATCAAATTTTAAAATTCAACATTGACGATGACTCAGTTACATTGTCTGCAAACACAGAAAGGGGAAAAACCACCACTGTGTCATGGGGTAAAAAAAACATCAGGCCAAGTGATCATTATGTGATAATGTATTAATAATAGATGGTATAATGAACCAAAAATGAGCTTGGCAAAACTCCCAGGTACTTTTCATAAAATAATTTCCCTGATATGCTTTGCCTTGGAAGAGCACAATACATTATCCCACATTTACTTGGGAGTGGAGAGACTGGCACAGATCCAAGGACCGGAGCAGTGACTCTATGCTTGGCTCAAGACCTCTCCACAATCCTTGGCCTTTCCACCATTACAGTGTATGTATTTGTGGGAAGGAGCCTTAGACCCTGGCTGTGCTCCACAAACTGAACTCTCATATCTCTGAGCTCTTTCCAGCAAACATGCACGGGAGCTCCTCCGAGAGCCTCAAAAGTTGAGCTTCTGGGAAGAGTGGGTGAGTTTCTGTTTTCCATTTGAAATGATGTAGCATCAAGGCCCATAGCAAACTGTATGAGAACTAGCCATGTATTTCCTGGCTACGTTATTCAGCAATACAGTCCTACATACCAGAGGATAAAGCTGACCTTCAGAGGTCCAAGGTTGGCACAAGGCACGGCGAATATATGGGAGAAACCACATAGTTACACAAGGGAAAGCTGGGGCTTGCTTCTCACTCCAAATCCTGTATTCTACCACATGGCAGGGTTTGGCGCCTACATAGGTTGTACTGGTCATCTCAGTCATGCTAAGGAATTGTAGCCTATACCCCACAATCTTCAAATATGAATCTATGGGTTAAATGAAATTACATGGAACAGGCCGTGGAGAGCACAGAACTATGGCTGGAGTTTCGTGAGTAATCCGGTCTGGACTTTGGAAACATGAACCTGCAACCCTCCTAGAAGAAATTAAGGCATTGGTGTCACGGGGCATTGCTGACATGTGCCAGAAAAGCTGCTAACAGCCCGTGGCACGAGAAGTGAAGTGGACGCGAAATGGTTGAGAAGTTCAAATCCTTAGCTGGTTTGCAGGATGTTATTGTCTGGCCACACGCATTGTGAATTCCATATTTCAAATCTGTTTCCATGAATGGGGTTTTGAATGGGGTTCCATTCACTTCCACACATCCATTTAACCCACTGAGTGATTCTAAATTATGGGCAAATATAGTCACCAAAAAGGTAACTATGTAAGGAAGAAGAGAGCGAAGCTATCAGGAACTTCTTCAATTACCTGATTTGTACAGCACCTCCGAGAAGTGTTGAGCAGAGGTTTGGTAGAAGAGTGGAGAAAGCCAACTTGCCCATCTTTCTCAGAATCGCAATGGCCAGAGTGCACATAGCTATGAACTGCTGGATTGGAAAAGCCAATTAGCGTGTTCGTAGGTGAGGTTAGAGTAGACGTACATGATCTGGGCCCATAAACTAGCCAAGGAAGAGGCCAATACGCCAAATCATCTTTATGGGGTTTAAACTACAGAGTCCAAAAAACAAATGAATGCTTAAACATAGCATATTTGCCATAATAATCAAGATTTTATTACATTTCTCTGTGACTTTCTCTTGTATGTCTTTCTCTTCCCACTGACCAACATGGTATTTGTAGAAGTGTATTATACACAGTTTTCTGTGAACACTCAAACTGAATCTCCCAAAATACATGTCTTCTGTGAAATCCAGGGAACACCATCAGAAAGAAACCTCCTATCTCCTGCGCCACAGGGAGACCCATTTTCCTGCTCATGTTATGAAAGGGCTTTTTCTCTCATTTCTTTCTGCTTGAGGACAGTTGCCTCTAAAAGGCACTGTAGCCTATTGAAAAAGAGTTTGAATTTTCATTTTTTTGTGTGTGGATTTTTAAGAATAACATTATTTATTATTGTTTTGAAGAAGGCAATTGATACAAACAGATGATTTAAGTTCCAAAGGGAGCCAGCAGCAAAATTAATAATGGAAATAACTGAATAGGTACAGATGTAATGCTTTATCACTGGCATGCAAGTTCAAGGTCAGAAGTAATCTTCTTGTATATTATTTCTATAACTGCACTTAAATCATTTCCAGGTGCTATTTGTTTTGTAGCGAACCTTGAATATGTGTTGTTAAGGTACCCAATGGAGTAAAAAGAAATAAGGCACTCCTTCACAAATTAAGGGGAATAAAAGTACAAGAAATTATTTTGCTCACCTAACTGCGCATTTATTGGTACTTTTTTGTCAGTCAACTGAAGAAACCGGATAAGAACAATTGGCAAAACCTGCTAAGATAAAACATTAAGTACATTATTTTTTCATTCAAAATTAGGCTCTCATTAAATAATTATAATAGAAGCTTCTCCCCGGAAATTCACAAAGTTTCTTTTTTTAGTTTTTCCAAAGTATTCTTGCTATGCCTGTCTTTTTCACCATAGCATCCACCAATACATTTGAGGTGCATGAGCTCTTTAAAATATTGAATTGGAGAATTTGAGAACAAAAATTACCTGGGGCGCCTGCATCCAACTTCAGTTCAGGTCATGATCTTACAGTTCGTGGGTTCGATCCCTGCGTTGGGCTCTGTGCTGACAGCTCAGAACCTGAAGCCTGCTTCGGATTCTGTGTCTCCCTCTCTCTCTGCCCCTCCCCCGCTCATGCTCTGTCTCTCTCTCTCTCTCAAAAATAAATAAGACATTAAAAAAATTATCTACAGATTAGTAGAGCTGATGATATTCTTGTGTAGCCTGCATGAGTCACTTTTTTCAGTTTATAGATCACATCACTTTTTATTTTCTACTCCCTCCCAGTTAACTTTTGAATTCCCACAATTTTTTTATTAGAAAAAAAACATCCAGCATCACTTTCCCTCTTACCAACTTAACTGAGAATAGTACAGGCTTACTCATTCCAAAGTGTTCCCTCTATACGAGAAGGACAGGTGGTGGGTCAGTGAGAGAGAAAAATATAGAGTCTGGTCAATGCACAAGCAATAGTGACACCAGGGTCCACTGCTGAAGCCTGGATCTATATAATCTGAACCTGTTCTTCCTAACACTCGAAGTTATTGTGCCAACGTTACCAGTACAATTTATCCCATCTCTTTTCATGAGTTTCTTCTTAGGGCACTTGGTGTTCCTTCTTGCCTACAGGTCTTTCGTTGTCCAGGATACAAGTTACTCTAACTTCAAATGTCAAAGTTCAGTCCTCAGCCCTTTGCTTCTCTAAAGTCTCAGGGATTCTTAGGCAAACTTATGGATCTCCTCTTTCAGATTTAGGGAGGGCAGACTTCTTCAAGTGGTTGGAGTTCCTGGTCTGTTCTTCCCTTGGGACAGTAAAGGTCTCTCCAACCTACCTAGGCATCACTAAGAGGGGCTTCAGGTCACCCTGGGCAGAACCAAGGATATCTGCCCTAAAGTACCTCAACACAAAGAGGTCAGTGTGTTTATAAAAAGATTCTACCCTGCTCAACACCTAGTAACATGTGGCATTCCTTTGCTTTGCACGGATTCTAAAAGTCAAGGATAGACACATTCCCGGGTCGTATCTTTGCTCCAGCCTGTTCATTTTTGTGACCTTGGGCAAATCACTAAATGTCTCTGTAGAACAGACCAGGAATTTTCACCCTTCTCTGTTCAATAGCACAGAAGCTTAAAAGCTTTTTTAAACCTCAGGATTTTTTTTCACCTGAAATCTTATAAATATGAATTTTTACCGTAGTATTCTCAGGTGTTACTGAACCCTAACTTTATTTTCTGCAACCAATTTTAACGTATGACTCTGAACCCCCAATTTTTCTTATGTAGGAAACAATTTAACCAATCCCATTTAAATCTAATACGATTTGGTGATTTTCTCAGTCACTCTGAGTTGAAAATTCAGACATATTCAAGACCACTTACCTTTTTCTACTTCCTCATCTGGGGAGGGACATGATAAAGTTGAACATGGTGAAATTGAAGACAGTGTTTCCAAAAGGAGGCAGGACACTTTACAATTTCACATTGGTGTCCCAGCTCTGGTAAATGCCCCAGGAGTATCTTCTCCTCTGGACACACACAGCAATGCTAAGCTCACCCTCTTCCACTCCTTAACCCATTATTCTTTTCCCATCTCATCTGTTGCCACTTTTAATACTTATTCTAAAGGACTAAGAAAATAGGTCTTCATTCTCCATCAGCAGTGGTGTGATGGTCAATTTTATATGTCAATTTGCCTGACCACAAGGTTCTCAGATTTAACATTAGCTTTGGGTGTGTCTGCAAGGGTGTTTCTGGATGAGATGAACATTTGAGTTGGTGGATTTGGTAAACTGAATGCCCTCCACAACTTGGGTGGGCACCTCCAACCTGTTGATGGCCTGAATAGAACAAAAGGCAAAGGAAGGAAGAATTTCCCATCTTTTTTGTTTCTCTCTTTCTCCTTGCTTCAGTGGGGACATCTCATCTCATCTTCTCTGGTCTTTGGATTGGGATTTGTACCATTGGCTTCCTTGGTTCTCAGGCTTTTGAACTTATGCTCATATTAACATACACCATTGGCTTTCCTAGATTGCCAGCTTGCAGATGGCAGATATCATGGAACTTCTCAGGCTGCATAATCATGTGAGCCAATTCTCATAAGAAATAAATGTTCACATATATATTTACTTTATATATAAAAATATGAATCTTATATATAAAAATACATAAATCTCTCTCAATAAATACATATATAGATATAGATATAGATATAGATATAGATATAGATATAGATGATATAGATTTGGCATGTTCTGTTTCTCTAGAGAACTCTGACTGATACAAGTAGATTAAGAGAAAAGAGACCTGGACGTCCTTTACTACACTCTCCATATGGCTTTGGCAATTCACCTGACTTCTCTGAACCTTTGCTTCCTCACTAGTAAAATAAAGGAATTGGATGATTTCAAAACTTCTCCCACTTCTGAAATTCTATGAACTATGAATTCCTAATGCTCAAGTGCTTGGACTCTCCCAAATCCTTTAGAACCACTCTTGTAGCTCCTCAAAAATAAGTAAGAGCACAACCACAGTCTTTAGCATTTCTACAATTTACATGCAGTTCAACCAGCCCCAAATCGCTGGGCTTGCTGCTGCTTACTTTAATCTGTTACGGTAATCTCTGGACATGAGTGTTTTGCCTTCCACTCTAAAATCAGCAACATGTAGTATTATAGCCACAGGATGACAACCTGGATGTGAGAATGGAAGTGCGTTTGAAGTCAGCCAAGCAAGATTTGGCTACTCTGAGCTCTGGAAATGACTCTCCAAGTCCCCCTGGCTTAGTCATTTAAACCTTCTGTGCCTCATTCTTACCTCCTGTAAAGTGGGCATAACAATACCTTCACTCCCTACCTAATAGGATTACCTAATAGGTGCTGAACCCCAGAAGCTGAGCAGACCAGACCTACATTCACAGTCACCTGCCACCAGATCCCATAGCTATAGGCCACCTCAGACGAGAATGCCCTTTAGTCCTGTTAGAGAAGTGTGATATCGCTGAAGGGTTAAAAATCTCATTCTTATCCCAGTTTACCTTTGCAGCTTAATCCCTTACCTGCCTTCAGACACACTCCGTAGCGCCCATCTGATCAGGTGAGTATGTGTGTGTGTATAGCACATAGTATAAAATGTAGTCATTTTTTACTAGGATAGTAGTCATTTTTAGAATCTTAACACATTTGCTTTTGCCATTTGCTCCTCATTGAATGCCTTTTTCTTCAACGCATAATTATCCTGCAAAATCCAAATTTATTTTTGTTAGAAAAAGTGAACAGTCTGAGCTCCCATGTTTACATAGCTCTGATGGTAGTTTCTACACCTACTTTTATTGTGGTTATTTTTTGCACATAAATTTTTCTACTATACTTCTGTTCCTGTGGGTCACCAGATTGTGTCTTATACATTTTTATACAGCCCCAAAGCAACTAGCCTACCACACTTCACTTAAAGAACTCAGTAAATACTCAGTATGTAATTGATAAAGAATTAATGAAAACGGCTCCCAGAGCCTAAAAACCATTTCTTAGCTGTGTAGCTTGCTTGATTTTGGCCTGCCATGTGGTTCAGGCAGGGCAGAGGGTATTTCTAGACTTGCCTAAAGTAGCAGTTGTTATGTATCTGATGTCATTAAACCCATAGGCCCAGCTGCCCCAGAGTCCAGTCCATTTCTGAGCATGTCTGTTGGGCTGAAAGTAAAAGTCTTTATAATAGGACTAGACATTTTTATAGCCCCTGGAGAAATAAAAGTGCTTTTTGAAGGTTATTTTTTTTTTTTTGAACAAAAGCAGTCTGTGCCTAGAACAGCCAGGAAATGTGTAATAATTAGAAAAATATTATGCTGTTCCCTTGAAATAATAATACCGATAAATGACATTTATTGAGTTTTTATCATATGCTACAACATCAGATGCATTATCTCATTTAAGCTCACGATAGGCATCATTATTATCTCAGTTTTACAGATAAGGAGACTGTGCTAGAAAAATGTCAAGTCAGTTGCTCAGGCCAGCACAACTGACAAGTGGCAGAATAAACATCTTCGCCACGACTAGAGCTCCCTATCTGGACAGAAACATTTGAAGAATTTCAAAACAAGATGGTTTCCCTATTCCAGAACTCAACCTTTGGTCTCCATGATATCTGAACATGAAAATGGATAGGACTTATCACGATCGCTATACAACCTCTGTTCCGTCAGCTTCACGCTCTGTTATCTTCTCTCTTTCTGTTTCTCTCATTTTCTTTGGGGGGGAACAAAAAACAGTGAAAATGAACTTGGTTTCCGAGAGTTGTCAGCCATAGACACTAGAGGAGATCTCACAACACTCCGGAAAAACAGGACCCTGTGACTTTGTGCCAGGAATTTTCTGAGCATGACTTAGATATCAGCAGCAGTCAAGATCCAAGCAGCAAGGATGCCTGTTGTCAGCCTCTACTGGTCTGCCAAACGCTTGAGGTACAAAGTCCTTTGTGCCACTTTCCCCCACCAGGACAGGCACTAAACAGCCCATTGGTAAACCCTTTCACCCATCAGGGGAGGCTGAGAGGCAGCTGCTAGTCAAGCCAGGTGCTGGAGAGCAGAGGAAGAGAGGGCCCCCGGGAGGAGGGGCATGTGGGGTTCGTAAAACAGAAAGCAAGCCTCTTCTTCCCGAACATGCTGCACTTTTATTAAAAGGAAGCTGGGAATTCCTATCAATGAAAAGGCCACACAGCTGGCACAGAAAACATAACTAGATGTCGAATCTTCCTCAGAAGGAACTCAGTGTGACTGAGTGACCTATAAACCATCACATCATGAAAAACTACTCCCGTTTTGTTCTACCACCTAACCCAACACTAAGGAGCTGAAAGCTGAATGCAGTGTGTGGCTCTTCTCCAAACAGCTCTGGAGGATCCCTTATGTAACTCTCTCTGGCTTGTTTTTTTTTGTTTTGTTTTGTTTTTTTGTTTTGTTTTTACCATTACCTGAGCTCCATCTGTTACTTACCCATAAAAGATGCAGGTTTTTGTGCATTTCATGCATCTTACAGACTTTGGCAACACTGCGCATTTTCCTGTTAATGCCACTCAACGGCATTTTTTTTTTTCCACTCCGGTAACTAGGCAGGTATCTCTTCTAATGACACTGGCAAGGCACACAATACTGAGCTAATTGCAGCATAGAACCCTCCTGCAATCCTGAGAGCCAATGACCTCACACTGAGCTATACAGGAAAATAGAGGATAGCCTCAGCAAGAGGAGTCAGTCGAGTGTTTTACAAGAGAAGAAACTATAACAAAGAGTGTTTTCCAGATTTTTTTTTTCTTTCTATAATCCACTCAGGTCATGTTTTATTGGTGCTCATTACCAAGGTAGAGAGTGATAAATGTGGAAACCATAGAAACATTATGGCCAAATCGATGTTGCTTCGAAACCCTAGTGACTCATGCTGTGAAACACTACATATTATCCGTCAAGATGCTTCTTGGACTTTCATCAGGAAGGCCTTTTACATGCTCCTTCTGGGTTCAAGTTCAGCCACACACTCACTAGGAGAGTGGGTGTGCATCTGAGGTCAAAGACGTTGCAAGTCAACAGGAGTTTTCCAGAACTGACAAAAACATGCTACAAATTATGACATCATCCTTGGTCAATTTCATTCAGCATAATACCTTGAGTTATAAGGAATATTTAAATATTCCTAAGTATTTAAGACACTTACAGTACTTGCCCCCACCTTCTCTTTAAATTTTTTTTTTCCCACGTTTTTATTTTATTTTTGGGACAGAGAGAGACAGAGCACGAACGGGGGAGGGGCAGAGAGAGAGGGAGACACAGAATCGGAAACAGGCTCCAGGCTCTGAGCCATCAGCCCAGAGCCCGGTGCGGGGCTCGAACTCCCGGAACGCGAGATCATGACCTGGCTGAAGTCGGACGCTTAACCGACTGGGCCACCCAGGCGCCCCGCCCCCACCTTCTCTTAAACGGAATTATTTGTCCCTGTTCTTCAGATAAGTACTTTCATAAGTACTCTGTTCTTCCTTAAGTACTTCAGATAAGTACTTGCATTATCAATGTAAACATAGCCATGCATATGTTAGGTTTCAATATTCTACATCTGATAAAAATAAATAAACCACGGTAGGATATTAAATTTTGTGAGTTTCCCAAACTTATGAACACATAAAGCCACGCCCCCTTTCAAAGAGTGCCATGAGAATAAGTTAAAGATTCTTCTTTTATACATAATCCTGAAAGTTATATACAATCCTGAAAGCTAAATCTATTTCTTAACTAATGTATGAGATCAAAATATAACATTATATAAACACAAACTTTTGGGTAGCTGAAATATAAATGATAGTTTTAAATTTGGGGTTACTATTTTTTTTTTATTTTTTGGTTATAAAAATTTTTTTAATGTGTATTTATTTTTGAGAGAGAGAAACAGAGCTGGAGTGGGGGAGGGGCAGAGAGAGAGGAGACACAGAATCCAAAGCAGGCTTCAGGCTCTGAGCTGTCGGCACAGAGCCGGCCACGGGGCCCAAATTCACCAACCACGAGATCATGACCTGAGCTGAAGTCAGCTGCTCAACTGCCTGAGCCACCCACGCGCCCCTGGGTTACTATTTTTGTCAGAATCGATGATGCAAAGTGTCTGCAATGAAAGTGAGTAAGCTTAAGAATTTTCAAAATAAGCATCAAATATTTATTGGCTGTGTGCAAGGTACTTATTTAGGTGAAGCTATCTCTCTGGGTTGGACCGGAAAGCTAGGAGAGTCTTGGCTAGTGCCCATGCCCGTTGCAGATTTCCATCCTGTCTCATCATCTCCTCTTCTAAGATGGCCCAATCTTCCATGACCATGACAAATCAAAAATCAGAAGACTGACTCTTCTACGTATGGTAGTTTAGAAATGTGGCCCAAGTTTGAATCATCACTTAAAACAAGAGGACATAAACATAGCTAAACTGGGATAATTTTTTTTTTTTTTGCTTTTTGTATTTTAATAACACCTGTCTTTTAAAAATAGTTGCAAAAGGAATATATGTTCTGTGCAGATAACTGAAGAAGTAGAAAAATCACAGGAAAGTTCTAGTTATCTGTAATCCAGCACTGATATATAATCCTTTACTTTTGACTGCTGGGTTTTTTTTTTTTTTTTCATTTCTTTAAATACTGTTTTGTAAAAATAGTGTCATACTCTTAACATCTTTCATTTTATGTGTTGGTTCTACATTGTGAATATTTTGTCTTAACAGTAAGCATTTTCTGTTAATACTTTCAATGACTAAATAGAACTCTGCAATAAATATACAGCAAAGTTGATATGTCCTTACAGAACTTTTAGACTTCTTTAAATTAACCCTTTTATGAATTATGCTGACTGAATATGTTTAATTTTGACTCCATTTTTAACTATTTACTTAGAATAGATCCCTAAAACCAGACGGTCAAAGTGCATAGACATTTTAAAGGCCTCGGGAATCTATTTTCAAATTGCCTTCTAAAATTTTATCTCAATTTACTTACTCCTCAACCATGTGTGAAAGTGACCACTGTCCCACACCCTAACCAATCCTGGGAATTACGAGTACCTTTTCTCCCTACCCATGTGACACATGAAAAGTGGTGCCATCATTTGTTTCAGTTTGCATTTCTATAATGACCGTTGACATTTTTTTCATGTTTGATGTTTTTTAAAAATATAACTTGTGTGAATTGCCTGCTCATGCCTTTCGCTTTAAGATATGTAGATAGCTGTCTTTTCCTTCTCCGTTGGTAAGAACTTTTCTACCTTGCTGAACACACTCTGAAACATTGGCCCCCCAAACTGCCCCGTTTCTCACTTGCCCTTTAATTCTTTTAGTCTTGTGTGGTTGAAGTACAGAAATCTTCATGATAGCTCATCAAATCTCATTTGTTTTCCGTTATAATATCCACGTTCTGTTCTCTTCTTCCAAAGAGCTTCCAGAGCCCAAGATACTTGTTCATATTTTCTGGTGGTTCTTTTACAGTTTTATCTGCATGTAGTTTTTAAACCCATTTTAAATGTAGGGGGTGCCTGGCTGGCTCAGTCAGAAAAGCACTCAACTCTTGATCTCAGGGCTGTGAGTTTGAACCCCATGGGTGTAGAGATTCCTTAAAAATAACATTTTAAATCCATTAAGAAAAAAATTTTTAATGCTTATTTATTTTTGAGATGGAGACAGAGTGCAAACGAGGGAGGGGCAGAGAGAGAGGGAGACAGAATCCAAAGCAGCTCCAGGCTCTGGGCTGTCAGTGCAGAGGCCGACGTGGGGCTTGAACCCCAAGCCGTGAGATCATGACCTGAGCCAAAGTCCGACGCTCAACCCACTGAGCCACCCAGGTATCCCCACATCTTAAATCCATTTTAAATGTATTTCGGTATATAGTAAAACACAGTGCTTGCTATCATATTTTGTAACATAGAAATTGCACATAGACAATGACTATTTTATGGCACTCTGGGGTAAACAAATGAGAATTGATTAGCCATAGAATTGATTAGCCACCCTTGTCTCTGAGAGGATGGCATCCCAGCTCATCTGTAATCCCATTCCTGGCATACCGCTGGCACTTCTGGTATAAGATAAGTAAATATATGACTTTTTGCAAAATAATCAATCATTCAAGTTATTGCATAATTCATTCTTTTCTCCACTCATTTGAAATATCGTTTTCATTATATGCTAAACACGTGTAATCATGGGTCTTTTTCTGGTGTTTCTACTCTGTTTCATTGATCTATGTGCCTAACCTGACATGGAGACTACCCACTTTACATTTCATAGCTTGATAATATGTTGATATCTTTGGCAATGCAAGTTTCATCTTAAGACTTTCTTTTAAAAATAGTGAGTCTTGGGGCGCCTGGGTGGCTCAGTCGGTTAAGCGTCCAACTTCGGCCCAGGTCATGATCTCACGGTCCTTGGGTTTGAGACCCACGTCGGGCTCTGTGCTGACAGCTCAGAGCCTGGAGCCTGCTTCAAATTCTGTGTCTTCCTCTCTCTCTGCCCCTCCCCAGCTCATGCTCGCACTCTGTCTCTGTCAAAAATAAATAAACTAAACAAAATAATAATAAAAAAAAATGGCGAGTCTCAGCTATTTGTCCTTCCAAACGAACTTTAGAATGTTTCCCAAAAATCCAAATGTGTGAGGGGGATTGAATTAAATATAAATATCATTTTGGAAAGCATTGATATCACACAATATTTTGTTTTTCCATTTGGAAGGCATTTATTCAAATCATCTGTGTGACTCTCACTGAAGTTTAGTGGGTTTTTTTCCATATGGGTAGACACTTCTTTTAAGGTCATTCCTATGGATTTTAAATTTTTGTTGCTATTTATAATGATATCTTCTCTTCATTATATTTTCTAGATGGCTATTATTGGCATAAAGGAAAACTGTAAATAGTCAATTTGTATACAGTCACCAGACCATTAAATTTGGTCCATCTGCTTTGCCATATTCCATATGTGAGGACACCATTATGGAGGAAAATACTGTCCTCTGGTAAGAGTCTTGGGAATTGCAGCATAAACTTTGAGTATAATTCCACATTGTTTGAGTGGCTTCTTATTTTTTAAAAAATATACTTGTATAAATGGCATTCCACTGAAAGAATCACAGAATATTCTTTTCATTTTCTCCATTTGATTTCAGCTTCTAAATCTAAAATTGTTATAAGATACATTCTTTAAAAAGCAAAAGGTATAAAGGCTAAAATATTCAGTATACTTATTTCAGAATTTATAGGCATTTAGTTTCTTATTAAAAAAAAAGGTTTATAAAAAACCTCCCTGCCTATTGTATTTCCCCCAATTATTTCCACACTCAATAGTGATCTCACCGATGGTGTTTGTGATGGCAAGAAAAATATATGATTAGAGCCAAATGGGAGAATTTTATAAGCAAATACCCTTTTCCCAAGGTAGTAACATCACTTATAAAATCAAAGATTTTAATGAAACCTTTCAAAGGATAAAATCAAATCCTCGAATAAGGAAACATACAGCTTTAAGTTATTTCTTCTTCCAAAATTGGTGTCTACAGAAAGAGGTTGAGAAGGTTGTGAAATGCTATCACCATCTTGCAGAGGGGTGAATATCTTCCAGGTTTGCAGATGTTATGTTTTAGAGAAAGGGAGAGAAATCAGCAGATCTTTGAGTTTTCCTGGGACTAGACTAAACAGATTTTGAAACTGGTTACACTCAGCTACTTCAGGTGCATGAAAACTGCTCTCGGGCTTTATTGAATTGCTGGTTAATACACAGGAACTAAATTAGGCCTATAATTTCAGATGTCCTTTTTTAATGACTCATTTTTCCCTCAATAAAATTGGCAACAGAGACCTGCACAGTTCCTTTGACCACTTCTGATCTGTTTTGTCGAGTCATGTGACACAGTCCAGCGTTGCCAGATATAGGCTGCCATTCTCTACTGGCGTTTTCGTGGAAATAAGATTAGAGAAATGTAGCCTGAGCAAACCCAGGGAGGTTTGCAGCAGACATAAGGGACGGCATCAATCCTCCACCAGAAGGTCTCACGTAGGACGTTTTCATTGATAGTGCAGACTCTATTTGTGTATTAAAAGATGAAGTACATTTCTTTTCTGGTAAAAGTCTTCTCCTTTGGCATCGTCTTTACTGTCCTCAGAACCTCCTAAAAGATTCAGATCTTATCTCTTCCTGAGACTGCAGGAGAGCTTCTGAGATGAGATAGGGAAGTTAGGATTAACTGTGAGTTGAAGTCACGTAAAGAACTTGCAAAATGTGCTGAGCACAAGGAAAAAAACTCTAATCATCCCTCTCAGAGGAACAAAAGAAAAGATAACCATCACCTTTATTCTGGCTTTTACTCCTTGAAGCCAATGTATATTTATTGGTTAATGTACTCATGAATATTCAACATTTAAAGACAGACAACAAAGGGATAGATACATAAGCTTGTCAAAGGAGTCACATTGTGATATGCTGAATAAAAGCCACCTTGGTGATAACCCATTTCACGCATATATACACCCATCTACTTTTAGAAGAGAAAAATGGGGTCACCCAGATGGCTCAGATGTTTACGCATCCGATTCTTGGTTTCGGCTCCGGTCATGATCTTGCAGTTTGGGAAATCGGACCAAGTCGGGTTCTGTGCCGATGGCATGGAGTCTGCTTGGGATTCTCTCTCTCTCTCCCTCTCTCTCTGCTCCTCCCCTGCTCTCAATCTCTCTCAAAATAAATAAATAAATTTTAACAAAGAAGAGAAAAATGAAGAGGCCTAGACAAAGCTACAAGGTCAAGGTGCAAAGTGTCATGCAAAGTGTCATTAATTTTTTAAATTTAATTAATAACTAAATGAAAAGATATAAGAATACTTTTTAAAACTGATGCTAGCTGTTTAGGAAATAAAAGTGACTTTTAAATATATGATAAAATTCTCATTTTCATTCAAAGTGAAAAAAAAGAAAAATAAATAAATAGGATAACATTTTGTATGGATTAAGTTGGCAACAATTTTTTTTTTTAAGTTAAATAACATGCCCATTGACCAGGGTATGGGAAACTGGCATCCTTATTTTTTGCTGTTGCGAATCTATGTTCATGGAAGTTCTATAGAGAGCAATTTGGCCATATCTATCAAAATTACAGATGCAGCCTAACATTTCAGTAAGTTCTAATTTTAAGAAATGATTCTACTGATACACTCCCACTCATGCGAAATGTCTTTGAACAAAGATATTAATTGAATCATTGCTGGCAATACTAAAACCAGAAAACAAACAAAAACCTTGGAAACAACTTAAGTATGCATCAATAGAGGGCTATAAAATACATATCTTTGGCTTATAGATATGAACAATGAAATATAGCTTCTAAGAAGGATAAGGCAGACAACTATGTACAAATTCATCAGATACAATTTTAAGGACAAAACCAAAATGTAGAATAATGGGCAAAATATAATTCTATTTCCTCATATAGGCCTATCGGTGCACAGATTAGCTCCAGAGGGATACATATAAAAGCAACAAAAGTGGTTACATATGGGGATAAAAATGAGAAAACGTTTAAATTTGTATCGTGCACAGATGTTACCCAGAGCAAATAATAATAATAATGATGATAATAATAATATAATTAAAGAGAGAAAGCAAGAGAAAAAGAAAGAACATAAAAATAATTCTGTGTACAATCAATTCAACATGAGTAAAGTGCTTACTGTATGAAAGGCAATAGGCCTTTATTGGTAATTATTCACTCCGTTTTTTTTTATAGGATTTTAGATTTTAAAGCATTTTCCCAAAACTGATGCCAAGAGATCTATGGTCCAAAACTTGGACCCACGCTGACTCCTCACCTAATTGTGAGGAACTCATTTTATCTTTTTATACTTTTATGTCTAACTCTTTGTACAACTATACGACTTCTATCCTTCTATCTTTTCAAATCAAATGTAATGCTGAAAAATAAAGCACAGAACAGAATGATTTTGCTTTTTTAGCAAGCCTGCTCCATGGTCCTAAAAATGGGTTCCCTAGAATCCTTAGAGAAGGGGTAGCCTGTTTGAATGTTAATCTTTTTAATTCAAAGAATTATTTTATAAAACCTTTTCTTTTTCTTCTGCTTTCTCTGGTTTGAGTTCATCTATTTTAGCGACTTCTGTTCTCATTTAGGTTTTTGTTATCAGGTTTATTTAGCTCCTGCTGCCAATGCAGTGAGTTATTCAACCTTTTAACCATTGCCAATCTCATCCATGCAACTACCGTGTGCCTGTCTAGTCACTCCCTGAATTACCCTGGGTACTCTGTTTACACCCAGTTCCCCCATAATTTCCTTTCAGATTTCCACCAAGCCAGGCTCTGTCTCAGACCGTTGTTAGTTCTGCTGAGGCTAGGAGCTGCTGTCAGCTCTGATTAGGTTCTATTTCCCACTACAAGTATATCGTGGAATGTGCTTCCATAATAAAATTTAGTCCGAAATAGACTGTGTGCTAAAGGTCAAACTAAAATAGCCTTTGGCTTTCCCCTAGATTCTAAATTGATGTTCTAGTTTAGGAAGCTCCTCGCTTATGTTTGTTTGCAGCATGGCATAACATTAGTGGAAAAGAGTTCTGCTCATCCCCCCATCTAGCCCCATTGTCTTCTGGTAGCTTCACTTGGAATGGTTGGATTCTGGGAGTCGGAGATCCTTGCTCTAGGATTTGGTAATCGGGGTCATTGTACCTCCTTGTTAAAGCCTCCACTGATATCTTTTCCCTTGATCGTACATGGTGTCCTCCTTCCTGTTGGTTACTATGTAGGCTTTTACTCTTAGGTTAGTCCTTCATACACTTATATAACACTAGTACCACAGGGGAATGGGGCAGCTCTTTAGGTACTGATTTACAAGGTATAACCAAGATTGTGGTGAGTTCCCAGGGATTAGAGTAGAAGTGACTCTTAATTAACAGGTCTTTATTAAGTACCTATTACCTAGCCTCAAAGAGCATTTAATATAGTTGGGGAGATGAGACACTGACCCATGAATAGGTTATGGAAAGCAGTAAATGATGATTTCCAAATAAATGGGACATAAACTTAAAAATCTTGGCAGGACATAATCACAGCACAGTCACCTCCAGCTTGGATAAGCATGGAAGAGTTCTTGGACAATATCAACCGAGTTTTCAAGGATGGGAAAGATTTAAGACATTGAAGTGAGGGAAGAGACACTACCGATGGAAGATAAGGAATAAACCAAAGAATAAAAGCAGTAACAAACTATGAAATAGGTTTGGGGTACAGTGAGCACGCACACTGGCTGGAATGGAGGTGTTTTGGAATGTAGGTCCTAGAGCTTGCCATACCCAGAGGACCCCTTCTCTTGGAAACTGACCAGCCTACCGCCTCCTGCTTAGGCAAGAAGCCCTAACCTGCCTCCCTTTTTTATAATTCGGACAAGTCACTCAAAAGCAACCCAATTACCACTCCGATAGTGTCCTGGTAAAACAGCCCTCTGCCCAGAAGAGGTGAGAGTGCTTAGCTACATTATGTATACCAACCTCCTTTGGAATTTGAAACTTTTCATGTGATAGCAGACGGAAGCAAAGAGAAGGTGACCGGCAGACCAAACACGACATGATCCCTCATCCACTCCCTTAGATCTTGAGTCTCTGTTTCCGGCATCCACAAGAAGCCAGGTATCCCAGTGGTTCCCACAAGAGATGAGTAGGCGAAAGCTTATGAGGCAGGACTTGGGACGTCAGGCTCTTTCCCTGGGAATTTATGGAAATATCCGTAATGCCTCAGCTCCTACATCCCCACGGGCAGAGAAAGTGGGCTACCGTGGCGTGAAAGAGGCCTCGCTGCCTTTCAGCTTATGAGGCTTCTTTCCAAGTTTACAAATTGCAGGATTTAATGTGTTTATAAATAGCATTACCTGGAGGAGATACATATATCTTCGTCTTTACTTAGAGAGACACTATAGCATGGGGGTTAAACTCTGGCACCTAAGGGTTTGGAATGAAATGGCAGCTTCCCTACGAACCAGCTGTTTAACCCAGGGCAGGTTCCCTTGTCTCCGTGCCTCAGATTCCACATCTAAAACCAATGAGGAGGATGGCGATAGTTGCATCTACTTCTTAGGGCTGTGACAGGACTTATATACAGTGCTTACGACAGAGCGCATAGTAAGAACTACATGAGCGTTGTTAAATAAATGTAGCATCTTTTTATTTCCAAAGAGTCCATAAAAGTACAGTGGGTCGCACAGATTTGTTTCCCATCCCAGGCCCCTGTGGACTTAGGTAAAACACTAACCATCTTTTTCGTAATGAATACATGAGATGATGGCATAGGAGTCCTGTTTGGGGAGCTTGCTAGCAGAATAAATAAAGAGAGAACTTTTTCAAAAGGACTCTAGGATTTCTTTCTTCCCACAACGCTGAGCAGCAGGGAGAGAAAACTATAAAACCTTGTGTGGAGAATGCGGGCGCCATCGGGGGACAGCAGTTCCGGGATGCCACAGTCACTCCTGTATCTTCCCCATGTCTGGGTGGGAAGGGATATGCCACACGGGCACATCTGAGTTGCAAAAAGGCAGGAAGAGCGGTGATTCAGAGGTTACAGCAACAAGACCTTTTTAAGAAGTAGCCTTCATCAAGCCACTTTTTAAAAAAAAAATTATGTTTGTTTATTTATGAGACAGTGTGAGTGGGGAAAGGGGCACAGAGAGAGGGAAGCAGAAGATCCGAAGCAGGCTGATGGCAGCAAGTCCCATGTGGGGCTCGAACCTGCCAACCGTCCGAAGTCGGAGGCTCAACCGACTGAGCCACCCAGGCGCCCCTCAATACAAGGCATTTTTTAAGAATCGCGTGTTATTTGGAATTCTCTAAAACAGAACAACAACAGCAATATCTAAAACGTATGCCTCGGCAGGCTGACAATCACTGTCCTGCCCTGGCTCTGTCGCCACCCCATGATAGGGGACCCTAAACTGGACACTTGGAGCCCCGCAACTATGGAAAGAGGGAAGAACTTGAGAGCACAAGGCAGTGATCAGAGGTTTCCAATGGTGATAGGGCTGACAAAATCTTAGAAGTGCCAGTTTTGTTTCTTTTTTTTTAAGTTTATCCATATATTTTGAGAGAGAGAGAGAGAGAGAGAGAGAGAGAGAGAGAGAGAGAGAGAGAATCCCATTCAGGCTCCATGCTGTAAATGCAGAGCCTGACATGGGGCTCGATCTCATGAACCCTGAGATTATGACCTGAGTGGAAATCAAGAGCGGGACACCGAACTGATTGATCCACCCAGGCACCCAGAAGTGCCAGGTTTCCAGTCTCATCGAACACACTTGAATGTCACGCGGGTCCGACTTCCTCTCCAGGCCCCCAGTGAGATGCTTTTCTGACTTTAGATCCATGTTAGCCTCTTTGTGTTCTTACACATCCAGCATCCAGCAAAGCCTCACTTCTCGAGCATATCTCACCCCATCCCCATCTGTGCTCTCAAGGCATCCATCGTCTCGGCCTTCACCTTGCCGATCAAAGCAAGATCTTTATTTCCCTGGATCTGCTCTATCTTAAACCCTCCTTCCTCTCCTGGTTTCAATTGTCCACAATCTATTCAAAACACTTGAAAAGACTTCATTTTCCCAAGCATCACTTTGTCACAATATTTCTTTTCTTAGAATTCTATAGTTGCTCTTCATTGCTTCCTGAATCTCATTAAAATCTGACTAGGGGTTTCATTGCCTTCCTGGTGTTGGACACCTCCCTCCCACCCTCCCATTTTATCCCGACCCTAACTGCCTGTCTGCTATCACCACACATTCTGCTGCCATCAGAATTTCATGTGTTGTCCTTCCCCTCACGCCTGGTCACATATGCTGCCTCTTCCATATGAATACACCTGCCCCCCGCCCCAACTTGCCCAACCATGACTTTAAAAATCCTCAGGATGATGGCTTTCCTTGGAAACTCGCTTGTAATTATTCTTCCCAGACAGTAAATCATTTTTCTTCTTCCTCCTCAATTCCTGAGAACCCTGCCATTATGAACATAAAGGATGATGGGGAAGATAATGGTCATAACTTTGATGAATAAAATAGTAGCCACAGCTTACATTTGGGCGGGAGTTTGCAATTTGCGTAGCAATTTCTGATACACACACTTAGAGTGTTGTTATTACAATCTCTATTATTTGATTAGCAGAAACTGAGTCCTAAGCTTGTTTCTTCCTCACATCTTCCTACGTTTTACGTAGGGCTTTTACGTTCGTGCAGTCATAGAAAGCTAGATAGAAAAATAGCTTTTCACTGCATGGTTTTAGAAAATAATTTCCCCTACTAGTCCTCCTGTTTTCTCCCTTTCCAAGTTGGGCTGGTAAATAATTTGCCACCCCCTTCCCTCTATCAGGAAAGCTTTGAGGATTAGTGATAAAATTGGGAAAAGGACTCCTTTTACAAAACCACCAAGGGAAGAAATGGAATTGAAGAGAATTGGAGCCCAAAGAGGTACCCAGACTGGGCATATTCTCCCGTTCCCTTCCTATATCCATCCCAGCTTTAAGGATATGAGCTAGGCACAGCAAAAGAAAGAATATCCCAGAACCCTGCAATATTTATCCTAAAAATCAAGACATACACTGGCCTGTACTTAAGTTGACCAATGGGTTTGGCAGAAAAATCCTTCAATGGTACAGAATTAACTGTGCACATAATTCAGGCCCCCGAGGCAACTTCCAACTAAATTTTCATCATTTCTACAAGCATTAAAACCTATTACTTTAAGGAGAAAAGCTCTCAGGAAAGATAATCTTGGTTTTGCATTCCTAAATCAGCACTCTGAAACAACATGCTTTCTCTATTTTGGGGTTTATTGAGAAATGTTAATATTCTGAGTATTGTTTGTTTTTCCCCCCTAAACTACTGATTTCTTCCTCCCATAATTCTGCAAAATATTTCACATGCAATGCCATGAGACACCCCTTTCGGAGAACAGAACCATCTTGCCCAGCTGCCAATTATTGCCACTCTTGGCATTTTTACAATGTTCTGCCCTTTTCGTACTTTATGCTTTTTCAGAAAATGCTTTTTTTTAGGGCAATGTAACTGGACCCAAGGTATATTTAAACATTATGAGAGCTTATCATGATCGGGGGAAAGTGAACAACTCTGGTAGAGGACAAAGGAAAAGGAAAAGGTAATCCACACAAAACGAGCATAGACATGGTGCCTGATGTGATGATGGGTAATCTACTTTACCTTAATTGCACGGTAAACATTTGATTTTGGAAAATTTGAAAGAATGGTACAATAAACACTTACATGCTCTTTACTTATACTCACTGATTGTTAAAATTTCACCCCATTTGCACACTCTCTGTCTCTATTTATCTATATTATATATAGATAAGATGAAATGTATACCTATATACAGAGAGATATATATTGAGAGAAAGACATATATATGTCTGTCTGTGTCTGTGTCTGTGTCTGTGTCTGTGTCTGTGTCTGTGTGTGTGTATATATATAGAGAGAAAGAGAAATACATACATTATGTATGTGTGCATATATATATGTGGCATGTAATATATTTATACTTATTATATATTAGAAATATATACATATATATATATAGCGATATATTTTTAAGTAAGTTGTAGATATCATGACACTTGACCTCTAAATACTTCAGCACTCATCTCTACAAAACAAGGATGCTCGTCCACAAAATCTCTGTACTGTTCACACCCTCATTATTAGTGATGTCATGTTTGGTCTCTCAGAAATATCTCAATTACAAGATCACTTGTGACTTCTCAACTGTAAAAACACATTTTCTCACGTAATTTGAAGGTAATATAGGATGGAGGGTGCCACTTTGAGAATATCTGTTTCATCAACAATGTTTCACCTGACTATTTCAGCATCCATTGGTGACCCTGAATCAGTTATTACAAGAATATTATTTCCCCAGAAGTTGCACTACTAGGCATTTATCCAAGGGATACAGGTGTGCTGTTTCGAAGGGACACATGCAACCCCATGTTTATAGCAGCACTATCAACAATAGACAAAGTATGGAAAGAGCTCAAACGTCCATCAACAGATGAATGGATAAAGAGGATGTGGTGTATATATATACACACACAATGGAGTACTACTTGGCAATAAAAAAAATGAAATCTTGCCATTTGCAATTACATGGATGGAACTAGAGGGTATTATTCTAAGCTAAATTAGTCAGTCAGAGAAAGACAAATATCATATGACTTCACTCATATGAGGACTTCAAGAGACAAAACAGATGAACATAAGGGAAGGGAAACAAAGATAACATAAAAACAGGGAGGGGGACAAACCATAAAAGACTCTTAAATATGGAGAACATCAGAGGGTTACTGGAGGGGGTGTGAAAGGGGGGATGGGCTAAATGGGTAAGGGGGACTAAGGAATCTACTCCTGAAATCATTGTTGCACTATATGCTAATTAATTTGGATGCAAATTAAAAATAAATAAATAAAATAAAATAAATATTATTCCCATTTTACTGATGAGGAAACCAAGCTGTGCTTTCTTCCTATTAACCAGCTCATGTGTGGCTGAGCCAGCCTTGAAAACTAGTCAGGGCCTCAGACTCATAATTAGCTGGTGTCTGGGGTCATGATGCCCCATTACGTTCATGATAAGATTGGTTCCAATTCCAATGCCACATCTCAGGAAACATCCATTGCCTTTATTAAGATTCCTGTAACTCTGGGACTTACGTTCTTGTGGATACTCTGGTTCCAGCTTCCTGGCCCTGATGAATTAGTTTTCTTATTCCACACTAACCCAAATGTTGAGCCCACTTTCTTCCTTTGATTTCTATCCATAAAGAGCTTCTTCTATGTGGGTAGCAGACGTTACTGAAGGTTTGTAGAGATATTAAAGAAAGGACAAAGTTTACTTTACGTCTCCACCAAGAATCTGGAGTTGAACATTAGATATTTCTATTCTTAAAAATGATTTGTCTTGCCTCCATGCTCCTAGTCTCACCTACCAAGCTTCTCTCTATTTCACCTCTAATGAACACAAAGATTAACTTCCTTGCACATGTTTATGGAAAATAATTCATCCATAATTCCCCCTTCTTACAGTAAACTGCACTGTGCCTGCCTCCCAATGTATATACCAACTCAGGCAAGCTTTAAATGACACTTGGTCAAGTTTTGGTTCAGCTTTTGGCTTCCACTTCTCTCTTAGTCATTCTGAGGACGATGTAAGGGGGTAAAAGTAGAATTCTTGTTTTACAAGAGCTTAGAAAAATCAACCAATTAGCTAAGATCCTAAAATAAGATCAGACCCTAGATTATGATACACTTTCAAGTTTCGTTTGGTGTAAAACACTAACTAAAATAGGTCAACAGGAGGAGTGCTAAGAGGTTGACAGCTTCAGTTGAAACATCGTTACCTGTTGGGTTTTGGACTTACTGTAACTGGTTTGGGACTATGCATGGTGTTATGCTTTCCTATAGAAGAAAGTGACCCTTACATATGTGAAAAAGAGTAAGAGGTAGGGAAATTTTTTATAGTGACCTTATAGAGTAAATATAGCTATTTGGGAAGCAATGTCAAACTAAATGAATTATTTTCTGCCTTTGCAAGAATCAAGACGAGATCTTAGAAGAAGAGAGAGACACCAAATGTCTCCAGACCAGACCAAAATCTCAACTATGTCCTGATTTAACATAAGACAAAAGAAAGCCACTCAATACGATAAGAAAATTTGCAAAAGTTGCCTTAATTTTGTGAATTTTTTGGAATGTTTTGTGAGGTTAGTCATTTTTCAAGCACTCTTTTTTTTCTGTCACAAAGACTAATTCAGAAAAAAAATATCAGAACTTCAGGCAACTTCTGTGCCTGTGTTCAAAATTGTACGTATATCCAAGGAAGCTTTTATGGGTGTTAAATAATATATTTTATTCAAATGATATTGCCAAAATGTTCCCCAAGCAGAACCCATTCCCAAAACAACCAGATTTTCCCCCAAACAGCCACTTACTCCAGCCTTTTCTTTTACACTTTTCTAACTTTGGGGTATCAGACCATGAGGCATCGAGTTTACCTCACACACAACCTCTCATTGTTTTGAAATCGAGAACAACAATGTTGATTTCTATATTCTACCTTGGAATAGAAGGGAGTACAAAAGATTTTCCAGTAGGTTTCTCCATCCGCTTGTCCCAGGAGAGCAAACACAGCTTGTGAAAAGGACAAGGCCTCTGGTTCTGTTTGCAGAACCCTGAAAGATGTCAGCACTTTGCTCCCTTGTCGAGACCCTCTGCCCACAGCTCCTCCCTCCTGGTTCTTGCATCTTCGCTTTTTCCAACCATTGACTCCTTGTCGGTTTGAAAGAGTTTTCTGCCTTGTGGACAGGCCTGTGTCAGAGTTAATAAAAGTTTCGCCACTGCTGTGCCTCCCTCTGCTGATGCCATCTCAAGAGAAAAAACTCAGACAAGAACT
The DNA here is from genome assembly GCF_018350175.1 of Felis catus. Taxonomy (NCBI): domain Eukaryota; kingdom Metazoa; phylum Chordata; class Mammalia; order Carnivora; family Felidae; genus Felis; species Felis catus. Next base: position 132,045,958 of record NC_058372.1, read on the forward strand.
GTTTCTCTCAGGACAAAAGAGAAGCCAAGGAGAATTAAGGTAAATTGAAGGCACTCATCTTTTGAAGATTTCTGCTGCCAGGATCAAGATGAATGGCTCCCCCCATCGTTGCCCTCCTCTTGTAATGATTGTTACCATCTCCTGTGGACAGACCTTCTCCATTTTTATCTACGCCTGGCTTCCAGAAATTATGTGGATGCTAAGGAAATGGTGGAAAGAGCGTGGTGACAAGTCCAGGGTCAGCCAGAAGGATGTCTTTGAGAGACTAGGGGAGAACGTGTAAGGAGGTGTCAGTTTCTTGAAGGGGAATTTCAGAAAGGGAAGTAAGAATAGGCAAAAAGCTGGAGAGATGTTGGTTTGCCATTGGTAACAGAATTCAGATCGTTCTAGGGAACCAGAGGCCAGCATTTATGTTCTAAAGGAAGGTTATATTTTCTTTACCGAAAATAAAACAAATTATGAACATTTTCCAAAAAAAAATTTTTAAAGGAATCCATTCACCTAATAAAAAGCACACATCTAATTATCAAATTACGATACTGTGACATAGCAAATAATAGTTCAGAATTTTTTCAAGCTTGGTATGAGCTAGACATTATTTAAGTGCATTGCTTGGACTAGTCCTATTTTCTAGATGAGGAAACTAAACTATTTTCTAGATGAGGAAACTTAAACTTAAGTTGTTAAGAGAAACAACTGGGGAGCCTGGTGGGACAGTCTGTTGAGTGCCTGACTTCAGCTCAGGTCATGATCTCATGGTTGGTGAGTTCACGCCCCACATCGGGCTCACTGCTGTCAGCATGAAGCCTGCTTCAGAGCCTCTGTCCCCTTCTCTCTGCCCCTCCCTTGCTCACTCGTTTTTTTTTTCTCTCTCTCTCTCAAAAATAAATAAACATTAAAAAAAAAAAAAAAAAGAAACAACCTGCCGAAGTGTCCAAATTTCCATGGCTGGTACGTGGTGGAACCACGTAAAACTCCACAACCAACTGCAGACCCTACACTCTAAAGCTGGATTAGCCAATAGAGGAAAACTCCAAAAGAAAGATTTGGGTCTATGAGGAATCAAGGATCATACAATCCAAATATCCTATCTATGGTTCTACCAGATCCTCTAAAATGGATTTCTGGTTAATTTCATTGGTGCCACTTTTAGATGAGCCAAATAAAAAAAATAAATAAAAATAATAAAGAATAATAAAAAGATCACCAAGAAAGGGTAGTGGAGATAGGTAGGAAGGTAAAAAGCTAGCCAGCTGTTCTCCCATGGCCATGAATGCTTTTGACCAAAAGAGATCGACACACAGTGGGGGAAAAAGAAAATGACTAAAAGTGTTGGCCCAAGACAAGAGCATTGCAAACTTGCCTGATTGTGAAAATGTTCCCTTTAGGCACCATTTTTGAGACAAAGAGAGAACAGGGAGCTCTAGGAAAACCAAGCTGCCTCAGTCTCCCTAGAGGGAAGGGTATGGGAACTCCTTGGTGCCACTCACAAGTTGCAGAGTCTTGACACTGTAATTGGAGCATTAAAGTGGAAATGCATATGAGGCTTTTAATTGTTTCCAGATCCCTGCTTCATTTAAGCCTTCTAGGGTAAGTAAACACCAGTGACACTTTCCAATCAAACTGGCAAACATTTTATCTTTCTGTTTGCTTACAGTCAACAATTTGTCTTCAATATTTCAGCTGGATCAGTTTTCAGAAATAGGACCTTGGAGAATCAAGGCCTTTCACCTTGCATTAATTCCTCTGCCTGCCCAATAACAGAAAAAGCAGTGCACTGCTCTGGAGCCCCACTGCAGATAAATTAGCTAATGTCTGTGGAGGGTAATGAAGATTAAAATGGTGCGTATACAATTGTCATGAATAATGAACGCATTAGCTATATGTCGTTACTTCAAACACACGTATTACAGCTTATTGATTAGGAAACCTCTGACATTTTACTAGGTGATGGCTCAATTTTAAAAGGAGACTCTTTTGAAAAATGACCTACTAACTTTAAATAAGATTCTAAAATAATTTTAATGTCTCAAACCATTAACTGTTTATTTAAGGATCCCATTTTCTATAGCACTCATTATCTGCCGGGTCATTTTGAACTTTTTATAAAAGGATTTCAAATAGGAGACAGTTTTTTTTTTTCTTTTTTTTAGTCAGGCTAATAAGAGCCCTTCTTGAAAAATTTTTCAAAAAACTGGGGAACATAGTAAGAAAAAAAAAATAGATCTGCTTTAGGGACTCCTACCCACTTGTTAGACCTCCTAAGTCTTCCTGCCACGGTCATTTAGCCTAACCACAGACACGATCCCATTTAAAAAAAATTTTTTTTTAATGTTTATTTATTTTTGAGAGAGGGAGAGACAGAGTGCAAGCTGGGGAGGGGCCGAGAGAGAGAGGGAGACACAGAATCCGAAGCAGGCTCCAGGCTCTGAGCTGTCTGCACAGAGCCTGACGCGGGGCTCGAGAACTCAGGAACCATGAGATCATGACCTGAGCTGAAGTCGGACGCTCAACCCACTGAGCCACCCAGGAGCCCCAGACATGATCCTCTTGATGCACTTCTTCCCAGCTATGTCCCCCGTCAGCTTGCCCCCCTCCCCCATGTAACTATCCGATCCACCTCAATCCAAATATCTGGATCCATGATGAATCGTTTAGATTTTGTTTGTGGTTTACGTGACTAATCACTCAACCTATGGTAATGGATTCTAGAGTAACCACACGTAACATCTTCACCTTTTCACCTGGCACCTCCTCGTAACAGGATGTCTGTACCCGAATGTCCGTGTGCATCCCAGAGACAGTCAGCACCGTCACTGTCTTCTCGACGTCTACCGATTCCGTGACCCGTCCGTTCTCACGACTGTACGCATCCTCTGTGCTCACCTCAAACCCTCCCTTTGGGCTGCTTCACTTCTTTATTTATTGTGCAAACTGTAAATCTGTGATGACATGTCCTTTGGCACTTTCACTGGATGAGCTTCTTTACTAGAAAAAATTTTAAACTAATCTGTTCTCTGCGGCTGCTAGTTGGGAATTTTATCATTCTGAGAGACAGAACCACAAAAGAGAAAGCCAGTGAGAAAGAGAAGCTCAAGTGATTCATGTCTGAACAAAATCCTAAAATAAGCAAGCTTTCCAAACGTGCATACAATTTCTACTGCATCTGTATGTCCAGCACGCGGCAGTGAGTTGCATGTTCTGCTTATCTCGGCTACCACAAGGCATATTAAAAATGGCTCCAGATCTTGCCACTATTTCCACTAACACTGACGATGCCGGTGCAGTGTGGCTAGACAGGAGTCCTTGGGGAGAGAGAGCTAGAATGTCTCCCGCAGATAAACTGGAGGATCTGCCTCTTAGACCCTACCATTGGCCATTTCCAAAGGCAGGGCTGAGTCTGGAGCATTGGAGGTAGAGGTGAGGGAAACAAGGTGGAACTTATTTATATAGGATTCATAGGGGAGCAAAAAAGTTTTCTACAGAATGTCTTCAGCTGAGAGGGAAAATTTGAAAAGGCTGTTTCTTTATCTTGGTGTTAAGTGAACTTCTTAGGGCAGAAAGTCTTAATTTTGGCTTCTATGGAACTCCTGATGGCTCTTGGAGGAATTCTGCAGTCGGACACAGAATCATGTGTTGTGTACTCGGTAAGGTGAGTATTTCAATAATAGGATTTGTGGGGCACCTGGGTGGCTTAGTCAGGTGGGTGTCCAACTCCTGATTTCAGCTCAGGTCATGATCTCACAGTTCATGAGATCAAACCCTGAGCTAGACTTTTCACTGAATGTGGAGCCTGCTTAGGATTCTCTCTCTCCCTCTGTCCCTTCCTTCTGCTCTCTCTCCCTCTTCCTCAAAAAAAAAAAAATATATATATATATATATATTACACACACACACACACACACACATATATATATATATATATATATATAGGAATAACCCATTTGACTGTCACAAAAGAGGCTTCGATCTGGTTGTTGCTTGTTGTTGTTATCTCTGAGAGCAGAAATTCATAATTTTGTCATAGAACTTTGCTCCTTACATCCAGGTATAGATTTATTCTCTGACAATTTGTCAATTTCATTGACTTATTCTGACCTCTGGGTGGCAGCAGCTCTAATCTCGCTCATTCCCCCAAAGAGAAGAAAAGAGCTGTGTGTACATTATAAAAGAGAGAGAGAATGAGCCTCAGGTCTTGACCAAGCAAAAGCAGAAAGCCAACATTCCATGTCATGCCTATGGAGGCATGAGATGAACAGTGCCTACGGAATACCGGGGACAGACGGCCCGTGCTTAGTGTGACATATTTGCCACCTACTCATTACAAATCTCTCAAAATTCATTGCGATTTTTGGGTTGTCATCCTGAACTTGAACTTAATATTTGCTTAGGACATGTTATTTAATCCCACAGAAGATACCGCTGCTTCTGAGGAGAAGCCGGAAGTGTTAGCAGATGAGCAGGGACCAAAGACAGACTCGAATTCCAGTTCTGCTATGTCCTTGCTATGATCTTTCCGAACTCCCTTTCGGTAAAGCTGGTAAAGTGGGACTGTTTAGATCGTCACAAGTCCTTGAGGAAAATATGCAGTTTCTTTTCCTGCCAGTTCCCTCCAGATAGATCTTCATTCGCCTTGTGCCCCATCACACACGTTCAAAGTTCCTCTATAGATCAGAACTGCCTGGATGACCCACTTAAATGAAATTTGCCAACTCTTATTGATCACATAAACTCCACTTTCTATGTCTGGTTAAAAAAAAAAAAAAAAAAAAACCAACACTGGATTTGTATTCTTAGACACATTGCTGAAAGTCTTAGTAAAAGTCCTTTTAAATTTTCAATCAATAAGTAGAGCTGTATCACCTCCCCAATTATCCAGGAAGTTATCTGGTGAGCCTGCTAGGTTTAAAGTGTACTAGATGGAAGAGAGCAGAGAATCCCTGGGCAGCAGCAGAAGTAACAGTCCCTGGGAACTTATTAGAAATGGGATTTGGGGGACCCTCTTCAGAACCACTGAGTCAAAAACTCTGGGGTGGGGTCTAGCTGGCTGTGTTTTAACTAGTTCCTCCTCCCGCCTCCCTCCTCCCCCCCCCGTAATTTTGATGCTTGCTAAATTTTGAGAACTGGGGCGCCTGGGAGGCTCAGTGGGTTAAGCGTCTGACTTCATCTCAGGTCATGATCTCACAGTCTGTGAGTTCGAGCCCCACGTCAGGCTCTGGGCTGATGGCTCAGAGCCTGGAGCCTGCTTCAGATTCTGTGTCTCCCTCTCTCTCTGCCCCTCCCCTGCTCATGCTCTGTCTCTCTCTGCCTCAAAAATAAATAAAAACATTAAAAAATTTTTTTTTAAAGTTTGAGAACTTCTGCATGTAGGAAATTCAAGAAAGCATTAAATAAGTTGATGCAGTGGAAGTCAGACAGACTTCAACTAGCTACTCGCAAGGCACTATGTAGCAACTGAGTGTGACAGAGCTTGGGAATTACAGGGCCCTTCAGGATGGGGTATCAATAGATCTGTAGAGAGGGTCGAGTAAAACAATAAGGGGTAAAGGATCCTAAGGTGCAGAGCAATGGGGAAGGACAAAATACACTGCAGGAACAGCCTGAGCGAAGTTTTGAAGGGAGGTTAATGATTAATTCAAACAAACCCTGTGTGTTGAACCAGGAGAGGCAGAAGGCATCACGTCATGGAGAATTTGGAACACTGTGCTAGAATTTACCTGCAAGACAGTGGGAAGCCATTGCAGGCTTTTGGGTGAAAGTTACTCTAGCTGATTGGTGGCTTAGAAAAATGACTCTGGAAGTAAGGTGAGAGATTTGGCATACAAGAGTTTAAAGGCAGATAATGATGTGTGATAGCTCTTCTATGAATGACTCTGGGTCCTAATTTAAGATAGCCAATGTTCCTTAAAAGCTGCAGCATTGAAATTAGGGTCACAGGTTGTGTCTAAATGAGAAATGCTGCCAGTCACGTTGCATTAAATCCTTTGATTAAACCAACAGATGCTTATTTGAATGCCTTAGTGTTATAAAATAAATAAAATTAAACAGGACGGCATTTCTCTTCCCCAACTTTCCTGTTATGCAAAAATGTCCTTTCTAGTCAGTAGTCGTGTGCTTATGTGTCATCCCAACTTCCTCTTTTCTGGGAAGATGACCTAACCTCCTCTGTTTATCAGTCCATCCGGCACATTTATCGGTTCCTTCTACCCTTCAGGAGATAGTTTCCATTCAGACTCTCCTTACCGTGTGGAGCATAAGTGCCTCTCCATGTAGTACATTCCATATATCACCGGAACGTCAATCATGGCCTCACCTCTTCTTTCCTAATTACTGACCCATCCCAACCCCCAAAAATCATTCTTCAGCTGGGAACTGTATATGTATCACCAGTCATGTCAGTGGGACATGAAGAATGGGTAGGGACGTGGTAGGCATAGGGGAGGGAACACAGGAGCTCGAAACATAGTGGAAATTATAGTTCGGTTTCTTCCCGACTTCTTGTAAATAGTAACGTTCAGGGTTTAAGTGCTGGTGACCCTGTTGCGAAATATCAGCCAAACTACTTATTGTGTCATCTTTGGTTTCTCATTTTCTCTCCGTTTATTCATATGAAAAATGGAGATAATCCTTGGACTTGTAACAAGACATGATGGCTAGCACAGGAACTATTATTATCGTTTCTGGATTGTTGCAAGCAAATTGAAGCCAGTTCATCTGGGGGAAAATTATCAACCTTGATCATTAAATTGTTAGTAATGGAGCAGATGCACATTAGCTATTATAATTCAATGATGTGTATTTTATTCTAGGTATTTGAAAAGAGAATACGGTGCAGTTTATTCAGCAAATGCAGAAAGAGAAACACTTTAACCTCAGTCATAGAGTTGAAGCACAGAATTGTTTTGTTTTTTTTTTTAATGTTTATTTTTGAGAGAGACTGAGACAGAGTGTGAGAGGGGAGGAGGGGCAGAGAGAGGGACACACACACAGAATCCAAAGCAGGCTCCAGGCTCTGAGCCATCAGCACAGAGCCCCACACGGGGTTCAAACTCACAAACCGCGAGATCATGACCTGAGCTGAAGTCAAACGCTTAACCGACTGAGCCACCCAGGTGCCCTGCACAGAATTCTTACATAGCACTATAAATTCACTTTCTTTATTTAAAAAAAAAAATGCTTATTTATTTTTGAGAGAGAGAGACAGAGCATGAGCAGGGGAAGGGCAGAGAGAGGGAGACACAGAATCCAAACCAGGCTCCAGGCTCTGAGCTGTCAGCACAGAGCCTGATGCGGGGCTCAAACTCACAAACAGTGAGATCGTGACCTGAGCTAAAGTCGGGGCTTAACCGACGGAGCCACCCAGGTGCCCCTACATTCACTTTAATTTTTAAGATGATAATACATCAAATTATGCAGAAAATAGATTTTAGGATTTATTCTTGTACAATGAATGAGGGGCATCAGTTGGCTTGGCAAATACAATTTTAAAATTGTTTGTCAAGCAAACTTTTGCCCTGTACTTTGAGCTATAGTGGCAGCTATTATGCATCACACTGAAGAAGAACATCACAAAGAGAAGGAAGTTGCTTAAGTTCACATATCACATGAGTGGAATCTTGTACAAGAATTAAAATTGAGTCTCATGGTTGGGGGGAAAGATGAACAGAAAAGGCAGAGGTCCTTTAGGGAAGTGATATACTCTGATATTGTAACACGGGCTTTGTGTCATATGTTTGTCCAAATCCATAGAATGTACAACACCAAGAGTGAACCCTGAGGTGAGCTAGGACTTTGGGTGATAATGATGTGTCAATGTAGGTCCATCCTTCTTTAAAAATATACTAATCTAGTGAGTGAATGTTAATAATAGAGGAGGCCTAAAACTGCTCTAAAAATTTTAAAAGAGAAACAAAACCAAACTCCGACTCTCTCTTTCTTTAGGAGGGAGCTGATGCTGACTGAACCATAGAGATCCATGAAGATAAGTAGGAACTTCTAGGAAATTCAATTCCGAGAAGGGAAGAGAGCAGAGAATTCTGCAGGAAGTCAAAGCCATGGAAGTGACCACGACGGGATTATAGATTCGTGCACTGATACGTAAGAATATGAATGTTAGTACTAATTAATGTGATCCAACCCTGTCAACCCTTGGCACGTGGTAGAATAGGCAATAGATGAGCACCACCAAGAAGTACTCACTGTGGACTTGAAAATGAGAAATACATGATCATTCTCTATTGTATGAAACCACAGATCAATTCATAATGGATCTTAGCAGACATATAAAGGTCATCTAAAAGATCTAGAGTGAGTCCAAGTCTTCAAGACTAGATAGCAACCTGATGTGAACTCATACTAGACCTAAAACATGGCTCATTAGAAGCAGGGGTGGCCTCTGGTAGACTGAGGCTCTTGATGAAGTTGAGGAACAGAGGCAGCGGGTCTTCCGGGCTGAGGAGGCTGAAAGCAAGTGTAGGACTCCGTGATCAGAGAAGGATCTTGGTGAGGGTGGGATTGTGAGAATGAGGAGCTGGAGTGGGGAAAGGTGAAGGTTGTTGGACCGAAGAAGACAGAAAAAATTCAAGGTCAGAGTGTCCCATGGGAAGTACCTCATGATGGAGAGGAAGCTTGCGGAGGAGAATGGGATGAGGTCATGAGCCAGGTCTTCCAGAGAATGACATGAGGAGACATGGTGATTTCATTGGATGGCCCTCTCAAAAGAGAAAAAATTTTTTTAATGTTCATTTATTTATTTTGAGAGAAGGAGAGAGCACGTGTGAGCAGGAGGAGGGGCAGAGACAGAGAATCCCAAGCGGGCTCCATGCTGTCAGTGCAGAGTGCGATGCGGGGATCCCACAAACCCTGAGATCATGTTCTGAGCCAAAATCAAGAGTCAGAGGCTTAGCCACTTAGCCCACTGAGTCACCCAGGCGCCCTGAGCAAGAATCTTTACTGAGAAGGGAGGACTTATGACCTGGGAGGAGCTTTGAGGATGAGAAGGATGTTGCCCATCACTGGAGTTGGGGAACTGGGCCACCCCTACTTGAGGGAAGCAATGTTATCAGGGCAAGTCAGGCATCAGGTCAGGCAAGATTGTGGATGGAGTGTCTGGTGAAGGGGCCTTAGGCGTAGGGACCTATGCATATAGGATAAGAAAGGGCACCGAAGGAAAGCTGAGGAGGGCCATGTGAAAGGAAAAGGTAAATAATAGGAAGAAAAAGACAGATGTGTCTGGGAATCAAAAGTAGGAAGAAGACAGAGGAAGAAGTTCTTACACACCATACAGTCACCAAAGCAGCAGGGGCAGAAGGCATCTGTTACATTGGTTTCCAGTGAACAGGAGGAGATATTGTCAGGGAAAGATGGATAAAGCTTCTGTGGAAGACTTACTTGTGATCTGTGTTGATGGGACTGGCTGGGAATTGGGGAGGTCGGGCTAGATTTGCCCTAATGAGAGACAGAGAAGGTAGGGTGGGTGTTGGATGAGGGCAAGACCCCCCCCCCTTTTCTTTCACTATCTGTCTTTAACACGGAGCTCAAAGGCATGTTACCTGAATGCCTCTAGGAAAGAAAGCTTAACCCCCTCTCCATTCTCTCTTGGGGTTCACTCAGCTCAGAACATTTCCCCGTATGAGTAATCGGAGCGCCACTTGGGTATAAACAGTGTAGATCACAGAATAGTGCACGTGCCAAAAGAAGGTAGACATCTTGCAATCTGTCTACAATATCGTAAGTCATTTAAAGTTTCTGTCAGGAAATCAGGGTATTGAATCCAGGACCAAAAATCTAGTACGTTGGTGTAGCACCACATTGCAAAGCAGCCCTTCTTCATAAATTCTGCTTTAGCATTCTTTCGAAAGGATAGCAGTTCTCCTTGTATATACTGCAGTTCCTGTCCTCCCTCTGCTTAAAACAATATCTTACAAACAGCAGACTTTCTGAGAAGAGATAAGAGGATTTGGGATTGTGCAAATGCAGCCTGTGCAGACTGGGCTCTTATCTGCTCAGATTCCGTTGCCTTCATTAACTATTAAATGCTAACCTTTCCTATTTAACAGGAGGAGACTCTAATTTTCCACAGCCTGATGAGAGAGATGTGGAGGTCTATCAAGGCCACGTCTTTCACGTTTTTGTCTCCTGGAAGATGCAAAAAAGAAAAAAAAAAAACAAACACAACACCTCATTAAACATTTCTAACCACTGTCATGACTGTATTTGCCCTTCTCTTAACCTAGAGCTGGTTAGCTGTATTTGATGTTCTCTGTAGCCTCAATGATTGTGTCTACAGTGCTCATGGAAAATAATGGAAACAGTCTTTGTAGCTACTTTGGCCCCGCGGGGTTGGTAAACCCCCTTAGGCATAGTCTGTCTTTGCCTTGCAGGTGTCTGGTGGTGTTCCTGAGCTGTGGCTCAGTCCCTTTCCCTTGGCATTTCACTTCTTTTTGTGGTGCATTTCCCCCTCCTACATCTTTGAATATCAGACAGTTAAGACAATCTGAGTTGGATCACCGAACATTATAATTCCCAAAGCAAAGATAGGCAAAAATCACCTAGTAAAGTGCCAGTCATGTGTTCTTTCACTTTCAAATAATGTGCATATAATTTTAATTTTTGCAAATGGACTCCTGAGACTCAGGGCTGACCTATTAATTTGTTGCCCCTTTAAACTGATGGTTTAAAAATCTTTGTTCAACATGTTATATGTTCTGGGTGGTGGGGCTGAGAAGGAGGGGTGCTCTCAGCTAAGTGGAACCATTGTGAGTAACTCAATTCTGATTCCAGCCGCAACTAGCACTCACTCTGCAAACATAGGCTGTACCCTTACCCAACTCACTATTCTGAGAATCAGGTTCGAGATTCCTTATTGTAACCTGAGCACAAGTTTCGGAAGCCTTTGCACTCATCACCAGAGTCTTAACAAAGTAAATCCTATGACTGCTTTTCCCTAGAGGAATTCTAGTAAATATGATTTATTCTGCTTTTTATATCCTTGTCAATATCTTTGACCTAGTGACATTTAGCTCTCCTTATAGATAGATGTCCTGGGCTCTCTACCCTTTGACTCAGCTTGGCTAATAAATAAGATCCCAAAATATACATTAATGTACAATTTTAATGCTTTGGCAGCAATAAAATAACAAGGGAATGCTGCACTATATAACAGAGCTATGGCCAAGATTGGAGACAAAACTAACAGAGATATTGATAACTGTTAAAGTTTATTGTGAATTTAATTTTTTAATGCTTTATTCCAATTTTTAAGGAATTCTAAAAATTTACCAATTAACTGACAAAAACGATTTTGAAAAATGTATTTCCATTTTAGCAAAACACTGGGCAACTTTTCTGCTATGCTGTGGCTGAGGTTAAGTATAAGCAAAAAAGATACTTTGTGGGTATTTATTTATTTATTTTACTTTTTATTTTGGGAATTTTCAAGCGTATGCAAAAATAGCTAGGAAGGTAGAATGAGTGCTGCTATGTACCTGTCATTTCATTTCAAGCATTTGGAGCACATGGCCAATTTTGGTTTATCACTGCCATCACCTTCCCCATCCTCATCAAGACACAAAAACATCTCAAAAGGCCAAGAGGAGGGGCGCCTGGGTGGCTCAGTCGGTTGGGCGTCCGACTTCGGCTCAGGTCACGATCTTGCGGTCCGTGAGTTCGAGCCCCGCGTCGGGCTCTGGGCTGACGGCTCAGAGCCTGGAGCCTGTTTCCAATTCTGTGTCTCCCTTTCTCTCTGCCCCTCCCCCGTTCATCCTCTGTCTCTCTCTGTCCCAAAAATAAATAAACGTTGAAAAAAAAATTAAAAAAAAAAAAGGCCAAGAGGATACATTGGTACGAACAAGATGAAATTCCATCAGCATGCACAGAAAATTCTACTTTTCAGAGGTTTTAAATGTGTGCCTTTTAATAAACTTAATTGATTTCAATTTTAAGGATAAAAAAGGACGGACTTTAAAAGAATTTTTGAGAAAAAGATCTGAATGAATGAGCTCAATATAAATTCGTTTCATTAGAGAAATGCTCAAAAATGGCCACTACCTAAACCAACAGAAAAAGCGATTTTTCAGACAGAAGAAATCATCATGGACTCTTGTCTTGTGGGCCCCTAGCTGAGATACTATCTTTAACTCTGAACAGCACATTTTAAGGAGGATAAGGTACAGGTAATCCTGGGGGAACCCCCAGAAAAGCCCCAGGAAAATCACACTGGGAGTAAATGAAGAAATTGGGCATGTCTCATTTGGATTAAAAATAATTAAAAAGTTGAGGAACAAGGAAACCGCCTTCACCAACTGAATCAGTGTCCATGAAAAAGGGACTTGTTTTGCCGAATTAAAAATATGGTGTTTTCTTTGTGTGTGTGTGTGTGTGTGTGTGTGTGTGTGTGTGTGTGTGAGACCCTTTGCAAGTTTCTTTGCAAATAAATTTTGGTAATTAACTTTGGACATTTTAACGTCCCTTATTTTAGTATAAGCTAAATACCAGGCATGCTAAAAACAATCTTTCAGGTGCCTATTGTTTCCTAAAGGATAAGCAGATCAAATATGAATTGAAAAAATACAGCCAATATGATGTATGGAAATGAACAATTGTTTGAAATTTTTTATAATGTTTATTTATTTTTGAGACAGAGAGAGACAGAACATGAACGGGGGAGGGGCAGAGAGAGAGGGAGACACAGAATCGGAAGCAGGCTCCAGGCTCTGAGCCGTCAGCCCAGAGCCCGACGTGGGGCTCGAACTCACGGACCGCGAGATCGTGACCTGAGTCGAAGTCGGACACTTAACCGACTGAGCCACCCAGGCGCCCCTGGAAATGAACAATTTAAACCGTAGTAATGACATCATGAGAATATCTGCTAAGGTGGGATGAGAATTATTCTTAATAATAAAAGAGAAGAGCTAGATCTTAGGGACATTGCTCTACAACTTGAAAATTCCAGAAAAGAAGGATAGGTTAAAAAGGGAGAGACAAGGGAAATGTGATTGATAACAATATTATCATTTTCAGAGGTTCATACAGAGCTTGGATGTGCTCCATAAATGCTGGTTGAACTGTCATGAACAAGGGCAGTACGCCGTATCAGGGACCCATCTCAAGGACAGACACCAAGGAGACCCCTAAAATCCGATGCTGGAATCCATTCCTTCTTCACCTTTTGAATGTGTTCTTGATGAAAATGCAAATGGCCCAAGGACAAGTTATCACTCGGGCATAGAGCGGTCACACAGCACGGAAAATAGGCTCACAGTCTGTCCCATTTGGGGGACAGCTCTGCCATTTGGTAGTTGTAGAAATTGGACAAATTCTTCATCTCTGTCTGCATTTCTCTCTTTCCATGGTAAATGCAGAATTTTTATAAGGATTAAAATAGGAAGTGTTTAACTGTCACATATGCTCAGTCAATGGTGGCTGTCATTAGGACTATTTCTCATCTGAAAATCTGGAGAGAGGAAGAAAAGAAAAAAACCCTGAGGAGTGAAGCAGGAAGACATGCCATCCAGAAGGGGAGGCAAAAGGAGCTATTTCAGTTTGGGGCTGGGGCCAACAATTGCCTTTTTGGAGGTCTCATCTCTGAAGCTCACTTCACCTTCCCTCCCTTGTTACTCCGTCATTTTTCCTGTATGGTTAAGACTCTCCTCCCCCAACCTCTCATCAAAACTCCTTCCCTTCAATCACCATCTCTCCATACAAACCATTTGGCTATCACTATGTTTATGGCAGAATCTTCCATGCCCAAATTATGAATGAGTCTTTAAATGAGTACTGATTCCTTAAATATGAGGGATTTGTCTGTAAGACAGAAGGAAGTCAATGACACAGAAAACTTCTCCCTCCCCACCCCCTGAAAAAAGCCAGAAAGATCAGGATATATCTAATATCTATTACTTTTTAAAACAGATATTGTAAAATATGATTCCTAGACCTCACTGTGAGTTGGAACCAGACTGTTTAGGACAACTTAATGGTTTTCAAGGAGTCGATGTATTAACTTCAAATATTCTAATTTTTTATTTTTGAAAATAGGAAGAAAAAAAATTTTAAAGCATGAGAGATATAACTTAGGTTTCCAAAACCTTTCTACTGATGTTTTAAATACCGAACGGGGGCATGAAAACAGTTATTAAATCTTCTCTGAAAGACTTCAGTGGACAACTGATTCTCACCTGTCTATGTTTTAGATGTCACTTTGTCGGCAGGTGAATTCGCACATACTCCTGCTGACCAGCCTGGTGACACTCTCAGGAAATGAGAACATTATTCTGTGGTCGTAAAATCAATGATTGTAAAGCACTTTTTAAAGACTAGTGGGAAATACAACGTGAAAGATGGCACGATCCACGATTAAGGAGTTCCGATTTGTGTTGCTCCCCTTCACCTTGAGAGAAAGAAAGCTGATCCCAGCCCTGCCCCTGCCTAGAACAACCAGAGCTGCGCAATATGCCGAATCTTTAGGAGGCAGCCCAGACCCCGGGTGAACGGTCCACTTCAACCACCAGCCTATCCAGATTGTCCCCAGGTCTGGGCAAAAGAAATCTCTTCTAGAGACAGGACAAGCTGCAGTCAGTGCTTGGCGGTGGGTGTGCTACCTGTCCGCAAAGCCAAACGGCAGGTAGTGGGTGAGCTCTGGTGTCGAGCTGTGTTTATGGTGCAGGTGAATGAAGTATGGAGACCAAGTAGTACTCTGAGTATCTCTGCTCTGAGCATATGCTGTTGTGCTATGTTGAACATAAATCTAAAACCCAAACAACCTCATATGGTGGGACAAGGGCCAATTTCTCTGTCGTACCGTGGGCGCACGGTTACTTCATTTTGCTCATTTCTCCCTTTTGAGAACTCTGCATGAATCCAGGTGGGCACCACTGGGTTGCTCATCGAACCTAAGGGTCCACGTACGGCTACAGTATTTGAGTTTCTATATGAGGTCTAATTTAAATATGAAAGCATGGAAAATCAGATATGAACAGGCACTGAAATTCTACACCTAGACTTACGAAAAAAAACAGTCTGTGTGGAAAATACCATTTTTTTTTTTTTTACAAAATTAAAAAAAATCCTTGGATATTTATCCCTGGATAAAAAAAAAAAAAAAATCCTAACCAGACTCTTTCCTTCTGAGTCTGCTGCAGTGCCTCTCTAACCTCCAAGAGAGACTCATTTGATTAGCTACCGGGCTTTGTGTGTAACAACATCAAGTGTAGGAGGGGCGGGGTGCCCGGGTGGCTCAGTCGGTTGGGCGCCTGACTTCCGCTCAGGTCATGGGTTCTAGCCCCGTGTCGGGCTCTGTGCTGACAGCTCAGAGCCTGGAGCCCGCTCCGGATTCTGTGTCTCCCTCTCTCTCTGCCCCTCCCCTGCTCAAGCTCTGTCTCTGTCTCTCTCAAAAATAAATAAACATTAAAAAAATTAAAAAAAAAAAAACACATCAAGTGTAGGGTTAGCTGGCACCCACCCAAGTCCACCACTCATTAGTCTTGGTGCATTGAGCAACTGCCTGGTGTGCTGGCTTTCTCCTCTGTGAAATGGGATTATATCAGATTCAACCTCACAGCCTGTGGAGAGGGTATAATGAGATAAAACATGAAAAAGAACCTAACCCAGCACCCGGTGTTTAGAAATCTGTTTCTCGATGTGCCAAGCACAGGCCTGCCTCAGGGCTTTTGTTCTACTCTCTCTTCTGCCCCCACAAAGTTGCAAAGCTAGCTCTCCTTGGTCCTTACACTTTTAACTCCAATGTCATGTCCTCAATGAGGCTTTCCCTCGCCACCTCACATGAAACTGCAACACTCTCTCCCTCGATGATCCCTCTTTCTCCTTACCTGCTTTATTTTTCTCTTTAGTCCTTATCGTCCTTCAACAATGTAGTTTACTTGTTTATTGTCTGTATTCTCTACTACAACACGAGCCCCTTGAGGGCAAAGAATTTTGTCTCTTCTTGCCTGTTTGGTCTCTTCCATTACCATAGTGCAGACTGTGCACATGGCCATCACTCCGTAGAATTTGTTGAATGAGTCAATGAAATGATACACATGAGCTACTCTTATGATTAGTGCCCTTTTCTCACTTATAGTCACAAACCCTGACGTGGTTACCCTTTTCCACTCCCCATTTGTGGACTTTCTTCCCCTATGCTGAGTCAGGAGCCCCTATTACTTCATTGTAACCTTTAGCAGAAATCTATTTCTCTAAAGATTCCCGCCCAACCCCCTCCAACAGAATGGGAACCTGTATCCCTGGTCAGGTTTGCAGTAGGAAGAAGTGCACCTTCTTAGACATTTCTAGATACGACAGAGTTTGAACAGACATTTGCCTGTGTGTGTGTCTCAGGCAATTGATCCAGTGGTGCCTCCACCACTGTGTAAACGGGCTCTGAGACTGTGATGGCAGTTTATTGAAAGGGAGTAAAAAGGGTTTGTTTCAGGATTGATTGGCCTTTTGTGCATGGACAGAGCATAAACAAGTGAGGGAACTCCACTGTCAGGCATGGTGGCAATGACATCAACTGGTCACCAGGCAGTATCATCAATAAAAAACTGGGAGTCCTAGAATCCATTACCATAATTATCATTAAGTGTCACAACTTTTGAGGCTTTTGCCTGAGCTGGGATCTGTAGTGAATGTGTTTTCTGTTGACTCACCACGACATCCATTTCCATGAACATAGACCATTCTCTATGGTGTATCCTGGCACAGTGGACCATCGCGTTGTTTATGTAGTGTACATGCTATCATTTTGATCAACAAGTTGGAAAGAGAGGAAGAGAATTTTTATTCCAGGAATATTGGTTTAACATTTTAAAAAGTTTGAAGTAGAGACAATTTGGAAAATGCAGTGGTAGGTATCTCCATGAGATGGCACTCATTATCTTCCTTGCTTTTTACTTAAAGTTTTTAACGTATTTATATTCATAGGGGCAGACTATGTATGGACCTATATGTACCTAATACACACATACATAGGCATATACAAATATACATCTATACGGATGTGTATTTCTCTTCGGTTTTATCAGTTACCTAGATCATTCACCTTCTTTAATAATTCAGTCACATTTTGACAACATTGTCATTTATTTGGGTCCCTTGGGGCCCTTGGCACAGGCAATATGGGGGGTGCTATGTTGGAGGGAATCATTAGCTTTATCCTTCTTCACCTTCACCCTAGGTTCTTTTTATGCCAGAGGACAAAAATGCAAAGCTGCCTGTGAGCCTAGGGATCTATGCACAGTAGGCAGAGATGAAGCCCAAAACCACAGAGACAGAATAAACAGGAATGTAATGAGATAAGCTATTTATAGACAGAATACTATCTAGATTGTTGGGGGACTGAGCAGGCTAGTCATTCGAAAAGCTAATAACTTTTTAGAAAAAACATTGAGGTTCACTTCCCCCAGGAAGATTCTTGCTCCTGTTACCATCTGAGACCTGAAAATAACTCCAGTCTCCTTTGTTAAAAAGGTCAAATATGAATTAAAATAAGATCTCCTGTACTTGAGGCTCCCTCACTGTCCATTGTAGCCCTGTGCTCTGGTTAGAACGTTCTACCAGTGACAGACTTCAGGATGGATTTTGAGGTCACAGATTCAATTGCAGTCAGCTGGAGAATCAACCAGGGCTCTGGATCGTTAAGGCATAATTTTGTTTTCATTACATTAGCACCAAAATTGGGGAAACATTAGGAATTTATACTCTATAGAAGAGCATATCAAATAATCTATGGGAGAAATACAAGCTTCTCAGCAACAACAACATCAACACCTATCAGCAGGCTGGATGTTGCACTCAAATTGACCTTCTAGGCATTCAAACCAGGTAGGCACTTAGGAGACAGAGATGCAAAAGGCACTTCTGGCACTCTCTCGTGTCACATGCCTTAAATAATGGCAGCCGGTCCCTCCTGCCTTTTCAGAAACGTCTTCACTCAGAAAGCACTCTGCACGACATGCATGCGTTAGTTTTCCTCAGTGCAAATCCCTAACAACATGGCTTATACTTATACAGCACTTTGTTTTAATTTCATAACAGTGCAACATCTAAGAATCATGTTCGTTTGTCTTAACCATGATGCTATGGAAGCCGATAGATATATTCATCCTAATTTCACATGTAAGAATCCTGAATAGGGACATGACGTATCCGAGGTCAGAAACGAGACAGAATCAAAGCCTAAAATGGACAGAAACTGGTTCCCAGACCCGTATCCCACTCTGCCTTCTACCTGATCATGTAAAAAGTCCAATGTTGATATACATAGGAACTAAAGGCTTCCATTTTCTCCCCTAGTGAAAGCACGATGTGAGCAAGCTAATGCTGTCTTCCCAGAGGATATTTTACATATAGTGATGTCCACCCATAAATATTATTTGCTTTAACCTTCTTGAGAATAGAGTCATGACCTCAGAAAAAAAGACACAGTATATTAAATTTTTTCTAGTCACCAAACTGGATTTTCATTAAGGCCACGGCCTGATTCTTTTTTAGTACTGCCCCAGGCATATCAAAAGAACTTATTTTCATGGCTAGCAAGGGCATCATTTAAAAGACAATTTGAGGGGCGCCTGGGTGGCGCAGTCGGTTAAGCATCCGACTTCAGCCAGGTCACGATCTCGCGGTCTGTGAGTTCGAGCCCCGCGTCAGGCTCTGGGCTGACGGCTCAGAGCCTGGAGCCTGTTTCCGAGTCTGTGTCTCCCTCTCTCTCTGCCCCTCCCCCGTTCATGCTCTGTCTCTCTCTGTTCCAAAAATAAATAAACGTTGAAAAAAAAAATTTTAAAGACAATTTGAATGTGGTCATTTACGTATTTTTTTCTAAAGCTAGTTTTGGATAACCTACAGGGAATTATTTAAAACACCCTGAAAATTAATGACATTTCCTAGCTGGCAGACACAATTATATAGAATACTGAATAATTCTGAGTGTGTGCATGCATGCGTATATGTGACTGTGTGAGTTGGAGAAAGAGATGTGTTGTTTAGAAAACAGCTGGTCCAGAAACTCGTATACTCGTATTAATTCCTTGGCCAAGTCAATCCTCTATTTTCAGTCTTTTCCTACTAGATTTAAAGAGTCTGATATAAATATATACCAAGTTATATATATATATATATATATATATATATATATATATATATACCAAGTAAAAAGCCAAAAGTCTGATATAAAAACTATCAAAGAAATATTTAAATTTGCCTTCTTCAAAGATTTTTGTCTAAGCTATCCAGGATGACCTGAGACATGTCAGACACAAGCATGGTTAACTCTACCAAGTAACTTTCTGCTTGCTGTCCAGGCAACCAGAATGTCATTGTGCACATATATGTATGTGTGTGTAGAAATACACGTGTGTCTAGATCAATGGAACAGAATAGAGAACCCAGAAATAGAGCCACAAATGTATGGCCAACTAATCTTTGACAAAGCAAGAAAGAATATCCGATAGAAAAAAGACAGTCTCTTCAGCAAATGGTATTGGGAAAACTGGACAGTGATGTGCTGAAGAATAAACCTGGACCACTTTCTTACACCATACACAAAACAAACTCAAAGTGAATGAAATACCTAAATGTAAGACAGGAAGCCATCAAAATCCTAGAGGAGAAAACAGTTAACAACCTCTTTGACCTCAGCCACAGCAACTTCTTACTCGACATGTCTCCAGAGGCAAGGGAAATGAAAGCAAAAATGAACTATTGGGACCTCATTGAGATAAAAAGCTTCTGCAGAGTGAAGGAAGCAATAAGCAAACGTGAAACACAACTGACCGAATGGGAAAAGATATTTGAAAATGACATACCAGATAAAGAGTTAGTATCCAACATCTATAAAGAACTTCTCAAACTCAACACCCCAAAAACAACCCAGTGAAGAAATGGGCAGAAGACATGAACAGACACTTTTCCAAAGAAGACACCCAGATGGCTAACAGACACATGAAAAATGCTTAACATCGCTCATCATCAGGGAAATACAAATTAAAACCACAATGAGACACCACTTCACACCTGTCAGAATGACTAAAATTAACAAGTCAAGCAACAACAAATGTCGGCAAGGATGTGGAAAAAGAGGAACCCTTTTGCACTGCTGGTGGGAATGCAAACTGATGCAGCCACTCTGGAAAACAGTATGGAGACTCGTCAAAAAATTAAAACTAGAACTACCCTATGACCCAGCAATTGAACTACTAGGTATTTACCCAAGGGATATAGGTGTGTTGATTCGAAGGGGCACATGCATCCCAATGTTTGTAGTAGCACTATGGACAATTGCCAAAGTATGGAAAGAGCCCACATGTCCTTCTCCTGATGAATGGATAAAGAAGATATGGTGTACATATACAATGGAATATTACTCGGCCATCAAAAAGAGTGTAATCTTACCATTTGCAACAGCGTGGATGGAACTAGAGTGTATTATGCTAAGTGAAATAAGTCAGTCAGAGAAAGAGAAATACCACATGATTTCATTCATATGTGGAATTTACGATACAAAACAGATAAACATAAGGGAAGGGAAGCAAAAAATAATGTAAAAACAGAGAAGAGGACAAACTATAGGAGACTTAAATACAGAGAACAAATTGAGGGTTTCTGGAGGGGTGTTGGCTGCAAGGGCAAGGGGCATTAGGGAAGACACTTGTTGGGATGAGCACTGGGTGTTGTATGCAAGTGATGAATTACTAAATTCTATTCCTGAAATTAAAAACAAATTTAAAAAAAAACAGCAAAAAAAAAAAAAATACACGTCTCTCACATTCTCATTCTCTGTATGTGTGTGTTTGTGTGTGTGTGTGTGTGTGTGTGTGTGTGTGATATGTATGTTTAAAGTCATTTTTATATTTGAATTTTTGCCGCTTCTTATTTTTGAAAGGCCAATGGAAAAGGGTTTAAAGGAAGGAGGTTGCATAAAAAATCTGTTTCACAAAATCGGGTTCAGACTATGTGTACACGTTCTAACATGCATGCACGCGCACACACGCACAGACATACACACAAACCTCTTTTTACCCCTTCTGCAGTGATTTAATTAATTAATGTCTGCTTTTTCTTAAGCCCTTTGGAATAAGTATTCTTAAGCATTAGAATCTCCATAGTTCCTCTGCCAAAATGCAGTGGATTCCTCTTCAAAACTGTGACCCTGTTGATTTTCCTCGCTGCCAAATTTCACATCATGAAAAAAAAATAGCTTAATATGGGAGTGATTAAATTTCAAGGAGAGCTGACAGAACGGAGCTCTTCAAAACCTAAACTCTGCCAATTTTGATGTCTCTAATTTATTCCAACAACCATTTAAGTCTAAATGCCTCCATTTTAATCACATTAACAGTAGATTACAAAGAGACCAAACACCCAAAGAACTCCAGTTGCAAAATGAATTTGGCTCTTCCCCCTCCTCTTTATGTTTGGAATGATCAAATATCTGCTAGCAGAAGCCATTAGCCAGAGCCAGCCCTTTTGTAATTTCCCTTTGATTTCCTCCGTTTCCTTAGCCAGGGGCCTGGACCTTGGCACTTGCCCAGATAGCAGAGGGTAAATAAACGCACCTACTATCCAAGCAACAGCAAACGTTCTGAGTTCAGTGCCAACATTTAGTTCACCTTGAGAGCTCACGTTTTCCTTGCATTTGACTGTGCCTCAGAGAATTAGCTATGAAACGAACCCACATCAATTCACAGCGACTCAGGGCCCCCATCTGACTGGCATCACACTCTAACCAGGGAGGCAACAGCACTGGCCCCCAAGAAACAGTGTGCTCCTGGCCCCGCTTCTGGGTCGCACTGGTTGGTAATATATTAGGCTTTCAATAGGGCCAGTGTAGAGATTTGTTCATGCCGAGCCGGAGCTCTTGCCAGCTTGCCCATTTCTCTGGTAGAGCACTCACATAAAACTGCAGGAACCCTGAATATTTAATGCAGATATTTTATTTGAACCAAGTGCTTCTGTTCTCCAGGGTCTCCTTTCTGTCACCAGCCTACATCATAGGAAATAGAATCAACATTTTTCTGCTCTGCACAAGCCAAGCTATTTTCATATTTTGCTTCCCAGAACTCATCAAAGTGCATGTGTGCACAGATTCTAAAAACTCAAATATCCCCTTACTGTTTGGGCATATTGCATGGTGGGTACAAACTTGGGCTTTCCCATCAGGCAGCCTGTGAGAACCTCCCAGCTCTGCCCCTCACTATGTGACTTCTGGTAAGTAATTCGTGCTCTCTGAGATTTGTTTTTCTCAATTATTAAGATGGAAAAAATAATTGTATCTACTTCACGCAGTGCTACTGTGAGAAACAAGTGAGATAATGTGTAAGAAGTACTTAACAGAGTCTGGCATATAGTAAGTGCTTAATAATGCATTTAACATAGCAAGTGCGTAAGTGCTTAAGCAGTGTTATTGTTAATATGGTCATTCTTAATATTATCCACTTATAACTTGCTTGAATTGAAGATGTGTCATGACTTAACACAGAAAAAGAAATGAAGAAGCTAGAAGTCACAAGAATCTCTACACAGTATGGGCTTGAGGGCTGTAATATGCTTGGAAGCAGAGCAATTCACATACTAAGCACACTCATTTTCTTTAGATTATGTGATTATTTAAGGTGGCTTGGTGAATACAGACATTGATGGAGACTCAAGATACCATTCTTTCATATCTTCACATTATGCCCCTTCTATTCTATCCTTGGGTGTTCCATGCCAGACTTTTCCTGCAATTTTATCTCCCGTGGCCAAGAACATTTGAAGCCTTTTGAAAATTATTTTACACAGTCTCCTATTTCTACTTAAAAAAGAAACCTGTGAAGTATATTGTGAAATAGAATTAAATACCTAAGCACAGATTATTTTCTTCCTTTTTTGCTGAATCAAAGAAGAATTTCTAAAACCGGGCTCTGTTGATAACCTTGGGAGATTTCACAACAACCATTATGGATGGAATCGTATATTGAAAGGTGAACTGAATGAATCGAATATGAGGCAACTGTCCTCAACCAGACAATAAAGGTGATAGAAAAACAAGATTTTTTTTAAAGTTTACCTTTCATTCAATCAACGTGTTCTTTGGAGTATAAACAGGATGGCTTTGGGATGGTGAAAGGTGAAATGGAACCTTTTTGGTAACTCAGATGAAACATTGAAATTTCTATTCAATAGAAATCAGCACTATTCTCTTATATATTGGCTTAAGACTTTGATCTAGTTCAATAAATAAAGCTAGAATGAGTTTTTTTCTCTCTCTCTCTCTCTTGAAACACTTGGCCCTTCACGTAGAGATTCAGACTCAAAAGAAATGGTAAAATACAAGTAAGAATGCCACTTCTAAACCTCCTGAAAAAGAAGATTCCTTAGCCAAAGAGAAGAATAAAGTGTTAAAATTTCTCACCTCCTCCAGGAAGATTCTGATGTTTACATTTGAGAAGGGAGAGTGACATTGGTGGGGGTGTGGGATGAGGGCGACTCATGGGTACATGAGAAAGCAGAGTCCAATCTTATGTGGCTGGAGAATGGACAGCACTTCTGTCTCTGGAACTCAGTGGTGTTGACATTGAGTTTGTGCCCTTTCACCTTAAGATGTCCTGGAATTAGGACACTGGGTTCCCTTTTCTTTGGGGCCAGTGAGGTGTATCTTATTAGATGGAACCAGTCAATCAGAGAACAATCAGCCCAACCGTTTAGGGGATCATCAGGTATCTGGCTCAGGTCGCTGAAAAACACCACAGTGTTCAGCTGCTGAGACACCTGAGGGAAAATGTTAATGGTCATCTTTAAAATGTGAGTAAAAGCCAATCACACTCACAAACATAGCATTGACTAGAAAACTGCTTCGGCCAGCTATATGTCTAAGATATAGAGAGAACAGTTTGTTGACCAAAAAAGCAGAAAGTCTCTTAAAAAGTAACATTTTCTTGGGGGGTCGTAGGTCCCAGAAACTGGAAACACTTCCAACCCACAGGCAGCAATAAAATTCCTTGAATGAATAGGATAAAAGACTGCAAACCTTGTTATCGAAGTTGGGATTCTGAGCAGTAAATTTATTTTTTTTATAGCAATTTCTTTTTGGAAGCTGAGGATATTTGGAAGATAGTGTTCCCTGCAGAACAGTTTGAATAAACACAAGTAACTTCAGTCTGTGCACCAGAGGACATGAGTGTTATTCACTTGTTCCTGGTTGATGTTAAGATACATAGTTTAGCTCCTTCAGGACAATCTGCAATAAAAATGCAGTGACACCAATAGCAAATGTAGAGAAATGACTTTTGTCATTTACCCTTTATGACACTCTGTCTGCCAAGATGGCTTTCTCTTGGACCTACAAACTCTTGAATTTTCAGTGTTTATGTCCTTACTAATGTTCTTCTAACCCCAGTCCTGGACATAGATGGCTCTTCTTAATTTTTACTTCCATCCTCTTAGCACCAGCCATCTGAGATATTTACTGATCTCTCTGTCCTGTCATTCTTTCTGGCTTACCGAGCCTGAGTCATTTATGTGCATTTAGAGCTATCTTTGGATGCAGAGCTGCTAAAGCACAAGGCAGTCTGATGATGAAGTACCTTACCCATTTATACTTGTATAGAAGAATACGATCCACTTATCTGCAGGGTACTTCTCAGGTAAGGCACGTTGGAGATTTGTTCCTGTGTCGGCCTTTGTGTGCAATTTCTTTGAACTCTTAATCATTCTGGCAGTAAGTGCATTTGACATTAAGCAGACCACACACTGTGTCTTTGCACATAGTGTCTCCAAGTATTTGGAAAAATCTCAAAGTCAATGCTAGAAAAAGCAATGTATAAAACAAGAATGGAGAAACCAAGAAGTCAGTTACTTAGCAAAGTATGCCCAATTATAATATAATTTGCACAGTATGTACCATAAGTACTGCAGAAATAAAGCAACGTTTGTCTCTAGGGAGAGGTGAATGCCTAAACTCAATAGTTTCCTAAGAGCAAACATAAATAAATGTACTGACTCTTAAGACCTTGGCGTAGAGACTACAATAATGAGTTGTTCTGACAAGTCCAAAAAATGTTTCTGTCTCTCCTCTTTCCTATGATTTGGCACCTCTTTTACCTCATATTGATTTGTTCCTCATTTCCCTTGCAACAAAATTTACCTTCTTGTAAACATATCATATGATATTCTTTCCACAAAGACTATTTCTAGAGCTTCTACCATCTTCCTAAATGATTTACTACTTCTTCTTTCCTACCTTTTATAATTCCTCCCCCCACTGAAAAGCCAAAACCAAAACCAAAAATGTAACCAGCACAGAAGAAAATATTACATTTTCCCAAACTACCCAGGGAATGAAGACAAAAGCGGGTGCGGAGTTGTGCATGGACGGCCATCTTGGCTGCACAAGAGGGATAGTACTGGGATTCCTTGCAACCTCCAGTCTTTGTCTCTAAGTCTGTCGTGTAACTGGATTGTTCATAACTGCTCTGTCTCCATTTCCATGTCACGGTGGCTTGACACACCCCTTCCTACTCCTTCCCATCCCTGACTCTTCCCAGATGCTCAGCTACTGCTGAGAGACAGGAGACAAGATGCACTTCCAAGGGGAGCTGGGGGTTCTGAATTCAGCCAATAAAATTTTTTTCTAATATTTATTTATTTGTGTGTGTGTGTGTGTGTGTGTGTGTGTAAAAGAGAGAGAGAGAGAGAGAGAGAGAGAGAGAGAGAGACGGAGCATGAGCAGGGGAAAGGCAGAGAGACAGGAAGACACAGAATCTGAAGCAGGGTCCAGGCTCTGAGCTGTCAGCATAGAGCCTGACACAGGGACCATGAGATCATGACCTGAGCCGAAGCCAGATGCGCACCTGACTGGGCCACCCAGGTGCTCCTCAGCCAACAGAATTGTAAGAAACAAGGCCCATGTCATTATGGATACTTAATCACACTTTCTTTTTTAACATTTAAATTCTGTCTAGTGTTCCTGACTGGAGGTTCCTTTTCTTTTCAAGTGCTAAGGTGTTTCTCAAAGATGAGTTCTAGATCACATTGTCCTCATCATCTTCACCAAGGTATAAGTATTCCTCAGTTGTGCACAGTGCTATTTGAATAAAACATTTGTCTCTTCAGGCAAAATGTATGTTCTGTCTGTGGATTGCATAGCAAGGTACTAGTTTCCGTTTCTGCTTTGTCCTCTCCTCTGGAGGGATCATATTCTTGATTGGGAACTATAAGTTTTGAGAAATTAAGGCTGGGGGCACCTGGGTGGCTCAGTCGGTTATGCTTCCAACTTCGGCCCAAGTCATGATCTGGCAGTTTGTGAGTTCGAGCCCCAGGTCAGGTTCTGTGCTGACAGCTCAGAGCCTGGAGCCTGCTTCAGATTCTGGTCTCCCTCTCTCTCTGCCCCTCCCCTGCTCATGCTCTGTCTCTCTCTCTCAAAATAACAAACATTAAAAAAAAGTTTTTTAAAAGAAATTAAGGGTGAATCGGACAATTTTATCTGGATTATAATCAGTCCTTAAACTATATTAAATGAACTAGCTTTTGAGTTTTAGAACATCAACTCATCACATTCCTCTAGTTTCATGGCTCTAAAACCTGTAAATGTGTCCCAATCCAAATCTCATGTTTTATAAATGAGAAAAACAAAGCCTAGAATGGTTAAGTGACTTACTCAAGGCTACACGGCTACCCTGTAGAAGAAAGTGGATGGCACCTCAGATTTTCTGACTTTTTAATTTACCACCGCATAAATGAAATAATTCTGCAATAGTTCCACAAATAAATATGTAAAGACCATGCATACCTATTGAATATTTAAATGTTCAATAAATATGTAAAGACCATGCATACCTATTGAATATGTTTAAATCCGTCTTCGATGTTGAGAATTCCTTCATGTTTAAACCAGTATATGCTATTTCCATCAGAGCAGAGTAGCTCACGAGTGTCATGAGAATCTTCTAATGCTCTCACTAGAGAAGAGAGCTGACATTTGCTCGGCATTCTGCATTTATAAAGGGCTTTCACACACATGCTGGTGTTCCTCCCTCACTCCAGCCCAAGAGGTTGATACAATTAATAGTTTTCCATTTGAGAGGAGGACACCAAACATTCTCGGGTAGAAATGTTCCTGTTGCTCAAGTCATATAACTTCCAATGGAGACAGACCTTGCTCTAGCTTGGGACCCAGTTAGAGCTTATTCAAAACCAGTGGATATATCTGTACTTTCTTAGCTAGAGAGCCCTGAGGGAGAAGAGAGCTCTAATGGAAGAGGTGTCACAAGAGCATGCCTTGACTGCACATGTTTGCCCCAGTCAGCACTCCTGGCCAAGCACACACGCGGGCTTATGTGTAAGTTTTGACGGGATGGCATTTTAATGATTGGTCCCCAAGTCTCCAACGTTTACGATGATGAATCCTACCTGGTGGTACCCCAGTTTTTAAATTTTAAATTAGATCTGAGGAAAATCAATTATAGTTCCTGTTAAATTATCTTGAAATCTTTTTTTAACATTTATTCATTTTTGAGGGTGAGGGAGACAGAGCATGAGTGGGGGAGGGGCAGAGAGAGAGAGGCAGACACAGAATCCGAAGCAGGCTCCAGGCTCCGAGCTGTCAGCACAGAGCCCGACGCGGGGCTCGAACTCACGGACCGCGAGATCATGACCTGAGCCGAAGTCGGACGCTTAACCGACTGAGCCACCCAGGTGCCCCATCCTGTTAAGTTATCTTTGACGAAAACAGTTTGTAAACAAACACCTAAATAAATATTTTTGCTTGAACTTCTACTTCATGAATCATTTAAGAAATGAACAAAAATCATGGCAGTGTGTTTTTTTTCCTTTGGATGACTTTTATTTCAACTTTTCCATCTTTAAGAACATTTTCAATTATTTACGATCACACTTTATAAAGTTACTTTGCTGCTAGAGCCAAGATAAAGGTACATGTGATTTAGCTTCACGTTTTATTTCTATCACAAGAGGTCTGGTTTCCCAAGCAGGTTATGCTATCATGAGGCGATACTCTAATAATTCTATTGAAGAATATAAAAAACATTAACATTTTTCC
This sequence comes from Felis catus, assembly GCF_018350175.1. NCBI lineage: Eukaryota > Metazoa > Chordata > Mammalia > Carnivora > Felidae > Felis > Felis catus. The sequence continues at coordinate 132,073,988 of NC_058372.1, forward strand.
AAAATGAAGAGAAATGTGACAAAAGTCATTTCAATATGCAAGTTGATTGTGGTGCACTTTGGTGGTTAGTGCTCCTTCTCATAAGAGTCCCAAAAGATAGCCACCTGATAGGAAAATAAATAAAACTCTGACTCCTTTAAGGAGCCCCAATGTAGAAAGACGTATATACCCAACACACTCAGGAAATCAATAATATATCGTTAATGGGAACACTCTGACCCCACAGAGAGCCATCAAAATGATCCCATCAGCATGGAATTGTCAGCATTCATGAATCAACTGGGAGAGCAACAGAAAGACCCCAGCCACGCAGACCAGAGACAGAAGGATGGCCCGGGGAAGGACTGTGAAAAAAAGTGGGGTCTGGCCACCTCCCTCCCTTGCGGCTCCTCTCATGAATACTCAGGGGTCCTGCATCCACAAGCCTCCCGTGCCCCCCTCCTGAACACCTTCCAGTTCCTGCTCCCACCCTCCCCATCTACCTTAGGTGTGACCCCTGGAGGCAGCTGCTGTTAACTTTCTGAGTCCTCTGATGAAAGGAAGCTCTCAGAGGGTCGTGACTGATTAGGGGACAAGTGATCACATGCCTCTGATCACAGACTGTGTCATGTAAGCTTCAGCCCGAAGTCTTAGCCCAACGTGCTGACAGGTGGCAGAGAGTTCTTGACCAATATCTTTGTTCATTGCTAGAGCAAGAAAGCATCGAAAAACAAAAATGAAACGAAACAAAACAAAACAAAACAAAAAAAACTGTAGAAGATCTGAGTTCAAGGGCAGGCTTACCATCAAGTGACTGCCCTGGCGTTGGATAAGCCACTTCAGTTGCCTGTGCCTTTGTCTCCCCATGTAATAAATGAACATTTATTTATTTATTTATTTATTTATTTATTTTAATTTTTTATTTTTGGGACAGAGAGAGACAGAGCATGAACGGGGGAGGGGCAGAGAGAGAGGGAGACACAGAATCGGAAACAGGCTCCAGGCTCCGAGCCATCAGCCCAGAGCCTGACGCGGGGCTCGAACTCACGGACTGCGAGATCGTGACCTGGCTGAAGTCGGACGCTCAACCGACTGCGCCACCCAGGCGCCCCAATAAATGAACATTTAAAGGATGTCCTGTGAGGGAACAACACAGACTGCCAATTATTTATATTCCTGCTAGCATGAGAGGAGTCTCAAAACCATTTTGCATCTCGTACGTTTATTGTGCAAGACATAAATCAGCTATTTGAAGACTACTGCTATTGGTTTCCAATACCGACAGTATAAAACACACACAGAAAATCAGAGGAAATTAATTTTCCTTTTTTGCCTTAATTTTTGTTTCTTTCAAATACAAAGATTCACATATGACTATTGCCCGATGTATGTTTTGCTCTTACAGTTAGTCAATAATTGGTAAAGGAGTAGGGAAAATGCAGGCGTGCAGGAACCAGGAGCTTCTGAGCCATGGGTCCCCCTGGCCCCTTGGGTAGGCAGGAGGGTGAAGTGCACCGAAAGGTAGAGCTCGTCCAGGCAATGGATAGTTTTCCCGTGCGCTCTGCTGGCTCGTGGGCCTGCTTCTTCCCTAGCTGTGCAGTTCAAAACTGCTGATTCATGCTCATGATACAAGCCTAATGACCGTGAACGCACTCTGATTTTTCTTCTTCAGGCACATTTTCTTGGTAACCAGGCTCACGATCGGCTAATGCAGACTGGCTGACTTGAACTGAAACTACAAAAACGCGACCTGCCACTTGGAAGGAACAAAGGACAAAAGACTCCAGGGCTGCCCTTTTGCCTTGGGTTTTCCTTTCCGTGGTGAAGGCACACAGTAAGTGCTCAACAAAGGGATGAGGTTTTCAGGAGAGACCTATGGTGACCATTCGGATTTGCAATCACTCTGAGCTGTGATTCCTTTCATTGAAAATAAACGTCCTTCGAGCCCTTTTAGTAATCTGGCTTTAAGAGACTCTCTGCTGGCTTCTCTCTTTGTGTTAGCTCTGGGTCAGCAGCGTATACTGAATCCAGCGAGGCAGAAAAGTCAAAATTTGCCTTTTCTCAAAATCCGTCTTGGCCGCAACCTGGCCACATCTCGCCTCTGAGTCATATAGGAAAGGTTCATGGGAGGTCACCCTGGTTCCATGGGCTAATTTGGAGTTTTAATGTATTGCTGTTGAAAAAATGCTTAATCTCTTCTTGTCGGCTGGCTGGATGATACAATGATATTACCCCGTGTTGCTGCACAAGATTAAAGTACAGAGAAGCACAGCAAGTCCTCTGACAGCCGGCAGCCGACAGCAGCCTCACCGGAAAGCACAGAAGATTCTGCAGAAGAGCCAGCCTTCTGCAACACACAGATATTCCCAGAAAGACAATTCCGCGCCCAGTTCATTAGGGCCTGCGTTTTCATTGCACTGCTGAGCAGAATGTCAGGGCTGTTGGCTCCTGTTTTCTTAAGGTTCTCCTCCATCTGACTGAGACTCATATTTTCTGACCACAGAGCTGGAATTCACTGTAGCATGAGTGATCTGATGTGAGCCAATCAAAATTCCCCACGTAAATTCGGCTCAGATTTGAAGCCGTTGCTTCTGTTTTGAGATGAGCTTTTTCTTTATCATCTGGGAGTTTATCAGTTAGGTGGGTCTGGCTGAGTCTGTTTTAAGATGCTAAAATTAATAAATATATCACCTGGGGTAATTTCCTGCCCAAAGTTACAACCTCCCTTTGATAAAGAGGAAGATGTTTAGTTTCAATTGGAAAGGTCATAGCCGCTCTGCTAAACTGATTTTAAAAGTGATGTGGTGATAAGCGTAGAAAAGGGTAAAGAAATTCCTTACAAAGCAGAATGAAGATGAGGATTCTCTTTTCTTTTTTTTTTTTCTCTCACCACAGGGGACTAAGATTCAAATCAAAGTCCTGAGAAAGAGGTCATTTTGGGATACAGAGAATTAAAGATTGGCTGTAATGTATTTAGGTTTTTTTTTTATAAACTGCTTATAACTGTTTGTTCCCTTAATCAGTTAGGTCAGCCCCTAGAACAATCTTGACGTGGTTATTACCACTTTATAATAAAAATACTAGACGTGAGAATTTTATTTTCTCTTCTGCATTTTGGAAATGCCAAATCTCGATACCATCTAAACAATGAAAATCCTACTTTATCTTTTAAAGTGATCCAAAGCGAATAATCTAGTCAGAGATCCAAACTATTTATAACCATGGCTGTCAGGTTAGCCCTGGGGCTCTTATTGGATGATAAGCCAGGAAGAGGTAGTCACCATAATGCCTTTAGGTTGCAAGGACTGTCACCAAGTAACACTTAGGGCAGGATCTGAAAGCGGATCACCATGAACCCGGAGTGTTCCAGACATCACCCATGAGGAGTAGCCAGAGCTACATAGTCCCAGACCCAGCAGCCCTTGCATTTGAGACTCTAGTGAAAGGGTTCAGGCAGGAGGTTTTTAGGAGGAAGTCATCTTAAAATTACTATCCTCATTGTATGGATGAGGGAATGAGGCATAGAGCAGTCAGTAACTCCTCCACATTCCAGCAACCAAGGAATCAATTAGAATCCTTTTTTTTTTTTCTGCCCTGTGCCTTAGGATGGACATCCATCAGGTCATTCCACCTCCTTTTGCGAAGGGAGAAGGAGAAATAGGAAATGGGATAAGCAAGCATGAAAGCTGAATTCTGAAGTTAAAGCAAAATCCAAGTTGACACAATAGGAGCAATTTTCCAAAGATCTGTTGTTTGAAGATTGGGAAATAGACATGGGTTCCAGAAAAATCCAAGAAACAAGTTCCATTTGCAAAGCAATACTTGACCCAGAGCGAGGATAGTGACCAAAATTCTGAAAAGTGGATCCTGAGGTATAATCCCTTCTAATAGCTGGCTGGGTTAGCAAAGGAATTAAATTCTCTGTGCACCCCGTGCCCCACCCTTACCCCAACTAAGGAAAGGCTAATTTAATACCTCAAGAGCATGTGTCCATATCCCAAGTGACTGAGCAGCAATAAATGATTAACATGAAAATGGTCAAAACAGCATGCGTCTCATATGACTAATGGAGGGAAAATTTGTTGGATGAAGAGCCTGCTTGTTTGCAGACAGAATATGTCAGAAGAGAGAATCATTAAGGCAAAGATTAGTCAAATATGAAAAAGAGAGCAATGATGACTCAGGCCAGACCTAGCTTTGTCCTGGTAGCACTAACCTCTCTGATCTTGCCCTCAACAATGGACACCTTGTCACCTTCGGTGCCCAGCTCCGGTGAATGCCTTGTTACTCAGAAGGCTCTTATTCCCATTAGAGTATCAGAGCTGTGGCCCAGCTCTGTTCAGGACTCCCACCCCAGGGCAGGTTTCAAAAGGAAAACACACTGCAGAAATGGAACAAGTGAAACTCATAACTCTTAAATAAGAGTTTCTAAAATTTTGCTGTGGACAACAGACTGAAATGAGCAAAAGAGCACGTAATTTAATTGAGCGTTTTATTGAGCAAGTACTATATGTCACTTAACATACCAGAAACTCTCCCTGCTTGCTCATGGAATATTCTTAAGAACCATAGACGGGGAACTATCCCCATTTCACTAGAAACTGAGAATCAAGGAGTTTCAGTTACTGTATCAAGATCAGACAGTCATAAATGAAAGGACTGGCATTCATTTCCAGGTGGGTTTTAATTTCCAACCAATAAAGATACAAAGTGGAATTTATGCACCTATAGCAAATGCACATGATTATTTCAAAATGCCTGATGATTAACTAACATCTTTGTTATAAAATTATAAGAGCTTATCAGAGGCCAAAACTTTTGATGAGGCAAAATTTTCCGTTATAGTACATCTATAATTTTGAGTACAGTGACATATAAACAAGTAGCTCTCAGTGAGAGGAGTCAGGGGAAGGGGAGCACATCAGAATCACTTGTGCAACCAAGTCAAGCACATCTTCCATTCCTATTTCCTCCCCAGCCCACTTCACTTCTGAAGGTCAATGTTATGGGTAGAATGTGTCTTATTCCTTAGAAGTGTTTGCTCGTTAAGAAAAAACAAAACAAAACAATGTCATGATATCACTTTGTAAATTTCCACCCAAGTGAAGGCTTCCATGCTTCTTCATTATTCTATACATACAGGGATATATCGTTCAAGTAAAGGAAGTTCTAGATAATCTGTTCTCAATTTATTTAGGTTCTCATATGTTTTGGTAGCTCATTTGTATCACACACAATTCTCCATGCAACCAATATTCTCAGCATAATATGAATAATTTATATCTCTTATTTGCTTCACTATCATACTCTGCACACACATATAACTTCATCAGCGTACTGACATATGATCAGATTAGAAATAGAGTAAGTTACTTCATTAGAAAATAGCAAAACTCCTAAGGATGCTATAGGAAATGATTTCAGTGAATCTCTCCACCTTATCATCTATTCAAAATTGATATATTATTGAGTGCCTTTAATATGCCAGTTGGTGGGGGCTTACCAGATAAATAGAATTTAACCCCTTGTTGGGATACTCATTTGCTTATTTTGGAGACACCTCTTGCAGACTAAGGATGTACTGCACGATACTAACAATATTCAGAAACATTGAAATAACTGTTGGTTCACTCTTGAGTGACTCTGTTTATTGGAAATAAAGCATTCATGTTTTTCAGGTGACACTTTTCCAGATGTCAGCATTTAGTAATAATTATTAGTGATAATTGAAGTCACTAGCACTTATCTTGTTATGTAGGCTAAAATTTGGGCTTTGAAGAGTATTGGATTGGTGAAACCATAATGAAAACATGAACCAAACATATTGAAATGGGCCCAATGGACTCTAAATGCTTTAATGGTGCCGGTTGAGGGAACTCATAGTAAAATTCTGACTTGTAGGTGTATCTATACCTGCAGCCTGAACTATACTACCCATGACACCAGAAGAATGAGAAAGCATCTGGGACCGGGAATCTTAAGGACTGCATCCAAATCTCAGTTTGCAACTTTAGGAACCACAGAGAAGTCACTTAATCTCTCTGAGTTTCTATTACTTCATCTATAGAGTACAGGAAATAATGGCTCTGCCCCTATCACTGGGATATTACAAAGATCAAATGATCTAAAGTTTGTAAAGTGTTTCAGAAACTGTGAAATGATATAATATAAAATATTAGTGTCACAAAATTTTTCAGAAACTGTAAAATAATGTGTTAACTTAAAAATATTAGTTTTGTTGTTGACCTCAGAATGTTATTTTTAATTTTATAACCATATTTAAGTTTATTTACTATAATATGCTTGCTCATTATAAACAAGATTCAGAGAAGAGGCAGTGTAGTATAAAGGCAAGAACTCAAGGCTGGAATCAGCTGACCTTGCATCCCAGTTACACAATTTATTGGCCAAGATTCTTCGGCCACGTTGCTTCTCTGAACCTGTTACTTCATCTGTAAAGCATACATAATAGTACTTACCTATATTAAAGGATATAATGTATGCAAAGCAGGTGGTAGAGTTGCTCAGTCAGTAGACACAATCAATGAAATTACTTCTATTATTACGAAGTTATAACGATCTTTGTTTTCCCTACTATCCATAGTTACAAATGTCCATCTGGCTCAAGGATTATATCATATTCTTCATATCATATCATATCAATTTTGTAGTGTCTTCAGTTTTTTTTTCTCAATCCCTTCCAAAAGCAAAGGATTCACAACTACCATTATTATGAAAATGTATTTGATATGCGATTAACAAGTTAGCGTTACAGTTATTTTCTTATGCTAGAGGTTATATCCTACTAAGATACCTGCACAGTAAGTCTAGTTTGAAAAGTAAAGCAAGAGGAGGGTCATGTGCGTTTGGAGACAAACTCTTATCAAGGTGATTCTTGTTGACATTATAGCCTCACTTTCATACTTGTTATTTTATATTTTATTTTTCTTGAGATGAATGTTTTGAAAATATTGTCCCACCTGAAAGAATCTGGTAATTGGTAGGATGAAGGTCTGTCTGAGAAGAAAAACACTGCTGAAAAAAACCTGATTTACTATCATGACTTTTATTCATTTTTAATACAGAATTTCATGGCTCATCAAGGAGTAAACCAGTCTATCATAAGATGTTGTCTTTTTGTTCATTTTAGAGATTTCCCTGCTTTTACTGGGTATGTGCTTTTGAAAACTCAACACTGTTTAAAAAGGAAGGAGCTGGCACTCTTTTCTCTTTCCCTTCTTCTTTCCAAGTTCACTGTATTTGCCCTTGAAAGTCCCTCTCACGGTTTTATCAATTCCTCCCTGCAGCCCATATTATTGTCATAGCTTAGTAACTATCATCATTTCATATTACATTTATAGTTCAGCTAATGTGATAGAATGGTGTCCACGCCAGAATCTCTTAATTTCTTTTTCTCTCCTTTACACAACTGAATACTGGAACCAAATGCTCAGTCAAATAGCTTTCTTATGTAACTAACAAGAGGTAAGTGTTTTCTTTTCTTCCTTTCTCACCCTTATTCTCTATCTCCCTTTGAATTTATAGAACTGGCTTTAATTATAATTTAACAGTGTTCCCAGGGCACATCAGTGATTCTCCAGACAGCTCAAACTGACTCGTGAGAGGACCTTGCTTTTCAAATTTGATGTTAGAATAGCCAATATGTTCCTAGCAAGAACTGACTAAGCAGTTGACTTATCTGTTTCCAGTTAGTTTCCATTTCCCTGTTTTCTGATCATGAACACTAACATTCCTTGCTATTACTGGTCCCCTAGGGATCCTTCTAAGCTCCCCCTTTCGCTATTTAAATACTTAATCTGTGGATGAGTTGGGGAGAAGCCTTTAATTAAAAAAAACATTTCACTATTTAAACCTACTTTTCCTTCCAGCTTATGTTGCAGCTTCTGAAATGAAGGTCTTGAACCTCATGTCAAGGAGGGCCAGATATTTATTCTCAAAGCATTTCTTAGAAAGCGAAAAGTATAGCTATAAATAAATGAAGAGAATAGGAAGATGGGGAAGAGAAAGGTATTATGTTTTACATGTTCTTCTGTTTCCTCTGATCAAATCTCTGCCAAAGTGTTTAAAATAAAGTTATATAATATGAATTTGGCTACTGTAACCAAGTACTAGGACCACCAGCAGATTCTCCATTTCTTTAATTCCAAAATAATAGAAATTAAGGGCTCCAGAATGATGCTAAGAGCTTTAAATAAATCAAAAAAGGCAAAGTATTAATTAGAAATAATTGTGTGTGTGTGTGTGTGTGTGTGTGTGTGTGTGTGTGTGTGTGTCTGTGTGTGATCTCATTGCCTTCTCTGGTCTAAAACTAACTAAACATAACAATAATATTTTTATAGTAAGTGAAAATATTCGTTTTCAGTTTATTTAAATTGTCAAAATGTTTTTATTGGGCCAAATTGAAACTAAGGTTTTGGACCTACTATTAAAATTCTAACAGAATTTAAAACTGTGAAGGTGTTGTTCACATATAAGTTCATATATGAATGAGTAAACCTAAAAGCTTTAGTTTTCAGTGTCTATTCTGAATGTTCATGGTAATTGTACTCTAGCATTTATTCAATTATTTGCTCACTTGACATACTACTAGATGAATATGTACTAGAGGAGGGAGTAGGTTAAGGAAAAAAAAATTAAAGGAACTTTGAGGAACTCCAGGCAGAGAGTAGCACATGAATGGAGAGGTGAAGCAACCTGCCATTTATGATGATTATCTTGATTTCTCTACAGCATAGAAAGAGGATCACAGTTGACATCAATGAGAGACAGAATGTAGATGGCTTTCTATGCCATACTCTGGAACTTGGCTTTTGTCCCTTTTTCATAGGTAAGGGGGGAAAACAGATACATTTTGAGCAAGTGAATTTCACATATTATTGAATTTCTGTGGATAGTCGCAGTGACAGCAGTGTGGAGGGTGTCTTGAGAGTGTACGAAACTATAGACAAAAACATATCAGGAGAGACCATTGCCATAGTCAAGGTGAGAGATGAGAAGGGCCTGAATCAAAACTAGAGAAGTGGGGATTTACAAAGACGTAATTTATAGGATTTAGTGAGGGTTATACATCAGAGATGAAAAAAAGACACAAGTCTACGTTTTTTGGCTTGAACAGCTTGGTGAACTCCTAAAATGAAGAATGCAGAAGGAAACATAGGTTTGTGGAAGACGATGAGGTCAGTTTTGGACACGTTGTGAAGTGTATGAAACATATCTCAGTAATAGACGATTGAGTCACTTAAGTCTCAAGCTCAAGAGGGAGAGGCCTGAGATGCATGAAAAGATTTGTTTGTCAGATTTGGAAGTCAACAGATAGATGATGTTAAAACCCAGAGAGTAACGAGCTTGCCCAGAGAGAGCCTAGTTGGGGGAAAACGTCCTAACAACAGAGCCCTGGAGAACAAAAACACTTTAAACCATCATTAGAAGAAGAGAAATTAGAAAAGAAGAATTTTTTTTAATAATAAGGAAGACTACCAGGAGAGAGTCATGATTTAGAAGGGAAGGGAAAATAAACAATTTCAAAATTAAACAAGATGAGGACTGAATTATAATATTGTCTTCACCCGTAACTTTGTCATTGATAAACTTTGCCAGAGCAGATTTGTATAGTAGATTTCAGAGGTTATGACCAGTAAAATTTAATATATACCAATTTTATCAATGGATCAATTCTAAAAATTACACAGAAATAGCTCATTCAAAAGAACAAGTTCATTAAAAATGACAGTATTTTCGGGGCGCCTGGGTGGCACAGTCGGTTAAGCGTCCGACTTCAGCCAGGTCACGATCTCGCGGTCCGTGAGTTCGAGCCCCGTGTCAGGCTCTGGGCTGATGGCTCAGAGCCTGGAGCCTGTTTCTGATTCTGTGTCTCCCTCTCTCTCTGCCCCTCCCCCGTTCATGCTCTGTCTCTCTCTGTCCCAAAAATAAATAAATGTTGAAAAAAAAAATTTTTTTTAATGACAGTATTTTCATATGCTATCTATAAACATTGTTTTAGAAATATTTTGCTAAAATAAAAATCCTTCAAATTAAAAAAAAATCTGATTAATATAATTGTATTTTGGGAGTATGAAGCCACACTTTTGGCCATGATGGCCAATGGATACTGGACTATCTGTACACAACCAGAATGCTAAACAAAATACATAAAAATATATAAAATAATGTTTTTAGACATTGGACAATAGGCAGCACAAGGCAGTATCTCTAAGGGAATGGAAACAAGAAAGAAGTGAGCTCTTTTTCACGACCTAGGTTTTCTAACAGAGGCAGAGGCAAGAGGAGAAATCCATGCAAAGCACAGAGATCTCACTAATCAAGAGTTTGGAGAGGTTGGGGTATTTGGAATAGCAGGAGAGAAGGGAGTACACTCAGCAAGGGCCCTAGAAACCTGCACAGGGTTATCCTTGAGACTTGGTGTAATAAAAAGTTGTCCATGTTAGGAACATGTCACAAGGTTGATATAACTACCAGAGAACTATAAATTCAGCCATTGTTGGAGCCTGCACAGAACTGTACTACATTCCAATTCCAACCAATCTGGGTAAGAGACCTCAATGCGCACTATGAATATTCAGTGGAGATCAGAGAAAGACCATGACCTAGGATAAGGCCTAACCTAGCTGGACAGTAGAATATGCTCTGGACCAACCTTAACCAAGCTTAAAAACAAATGTTGAAAAGATCAAGCTGATTCCCACATAAGTAGATTTCTGACCAAAACAAACTCAATGCTCTTTAAAGGAAGATAATAAAATCCAGAATTTCAACAATTAAACATTCAAAATGTCCAGCATCCAGCATATACATACATATATATTAATATTATATTATAATTATATTATATATTTTATACATATTAATAGACATGCAATGAAACAGGGAAATATGACCTATAACTCTAAGAAAAATCAATCAATAGAGATAGGCCCAGAAATCATTGAGGTGATGGAATCGGTAGGCAAGGTCTTTAATGGCTGTTATAAATATTTTCAAGGATTTAAAGAAAATTAGGAGCAAAATGAGAGGAGAAATTGAACCGATTTGAAAAAATACAATTTCTAGAGTTGAAAAACATAATATCTAAAATTAAAAATTCACTGGTTGAGCTTAAAAGCAGATTAGATTTGGGGCACCTGGGTGGCTCAGTTGATTAAGCGTCAAACTCTTGGTTTCAGCTCAGGTCATGATCTTGTGGTTTTGTGGGATCAAGCTCCACACTGACAGTGCAGAGCCTGCTTGGGCTTTTTTCTGTCTTCCTCTCTCTCTGCCCTTCCCCAACTCGTGCTGTCTCTGTTTCTGTCTCTCTCTAAATGAATAAATGAACTTAAAAAAAAAAAAAAGCAGATTGGATGCTATAAAAGAAATGATCAGTGAGCTTAAAAGCAGAAAAATAGACTCAAAATAGAAAAACTGAGAGAACAGACTTATACCAATAAACTAGATACCTTAGATGAAATGGACAAATTTCTTTAAAAAGTAAGTTGTTAAATCTGACATAAGAAAAAGGAGAATCCAAATTGTCCTATGTCAATTTAAAAAATTTAATCCTTAATTTACAATCTCACAAAAATAAAAACAAAAAATCAAGATCTGGATGGTTTCACAAAATTTTATCAAATTCTTAAAGAAGAAATAACCACAATCATACCTACAAGGAAATAAGGAAATAAACTTAGGGAATACTTCTCAGGAACTACATTACAAGATAGTGAAAATAATTTCAACAAGGACTTACATAAGTTCTTAGAAAAGAGAAGCAAGAAAACATATGTGCATGGAACAGTAAATAAAAATAGACAATATCACAGATTAAACAAAGATGCCACAACCATGGAGTGCCTTCAGTTCCAAATGAGGGAGTTTTAATTTTATTCCATAAGCAGTTGTAAAGTCAATGAAAGTTTTTGAGCATGGGAGTGGCAGGTCAAATAGAGATTTTGCAATCTTGATTTCATAAAAGCTATTCAGACTGAAGGGAAGTTTAGTGATGGAGAAAAAAGGAAAAATCCCTTCAATGGCTTGGAATGTTTCTTTGGGAATGGAAAGAAAGACACAGTGCCCAGAGGAAGCGTCAGGGTAGATTCAAAGAACAACAGCTACAAATCTAATCACATTTTCCAAATATTAAGGTAAAAATATATATTAGCTAGTCTGGATTCCAATTCTTAGGCTCAGGAAGAACCTCATATGGGATGTAATTTTACTGATGAAACCTCACTATGAGAAGATAAATATTATTTCAATTTATGCCATGTCCTTGGTTGGAAAAGACACTTTTAAATTTGGTACTAAATGTCTACATAGGAAAATTCAGGTAAGATGTATGAAGTTCTCTACCACAATTTTTAAACATGGAGCTAGTTTCAAGTAAATTTACAATGGGAAGCAATTGTATATTGTACATTTACAGGATTTTTAATTGATTTATGAGGATGGATTTATCTACTGAATTTGAAAATAATACTGATTAAATTAATTACATTTTATGTCATCCAAAGTTTTATCTTTTTTTCTCTCAAGATGGAATCTGATGAATGCATTTTTCTCTCCTCAACCAGTGTTCACGTACACATATCTCCGAGGGAGCATCTAATTCTCTGTGAATGTTATCAGGGGACTAAGGCAGACAAGAATTTGATATGTTTGATTTTCCAGCAATAAACAAATCATAGTGAAGAAAGCAGCAATTAGCATTGTGAATTTGTTAACACCACAATTAATATAAAAGAATTTTCATGACAACCAGCCTAAAGAAAGACTTGCTGTTTTTATAGTAGTATTCATTAAAGAAAAAAAAAAGCCAAAACAAATAAAAAAATTTAAGAGATGTATAGTTAAGGGATGCAGGATTTTTCTGAATGCTTTTAATTTTGCTCATTTGGCTGAATATAGAAAATTTTCACTTGTTCATCCATTCATTTATTCAGCAAGCATATGCTGAGCACTGCTCTCTGGGACACTGCAATAGTTAGAAGTTCCAGAGTCTACCACAAGGGGAAGAAGGACATGTACTCATGTAACTACAGACAATTACTTCAGGTAATATTGTAAGCAAAAGCTTCCCTTAAAACTTTCCCCTCTGCTTGAAAACACTTCTTTTCAAACACCGTGGAAGTGAAAGGATGTATGAGATCTTAAAGTTTCTGTTTTACTCTTCAAGTTAAGTCTCACACATTTTAAATATTTTCCTAGCCTGGTGCAAGCATCCTGTCCTTAAGAATTCATGTTACACAAGACTAGTGAACATTTATTGGTTGACAAACACTGGGATAAGAGCTGTTCCTTCCCTGGAAAATCTCACGGACTAATGGTAGGATGCCTCCTGTTTGCATTGCACTTTACAATTTACCAAGGGATTTATTTTTTAACCTATTTGGTCTCCACAACATCCTGTGAGTTTGGCAGGCAGTCAGTTCTATTTTTTTAGAGATAAACTAGAGCTCTAAGACTTTGTGTTTGTACTGCTGGTGAATGGTGGAATCAAGACATGTACATGAATCATCTAATTCCTGATCAAATGTTCTTTCAAACTCAACACCCAGTACATATATGGTGTGTATATGTGTATGTGTCATATGTGTGTGTATCTATCTATCTATCTATCTATCTATCTATCTATCTATCTATCTATCTATCTTCTATTATCTATCTATCATCTATCTCATAGGAAATGGGGTTAATGTAAATACCTCCCTTTCAAGTTCTCTGTCCCACATAATTTGTGGTTATGGAATGGTGAGTTCAGGAAAATATTTTCTTAAGTGAGGTCTCTCACTATATTCAGTTACAACTCTATAGTCAGGCATCTTGTGCAAGGAGTAGCATTAGCTTTATAGTTATATAGGGTCACTGAATGTCAGATACATTTGTTAACCACACTGTGTGTATTAAATCCATTAAACATCAGGACAACCCTAGGAAATAATTTCTCTTTTTATCCCCATTTTATATATGTATGTGCAAACTCCCTTTATATATCAAACACAGAGAAATCAACGAACTTGCCCATGGTGATACAACCAAAAAGTAATCTCAGGCAATGTGTCTCCAGAGCTAACCCTATCATATGTGATGGCATTTAAGAAGGAAATAATCTCATTAGCCAGGTTCAATGTCTGACACAGACTTCAGTGGTTACATTTTAAAGCAAATATTAGAATATACTGTATATTACATATAAGGTGCATTTCAAACCCCTGCCTGATAACATTTTAGCATGGATTGTTTAAATGTATTAGCTGGTTGCTAGTTACATAGCTTAGCTATTAGAATTGGGTCACAGGGCAGAAACATTTTAAGGTGGATGAATGTAGAATTATCAAAAACATGAAGAAACTTCTAGAAGACTAAGACAATACAGGGGCTATTGTAGAGGAGCACTTGGAAGCCAAGGGGGTGCTGTGAAGACACTGAATGCTTAGTCTGTGGCAGAAGAGGGTATAATGAGCCCAAGAGGAAAAACCAATGTCAATGGACATCTCATAAGGAGTTCTCAGTCCAGAAAGGAAGGCAGATATGTCATATACAATTATACTATCTTGAAGTATATGTTCAAATGGAGATGTGTGCATGATTCAAAGAAGTTTTGGAGGAATGCTAATTTACCAGGATGGAAAGAAAGGTCACGAAAAAGGACATTTCTGAGGAGACAGCTCCTAAAGAATGGATGGATCAGGCAGAAAAGGAGGTATAGTAGGTAATTAGTGCAATGTTTCGATTTCTAAACCATTCCAAAGTATTTTGAAAGTATAAAATGCTTGAGGCATTTAAAAAAAATTACCGTTTATTTGTTTTTAAGATAGAGACAGCATGAGTGGGGGAGAGGCAGAGAGAGGGAGACACAGAATCCAAACGAGGCTCCAGGCTCTGAGCTGTCAGCAAAGAGCCTGACGTGGAGCTCGAACTCATGAACTGCAAGATCATGACCTGAGCTAAAGTTGGACGCTTAACCGATTGAGCCACCCAGGAGCTCCAGGGCATTTTAAATGAGGAATTAAACATTTTATTTTACTATTAAAGATAGTATATTTAAAGAAATTGTTTAAATAATTGATAATAGATTCTTTTCTGCCACAAGTTTGAAGAAATAACAAGCCACTGATGTGGCACTAAGTGTGTAAGAAATTGGGGAGAAGCTTTCACTGCAGCAAGTAATGAGGAGGGTAGAATTCAATACATTTCTATTATGTAGTAGTTTTTTGTTTGTTTGCTTGTTTGTTTATTTCTCCTTGGTGTTTTATGCCCACTTACAGATGAGAAAACAGAAGTGTAGAGAAGTATTTGCTACCATTAAGTGATAAATCCAAAATCTGAATCCAGACATGTCTGCCAATTCCAAAGTTCATGCTCTTTGTAAGATATCATTTGCTCCATTCACCCAGACCTTTTCACTCTAACCTCCTCAGGAAATACAGATATGAAGGTTCTATCAAAGACCTAAATGAACCACTGCAGCAATGTTCAGCAAACCCATGCTCAGGATTGGCCTCTGAGAGGAAGGAATCAGGGGATTGCCAAATCTCTCTTCTTCCTCTTTCATGTTCTTAGTCTTGGTAAGATTTGAAGCCAGATGTTCCTTTTGTTGCTATCTATCTATCAGCTCTGGATATCTGATAGAGGTTGTAGGATGAGGGAGAACAAAGGAAAGAGGACTGTGTGGAATTTGGCTATGTGTAAGGCTTTAAGGTAAAAGGGGAAAGATCATGGGATTTCCACTTTGCCCAATGGAGTTCTCCAGAGCATGAGAGCAGAGGAGGCTTCAAAGCAAAAGTTCCAGGTAGGAAAAAATCTGAATTTATTTGTATTAGCACTTAAGTGCGATTATAGGTGGCTGGATAAAGCACAAATCTCATAGAGGTGAGGGTTCTTTAATGTACCTCATCAGAGAGAAGAATGGTTGTGGCAGCAAAAATGAATGCAGCTGGTATTCCCACTTCTTCCTAGCGTCATGAAGGGAAAGAGAACATTCAGCTCTTTGGAAAGGAGACCTACCCAAGTGGAACATCAGAAGGGAGCAGAAAGGATGTGCATTGGAACCAGGGTTGACTGGAGATCCAAGGAAGTGGTAAACGTCAAGGGAGTTAATGAGAAGGATGCCAATCACCAGGTCAAGTCTGTTTTTACTACCTCTTCTCAGGCTCTTAGTCACTTTCTTATCTAGCATTCACTTCTCTCTCCTCTTACCAGGACCATGATTCTGCTCTCTGAAATCTATAACAGCTTTTTTTTTACTTACAGACTGACCCATGCTTACCCAGCAGGCATTCAGTATGCTCCACAATGTGGCACAACTTCTCTTTCCAACCTGGTCTTCTACTCTTACTATGGGAAATCTCATTAAATTGGTGTATGCCCCATTGGTGTATGCCTCAAAAGTATTTATACTTTTGTGCTTTCCCATCTCTGTATCTTTGCTCTCTGTGTTGCCTCTACCCAAATGCTCCTCTCCCTTTTCCCCACTCTTCCGGCTGAACCTTAAACACAGTATGAAGTGCACAAAAGTTGTCCCATAGGGCCTGATCAAGGTTACATCTTTATGTCTCATTTCCTTTATAATTTGTAAACTCTTGAAGGTCAATAAAATATCCATATATCCTATTATTCCAAGGCATAATTCTTTGTACATAATAGGCACTCAATATATAACTGATAAATTAAGATTTTAAAAAGATATTATGATTCTATTAACTAAGGAGATCTGGAAGGATCATTTGCTAGCATCTAGTCTAACGCCTTCCTTATAGAGATGAGGAAACTAAATCCCAAGGAAGTTAATGATCTTGATCTGCATAATAACTACTTGAGCCACAGCCAGCACTAAGAATAATAGCTAACATCATTTGACTACCTACCCTACACCAACCCCAGCTATAAAACTTTCCTTATTTCAACCTTTTTAACCTTTAACTATCCTATGAGGTACTCAATAGCTCATTTAATAGG
The DNA here is from genome assembly GCF_018350175.1 of Felis catus. Classification (NCBI taxonomy): domain Eukaryota; kingdom Metazoa; phylum Chordata; class Mammalia; order Carnivora; family Felidae; genus Felis; species Felis catus. Next base: position 132,090,935 of record NC_058372.1, read on the forward strand.
AAAATAGAGTCATGCAGAAAGACAGAGTGATTCCAGTCTTGACTGATTCCAGAGTACACGTGCTTAACCATAACTCCTTTCAGCTGGAACCTTCTGTCAATCTAGTCCTCATTCTACTCTGCCATTCTATTTCCATTTGTTAGCGCAGCAGGGTATGCAACTATTGGCTGACCCTGGCCCTTGCTATAAAATGAAAGACCTGTAAAAAACCCACAACATGTAGGCATTCACTGACATTAGTAATAAAGCTAATAAAATTAAGCTAGTTCAATCCAATAACAATGTGATGCTAGTTGAGAAATGAAGTGTAGACCCTACTTAGCAAATTTAGTATTTTGGTCTCTACAATTTAGTTTTCTTTACAGCAGGTAACAAAGAGACCCAATAAATAGAAGTAGCATTGGCTATTCTAAATCCACCATTTCTGCAATTTTTTACTGTTATCTACTTGAAAGGAAAAAAATATATACCATGGAGGTTTTGGGGTTTATGTTTCAGTTGGTAACGACGATGATGATGGTGGGAACAATTTCTCAGTTCCATTTTTTTTCTATGTATGAGTAAGCTTATTTTCTAAAGCTTCAGAAACCAAAGCCTGTCTCAGGCAAGCCTATTTTAAATTGCTTTATGCTTAGTTTTCCTTGCTAATTAAATTCCAGTTTATAATTTATTACAGCGTTCCCTTTTCTCATTCACTGTATTTCTGTGTGAGCTATTTCTAGATGAGAAGTTTGAAATTTTCTCAAGGAAATATAAACCTTGCCTTTTTGTTAATTATAAGAGTGGCTGTGACCACAGGATAATTCTGGAAAAGCAGTGCTTTGATTTTCTCTAAAGTTTTACATTCGTAGTTAAAATCTACAAATCTTGGAGGTTACCCTACCCAGACTCCATTCCTAGACCCCACCCTTGTCACAACATCTTCTTTAGATGGCAGCCTCTGCTTCCCCAGAGCAGCCCAAGAGACCATCCAGAAATACAAACTTATTCCTCTTTCTCTACTGCAGACAGCCCTTCTGTCTCATTATCCACTCTCCTTATCATGACAACTTCTTCATGACTTGGATGCTTTGTTTTCTCCAGCCTCCTCTCTCACCACCTCAGGTCCTAGCAATCAACTCACCAACATGTTGCAATTTTTGCAATAGAAAATCTAGAGAACAAATCTAATACTTCTTCCTCATGACCATTTCTCAGGTATTTAAGTAACAACTTTGTGTCACCAAAGTTTTCTGTTTTCAGGATTCATTTCTCTGATCCTGGCCATTCTTCAATAATTATGCTCTAATGTATACATGTCTTGGTGAAGTCTGTTAAAACTGAGTTCAATATTTTGATATGGTTTATGTTCTTCAGAGAACAATAAGCTTTTGCTTTTCTCATTCCATACACTAAACTTTCATTTATGGAAAACAAAATTTCGCAAACCTTTTCAGTATCCACATCTACTCAATTTGTACTAGCCAACTAAAACTTTACACTGATTTTCATCATATTAAAATTCCCAAAATCTGTTATTTGCATTTATTGTTTTAAACATAGATACGATAATTTATATTAATTTCTGTTGCATTGCATCTCATTAATTTTTAACTTTTAATTTCACCCTATTGAAAATGTTTATCGTTCAGAATCCTATGTTTGCATCATTCAAAACTGGATAAATTCGGGGTGTCTCGGTAACTCAGTCTGTTAAGCTTCCGACTCTTGATTTTGGCTCAGGTCATGATCTCACAGTTTGTGAGTTTGAGCCTTGCATCGGCTCCACGCTGACAATGAGGAGCCTGTTTGGAATTCTCCCTCTTTCCCTCTCTCTCTGCTTCTCCTCTTCTCTCCCTCCGCCCCTCCTCTCTGTGTCTCTCAAAATACATAAATGAACTTAGAAAAATAAAATTGGATAAATTGGCTATCTTTGTCTTCATTCAAGTTATAGATTAAAATGTTGAAAATCACAGGGCCGAATACTCAGTTTGTGGGTAGCTGTTATATTACTATGATTAAAGTCATATTTTACCATCTCTTTCATGAAGTTTAGAGACTTGACAGACACACTCTTCTCAAGAATATCAAATCACATTATGTAGTCTTGGTGAAACCATGTTAGCTCTTTGTGATCCCAAAGCACGCTTATAATCATAATTCTTTTGGAAAGTCCGTTAAACATTGAAATCATATACATGACCCTGGAACAGATCTCTTTCCTTTCAGAAAACTTAAAAGAGAAAAATGACGGAAAAAAAAATTCTGAGGAACCTCCTCTACATTCCATAAGTTTTTGAAGATAATATATAATGGCTCTACAGTCATATTAGCAACTATTTATTATGAAAGAAATATGATCTAATCCTCTCTTCACTGTGTTGCTATTTGGTGTTTTTCTTAACCATGGTGACTTTACTCTTTCTAATGTGAAAATTCTTTCTCTTGATAGAGAGGATGAAAGTAAAACAGGAGTTCAATTTTTAAAGTCTGAATGGTTCTGATGTAATTTTATCCGTATTTGCCCAAATCACATTAAATGAGAGTTGAAGACTGCTCAGAATTATTAAGAAACATTAACTTTTTAAAGTCAGCCTCCTCCAGCAGAGCTTCCAAAGGCCATACTCTGTCCTCTATCAGCCCCTAATTTCCCCAGGCTCATTAAGGAAGGTCTTATGGGCTTTGCACATGTGCTTCTGAATGCATAGATGGATGAATCCTTTGATTTTGGGTGGTCAGTCATGCTCCTTTGTCAGAGCCACTCCTGCTTTCATGTCCTTCTGCCTCCTATGTTGTTCCTGTCCGTAGTGTCACAGTCCCAGCTTGTCATCCTAAAGCCTTCTACTACCCTGCCATGGGCTGTCGGTGCACTTCCCAGGTTACCATGGTTTCTATGGTTTCTCCTGGTCCTGCTCCTGACTACTCTGATGTCACTGCTGATTCCTTGCCTTGTCTCCTTGACACAAACAAGTCATCTTGCTGAAGTGAAGAAATGCCTTGTTCTCACAGCAAGCTGTGTGGGAGTATGTTATTACTTCCTCTACTTCCTGGGGTTCTCACACAAATCCTGGTAGATGAAGGTGATGATAATCTGAGTAGTACACACCCAGGCATATTCCAATCTCTCCCTCCCTTTTGACAGAGGCTCATTATATTTCAGCACACTCCTGGATCTAAATTCCTACTACACTGGGTTCAGAATAATCCAAAGTACACTCCCTACCTCAAGGTCAGCTTACTACCAGCATTAATTCTACCTGCAATTTTAACTCCTTGCCATGTAGCTTAACATACTGACAGATACCAAGGATTATGGCATAAACATTTTTATGAGGCCATTATAGTGCCTACTGCATCCACTACCCTGTTGGCTATGCCTTTGCTCTAACAAACAGAAGGCTGCCTGATCCCAGTGCAGCCACTTGAATGTACTACCACAGGGCACTTGAACTTTCTTAGGCATGACCAAGGCACCAAGTTCTCTGAAACATTCTACTTCAAGGAACACATTTCTGAGTGGTTCTCTCCATGGCACCCAACTTGGAATGTTACTGTATCTCTCTTTCATCCTCTTAGAAATAATAGGTTTTATAGATTCTCTCTCCAATCTCTGACCCTTTCTTATAATCCTTCACCTGGACTGATAGGTGTAAAACCATTTCTATAGCATTTTCTTTATAATTCCTGTAAAAGGAAATACATCTTAGAACTATTTTAGTATTTGAAACTCACTTCACTGGCATCATAACTGAAATGTAATTTTTAACATCTTGTTACATGGTACATTCAATTGTTTGCTATTATAAATGATTCTGCAGGTGAATGTTCTTAAATACGCATCATTTCACAGATGTTCAAGATGTTAGATAAGTCCAAGAAGTGAAGCCAATGACCAAAGGTCCCCATTTTGACTTCTGATGGGTATTGCTAAATTGATGTTTATACTCCTACGTACAGATATGCACTAATTTACACCCCCAGAAGCAAATAATTGAGGGAGACTGTTTTTCCACACTACTACTAACAAGACATAATGTCTATTTGGTGATGCTAAAACATATTTTATTGCATTTCCCTTCGTGATTAGAAATGGGCATGCTATGATCAAGAACTATTTGCAATTATAGGTGTTTCCTATGTTTTTCTTTTTTTTATGTTTTAGAATGTAGAATATTCTGGTAATTTTTAACTGACTTTTGAGAATTCAAGTAGCATGAAGCCTAAGTGTGGTTGGAATTAATCTTGAGAATCTCCCCAAGGGAAAGAATCAGGAAAAAGGAATGTGAGGCAACAAGTGTCAATAACCAGAGTCCCAGAATCTTGGAATCCTCTGATCTCTCTGAATCTTACTTTGACCACTTCCAGCATGAAAGTAATAATCATGAAGATTTTCTTATGACTCTAGGATTATCTCTTTCTCTCAGTGGAGGATACAGAAGTGGAGGTTCCATTGCAAAGAATGTGGAGGAAGTTTCTCTTTGATTGGGGCTCAGATGGATAAGGGCAGGGTTAATATTACAAGATCCTGAATTAAGAAGGAATATTCTTTTTTAAAAATTTTGTAAATATTTTATTTATTTTTGACAGAGAGAGAGAGAGACAGAGCATGAGCGGGGGAGGGGCAGAGACAGAGGGAGACACAGAATCTCAAGCAGGCTTCAGGCTCTGAGCTGTCAGCACAGAGCCCGACACGGGACTCGAATTCACAGACTGCGAGATCATGACCTGAGCCAAAGTCGGATGCTCAACTGACTGAGACACCCAGGGGCCCCAGGAAGGAATATTCTTAAGAACACTGGCATATAAACAATCCTTAAAATGTGCAGAAATTCCTAACTCCAATTTATTATATTCAAATGGATAGGAAACAGATAGCCAAACTATTTAGGCCTATTTTCAATGAAAAAACGTTAGGAATCTGTAAGTATCAAAATAATATTGATGCCTACTTACAAAACCTTAAATTTTGTGTTCTTTCTTAAGTTGGATAGAATGACTATAATGTTTTATGTGTTATTTCAGATGAACATTGACATTCAGTGCCCTTTAGTGTGGGATCTTTCACAATTCAAGTTCTATATTGAGCATATAATTTATGTCCAATGACACGCTCTCTTGAACTGCTGAAGGAAAAAGGCTCCTTCCCTGTGGAAAATATAGGGCCAGGAAATGAGAATTCAGATGTCAGGTATCTTGATCTATTTAGAGAATCCTCGATTCTGATAATCCAAGTAAATGAAGTTTTGTGACACTATTTAATGGTGATTAAAGTTGGGCCAAAAAATGTCCCAAGGACAGAATAATTTACCATGTTTGAATAAAATTTTTGTTTGTTTTCAAGGCTGTAGCCCAAACAGCATAATAATTTTTCTCAGATGATCTTTCCTACCCCTTTTATTAGATTATGACTGCAACCAAAATAGTACACATAGTCCTCATTTTGCACCGTAGCGCAAGACCATAGAAATGACCATGTAAGATGATACCCTACAGAGTAATCTTAATAACTGATGGGAAAAATTACAATTATTCTATGACCTTTAAAATGTTTGTCAAAACTTTAAAACCTCCCTTATCATAGTTTACAAATGTATAGGAAAAGGTAAAAAAAAAAAAGTAAAAATAATATTTACTTAGTGCATTTTAATTTAAAATATTACAACCATTGAGAATTAAAATTATTTATCTGTACATTCATCAAGAGCAGTCTGAATGGTGCCTGGCTTCTCGTTGTCATTGCATAACTTAAGCTACAAAAGGAGCATCTTTCCTGCTTTGGGGAACTGTCATAGTGCTTTCTACATTTTGATCATCTTCAAAACATTTTAGCCTTCGTGCTGTCAATGTTGTGAAACAACTCTGAGAGCTCTTTCAATGTGAAGAAGGCACTTTCTCTAGGACAGCTTCACCTTTTTGTCAAATCACTTTCCTTGTTTGTGTTAATAAGTTCACCTTCACGAAGTTCACCTTGAGTAAGTCTCTCTGGCTACGTATCTACGGGCTGTCAAATGGGCCAATGCCAACATTCCCACAGTTGGCCATTGTTTCTACAGCTGAATTTATGTTCATTCAACTTGCTGTCACTTATCTCTTCACTGCACTGTCGTCTCTGTTGGCCAGGTCACTCTGTTAATTGATTAGCTATATTGTAAAATGTCACATAGGTCGGTCACCCGGAGACAAGGAAGCAACACCACTACACGCTTTACTGTCTGTATGTGATCTAATAACAGATGTGCAGTGACCCATCACCAACATATTTTAAAAGTGACATGATTTGTCCCTGATCATAATGGGCATCTGTTATGGACATAAAAGTTGTGGGCTGAAGAGCTAATAGGAAGTTTGCACCGTATGTGCCCATTTGGTTACTATGTCATAGTGACTTAAATTCGAACCGTGTTGCTGGAGGATGGGTGTTAATCAACCATGGTAACTGAAATTCATGCGTGTGGGAACTGTCCAAAGATCGACTTGCTATCAATAGAAATGATGTATTTACTTCTTTATTCATAAGGCCTGTCTTTTGAAAATAATTAAATGACCCTGTTTTCTAAGTGTACTTTAAGAAAATGGGAGAAGAAACTGGACCAAATAGTAGGATCTCATGAAAGATTATTCTGATGAAAGCTCTGCATTTTACTTCATCAAACAGCTTACATAATATCTACCAGGCCAGGAATTTTGCTAAAAGCTTTACAAACATCATCCCTTTTAGTTGTCTTAATAACAACGAGGTAGTCACTATTATTTTTCCCCTCTTAAAGATGAAAAAATAGAAACAAAGAAGTAACTTGCCTGAGGTTTACAGCCTGTAAATGGCAAAGCAAGATTCAAACCCAAGCAGTTCGGCTTTAGAGGCTGTGCTTTCAACCACTGCATAATGCTGCCTGTGTCATTGATCTGTGTTGCTAATTCTGCAAAGTAACACATTATCAGGTCATTGCTCTTCCTGATAGAGTTGGGTCTATCTCATTCATTGTCATGGTAGATGACTGTAGATATAAAATTCAGCACACAAAACTGACATTATTTATGACAGATTACTAGGGCTCCACAGAGCTTAGGGGAGAGGTTGTGCTTTTCTCTTAAGAGAGCCATGAATGAAAAGGGAGTGGTTTGGAGGAAAAGGGATATAGCTGGTGACATCTCAGGGTCGGAGTTAACTAGTTCAGAGGGTCAGAAGGGTGAAGTTCTGAGCACGAAACTCTACAGGAAAGTAGAAAAAAAAAAAAACACCAGGGATCATGGAATGAATAAATCATTTACCCTATTTCTACTCAGATTACCAGGGTCTTTTTAAGGACACATTCAAGCCAACTTCACTGAAATTTAAATGGCATCAATTTTACTTTGCCTTGCAAACAACTGTCTACCCTTCTGGCCACTAAACCTGAACATTTAGTGAACCTGACAAACCTATTAATAACTATATTCAGTAGACACAACTGTTAGAGCACAGCAAGTTCAAAAGTATTATTCCATTTCTTTTATTAAATATCTGGAGGATACCAGTAATCAGATACCTTTATCTACTTCATTGGGATTGTGGTTAAAGATGTAAACGGTTGTTGATTTTTAAATCTTTTTGTGTTTCATGGCCACTTCTTGAGTGTCTGCTTGGTGCCTAGCAACTGCCAAGCATCCAATTTTCAGTGCTAATCCTTTTCTCTGTGGCAAATAAAAAGAAAAAAAAAATCAAAGGTTATGCATGTTGTTACTAGAAATAACTTATTTCATAAAACAATATGAATGACCTAGAATAAGTCATTCATGAATAGAAGGTCACAAAGAAGAGGACAGTACAGGGTCTATTTCTCATGGAGTCTTCCGACCAATTTCCAAGTCCAGTTCCACGAGTTGTGAGAATTTATTATTTGTACAACCAATCTTAGTTCCTGAGTGATTTCATTTAAAAGGAGGAAGAAAGAAAAGGGTCAATCCTGAAGAAAAACTAGGAAAAATATGTACAGGTGGTGGGTGGTATGGTAAAAAGCATATGAACTGAAGACAAGAGACAAATTTGTGTCCCCAAGTAATTACTCGAAGTAGGCACCAGTTTTCATTAAGAAGAGAAAATTGAGCTATTTGATCTCTAAACTCTCCTTAAGTTCAGCATTTGAATAATACTACAAAAGCACTCTAATTATTGCAAGGTCATAATAAACTGTAACATTCATTAGCTCATGATGCTCAATGCTGAAATGCCTCCCCTGGCTTTCCATTTCTCTTTGCCACTCCTTTCTTTAAACATCCTGTGTTCCACATACAAGGCTGTCACCTTCTTGTCCGTGGGGTCTCAGCTCCAATGTCACCTCCTTCTTCTCAGAGAGGCTCTCCCTACCCAGCTGATTTAGGGGAGTTTTTCCCAAGTTAATCTCTATCACCTACCCTGTTTTAATTTTCTCTATAGCAACTTGCGATGATTTTATTCATTTACTTGCTCTTCATCTACTTCCTTCCATACAAGTGCATAAGCTATGTGAAGGCAGGGATCTTATCCATCTTATTCCTCTGTGTATCCTCTGCAACAGTGCCTGGTAGGGAATAAATAATTATTTTGAGAATAAATGCATGATCATATGCCACCAATACCAAAGCACAATGACAATGGCAATGCTTGGTGTGTAGTAAGTGTTCCGTAAATATTTTCTCAGTGTAACTGAATGAGTGGACTTGATCACATTCTTATAAAGGTGGCGGTATGAATTATTTATTATCTTTCTGTATTGGCTTCCTATTACTGCTGTATCAAATTACCACAGACTTGATGATTTAAAACAACACAGTTATTATTTTATAGTTCTGGAGATCAGAACTCTAACATGAGTATCATGGGGTATTGTCAGTATCATCAAGATATTGTCAGGGCTGCATTCATTCTGGAGATTTTAGGGGAGAATCTGTTGCTTTGCCTTCTCCAGTTTGTAGAGGTTGCCTGCATTCCTTGGCTCATAGCCTCCTCCCATCTTTAACGCCAACAATGACCCATTGAATTTTTGTCATGCTCTACCACTCTGACACTGATTCTCTGGCTTCCCTTGTGATTCTCTGGGCCTACTTGGATAGTCCAGAATAATCTCACCTAAAATCCTTAATTCAATCACATCTGCAACATACTTTTTTGCCCTGTAATGTGATATATCCATAGGTTCCAGGGATTAGGACATGGACATCTTTGGAAGGCCATTATTCTGCGTGCTACATCGTCCTTTCGAATGATTCTGAACAAATCACCCTTGTCTTGGGTAATTCTATGGAAGCTTTTTATCTTTCAAAGTGCTACATGGTCACATGCTGGAGAGGATTCCCCATAATCTTATGTCTCATTTTCCCGTGTCATGGCTGTGGCCTGAGGGGGTTAGTAATGCTACTTTGCACACATTGAGTGAAGAGTTTAGGCTACTGCCACATATGCACTTAAACAGCCTAAAAATAAGCAGACATTGACTTCTCTGGACAGGCTAAAAATTCATTTCTGTTGCTGGTAGAAGATAATTACAAGTAGAGAAAATGCATTCCACTTCCATCACCAAAATAAGGACACCACCACTGTATATTGTAAGAAAATAAAATTTCGTGAGAGTCAAGGAAATTGCACCATTATTAGAAGGATCTATCTTAAGCCCGGAAGATGGGGTGTGGGGGGGAGAAGGGCCCGAATGATAGAGTACAAAATTTGCAATGAGCTAAGGCAGTTCTCTTCACTTGCCTAGGCTAAGTTAGCCTGTACAATTAAGCAAACCCAGGGGCCTAACACATTAACTTGCTATCGATATATTCTAACTGCCTTGGCACAGCTAGTGTTTCTGGCATTATTTATGAAGGCAGTCTTGCTATATTTGCACAGCATGTGGCACTGTTCATAGCAGGCTACAGATTATTGTCAATGAATAATGCCTGAGAAGCTCCTAACCCTTTGTGCTTATGCCTAATAACTAAATAGCAATAGCTGCTTGTCTGTGTTCTGCTTAAGGTTATAGCACAGCCATAAATAAACTAGTGGCAAGATCCATTTGGCATCAATGACTACCACTGCAAAGTTATAAGTTCATATTATTCCCTGTTATATTATAAACAATGTTCATACTAAGATTTCTTAAAGGTGAAGAATACAAAATATAGACATCAGAATTTTTTGAAATCTCATATCGCTTGAATTGTTAATCAAGCCAAAGTATATATCTGGTCTTGCTTGGGAATTTACCTTTGGGCAATCACAGAGAAGTGGGAATTCCTACACAATCATTTTTATCTCGGAATTAATAAAAATTGCATGAAACTTTATACTCTAACATTCAGTGGAAGGTTAGGCTTTTTCTTGCCAACCATTCTTCAGAAGAGGCCAGTGGATCTCAAAATTTCCCTGTTGGGTAAAGACAAAAATCCCTGATATTTCCCCTTTACCTCCTCTTAAAGGCTACATACAAACACTTTACCAAAATTGATAGGAAAACCAGCACTCCTTTTGCTAAAACACCATCAGGGCAATCTCTGTGCCTGATGCCCAGTTTAAATGAATATCTTTCAAATTCATGCAGGAAGTAAGCATTCAAAATGAAGTACTGACCTTCTTTTTTTTTTTTTAATGTTTATTTATTTTTTGAAAGAGAAACAGAACGTGAACGGGAGAGGGGCAGAGAGAGAGGGAGACACAGAATCCAAAGCAGGCTCCAGGTTCCGAGCCGTCAGCACAGAGCCCGATGTGGGGCTCAAACCCACGAACCAAGAGATCATGACCCAAGCCAAAGTCAGACGCTCAACCAACTGAGCTACCCAGGCGCCCAGTACTGACCTTCTTTAGGAGATCACCACTCAGTGTAAGACTCAGGACTTACAGAAGGTAATATAAACCAAGTGCCACAAATACTGGGCAGGGAGGCAGAGCGAGAGTCCTGGACAGAACTGTAGTCACGAGGGACTTCACCATGAAAGGGATCAGGAGTTCTCCTTCATCTTCTGGTTTTTACCTGTCTTCACCAACTCACCACCGTGTATTTGTTTCCTGAGACGGCCAAAATAAATGACCACTATCCAGGTGGTTTTAGATAGCTGAAACTTATTCTCTCATAGTTCTAGACACGAGAAGTCCGAAATCAAGGTGTCAGCAGAGCGTTCCTCTCTCAGAATGCTCTAGAGGAGAGTCCTTCATTGCCTCTCCCAGCTTCTGGTGTCTCCAGATGCTCCTGGGCTTATGGCTGGATAACTTCATCTAGACTCTGCTGTATCTTCACATGGCCTCCTTCCCTGTGGGCCTCTGTAGCCAAAATCTCCCTCTCCTTTCTCTTACAAAGACATGGCCTGTGATTGCATCATTGAGATTCTTAACTAATGATATCTGCAAAAACTCGATTTCCACTCTGAGGTTCCAGGGGCATACGAATTTTTGGGTAGGGTGTATGCTATTCAGTCCACTCCACGACATCTCATTCCTCTGCCTGGGCCAGGCTGCTTGAGAAGAATTGTATTCCCATGACTCCCAACCCTCCCTTATTCCGCAGCTGCCCTATTCCCCAAGGGCTTACAAGAGAACACGGAGACTGGATTGATGCCAAACAGAACACCCCCACCCTGCTGGCCGTCTTCCCTGCCCTGCTTCACATCCGCCAGGCTTTCTCCCTGCAGAAAACCCTGGAAGGCTGGCTCCACCCTATGTTCCACATCGCTGGGGAGATGGACTTCTGTCTCTAAGGTTCCCTTCATCTCTCTGGAAAACTTTGCGACCTTCCCCACTCAGCACTCAGGCAACCTGGAGAAACTCAACCTTCTATTTAAAATATACTTTTTTTCTTTCTGTAAAGGTGATGCCACTTTATTACAAGATGATTTTTCAAATATATCATAATACTAAAAAAGATAAAAATCATCAGTAATACTACCTCATAGAAGTAATCATTACCAATTCTTCAACAATCTTTATGAAATATATAATATACTTTTTTAAAGGGGTTGGGACAAGATTACACATAGGAATTCCCCAACCCTTTGGATCTCAGATGCACAGAACTGAATTGACTTATAAAGTTACTTTTATGATATGATGAACACCCAGGAAAATAACAATCAAGAATTAGAATTTTTTAACTTGCTCTTTTCATATTATCTATCCTAATCATTTCCTCATATCCCTAAATAATCTCTAAAATACAATTGTTATGGCTGCTTATTATTTCACCTTATACCTTCATTGCGATTAATTTAAATTTTTTTTTTCAACGTTTATTTATTTTTGGGACAGAGAGACACAGAGCATGAACGGGGGAGGGGCAGAGAGAGAGGGAGACACAGAATCGGAAACAGGCTCCAGGCTCTGAGCCATCAGCCCAGAGCCCGACGCGGGGCTCGAACTCCCGGACCGCGAGATCGTGACCTGGCTGAAGTCAGACGCTTAACCGACTGCGCCACCCAGGCGCCCCTCATTGTGATTAATTTAAATAATCCTACACTACAAACATACAGACCAAGTTCAATTTTAATAAAATAATAATAAAGCAATACATAGCTTTATTTTCAATCTTCTTGAATATTGCTGATACATTTCTTAATAAAAAAAAAGACATTTTCAAGTTTTTGATATATATATAACTAAATCTCTAGTACATAACAATTTACAATTCTACCATCTGGTTCATTATTCTCTTCAAACACTATTAACTGTGTCAGCTTTGACTACTGAAAAAATAGACAATGTTATAGCACTTTAATTTGCATTTCTTTAATTACTAGTAAGGTTAGAGGTTCTTATCATATATTTATGAATCATTATACTTCTTTTGTAATGGGTCTCTTCAAATTCATTACCTGTTGTTTTTCCATTGGGATATTTATCTTTTCAGTAATTCATTTATTCATACCACATTGTGCAGTGTGCCAGGCAGTGGGCTGGATTAAGGGAAAAGAATGTTGGAGGTTAAGGGGGAGACGGTGTGTTAATTTCTGCTTTTGCAGAAAATTATGTTCATTTCATGTACATTTACAAAATCTCTTTATGTATTAAGGCTACTAATCCTTCGTCATATGGCCCTAACATTTATTAGTTTGTCATTTGTTAAGTCTGTGTTTGGTAAGTATTGTTTTATGGAAGATTGGGAGGATATCATTTTTATTTTTCTTCATTTTGAGGGGCAAGGAAGGACTTTATTCTTTGAGAGAACTTCCTCACCAAAGTATCCGGCCATTGTTCTGATTTGCTTGCATTTTCACTCTTTTCATGTAACTTTCCCATTTGGATTTTATTTTGATATTTGACATGAAATTTTAGAACCTTATTATTTCCCAAATGTTAATTATCCCAGTATCATGAACTAATGATCTATTTTCTTGTTGTTTAGAAGCTCATATTTATTATATATTAACATTTTATAAATATCATAGTCTGTTTCTAAGATTTCCATTCCATTCCATCGTTCTATCTATTCTTAGGCCAGTGTCATAGTATTCACTGTTAAATCTTTATAATATGCTTTCGTATATTACAGTGCCAATTCTCTCATTTTTTTCACTCTCTTCTTTTTCTTGATCCAGAATACCTTTATTATAAATACCAAAAAATGCAAATAAAAAATTCCCATGGAGACTTTGATTGGAATTGCCATAATTTCCCTTTAGACTAAATCTATTTTATTTAGTTCCACTCACCTCTATTTCCATTTGCTAAGCAATTCTTCCTACTAATTATTTTTTACTCCCTTAAAATATCTGACCCTAATAAGGCCCACCTTGCAGGACCACAGTAAAAAGACCTGTCAATTCAGGTCTTCTGTTTCAAATTCGACCTTATAAATGAAGAGGGTTGTAGGAAAGAAGGAACATTGCTTAGAACTTAAAAGAAAAGATTGTTTTAAATCCAAAATTTACTAGCAATGTGAATTTATAAGTCAAGGTAAATAAAAATGCACTTAACCTTTTCTTTTTGTTGGGTAAAATAGTACAAAATTTTGATATATTTTATTATAAATGAAAAGTATTTCAGATACTTTATGATTATTAAAAGATTTGTTGACTAGTTTCATCTAATATAGCATTGTTCTGGTAAATAGAACAAAGTAGGAGTTCCCTAACGTTCTTATTTATAATAAACTATAAGTGATGCAATGGGTTTGGATGGCCATCTCCTGGAGCTTTTCTCTAAGAACAGGTATGCAACTTTTAGCTTCTTCTGAATCTTCTCCATGTCCCACATTGCTCTTGTCTCTAGCTGTCTGGCCTGCAATGTTTGCCTCTTGGTTCGGTCATCTTCAAATACATGCTAATGAAAGTACAACCTTAAGTAACAGACCGCAAACAAATATATACAGTTTTCATGAACCTTAGAAAAAGAAATTAAATGATGAACTCATCTGAATTTTCCAGAGAGTATCAGCAGAGAGGGAACCATCTTTATTTTCTATAAACCTTGATAAGACTGAATAACTAGGTTGTTACATTTATCCAGGTATAAGCAATAACAGCTTGCTTAAAACTTTTTACAGTCCATTCCAAATAGCACAACTCACAAAAAAAAAAAAAAAAACCCCAAAAAACAAAAAACATGGAATTCATTAAGTACTCATTCTTTTCTCTCTTGGCACCTAAAAATGGGTCAAATTTCTTACTCAAAGTTCAAAAAAAAAAAAAACCAAACAAACAACTTTACCTATGCTTTACCTATGTATGTTAACTTTTTGTTGTTGTTTTCTGTTCAGGAACTGAGTTGAAGCAAATCAGGTACCTTTTAGTTAAAGCACTGAAAGTAATTCCAGTGGAAAAGAAAGGGCTGCCTAATCCTACGAGGCATAAGATACAGGATCAACCATGAAAACAAGCAAACACTCAATGAGCCCTTCTATGTGACATTTGTGTTTTCATATGTATTGATCCCACTTTACCACATTTTAAGTGGTTAATTTCTCAATTCCAGTAACTGTGCCTCTTTGGTGACTGACATGGAACTTGGCATTGGAAGGAGTCTCTTCAAGTGTTGAAGGACTACCCCAGTTTCTCTGTATATCTCCCTGGAAGCTCTTATGGCAGTACAGGGAAGCCTCACCCCATCTCAGAAGAATCATCACTAAAGTTTTCCCTGGGGGTCTCAAGACTTGCCACCCCTACAATGCTATGGGGTCCTTAGCAAACACCATTGCTGGAAACATCTGTGTAAGAACTGAAGCTCTTACCCAAAAACTCACAAGGGGCCAAGGCCAAAAAATCTACTTCACCCATGCAGGTATCAAACAGCCTGTACATTCCAAGTAGACCCTCTTCACAATTCTCCTTTCCAAAGGCTTTGAAATGTCTTATTTTCCCCCATTTCAATTGGAAATCTCCGTATAACTGGATATAATTTCATTTATATGTAAATTAAATTATATTTTCATTTTCATGTATGTTTCAATTGAAGCTGAAAAAAGTCACTCTGACTTATTAAAAACTGCACAATTAAGTGGAATGAGGCTCCCTTCATAGACCTAAGATAGGATTCTAAATTATATTTATACTTTCAATTTAGTGACATGATCATATTGAATTAGACCTGGGACATTATCTAAAATGTCTAGCGTTTCCTTACTCAGCAAATTTTTAGTCCACTGTCCTTATGGAAAACTTGGCAACTTATTGTCTCACATTTTCTTTTTTCTGATCCCACTATCACAGTCATCACACATTTTCTTGGCAATGTCTTCAACCAGGAGATAAGTGCTTCTTTTCGGACAGGGTTGTTGAATGTAAACTTTACCTGGACTTCATGGAGTCACTTACCTCTTATGATGGCTTTATTTATGTTTAAAATAATTTTTTAAATTCCTACCTTTCCCTGGATCTTTGTCATGGAACATTCCACTGGTGTAATATTACAGTAGAAGTTAACCAAACTAGATTGGCATAGAGGCTCCAATGGGTCTCTGTATTGGGTCATGCAATTAAAATATGTGGAAGTTGCTTAATTAAACAGATAAATGCTCAGGAACATGTAATTAAGTTAAGTATCCCTTTTATGTACAGAATTAATTCAAAATAGGTGACTTGAGGTTAATGTTACATATAAGCAGTCTAAGGTTAATTTTTAAAATAAATAAAAATATACCCAGAAATTTATGTGGGTCTTATAAACAATAAACTAGTATTTACATGTTTTTTTTTGTTGTGCTAAACACTTTATGTAAACGAGACCTTTTAATCTTTACAACAACTTTAAGTTAGATACTATTATGCCCCTTTCACAAATTAAAAAGCTAAGGTACAGGAAGGGTTAAGTAACTTGCCCACAGTCACATAACTAGTGGTGGCAGAGTCTGGGTTCAGACTTATGTCACCTGACTCCAAACTCGTTTTCTTAACCAGTATGCACAACTACCCATAAAGCTTACTCCCACCCATGCATTATCCAAGAGCCTGAACTTGCTAAACTTCTACTGTCAGATTATTTGAGACTAATTTACAGAGCTATGCAAGATGGAATCCGCAGTCATGCAACAACACCCAAAACTCCTTGACCTGGAAGGAACCAACAGACAGAAGGCACTGATTTAGAAATACCAGATTTAGCAAATAAAAATATAGAATGCCCAGGTAAATTTGAATCTTAGGTAAATGCAACATTTTTAAAATATAAATATGTTCAGGTTTGTAATATGGTTATATAAGCCCCTATATCCCCTCTCCTCCCCAGCTAACCAGCCCCCCTGTGGTAGCAACTTTGCAGGCCCACTGTCTCTGCAGTATGACTTCATGGACTGAATTGTAGGGAAGGCCCTTGTCAAAAGGTTTAATCCATATCTTTATATTTCAAGTGAAGACTGAGTCACAAAAGGTAGGGTGTTTTGATGCCAAACATCAGAAAAGTTGTCACAAACCCTTGGTGGCCATTTTCTCTCTCACTCCACTCCTCAATCCTCAACGCAATCCTCAATGCAATCCTCAAAACTTCATATTGAAGAGAATGCCTTTCACATTCTATTGCCTTCTGGGTATTCAGTTTTAGTCGTAAAACGTAAAGACCAGATGGACATGGTCATTCAACATCTGAGGGCAGAATTTGGTCCTGGATATTTTGTGTAGATAGCCTTAAAGCCTACACTGGGGATCGGGCCAAAAAGCATGATTCCATGTAAAATTAATTACCGGGTAAGCTTCCCATTACCGAGTTCACAGTGGCCTTGAAAAATATTGTCCTTCGAGGTATGCCAAGTCAAAATCATGCAAAGTGCTATTTAATTGATGCATTGAGCTTAAAAGCAGCCAACTCTATCATATTAGCCCTGTGTTGGGCACATCAGCAACAGCTCAATAAATAACTTGTTGACTGATTGACTGAAGGGATATTGGAAAGGTACTGGGTGATTCTCTGCTGCATGACCAGATGTCCTTTGCAAGGATAAACCCAGCAGGGCAACAGAAAGTTGCTGAAAATTATTCATGAGAGCAAAACAGAAGAGAAACCCGTTATCTGCATTCTATGGCAGACGCATAAGCATTGGAAGCAAGAGTTGTCACAACAGTGAGGGCAGAGAAAATGGCACAAGATTGGGAATTTGGAGGCTTGGATTTTGGTCCTTTGCCAACAACCATGTGGGAGGCTATGGAAAAGTTCATTTACGTTCTCTCTGGAAGTTTGGCTACATGTTTTCTAAGGACACTTCCATTCTTTTTTTAAATAAAAAAACTTTTAATTTTTTTTTTTTTGAGAGAGAGAGGAGGGGGAGGGAAAGAGAAAGAGGGAGACACAGAATCCAAAACAGGCTCTAGGCTCTGAGCTGTCAGAACAGAGCCCGATGCGGGGCTCGAACTCACGAACCACAAAATCGCGACCTGAGCCAAAGACAGACTCTTAACTGACTGAGCCACCCAGGCACCCCTTCCATTCTTTAATTTTATAAATTTTCTTCTGAGTCAGGTTTGCATGCATTTAAACATCAAAAGGTTTTAGTTCTCTGCCTCTTTTCAAGTATTGATTGCTGCTTTGACTCCTCAACTTTATAAGCAATTTTATACTTGATGAATGTGATACCAATTTCTCATGGTTATCCCCACTCGTAAGGGAGTTCAGCTAGTTAGGTTACTCAGTGCAGGCCTAGAGTTGTCATATGATCGATCCTTCTTATAGTCATTCATTCTTTTATTTAGTGAATGCTGGAAGTTTAGTCAGTAAATATTTAATATTTATTAAGAACCTACTACATGTTATGCAGTGAACCAGGAGCTGGTGAGAAGGTCCTTATTCTCAAAGAGCTTAGAGTCTGTGTAGAGAAGCAGGAGTATAAACAGAAGTTCAACACTTTGTGGTGGGTACTATAATAGAAGTGTTTACAAAGAGCCATGGTAGGCTAGAGGGAAGGGGACCATCTTCTATCTGAGTCAATCAGAGAAGACTGGTACAGAGGAGAGGCCATTTGAGCTGAACCTTGAAAGATGAGGTTGTCAGAAGGGCTAGAAGAGGCATTCCATCAGAAAATGCAAGGTAAGGGGTGCCTGGGTGGCTCAGTTGGTTAAACGTCTGACTTCGGCTCAGGTCATGATCTCACTGTTCCTGGATTTGAGACCTGTATCAGGCTCTGTGCTCACAGCTCAGAGCCTGGAGCCTGCTTCCGATTCTGTGTGTGTGTGTATCTCTCTCTCTGCGCACCGCGCCCCCCCCCCCAACTCATGCTCAGTCTCTCTCTGTCTCAAAAATAAAAAACTAAACATTAAATTTTTTAAATAAAAAAAAAGAAAATGCAAGATTATTTTGCAATAATATGCACAACTGGTAAGTGCTTGAGGGTAAAGGGGAAGTTGAGAAAGCTAAAGCGGCCAGTTTTAATAGCTAAAATGTCCCAATGAGAGAAATGAGGAATTGAAGTTGAAAAAAATCATAAAAATGTATTAAAAGAAGTATGTATGTTTGTGGCACAAAGGTGCAGGAGAGATTAAGAACGTGAACCCTTGCCCTACAGAAGACTGCACTGAGAAGTAGAGAGAACTCCATGATCTTCCACAGGCCAGCCTTTGGAGCAGACATCTTGTCGTAGCTTCAACCACTGATGCTGTTCTGATTTCTCATTTTCCTTAAAACTAGGCCTTCCCAAGCCTCACTTCTCATTGACCCTCACACTGAAGTTGCCCTTCCTTTCCCAGCAATCACTCCCCACTGTGTGACCCCGTTGATTACAACTTGTAAGTGCCTTGTCTGTTCATGTTTGTTCGCTTTGAATTTATAAAAACATGTGTTTCCTTCCACAGACAATTGTCATTTGAGCTTCTGTTTCTACCCTTCAGTAAGGTATCAGTTTCCTGTGTGCTGCAACCCTTTCAGTGCCTAACACCATGTCTGGCATATCAAAGCCAAAAATCCCATATTGAAAGCGTGGAGCAGGAACCATAACTTTCTCCTATATTGCACTAATCTTCAGAACATCTCATGTTTCCAGGGTCTTTGTAACCTTTCAATAAATAGTGGTAAAAAATGCAATTTCATTTCCTCAGTCCTAAAGAAACCTGTTTCTTTCTCTGCTAGAATGAGTTAAGGTGTTGGAATAGGAACAGATGGAAAAAAGCGATATAATTAGGAACCAGAAGAAACAGTGACTTTCCTATTTGTATGGCATGGTTCCTTTCATTGAGTGTAATGTATGAGCTCCAGTATAATAAGTAATGTGGTCATCAAGTTTAATTTCGCCAGCCATTCATTTGACCATTGCTGCCATTCCCGTCCAAATCTTCAAAGGGCACTGCCAGGATGATTAGCACCGCCGCCACATCTTTCTCCTGTAATATCACTGAATCTGATCAACCAACTGTCTTTGCAACTAGGATCACAGGTAGAGAGCTATTTTAGCACTCACCCTGATAATCATTTCTCCAAAAGCACAGATTTTAGAAGAGTAGTAGTCGCCAATTGCATATTCTGTCTACAGCTCACTTGATTTAATAATAATGCTAATCGAACTCATTTCAGGCAAATATTTGATTTTATTCCACATGTAAATGGTTATAGCACATTGGATTGCATACTCCTGCTTGTGCTCAGTTAAAACAGGGTTCACATCCTTAGCTAAGGACATAAGAAAGGAAAGCATTCTCAAAATTGCCATTTCACTGAAAGATCTGATGTTTAAATGTTTCACCTGAAAATAGCTGTTCCAAATGCACAGAAAAGCCAGGAGTGCCCTTATTACCACTAATGTTGTGCTTTGCACATTTTTTATAGCGCACAAGCCAAGTTTATGCATGAATCAGTACTTAGTGCTAAAATTCATGAATAAATGTGATTTCAGTCAGTGTTTAAATTCAAGGAAGATGCTTTTTAACACAGATCTACATGGGTAGATTTGCTGAATTATTAACTTCAGTGGATGTTTATGGTCTCCGAATTCAGTTGAGACTCAAAAAATAAAAAGTCAAGGCATTTTGTTTATTAAGCTGATGGCTATTTCCTTTTCTCTAAAATTTGAAGAAATTCACATGGTGTCTGACAATAACTTTACCATCTGATAAATGTCTTTCCCCCGGGATGGTAAAATATACAAGTGACTTCTCCAGTAATTACGTGGAGTTATGAAGTTATGTGCATTCTAGATTTTCTACAATAAAATCCAAAGCTAAACAGACAAGATTTCTATGTGGGCATCCTTGCTAGCTGACATCCACATCACTCATTATTTACAGATTATTGTTTTTCCTACCTAATTCCATTACGCGTATAATTCTTAAAGGCTCTCATCAAATGAACATACACAGTGCATCGTCTGTGCTTCTGAGGTGAGTTCACTGCTAGAATTTATTAGCCTTTAATGACAGTACAAAGTCCTTACGGAAGTTCCTAGTATCGTGAATGTAGTTGACAATTTATGCCACACCGTCCAATTCTTTTGAAGCGCTCAGACACATATACTCACACACATACGCCATGATATTATAAATAATGACATTCTGCCTGGCAGGCAATTGTATTCTGAATAATCAGGGCCCATTAATATTCTCAGAAGTTATTGTGTTTACAAATTAAGACTAGCATAATTGCAATACTTGAAACAATAAGGTCATGGCATTAAGTCCCCAACGGACTTGTAAGGTCTGTAAGTAAGAGATGCTTACTTTTGTTCACTGCTCTATCCCCAGGGCCTAGAACAGTGGCTGAATTACAGTAGGTTATTTTTTCTAAAACAAGGTTTTATTTTTTTTTTATTTTTTTTTTAACGTTTATTTTTGAGACAGAGAGAGACAGAGCATGCACGGGGGAGGGGCAGAGAGAGAGGGAGACACAGAATCTGAAACAGGCTTCAGGCTCTGAGCTGTCAGCACAGGGCTGGACGTGGGGCTCGAACTCACGGACTGCGAGATCATGACCTGAGCCGAAGTCGGCCACTCAACCGACTGAGCCCCCCAGGCGCCCCTAAAACAAGGTTTTAAAAAATAAATAAGTTGTCTAAAAAATTAAGTGGAAAATAATTCTCTCCTTTTTAAATTCCTTTATGGTACAGCAGTGGAAGAGGATATGTTGTGGATCAAGAGAAATCATAAATTTGATTTACATACATTTGATACAGAAACAGTAGCCAGCTGGGCAGGATTTCAAGGTGATCATTTCCCCTTTACAGGAGAATCTATAATTAACCAAGTATTGAAAAATCACAGTGATTTACAGTTGTTAAAAACCTTAGAGGCAGCAAATTATGGTAACCAAGGAGATTAATGTGTAAGGGTTGACACAAAAGGCAGAAATGAATTGGGGTAAGCACAACTCAACTCACACTGTCCGTGGAACATGTGTCTGAGAGTGTCCCCACTTGCTTGCTTAGATCTAACGATTAAGCTCTCTCTGGTTGGAGACCTTTGATCTGTTGGTCGCAGCCGGTAGAGAAACACACACAATGTGTGTGGTCCATGAGAAAATACAGCCCTCCATGAGGTGTTAACACTTGTCCTGCCATGTCCTGGATTCATTATAACAGTAACACCCCCATTTTCTCTCTTATGCTAAAAACTTCTGAGTTCTACAGCTTATCCTTTTGTGTGTGATCAATATGAAAACAGGAAGCATTTAATGCGTTCTAACGAGACGACATCCTAGCCAAGTTATTTATGACATGAAACAAGTACTTCATGTTTCCGTTTATCCTTCTCCTTCTTAGCCCAGCCTAAGTGCGAAAGTATAAATGAGGCGGACTCCACGGTCCAAGCTGACTTCCTAAATTCACAACCCCCACCCTTTGATCAGACCTGCTCCAAGGGTCTTGCTAAGGATTTCATTGTGCTAATATGAACTCTGGATGGATAAAATCCACTTCTCAGATTTTTAAATTAAACTGGAAGATGCCTGCTTGCAGACTCAAAACATTATGTTCCGTAACTTCTGAATAAGCCCGCTACATTTTGGAATATGAAGATAAGAACATGGGAAGGAAAGAAAAATAATAATAAAAAGGAAAACTAAAGTGGAAAAAAAAAAGCTAGAGACTTCCCACCCTTGGGGGTTTTCCATCTCCCAGCTGTTTTTACTCACTAACTCTGCCATCTACCACCCATCACGAGGCGGGGGGGTTGCATCTCTGCTGGGTGAGGGACACAGTGCTAGCCACACTGTCAGCTCCTGTACCACCTTTCCCTTCCAAGCACAGCCAGAGAGGTGTCACTGAAAAAGCGGAAACACTGTATGTAAGAAAGGCACTGACACACAAAGGAAGGCAAAGCAACACAAAGGAAGGCACTGACTGGGACATCTAGCCTATGGGAGGAAGGCTGAGGAGAAGACAAGTGCTTGCATTCAGACAGGTACGAGGTGCTTGTCAGGCCTGCTGAACTTTGTTTTCAGTTAACACTGAACCAAACAGAAACCTGAAGATTTTACTGATTGAAGGGACTTCTGGATTTACCCGGCCCAACATCCTCACTTTCTAGCCAAGATCTTTATGGTTGAGATATAATCCTTGGAGGCTACAACAACAGAATTTGACAGTCCACAGCTAGCTATCCTGCAATTATCAATGCACAGAAGGCCGAACTAACACTTTATAGATCCATCTTCCATTATACGAGATGACTTCACGTGGTATGGAGACAGTATATTTTACTAGCTATGTACCTATGTCCACATATTTTTTAAAAAATATAATTGGTACATGGAATGAATAATATATAATTTCCTATAAGTGAAAATAAACAAACCCCATGATGTGACAAGGAGAAATTGCTCTCTTGAAAATGTGGACTAGAATTTGACCTTCATCTTCATTATACTGTCTCAGCCACCTACTTAGAAGTGGAATGGGGCCTAGATGGAGGTAATGGGAGTTTCTCCAAAAGGAGCAATCGGGAAGATTTTTCCTAATGTCAGGGGTCTTTATTTTTCAGGGAAATTGAGTCACTCATTGAGGTTACGAGAATTCCCCTGGATGTTGCCCCAGATAATATTAAACCCAGCCCTCCTTGAAACAACAGGAAATTAAGTGAATTCTTCACCTATTTCCATCCATGAACGTCTGTGGTTACTGAGAAATTGTGAAAAATGATAATGCTGCCAAAATATTAGTCATACATTTAATATCTAAAATGTCTCATACAGCTGATAAATCAGGTAGAAATTAATTAGGTATCCCAATTAGGTATCCCAATCTCTTATCACAGGTTTTGGGTTGAGAAGCAGTAAAACAAGAAAGGAGCAAACTTTGAGAAAATCTGGGCTGGGTTTTATCTGAAGGGGGTGTATAGCATTACTATATCTATAAACTTTGCAGACTTACAGTCCCCCTAAATCAACACAAGTGTTAAATGTTAAGTGTTATGGGGTGCCTGGGTGGCTCAGTCAGCTGGGCCTCTGACTTTGGCTCAGGTCATGATCTCACAGTCTGTGGGTTCGAGCCCCGCGTCGGGCTCTGTGCTGAAAGCTCGGAGCCTGGAGCCTGCTTCAGATTCTGTGTCACCCTCTCTCTGACCCTCCCCCCAACCCCATGCTGTGTCTCTCTCTGTCTCAAAAATATATAAACATTAAAAAAAATTAAATGTTAAGTATTAAACACATGTATTTCTACCTTGAGCCCTAGCCTTTCTAGTTAGAATGAGTGGAGAATAGATGCCCGGAATCAGGTCTCGTTTCCTTTACCAAAGCTAAGATAGGTCCTGATAGAGACTGTTATGGCACTTTGTAGGCACGATTCTAAAAGAAAGTCAGCTAGAAGGACTGCTTGCTATCCCTGAACATGGAATGAAGCCTGATAAGTAACCTTGAACCACTCTGTTTCAGGGCAGTGGTTGTGTCTGCACCACATTCTCAAATAGATCTTCTTCTGCTGAAAAGATGCAGTGGTGATATCGTGCCTAAGATTCCTGCCCATGAATTTTTTCCTCAATCGAGTTCGATGAATAAATATTGAAAGGGCACAGTATTTGGTGACTGATTTTCATAAATGACTCCAGAACTTCGGTTTTTGCAGGCCTGAAAGATGCGTGATAAGACCCAGGAGATCCCAGCTACTCTCAGAAAAGACAGTCAGAAGCCCGAAGGCCGTGCTGAGTCAGCAGCTGCCTTCTAAGATTTATTGCAAGTCTCCTGGCAGAGGATACGCTGCCACGTTTGTTCTGTTTTTTTGGTTTTTGGTTGTTTTAGAATTAGTTTTAGGCCACTAAAAATAATTTACACCAAAACTCTCAGGTCAATTACTCCTGGCAAACTTTCATGTTACCAAGACAATGTGTCAACCGCCTTCTGGAGTAATAACATAATTGACCTGTCAAAATACACTCTTTATGAGCAGAAAACATGAGTTATTAATGGTTGAGATTCAACTGGCTTTCTCATTCCTAGCTATTTCTGTTTTTTCTAAATCAGTATGAGATACAGGCCAACTTAGGACCTTACAGAATTAAAGGGATTTGTCTCTTCAAAAAGGTGGTCAAGGGCTTTGAAGATGAAAACTTCCGGTAGAGTTAGCATAACTGATTCTTGGATATGGGGTAAAAAACATGATGAGTGAAGTGAAAAGATTCCAGGATTAATCCATACTCACAAAGTATATACATATGGGTTTAATATTAGGGAAAAGTCCTCAATAAAATTTTTTGATTATGCAAGTTATAAGGCAAAACCAGAGACATAGTTAAGTACATACTTTCCTCATTTTTCTTTGTACAATAATCTCTAATTTGCAATAATGGACACAAATCAGGCTAACGACTCTTCTTATTCAAACAATAAACATTGATTGAACTTAAGAATTTTCTATTTATGACTCGCTATGCTTGTTTTGAAGCATTTTTTAAAGCAACACACTTTTTGCAAGGTCATCATTTGTTGAATGGATATCAGATGTTAAATGGATTCTCTAGGTTAGATCATCTAGTCATGTAACCAAAAATTATCTCACTTGACACTTCAGTCATCATACTGCTTTTCTACCGCCTTTGGTGTCTCTGACTTCATGCCAACTGACATAGTAACGAACAGGTGGACTTCAGTTGTATGAATTTTGTCTACTGGGACCTCAAAACGTAAACACTAGAATGCCCCAGTGCTTAATTCCTTAGTGATCTCTTTTAGTCCGGTGACTTTAAAGACCTACTCTGTGCTGTTGACTTGCAGACTCATGTCCCGCCCGGCCATTGCCTTTGAAACACAGACCTATGTGCAATTGCCCGCTTTGCATCTCTACCTAGTCCTACGTCAGGCACTGGAAACTTAACATGACCAAAGTAAATGGTTGACCTTCACATCAAACTCCTTTGCCTGACATCTTCTACTTCTTAGTTTATAGCAACTCTATCCTTCCAAGTTCTCTGCCCAAATCAGTTGTTCCACCTTTGAATTCTTTCTTTCATCCCGCATTCAACCTGTCAGTAAATCCCATTTGCCCTACTTTCAAAATATTTCCAGAATCTGAAACTTTTCACCACATCTACTCCTGCCAATCTAGTTCAAGCTTCTATTACCTCTTGTCAGGATTTTCGGGGTCCTTTGGGAGTCCTTTCTTGAATGCTTATGGTTTGTGGTTTATTCTCACCATACACTAGACAGACTGGTCCTTTTTTTAAATGTTTATTTATTCTGAGAGAGAGAGAGAGAGAGAGAGAAAGTACGAGTGGAAGGGGGCAGAGACAGAGAGAGAATCCCATGCAGGGCTCAATCTTATGACCACAAGATCATGGCATGAGCCGAAATCAAGAGTCAGACACTTAACCAACTGAGCCACCCAGATGCTGCCAGACTAATCCTTTTAAACGTTAAATCATATCATGCTCTTCTCTGCCTCACAATCTCTAGTGGTTTTCCATGTCATTAAAAGTAATGGCCCAAATTCCAACATGACCTACAAGGTTGTGTATGATCTATCCCCATCTCTTGCCTCCACAGTTCTCTGATCTATGTTTTACTACCCTCACCATTGCTTCAGTTCAGATAACCAGGCTGTGAGAAAGGAGAGGAGAGAAGAATAGAATGGAACCACAGATAAAGCATTTAGATTCTGTGGGGATGTTTTTTTCCCCCAAAATACTTTTGCATGGCTCACATATGATGACAAGAGTAAGCTTGGTTGTGAAGAAAACAACACAGCTTCTGGCCACAGCGAACTGTGCACTCGGTGCCCCCTCCCAGAACAAAGACTGTGGCTCTTTTGTCTTTTGCATTGTTGAATGCTAACGCAATACTTACTGCATAATTAAAAAAAAAAAAAAAGAAGAAGAAAAAAGAAAGAAAGAAAATGTTTGATAAGTCCTAAATTGCTATAGAACACTTGGTTCTTTCCATAATTTTGGCAAAGAGTCTTTAAAAAAAAATGTAATGAAAGGTATCTTGATCAGTTAATGATATACCACACCCAGTGTCCATATACTTGTACTATTAATGGATGCATTCACCAAAGCTCATATATCCCTGTGCTGTAAGCCAAGCGGTTCCCAGGCTTCCCTGTTAGTAATTAGGACATCTAACGCCAAGTGATGTGAGTAGTTGAAAGGCCCATCTCTAGACTTCATTTTAAGGGTTTCTAAATGGGGAACTTTCTCAATATGGCCCTTATTTGTGCAGAATTTACACTCTGTGTCTTTGAGTTTTCAGGTAGTTTCCTGGTAAAACTTTCTAAGCCCAGGTATCTATATCTCATCAAAGAAATTTCCCAGAATTTGTATTTACTGCAATCTACTGAGCCAGGAGAGGACTCTCTACATATTAAAAAACATCATTTGTGTGGATAGCAGTTCCTTTAATTTCTGTAACTCAAAATTATGCAAGCTCACTGACTAGAAAATTCTCCTGAGGCATTTCAAATGTCAAATTGAGAAGCACATCAGAGAATTTCAGCATGAAATTTCGTATCCAACATGAGCCGGCACCACGTCGTCTAAGAAATAACAGTACTGGAATCATATTTGGAAAGGTGTACGATTATGAAATGGCACAAGCATCAATCCTTTATCAGAATATAAAAATGTCTTTAAAAATTTTAGCCGCCTGTCCTGACTGATTGGTGATGGTCAGTGAGATTCTGCAATATTCCGACAATTTTATAATGTCTCAAGCGAGCATAGTTCACGTGTGCCCTCGGTGTAAAAAAGTTTATGATGATATATATTTAGGCCCCAAAATTTTTCTTATTTTTCACAATGCCACTAATTTATTTTCTTCCAGGTAGAATAAATGAACACCAGGAAACAAAGTGACAAATCTTCAATTTTTCCAAAAGCCCTCGCAGCAGCCATTTTTATCACAGGGTCCGAAGCAGCCCTTGCGTGCCACATTCCCTGTTTCTAATACTTTTGCTCTTGTGCAGGGAATTCGTACTTATTCTTCAAGGGTTAGTTCAGGTGTCGATCACTGTCCTGCTTTCTCTGAGGAATCCCACCCCACCGTCCCACACATCTGCCTATACCTTCATTATGGAACCCTTTTCTCTTTCCCCGCCGATGTTACAGCATCTCCCACATTAGTCAGTAATACCTGTCCGTATTTCCTACTGGACTGTGACCATTGGGATGCCAAACACAAATAGCTTTCTTACCTCCAAATTCTTAGTGGAAATCAAGTAAAATGGTAAACAATGTTTGGGATTTGAAGGAGTTAAAGCAATTAATATCACAATGCCTTTCAACCAGTTACACAAACAAAGACTCTCTCTTATAAATCTATGCTCCGCAATCATCAATCTCTTCCAGCACACAGAAACTCTAGAGTGTTTCACCACATATCCATGGGCCACAAAGGGATAAACCACTAACAGGATGGCACTGAATTGAAAAGGAGAGAAAATGAATTTAACAGGCACAGATACTAATTTTACTACTCTTAGGAGCATTGCTTCGTTTCAACAAATAAATATGCACAGCAATATTCTTTCTTGATTTGGTTCTCCTCTCCCTCTGAAGCACAGCTGCAGAGGCAGCCAAATATTTTGGCATTGGAAGGGGACAGTGGCAGTGCCCCTAAAATTCCTAAAGCAGGTAGGTGAGCAGGAGGCAGAGAAGGTATCTCTGGGTCAGGCTCCAAAATCCAGATACATTTTATTGATGTGGCTATTGTTTTATGCTGTAGTTCTATGAGAAATCATGGGAAGGGGCATACTGGATTTTTCTGGGGTCCTCACATGCTAATAGCCACTTGCCACTGATACTTGAGCGATTTAACACATTGGAGAATAAGTCTGTGTTTCAAATCCTCTACACTGTAGAACTAAGTGTTCCCGGCTTGTTCTATTTTTGCTGTTGGACCGTTTCATTTGAAGGCACATTTGGGGAAGATGACAGCATTAATTTAGCTAACAATATTCATTTTGTTTTCATTAGTTGTTTTTGTAGTTTCCTATTTTGATGCTTGATCTGATAACTGCATAATACCCAGAGGGTGCCTCTGTTTGTATTAATAACAGCTTCTCATTCACACTTCATCAATGCTAGAATAGCCCAGCTTCACCGTCAAAGGAGCATGAATCAGAAATGTTTCTGAGAAGAGGGTCATTTCTAATGCAGATGGAAATTATAGGTAGGAGGTGAGGTGAGTAGGGAGACAGGCATACTCTGAAGTGCGAGGCCCTGTCCAGGATTAGCAGACATGGGTTCTCTAAACAGCTCAGTGCCTTGGGAAGCCACTTAAACCACCTAAATCTCAGTATTTCCATCTTCAAAATGGGTGTGAGTCAGTTACAGTATAAAATAAAATTCATGATTCTGTAACTATATACTTGCATATTTAGAGTTTATAATTGTGTCAGCTCTGTTTAACTGAGCAATGAGGACCCTTGTGATCGCCTAACAGAAAGTTTTGGAAGGGTGCAAATAATTTAGAAGGGTGCGAGTAATTTTTTGACGTCAGTAAATAATAACCATGTATCGGACGCTTATGTGACAAGCTATTCTGTCTTATGCATGTATAGTATTTAATCACTACTACCATGCTGTTTTAAAGAAAAGAATTTGAATTTATTCTATTAATTGTTTATGAATCTTGGCTCAGAATGCCTGTATCCAGGAAAATGTATTTGTACTTTGCTTATTATCCTTAACACATTAGATGAAATTATCTTTATATGTTTACTTCCCTCATTACACTTGATATTTCTGAAAATGAGGGCCCAAGCCTTATGTATTTTTAAATTCTCAGCATATAACCCAATGTTATATAAAAAAATTATAATAAACATTGGCTATACATAATTTAATGAATCAGCATTTCCAAAACCAATCTGTCCTGAAAATTCACTTCAGTATCTCTTCCTTTGTGAGTCTCTGAAAGAAAAAAAGAAAAATACAAAAACCAAATGTTTAATTCTATCAAAGTGGAAAGGGAAAAGCTGAGGCAGAAAAAGACACTGAATATTTCAAATATGGTTAAATGTCCACACAAAGGAGGAAATAGTGCTATCATCATGAAATAAATCCTACCAATAAGGTAGGTAGCCTGAAAACTACTTTTTGAAATACCTATGTGCTTTATCTTATATTATTATAGGAAAAAATTTAATAGCATTTTTTATGTGATGACTTATAGTAATCTCAGGTACTTTATCCAAATCTATCATAAGGACATTTAAAAAGTGGGCCATTGGGGCGCCTGGGTGGCGCAGTCGGTTGAGCGTCCGACTTCAGCCAGGTCACGATCTCGCGGTCTGTGAGTTCGAGCCCCGCGTCAGGCTCTGGGCTGATGGCTCGGAGCCTGGAGCCTGCTTCTGATTCTGTGTCTCCCTCTCTCTCTGCCCCTCCCCCATTCATGCTCTCTCTCTCTCTCTCTCTCTCTCTGTCCCAAAAATAAATAAAAGTTGAAAAAAAAATTTTTTTAAATAAAAAAATAAATAAATAAATAAATAAAAATAAAAAGTGGGCCATTGTTATGATCCAGGTGACCCATGGGGAACTGAGCCCAGTAGCAGTAGAAAGAACATGGTGTTAGAAGAGATCAATGAAAAAATTTTGTCATAAATTATGGCATAAAACTTGAAGGTGTGAAAAGAGGCCAGAACTAAGAGTTCTGCTGCCACAGTAGAGTATCTCCTTTGTCATCCTCAAGGGCAAGTAACTATTTGCTCTCATCCTCGTCATCCTCCTTACTCATCAGAATACCAGAGTAAATAATATCTCAGTGTAGTCATATGTATGGAAAATGAATCTATAGTTACCCCAGGTTAAATTTCTCATATATTTAGAGAATGTGTCCACATCAGTGACCATGAGTCATACCAAATAAATGACTATCACTCCTTAACCATGCTCTTAAAATATGTACAAAAATAGCTACTCACTTAAATCCCCATTGAGCCCTTCTGTGTCTTTGCTGATTCAGAAGGATTATTTAGTGTTTAAATCTTCAGTGCTTTCTTTTCTATTCTTTTTCTTATCATTTTGGATGGGAAAATAAAGAAATCTAAGTCATATTGCAGAGACTCACATTAGCATAAACGTTTCTCTTTTCTATGCAATTTAATTGTTCTTATGATTAAGAAAACAGAAGAATGAAATCAGTCTCTCTTTTGCACAATGGGAATAACACTGTGCAATCAATAACAATTCTGCACAAAAGCAGTGTAGTGATAACATTAAATGGTGACCATCTTTGCATTCCTCCTACTTTCAACAAATAGTTCCTTGGCTCTGTCACCAAAAGACAGGAGGACCTTGATAGGAATCTGAGCTTGTGAAAATCAATGAACAAAACGCGCTGTGTGTTTTTTTTTCCAGTTTTTCCCTGCCCCAGATTCTCTCTCCTCCCTTTGATGCCTTTCTCTGTGCCCCAGGAGACTGATCCCCGTGCACCAGCAGACCCCCTTCCAGCTAAGCCCTACCAGTCAGGGGAATTAGAGGTTGGGTTCCCCTCTTCCTCCCTGCTTTGGATGGTGCCCCTCCACAACCACAGCTCTTTCTTGGCAGCCCCTCCTCACTGCTCAAGCTCTCTCTGATTCTGGGAACACTTTTTTTTTTTTGCCTGTTTCCCTTTAGACCAGAGGGTGGTATCAGCTTTCTGCTGTTGCTTATCTCTCAGTGTCTAATACCCTCTCTGTTCCCTGACCCAGAAATTCATTCCTTCATTAAATTCTTTTCACTGGAGTGGATTCTGTTTTCTACTGAATCTTGATTGATAACAATCATGAACTTGAAAGTAAACCAACTTAAACATTTCTATTCTAATACCTCAACTCTGTTGAAATATCTATGAAAAATAACAGCCCTTCTCTTTGTGTAACAGAGGCTGGGATAAAACAGTTCAACAATCATGTCTGGGTTTCAGTAGCCAGAAGGGTTTTTTAACCCTGGTAATCAGGGAGTGTAGGGATATTCATGAATTTTGTACATTGGAGAACTGCTTCTCCTGGACCCTACCATGGAGTCACCCTTCTTGCCAAAGCGAATGTGTTGTCATACTCCCTTTTACTGCAGTGAGAAAAGAGAAAGAACAGTACTGACTTTGATCAGAGAGCAATGCCAAGTGGTGCCACGTTGGAGTCTTGAGACCAAATGAAAAACTAGTAACACTGATCACATCTTGATTTCAGTGTTTTACATTTGGTTCATCAGGGATTTGTTTTCATTAATTTAAATTGTTAATACTGAATTTTAAATGTTTTATCTTGATAACTGAGCTGTTTGGCATCTTCCCTTATATCTTGCACCCAAAGTGAGTACCTCACTGCCCTCTCTCTAGACCCGACCCTATTAGAAAGACTCAGAAAAGGGAAACTTCTTTCCAACTGAAAGAGAGTCAATGTAGGTTGTAGCATTGTTATTAAAGAAGCAAACTTGGAATTTAGGCAGACTTAAGTCTGGATTTTCCCCCTACTCAAGTTGTAACCTTGGGCAAGTTGCTAAACTCTCTGAACTTCAATTCCATCGTTGCAGAGTGAATGTAATAGTATAGGCCAACAAACCCTGATCTGTACTGCAACACCAAAAATGTTCCTAGAACAAAATGATTATTCACACAATTGGCACAAATTCATTTGCAGCAAATTCTGACTGAACTGAGGTAAGGCAATTCATAGTCTTTCTTTATTCCACATATAAAGTGAGTACTTACAGGTACTGCCCCAAATGTCACAGCAGGAGGGGAGGGGCCCAAATTAGATGTATGTTATGTGTACCATATAGTCTGTCTAAAATTTGGAAGTTCTGAATTTAAAAAGTTAGGTGAGCCTGAGGCAAGGGATAGTGACTGTGAATCTATAGTAGTTTTGCATGGGGATTCAATGATATGCTGCATGAGAGTGCACCACAGAATGGGGGTACCCGGTGAATATTCACTGGAACAGATGCTTTCCCAGAACCCTGGAAACGCAGAAGCAGATATTCCATTCTGGGGCATCCAGACCCTAACACTGCTTGATCCCTGGTGAAAAATGAGATCTTGGAGACACTGAGTTAGGTTCAAGAAGCAAATAGGTTATTATAGAAATCCTTCCAGAAAATGATGTAAACCCTGAATATTAAAGGACAGTGGCATGGCAAGAATGATTTGTCCTCCTTTGTGTGGACACCGCCTCAGGCAGCTGTGGGCTCCTGTTATATTTTGTGGGGAAGCAAGGAAGCCATGTTGAGATGTGCTCCATATACTCCTATTACGTGTGACTACCTCCCTTCTGATTAGGTTTGTATCTTTGGCTAATTAAATCAGGAACTTAATGTAACCTTGAAGCATGTACATGTGTTGGGAGTGGCTCTCTTCCTGTCCATCTGTAACCTAGCTGAGGCACCACAGTGCTCAATAAACATTGTCTATTAATGTCATCTTAAGCACGATGATTTCCTCACTGGCAACAGGCATTTTTCAGAATTGAAGCTTTCTTAGAAATCAGTTGATTTACAGTATAATCTTTGAGCAATTGCAGATGCAGAGACCAAAATTTCACTGTAATTATGACTAAAAGCTTGATTGAAGAAAGTGAAAACGTCATCCAGTCTGGGGTGGGATGTTAACTATATCAGCAAAACATGAATGATGAAGAGACATGGAGACTGGACCATAACAGAGACAATTCTCTTAATTGTACATGACGAAGGATTTTTACCAATTTCCAATAAGAATCGGAAGTTAATTTTAAAGGCTGTTTTAAATTCTTCAGAGTTCCTTTTTTTTTAATTATGCCTAAATTAACTTGTGAGAACGGAATAGTTTGTATTCTACAGAATGGGTTTAGTCATCACCATCTTTTAAATTGTCTACACATTGTCTTTACAGTGGTAGATGATTAATTCCACTGAAGAGCCCATCTGTACCTTCAGTCAAACTCTGGCACTCAGATCAGACCCACTCTCGACCGTAGTCTTGTATCTGGGGAAATACCTATGAAGGTGGCCCAATGATGATACCAACACCCCTCAGGTTTGCTAATATTGATGAGGAGCTTGTGCACTGACCAGAATAATGCCACAAGATGGGCAATGAAGCAAATCACTCAACTCACATCATCTATTTTCTCATTTATAAAATTGCTCATTTATAAAATTGAATATTTTTTCAATTATTTTTTTTTTGCTGAACTCATATTATTTTTTTAAGTAGGAAGAGCAAAATGGGACAGATAAAAATAGAGACATTCTGTTTGAAGAAGTTGAGATGCAGAGTTCTCACATTTTATCACTAGGTTGCCTGCCCCCCTCCCAATGCACTTATAAAGCACACTTAGGACTCTAAAGGGTCTTATAAGAATCAGTGGGTCAGATGGTTCCTAAGAAAGAATCCTTTCTACTCTAGCACTAATCCTAAAATCAGTGCTAAATCCACAAATCTATGAGTTTCTAATAGTTACCATTTACTAAGTGTTTAGGATATACAAGGCCCAGGGTAAGCATTTTATACACAGTATCCTATTTAAGCTTTAGAAAGACTTTACAAGGCAAGGACCACTTATCCCCTTATACAGATTAAGGAAGTAAGGCTCTAGGGTTTAAATAACCTTCCTGAAGTCACAGAGCCAGTAATGTGGCTATAGAATTCAAGTTCAGTTCAGTTGACCCCAAAGCCCCTTGTTAACCAGTATGTCTATCAGCAAATCCAAAAGAGAAAAACTAGTCTGGTGAATAAATTTCTGGAAATGGTCTGGCCTGAAATTTAAAAAGATCTGAGCTTCACACTGGTTTTCTGTCCACTTTGCACAGTAGCTTTCTTTCCCCCTGCCCCTCCTCTACTCCCCATTGCACGCCACTCTCCTCCCTTCCCCTCCCCTCTCTTGTCTCTCCAAACCACCTCTCTAGGTATCCAGAAATTTATGGCAGGAAACGTGGTCACTGACAGCCACCCAGTTTCATAGCTTATACCTCATGAATCCAGACAGCAAATGCCCAGGCCATTTCTTAGGGGTACTTGTCCCTATCTGGACCATTCCATTGCGGATCCATTCAAGAGGGCAGGATAAGGGTGAAATATGGCTATTCTTGTTGCAGCTGGATAGCAGTCCTCATACAAAAGAGATGGTAAGGTACTAACGCTCTAAATAAAATATTAGAAGGTGGTTTCATTTCATAGAAAGATGGTCCTGACCGGATTTGAAAAATATTGCTCTTACTTTCATTTTCTCATTGATATACTTATGTATTAAGTACCGCTTTGGCCATGCTGTATGAATATACAAAACTCTGGAAGTTCAAGAACGCAGTTTAATCTAGAGTTTTCCATTCACTATTTGTACAAATTGCTACTTGGACAAATGACTTCTCTCCTAGTTCAGTTTGTTTGTTTGTTTGTTTGTTTGTTTGTGGTATGGTTGTGTTTTTAATTTTGTTTTTTGGTTTTTGCTATTTTAAATGAAATGATGTTCTTTAAAAAATTTTCTTTAATGTTTATTTTTGAGAGAGAGCCAGCCTGAGTGGCAGAGGGGCAGAAAGAAGGGGAGACAGAAGAGCTGAAGCTGAGAGCAGAAAGCCCTATGTGGGGCTTGAACTCACAAGCTGTGAGATCATGACCTGAGCCAAAGTTGTCTATTTAATCGACTGAGCCACCCAGGTGCCCATGAAATGATTTTTTTTAGTTTATTTATTTATTTTGAGAGACAGCACAACAGGGAGGGGTGGAGACACAGAAAGGGAGAATCCCAAGCAGGCTCCATTCTGCCAGCACAGAGCCCAACATGGGACTCAAACCCACCAAGCTGTCAGATCATGACCTGAAGTGAAACCAAGAGTCGGACGTTTAACCAACTGAGCCATCCAGGCATCCTGAAATGATATTCTTTAAAAAGTTCTTAATCACTAACATTTTCTAGGTTGCCAGATCTTTTCATAAAATATTTCTAAAGCCAAATATAAATCCAAGCATTGGAGAGATCAAAGCATAAGTACTAACACTTTTCATGTGTAGTTGCTTGAGGTTTATATTTGACCATCTCTATAATTCTGTAGGATGCTGGTCCAGATGTCATGATGTCCTTAGTCATCTGTGCAAGGAAGAAACACATCAGGAGGTTAAGTAGCTTGTTCATAATCACATAAGTGACACCATGGCTTGAACTCAGGTCTCCCAATTTAGAGTCAGTATGCCCTGGTCATCTGGGTAATTTCCCCTAGCCATCAGAATAGTTCAATTTTAGACATTGTCACTCTCCATCTGATCTTGGTTCCTAGTTCTAATTATATAGAAACATAGTACATGCTCTAGAGGTCTGACTGCCCCCTTCCTTAAAACAGCTTTTCATCTGGCATTTCCAGGCCGTGTGATCAGTGTTGTCACTGTAGAAATGCAGCCTGCCTTATTTTGGAGTATTAATTGACAGAACTTCTAGGTCTGGTCTGTTTAATAGTCCATAAAGGGGAACCATGTACACCTAATCCTAATAAGCTCATTGTGTTTTATAGATGGGGGAAGGGGGTATAGAAGAAAAAATAACACAATGTAGGCAATGCATCTTTTCTATAATTTGCTGCTTCATTTACTCTCAGTTCACCTCCTGTATCTGAACCAACCATCTATCTCCTTCTGTACAAGGTTACTTAGTCAGGATACCCAATGAGGTTGTGCCTTGTAGAATAAATTCTATGCTCAAAATGGTCCTAATTAAACAATCTTTTCAGCTTTGAGGGGGGAATCTAGCTTTAGTTTAAAAATGTTTTTTTCTATAAATTCAATCACCTCAGTGTCAATGACCACATATGTACCTAAATCAATTTTAGAAGACCTTAAGTTGGATCATTAGGAAATAATATCAGGAAAATGAAAGAGTAAATATAACCACAGCCCTCATGGATACATCCCTTTTATTTCTCCCTTCTTAAGTCTTTGAATTCAGCATTTACATCTATCAATGAATACTAAAATGGCATTATTGAAACAGATGATTGCCCTTCTAACTATCCAAATGTCTCTTATCCCAATTCTTACCTTTGAACTCTACATAGTATCTGACTCTAGTAATCACCCCTCTCCTTCTTTGATTTTGAGGCTAGGATGCTCAAAATCTTTCTTTCACCTTTCTCAATGTCCCAAGCACCTTCTCCACTTGCGCCTAATGTTAATTTTATCTTCCTCTTCTCTCTTCCTACCTCAAATGTCACATGTAGTTCTCAGCTTCAAATAGCATTATAGGAAAGACCTCCAAATACAAATAATTATAAATTTCCTAGCCAAAAGATATGAAACAGAAGGGGTGGCACTGACTAATGCACACATCGCTAATTACCCATTGAGAAAAGAATCCGTGGGCTCCTGGGTGGCTCATTTGGTTAAGTGTCTAATTCTTGATTTCAGCTCAGGTTAGGATCTCACAGTTTGTGATCACTATGCTCTGACAGCATGGAGCCTGCTTGAATTATCTCTCTCTCTCTCTCTCCCTCTTTTTTCCCCTCCCCCACTCTCTCTCTCAAAATAAATAGACTTTGAAAAAAAAACAAAAAAAAAAAAAGGAAAGAGAATCCATGTGTTCCCTGAAAAAGAGACACACTGGATTGATGATTTATAAACTGTTCAAATTTGTATTCCTGTTTACAAAACTTAGAGATCCCCCTACTGCTTTGGGGAAGTTTTTTGAATCCTGTTTACATAAACTTTGCCTCTTTGTTTCTCCTTTCCAAAAGCATAAAGACCTACTTATATTATCTGGATTTGATATCTACATTTATTGATATGAGAGTCATTGGATTTTGAATATTAATTCATTATTTTCAGGTCATTCTACATAGAAATAGACCATGCACAAAGTAAAACCTGAGAAATAAAGTTTATCAAACCTAACTGTGAACCTATATGAAAAATATTTAACTGTATTTGTTTGTGATAGTTTTATAGATATCCTCTCCAGACCTTGCAAACTTTTACCTGCATAAAGATTCATTTTTTTTCTGCTAGTACTGATGTGTGAATTCAGCAAACTTGCAGGATATAAAGTCAACATGCAGAAATCAATTGTATTTCTATAACACCAATAATGAAGCAACAGAAAGAGAAATCAAGAAATTGATCCCATTTACAACTGCACCAAAAATGAGAAGATACCTAGGAATAAGCCTAATCAAAGAGGTAAAATCTGTATACTGAAAACTATAGAAAACTTATAAAAGAAATTGAAGAAGACACAAAGAGGTGGAAAAACATTCCATGCTCATCGACTAGAAGAACAAATATCATTAAAATGTCTATACTATTCAAAGAAATCAATGCACTCCCTATCAAAATACCACTAGAATTCTTCACAGAGCTAGAAAAACAATCCTAAAATTTTTATGGAACCAGAAAAGACCCCAAATGGCCAAAGTAATATTGAAAGAGAAAGCCAAAGCTGGAGGCATCACAATTCCAGACTTTAAGCTGTATTATTAAGCTGCAATCATCAAAACAGTATAGTACTGGCACAAAAACAGACACATAGATTAATGGAACAGAATAGAGAACCCAGAAATGGACCCACATATTTATGGCCAACTAATCTTCGACAAAGCAGGGAAGAGTATCCAATGGAAAAAAAGACAGTCTCTTCAGCAAATGGTGTTGGGAAAACTTTACGGCAACAAGCAGAAGAATGAAACTGGACCATTTTCTTACACCATACACAAAAATAAATTCAAAATGGATGAAAGATCTAAATGTGAGACAGGAAACCCTCAAAATCCTACAGGAGAAAACAGGCAGCAATTTCTTGACCTTGGCTGCAGCAACCTCTTACTAAACATGTCTTCACAAGCAAGGGAAATAAAAGCAAAAATGAACTATAAGGACCTCATCAAGATAAAAAGCTTCTGCACAATGAAGGAAACAAGCAACAAAACTAAAAGGCAACTGACAGAAAAGGAGAAGATATTTGCACATGACATAACAGATAAAGGATTAGTCTCCAAAATCTATAAAGAACTTATCAAACTCAACACCCAAAAAACAAATCCAGGGATGAAATGGGCAGTAGACATGAATAGACACTTTTCTAAAAAGACATCGAGATGGCAAACAAACTCATGAAATATGCTCAACATCACTCATGATCAGAGAAATATAAATCAAAACTACAATAAGATACCACCTCACACTAGTTATAATGGCTAAAATTAACAGCACAGGAAAACAACAGATGTTGGTAATGACATGGAGAAAGGGGAACCCTCTTGCACTGTTGGTGGGAATGCAAACTGGAGCAGTCACTCTGGAAAACAGTATGGAGGTTCCTCAAAAACTTAAAAATAAAACTACCCTACAGCCCAGCAATTGCACTACTAGGAATTTATCTAAAGGATACAAAACTGCTGATTCTAAGGTGCCTATGCACCCCAATGTTTGTAGTAGCGCTATCAACAATAGCCAAATTATGGAAAGAGCCCAAATGTCCATTGAGTAATAAATGGATAAAGAAGGTGTGGTGTATATATACAATTGAATACTACTCAATGATCAAAAAGAAT
Organism: Felis catus; assembly: GCF_018350175.1. Lineage (NCBI taxonomy): Eukaryota > Metazoa > Chordata > Mammalia > Carnivora > Felidae > Felis > Felis catus. The sequence goes on from NC_058372.1 coordinate 132,130,154, forward strand.
GAAATCTTGCCATTTTCAACAACATGGATGGACCTAGAGTGTATTATGCTAAGCAAAATAAGTCACTCAGAGAAAGACAAATATCATATGATTTCACTCATATGTGAACTTTGAGAAACACAACAGATGAACATAGGGGGAGGGAAGGAAAAATAAGATAAAAACACAGGGGGAGGCAAGCCATAGAGAGACTCTTAAATACAGAGAACACAAGCTGAGGATTACTGGAGGGGTGTTGGGTGGCAGGATGGGCTAAATGGATGATGGGCATTAAGGAGGGCATTTGTTGGGATGAGCCCTGGGTGTTGTATGTAAGTCATGAGTCACTTGCGTCTACTCCTGAAACCAATATTACACTGTATGTTAACTAACTTGAATTTAAATAAATAATTTTTTTAAAAAGATCCTTCCTTTCTATATGAATTGCAACTTCCATAGTTACTCTGAGTGAGAGGACACTGAAGGGAACATGAGTCTCTGAGTCAAGACTCAAGTCCATACAAAGGCTCCACAACCTTCCAGTTCAACCTCAGTTTCTTTATTTCTTAACAGAATTACTCATAAATGACTGTTAGCATTCTTGGAGGGATGAAAGGTGATGATGTAAAATGAGTAGAACATAGTAGATTCTCAGTAAAAAAAAAAAAAAAAAAAAAAGAGTTGCTCTTACAGCAAGGACCTCCATAGTAGTGCAGAAGGACCAGAAGGCTAAAAGAAGTCCAGATGGAATAAAGGAAGGCAGTAATTCGATCAAAACCAGGAAGTCGAGTTCAAGACAGATCAAGATATCCTGCTCTCCACTTCTATTCAGTATTTTCAACAATTGCAATTACAACTATTATTTAAGTTTTCTTAGTGTTATAAGGAAAAGAGTTAAACGATATGACAAAATCCAAGATGGTTGAGGGCTCTGGTGTAAGTGACAAAAAAAAAATCAAGAATCGTGAGGGCTTCTGGGTGGTGTGTCATGCGGGGGGTGTCACATAGGTGTGTTTTTTTTTTACTTGCTTACTTACATTATAGGATCATTTAGTCTTAACCTCCTTTATTTAAAGGCTGGATGTGAGTATAGCATGGTTATATGCTATTAGAACCAATGAACCTTATCAGGTTTAGAGGCAGAAAGGGAGGGGTTGGGTGCTGTGTCTCTGCCATCCCTGATAGTCTATAGGTATTCAAGAACATTTGCATGGCTATATGGGTAGGTTTTAAAAGTTTTCTGAAGTCTCTCTGAAATAAACTTTGATATAAATGCTCTGTGCCTCCATAAGCCTTAGTAGACTCAGATCTTCATGCAGTGAAAGGATGTTTCCTCTGCTTCAAAAATCAATCATTGCAAATAGCAGAGGGAACTTGAACTCCCTCATACTGATGTCAAGCTTAAAGAAAAAAGAAAAGAAAATACCTTACTGCAGGAGGATGAAAAACAAATCCTAGCAACTGACCTTCGACTGAGTAGTTACAGGAAAATGCTGTTTGTTTCCCTGAGCCAATTGAATCGTTACGCTCCCTGTACCCTGGAAAAATCTCAACTTCAATTAGAAATTAAAAAGAAAAGCCTGAACAGAATTGATCAATTAATGGTTGATCATATCTTTCGCAGGACACATCTAAACGAGAAGGCTTGTAATAAGTGCCACAAAACTATCTTACCTTAGATTATTCCTAGAAAGTCTTGAGTACATCTCCCATAAAATGAACAAAGAAATCCTGATACTAGTTCATCGATTTTCAAATATCCAGAAGTTGATTATTCCATTTGTGGATAGTTCATATCTCTGCTCTCCTTCGGCTCTCTTTGGCTGAATGCCTTTTGGCTATTATAGTGCCCATGTGCACTTCCACAAGAGAATGGGTACAGAGAGATATTAGCAAGCATACAAATCAAGAGACCCATAAGAGTGAGAGAATAGTAAGCACTTTGGCTAAATGAGGCTCCTGTACTACCTATAGATCTAAAAATTCTGTGCTTTCCCTATAATCATTCTGTAGTGTCTTGGCAGTTCAGGGCTTTGTATCATCAGCATTCAATAAATCTTAGCAGAAAGAAAATATAGCACCGTGGTAGAGATCCCAGCTGTACAGCTGAGTTCCCTGTGTTCACTCTCAATTTCTAAAGCTGATTAACTCACTTACTTGACCTCTCTATGCCTTAGTTTTTTTTTATTTGAAAATAGCACTGTTGCAGACTGCATTGTTATCCAAACATGTTTTAAAGGGGCAAAGTGTGAAAATGAGGATGAACAAGAGGAGAAAGACTAAATGAATTTCTGCCATTTTCACAGCTCCTGACCAACAGCAAAAAAAGGCAGCTATCTATGGGGAAGAAAACATATACACCTTCCCAAACAGAAAAGTCGATAGACCATGGGCACTCCACTCAAGCACTCTCACTAATGTGATTAGTTCATGATGAAGAAGGTGAATCCAAAACTGATTTCTATGCTCCTTGGCGGGAAAGGATACTCTCTACCTTTCCAAAATGGACTTTGGTACCACTATTCAAACACGGAGAAAATCTGCATAAATTTTATTAAATTACCCAGCTGTGACTGACAGAAGATTCAACTTTCTTCCTACCAATCTCGGACTACTGAATTCCTGAAATGTGGAAAATCTGATGTATTATAAAGTTAAATTGTCCAGCTTGTATTTTAGGAGACGGATCTGAAAAATTCCCTGGAAAATAGGTGGTAAACCCAAGAATAAAATCACACTATCTGTGGGCATGGGTGATCAAACTTACATAAACCTGTGATACACAAATAATACAGGAAGAATGGAAAAACTAGGAAAGAAGAGTATTTAAACATTGGAAAATAAAGTATAGCATACCAAAGCTAGAGTGAAGAGATTGATTCTAGATTTTTTAGAGGATAAAGCCTTTATGGTCACTCTCAAGAAAATTAAAAGAATCACAGACTTTATAAAACAATAGATAAAAGATGAGATAGACCAGTGATTAAATAGGATAAACAGCAGAATTTAAAAATTTTAAAGAACTTATGGAAAAAGATGAGCAAATGAGCTCATTTTAAAACCACGAGAATGGGAAAATAATGAATGCAAAATAGAGAAAATGCAATTGGGAAATGGCTACAACCCAAACAAAGTTTTAATAAAATGGAGAAAGGGCAGAGTGCTAATATATCATAATACCTGTATCTCTGAAAAACAGCCTAAAGATCAGAAATGGGGAGGAGAGAAACGGTCAGTTATGTTGCTTCTAACCAAAGTCAAATGAGCTAAGTCAATACCAAATGTCAAACAGAGTATTTGCATACACAAGGGCTCTCTTCTAAGCCACTACAATCTCCCACTCAGGAGAGGACGTGTTTATTGCAGGAGGGACTCTAGGTTTTAGACTCACTCAACCAGAATCCATAGGAATGGGGACTAAGAACCTGCTTTAACAGCATCATGGGAGCTTCAGATAATGGGAATTGAGGGATTATGCTGAGTCACGTAACAGTTGTGTTTTTTTTTTTTATTAAAAGAAAATTTTAAGTGTTTATTTATTTTTGAAAGAGAGAGAGAGACAGTGTGAGTGGGAGTGGGTCAGAGAGAGGAGACACAGAACCCGAAGCAGGCTTTAGGCTCCAAGCTGTCAGCACAGAGCCTGATGCGGAGCTCGAACCCATGGACTGTGAGATCATGACCTGAAGTCAGATGCTTAACCGACTGAGCCACCCAGGTGCCCCAGTTCTGAGATTTTATATATATATATATATATATATATATATATATATATATATGATGCTAATATATGTTTATATATATCTTATGGTGAAATACAGCAAATATATAGAGAGAGGGAGAGAGATAAATAAAAGATTGTGTGTGTGTATATATATGTATAATAGATATGATACTATATACTGTGCATATTACCATAGAGAATTCACCATGAAGTATCCACAGATCATTTGTAAGTTAACAAGGAAAACATTAATAGACACCAAAAGGTACAAATAATCAGATCACTTTTCTTCATCTAGACTTCAATAACCTGGCAAATAAAAATATAATTTAAATGTAAAGCAAATATCACAGCCTTTTTAAAATGTAAAAACTCCCTTCCACAGGGGTGCTTGGGTGGCTCAGTTTGTTGAGTGTCTAACTCTTGATTTCTGCTCAGGTCATAATCCCAGGGTCGTGGGATCAAGCCCCACATTGGGCTCTATGCTGAGTGTGGAACCTGATTTCTATCTCTCTCCCTCTGTCCCTCTCTCCCCCCACTCATGTTCTCTCTCTCTCTCTCTCTCTAAAAATAAATAAATAAAAATTCCAAAAAAATAGCACCTGCCCATAGTAGGTGCTCAATATAAAAATACTTCTCACAAAATTTACAATTGAAAGAACAAATCAAGGTTAACATTACCAAATAATTATAAAATAATAAAAAGAAAAACATTTTCAAAACAAAGACTTATAATCAAAGCTGTACATAGAAGAAGAAAATTTATAGCCTTAAACATATCACTAAATAATAATGTATTAAGTTAAATAAGGCATTCAGCCCAAGAACCTAGGAAAAATACAGCAACAAACGAACCCGTAAGAAAGGCAGAATGAAGGAATGAATAAAGATGAAACTAGAAATCGGTGAATTAGTAAATAGAAAACAAAACTTGGAACTGGTAAATATAGATGAAAGTAAATTATTTGCAGGAGGGTGGAAAAATTGGTTTAAAACACATACCATAAGCTAATCATTAAGACAAAAAAAGGGGGTGCTGTGCCTGGGTTGCTCAGTTGGTTGAGCAACAGACTCTTGATTTGGGCTCAGGTCATGATCCCAGGATCACAGGATCCAGCCCCATGCTGAGCATGGAGTCTGCTTAAGATTCTCTCTCTCTCTCTCTCTCTCTCTCTCTCTCTCTCTCTCTCCCAAAAAACAAAAACAAAAACAAAAACAAAAACAAAAACAAAAAAAGCGTGGGGAGAAGCACAAATACACATTAAAATATAAAAGAAAAAATATACAAAGAAAAAATTTTAACTGTGCAAAGGATTATTTTATTTAACTCTGCAAGTAAGTTTTTAACCATTAATAAAACAGGTAGCTTTTTTAGGAAAGTATAAATTATCAAAAGAAATCCAGAAAATATAGGAAACCTACACAGACCAAAATGAATAAGTGAAAAAAAGTTATTCCCTAAACTGCCAGTTTTCATAGAAAATTCTTCCAACTCTTAACATAAATAATTTTATGTTATTTAAATATTTTCAGATCATGGAGAGAAAGATGAAAACTTCCTATTGTTTCTTCAAATCCAGAAGAATAAGACTCATATCATGACCTGACAAAAATATTTTCAATATTTTTAAAAATATAAAATAAATGAACATTCAACTAAAGTCGCTTGAATAATTAAAATACACAATGAAGGTAGCATGAAGAAATTAATAAAGAGTAGAATGGTGAATTAAAAATAGAAAAATAAGATTTAATAAGTAAACAGAAGAACCTAAGAATGTGAGGATAATACTATATGTCATCAAATCCTGAGGTTCTCTTAAAAAGGCACTGAAATATTCTTCCTCTTCAAATCTCCAAGTTTTTACTTCTATTTCTTTTTATAAAATATCAAAGTTCAAAACTCCTAGTTTTTTCTTCTATTTTTTTTTTATAAAATACCAACTTTTATTTAGTATTTATTATGCATTCTTATTCCTAAAATGGGCAAAGCTCCATCTCTTGGAATTCAGCTCGGCCAAATTAATATGTCCCATTAATTACAGGACTGGCATTCAAAGAGGAGATGATCAGTTTTCCCGTATGTCAGTCTAGGGAAGACAAACCTATACAGAGAGATGCACCCTTAGGTAACAAGCATGTTAATGGAGTTAACGGAAAAAAGGATGATTCATTGCTTTTTTCCCCTATTGAACAAAGATAATTTATTCTGCTCAAGACAACTTATTGCACAACAAGCTTCAGCAGGGAAAAGCAAAACAAAAAACAAAAAAAAAAAAAAATGAAGTGATGTGATTTGAGTTACTGTTATGTATTAATGTCATGAAATCACCAAGAAATCACTTAATTTTCTTGGGTCTCAGATCCCTCATGTCAGAAACTAGGGTAATGACTCTGCCTACAGTACTCAGCTCATAGGGTATGAGGCTCAAATGAGATCATGTTCCTGAAACCCTTTTAAGTATGCAATATGCAAAAGTTATTTTCATTAAAACCATTTAATTAAAACCATTTAAGCATCAAAGTGCACATGATTGTGAATTTCACAAGTATAGTTGAATTCACACTTCCTCCATTTGCTCCAGAAAACCATCTTGAGTCACATTTTTTTTTGTCAACACTTTCTTAAATGACTAGTGTGCAAAGGATCTGATTCACAAATATAATGGCTCTTCTTAAAGCCCTACTCATACCCTAAATTAATTAAGATCAGTCTGTGTCCAGAGTGTCAAGTTCTTTGTAGCCTAAAAAAAGGGACTCTTTAGGATATGCTGCACTTACTCCTTCTGACTATATTCATTATTTAGACAATATTTGGTAATCATGTACTTATAACATAATTACAATTACAAAACAATAGTTCTCCAATCTGACCTCAGATTAACAGATCCCACTTACTCCCAGCTCTCCGCTACAGTGAATGGTCACACTAATATACCTCGTAGAATGTTGACATTATGTTCCTCTCTTTGAGTGATATGCTTACTAAGAATTGACTTCTGGGGCACCTGGGTGGCTCAGTCAGTTAAGTGTCTGACTCTTGATTTCAGATCAGGTCCTGATCTCACAGTTTTGTGAGTTCAAGCCCCACGTTGGGCTTTGTACTGACTCTGCAGAGCCTACTTGGGATTCTCTCTCTCTCTGTCTCTCTCTCTTTCTCTGCCCCTTCCTGGCTTACACTCTGTCTCTCTCAAAATAAATAAATAAACTTTAAAAATTAAAAAAAAAGAGTATGTCTATTTCTGATCTATTTATGTTGATTGTACTGGTTATTACAAGTATGTAATTTAAATTGCTATTGAATAAGCTAATTAAATGCACCTGGGAAAAAAATAGAATTGTTTCCATCAATGTGAAATGAAATAGTTTGGAAAGATTAAAAAATAGGCTACTCACTTAAATTCTTTTTTTTTTATGGTTATTTATGTTTCTGAGAGACAGAGCATAAGCAGGGCAGAGGCAGAGAGAGAGGGAGACACAGAATCCGAAGCAGGCTCCACGGGTTGAGCTATCGGCACAGAGCCCAACATGGGGCTCGAACCCACCAACTGTGAGATCATGACCTGAGCTGAAGTCAGAGCTTAACCGACTGAGCCACCCAGGCACCCCAAATAGGCAACTCACTTAAATATCTGCTGTCAAAAGAATTGTGGAGGGACAACTGTATAAGGTTAAGGGAAAGAAAGATAAAAAACCTAAAAGGATTCTGAACTGGTAGCGTGTCTCACTTCTCACTTTACTTACAAGAGTATGCAAATTTAGGATCATGCCTTATGCTTGCGGAGATTGTAATATAATACAAATAAGTCAGAATTTTTATCAATGGACCCAAAGAATAGGATGTAAATGGCCAAAGAATAGGCGTGATCCCTAGGTCAAAAACTGCTGAAGAAAGGTAAGCTTCATGTCTTAAAGGTTAAATTTCTAAGGACCACCTGGGTGACTCAGTGGGCTAAGCATGGAAGTCTTGATGTTGGCTTGGGTGGTGATCTCAAAGTTTGTGAGTTTAAGCCCTACGTTGGGCTCTGCGGTGACAGTGCAGAGCCTCCTTGGGATTTTCTATCTCCCTCTCTCTCTGCCCTTTCCCAGATCATGTTTCTCTCTGTGTCTCTCAAAACTAAATAAACTTGGGGTGCCTGGTGGTTCAGTCGGTTGAGCAACCGACTTCAACTTAGGTCACGATCTCATGGTTCGTGGGTTTGAGCCCCATGCCGGGTTTGCTGCTATCAGTGTGGAGCCCACTTTGGATCCTCTGTCCTCCTCTTTCTGACCCCCCCCCCCCAAAGTAGCTCCACATAAAAATAAATAAATAAATAAATAAATAAATAAATAAATAAATAAATAAATAAAGCTTTTTAAAAAGTTAAATTTTTAAGGTATATAGGAATCACCTTTATGATTTTCCACTTTGGATTTTTTAAATAAACTAACCAATTATGCATTATTAAAATACTAGTTTATAAACTGGAATTATCTCAAAATGAGAATATATATTACAAGAATACTTATGATTATTTTCAAATTCCATTAAACAAACAAATACAGATTAATTTCCAACTCGGACTTAGGTATAATCACAGAGACTGTGGGGAACAGAAGATGAATAAAGCTAAGTACCTACTTTCAAGGCACTGAAAACTCACATATGTCCTACATGTGAGAAAGTTCTCAGATCCCCAGATTCTGTTCTCAGATCTGAAGTCATGTAGATCACAGTTTGCATAACCTTTAGAGTGGCCTGACGGGTGTAATGTCGTCCAAATGTAATGCATTCTTGGTTTTGGTGAACCAATCAGACACGGCACTAAAAATATAACCTGATGTTTGAAAGTTCATATTGTCTGTCAGCCACATTCATCACTTTTATTGATAGGAATTGCCACTACATTCCTACAGCTGTGGTAGAGACACCTCAGGAGAAAAAAAGAAGAAAACTCAGGTTAAATATTCAGCAATATTTTTACACTGCATTTATATTCGTTCATCATTCGTTAAATTTTTCCATTTTTTCAGCAGACATTGAGTTCCTACAATATGCCAGACCTGTAAGTGATGGAGCAGGTAGAAAACACAATGATTAGCAAAATCTCTGAATTATTTTCAAAGAGCAATGGAAGACTGAAGGGTTTTAAGGGTAATGACATTATCTAGGTGACATTTTTAAATCTCTCAGGTTATGAAAAGAAGAAAAGGCGGGGCGCCTGGGTGGCGCAGTCGGTTAAGCATCCGACTTCAGCCAGGTCACGATCTCGTGGTCCGTGAGTTCGAGCCCCGCGTCAGGCTCTGGGCTGATGGCTCAGAGCCTGGAGCCTGTTTCCGATTCTGTGTCTCCCTCTCTCTCTGTCCCTCCCCCGTTCATGCTCTGTCTCTCTCTGTCCCAAAAATAAAAATAAACGTTGAAAAAAAAAAAAAAAGAAAAGAAAAGAAGAAAAGGCTTCAGGGGAGAGGAAAAGGGAATCAAAGAAACCAGAAACCATGTTCATATGCTCTATTATCTCCAAGTTTATACCATTATATCATGTTTAAGATGTGTGCCAGCAATCCTCAACTCCCTTATCCTGGATCCTAAACTTTTTGTTATCAGGAAATCACAAATCTCATTTTTTTAATCGATTCTTTTTTTTTTTTTTTTTTTACTGTTTATTCATTTATTTATTTTGAGACAAAGAGAGAGAGTGTGTGCGTGAGGGGCAGAGTCAGAGAGAGAGAGAGAATCCCAAGCAGACTCTGCACTGTCAGCACAGACCCCGACATAGGGTTCGATCCCACAAACCATGAGATCATGATCTGAGCCCAAATCAAGAGTTGGGCACTCAATGGACTGAGCCACCCAGGCACCCCATAAATCTCACTTCTTGATAAATAAGTCCAGAATTTCCCAGAATTATCTTGATTTAAAAGTTTGTCCTGAAATTCCTATATACCACAATAAAGAACATACCAGAAATTCTCATACATTGGCCTTCAAATGGCATCTCACCACCTCTTGCTCCCAGAAGCAACATAAACTCTTCTTATTTCAGCTCAGAATAGTCACGGCATTCAAGGTACCTCACACCCAGTAAGTTTAACTCAATGCATATTTTTAAAAAAACTACCTTCAGGTAACTTTTGAAGATGTGAGAAAATGAAAAAAATGATATCAATTCTTTTGTCATTTTCAGCTACTTTCCTAGAACTAGATGCATTTGCCGTTTATCATTTTTCTTTATTTTGGACTCATCAGCCAATTTTCAAGGCAATTTGAGTTCACTTCTTGTGAGAGAGTCCTCAGAAAAGTATTCTGTCAAGGGCTTTGGGACAATCAAGATAAATGACACCCCTACACTTTTCTCATACTAATCACCCCTTTATGAATCCATCCAAAAGAATGCACTCCTCCGTGCCAGTCTGCTTTTTATACACCCCTGATGCTACTGCTGAGTGCTGTCTCTTCCAAGCATCACATTTCATTCTGTCTTGTTCCCCCATTGAGCTGCCTCTCCACCCAACATCCTATTCTCAGAGTGGCTTTTCCTGGGATTGTGGCTAGTAAGGATGAGCATTTTGGAGGAATGAAAGAATTTACCTTTTATGTAATTCTCACTGTTGGTCTTCAGATATTTATACTTTCCCATTTCTCTACTTACAATTTAGATCATCTGTAAAAAATGCGTATTGTAAATTTGGGGAAATTTGAGCTCACCCCTTGGATCATCCACTGGTTGGTGTCAAATGTTTTCCACAACTCACACAGATCACGTAAAAGAGAAGAATTTTGCACAGCAATCATGGTATGGTAAAATTATCAAAGAGTGGACTTGTAAACTTTCTCTTGCCAGGCTGGAATAGGAAGGAGGCATAAAGGAGATTCAAATTTGATTGATACCTTGATGTGAGTGATATGGTGGAAAGAATACCAAACTGAGAGCCACAGCGTTGGTTTCTCCACTTTTTTTTTATATTTGCCAGAACCTCTGATAATGAGAGCTTGTTGTTAAAATATAGATGGAAAAAAAGAACTAAGGAAATCTGCACTAACCCAGTAACAGGTCTATTCTGGACCTCAAAGGAGAGGAATAAAGTGTGGGATTTAGAAAATAATTTAGGATCCAAAGTCGCTTCACTACCAACATTAACTTGTAAGTTTCTAGACAATTTCTTGCCAATACTGTGACTCAGCTCCTTATCTCTACTGCTGTATATCTTTTAGCTTCTGCTTAGTCATGACATCTGTACTTTGAACTTCAAAGTATTCATAACCTCTACACACTCACAGTTTCTCGTGACCACTGCCATCTTATAGCCTCTGATACCTGATTTCTGTGTCTTTTTTAGCACTAGCCTTTATTACATGTAGAGCACTCTCCTGGTATTTTGCAGTCAAATTCTCCAAGGAAGAGAATCTGATGAGGCTTATTTAATCACTATCATTTTGTTTGGGCTAAGGCCCCATGCTAGATATCTCATGAGCTGCTTCTAGCCAGTAGGTGAATCTATAATCCTGGAGACAATTTCCCAGTCCTGACCTAATCAGCTGCTACTGGTGGGATATAATCATGTGGTAATTGTATGTGGTGTGTTTTTTTTTTTTTTTTTTTTATCAAGAAGCCATCTATCACTAGCCAGGGCTATGTGCTGGGCACAAGACTTCTTTCCCAGTGAGCTTGGCTTCTTCAAGACCTGCTACCACATCTATAACAGGGAAAGTTGGATCACATACTCTAATAAGTCATTTCAAACTCTAAGCTACAAGAGTCTATTTTGGGGGTTTGTTTGTTTTGTTTTTTGTTTTTGTTTTTGCTGGTTTTTCATTAGTTACTACTGGGTTAGGTATTCTAGATGTTGAGGAAATGCAGTGACTGAGAACGATCAGGTGTGTAAAAAGATTCTGGCAGGAATAAAAATTTACCACAGATGGTACAAATTAAATGGTTTTAATGAAAGAGCTACTTAGATATGTTGGGAAATATTTAGGAAATAAACAAGAGAAATCAATGCATCCCAGGATCAGCAACAGTAAGAAGCCACTACCGTATGTAATGAATGGGCAAGGTGTACATGAGGTTACAGAAACCAATGAGACTATACTTTATACCTCTTGACTCTGCCCTCTGCTCTCAGAGGCTGAAAACTACTTCACCTTGACTCGCTTGTTCTCATATTTCCAGTTGGATATGGCTAATGGGAAGTCATAGCAGGGGACTAGACTTGAGAGGAGTAAGTCAAACAAAATAATCAGCACATGGAACTTATCATCAAGTAGAGTAAACAGGTAAAAAAAATTATACTAATACAATAAAATACAATAAAGAGAAGGGGGTAAAGAGGATAGATTTTTAAGGAGGGAAGGATTATTTTAGCATATTGGAAAAAAATAGCACATGTTGACAAATTTCCGTCATTTTAATAAAGAGATAAAGGGCACTTGCCTTGGACTTTTTTGTTTGGGAACATTTGACATGTGAAGTGAATGTATGTGACATATGCAAACATGAACATAAAAAGTAAAGCAAACACCCAGGAACCACCACCAATCAGAAAAGAAACTATTATTGGCACCACTGACTGCTTTTCATCTTCCTTTTCCCCATTCTCACTCTACGCCAATAGAACTCACTAGCCTGAATTTTAATTTTTAATCACACTCTCTCGTTTCTTTTAATATATATTTTGTTTTGCTTATTTTCTGAAATTTATAATATTGAAATCTTGTATTCATTCTTTAAGGTCTTGCCTTTTTTACTCAATTATTACTTTTTAATGTTCACCCACAGGGATGCACAGGGCTGTAGTTCAACCTCATTGTTGAATAGATGTTTCATTATGTGAATATTGTATAATTTGCTCCTCCATTTTCCTAAGGACATTGTGCCAGTTGGGTGCCATTATGATGCAGGTACAAATATTCCTATACTCTCTTTTGGGTATATGAGCAAGTGATTCCTTATGATATATAATGCATGCAAGAATACAATTGTTGACTTCTGAAGACTGTGCGTGTCCAACTCTACCAAAGAGTGCCACTTGTTTTTCATGCTGGTTGGGTCTGTGTATACTCACCTGATTTATGAAGTCTCCGTCATTAGGTCCTATGGGGTGAATGCTTGCATTCCCCCACAGTTCATCTATTGAAATCCTAGTCCCCAAGGTGATGGAATTAGGAGGTTGGCCCTTTGGGAGCTGATTGGGTTATGAATGGGATTACTGCCCTTATAAAGAGTTCCTAGAGGGTTCCCTCACCCTTTCTGCCGTGTGAGGTTATAGTGAGAAGATGGTCATCTAGGAGGAATCAGGTCCTCTGCCAAACACCAAATACGCTAGCACCTTGATGTTGGACTTCCCAGGCTCCAGTCCCATTAGAAATAAATTTCTGTTGTGTTATAAACTGTTAAAGCTGTTTGTTATGACACCCCAAATGTACTGAAACACAAAGTATGTATATTATATTTTGTGTACGTATTCATAGGACGAGTATGTAATGGTAATTCATTGCACTTTTAAATAGAACTACCGTAGTGAGGTTTATTGCTTTTTTATACAATTAATGCGTACTGTGTTTCCATTTCTGTGAAATATCTGTTCATATCTTTTACTCATTTTTCTGTTGGGTTGTTGTTTGAATTTTCTTTTTAATTCCTAAGACTTCTTTCTATATTCGGAATGCTGATTCTTAATCTGTCTCTGTCTTGCAAATATCCCTTTCCACTTTGGAGCTTTGTCTTTTCTCTTTCTTTATAGAACCTTTTGATAAACAAATTCCTTTTGCTGTTGTTGAATTGTTCAATATTTTCTCAATTGTGCACTTTTTTCTGGCTGTAAGAAGTCTTTCTTGGGGCACCTGGGTGGCTCAGTTGGTTGAGCAATGGACTCTTGATTTTGACTCAGGTCATGATCTCACGGTTCATGGGTTCAAGCCCCATGTCAGACTCCTCGCTGACAGTGCTGGATCCTGCTTGGGATTCTCTCTCTCCATCTCTCTCCGCCCCTCCCACTTACACTCATGCACTTGCTCTCGCTCTCTCTCAAAGTAAATCAACTTAAAAAAAAAGTCTTCTTAGAGAGACATTCAAGATGGTGGAATAGGACTTCCTTACCATCATCTTCCCACAGAACTTCAATTTTGTTAGTCATCCACAGACGAGAGTACTCTGTGGGAGTTGGAGGCCCAGCAGAGAATTCCAGCATGTGATTGGAGAACAAAAAAAAATCCAAGCATAAACACATTAAAGTAGATAATAGGAGAGGTTTCATTTTGCCCATGTCACCCCTCACCCTAGGTGGCACAGTTTGGGGCCAGGAGAGCCCCTCAGCCTGTGATTTCTCTCACAAGGGGAATCAAGTGTGCGTCAGTGAACTCTGACTTCCCTACCTGTGCAGGAAAAGGGTCACCTCTTCTTCACCTAATCATAAAGATGTTCTATTGTGTGGTTATTCTCATGCACATAGTAGGCACGGTAGGTTTTCTTTAATGTCTTTTAGTAGTTCAACTTCTTTCAATAAAGGTTTGCACATCTATGGTTTGGTTTATTTCTATATGTGTTATTTTTTATAATGCTAAATATCCTTTCAATTGATTTTTAAGCTCTACTGATATTTTCAGGTAGTAATCTTACATTTAAGAACATTGCTAAACTAGCACTATTGCTAATAATTTGACTGTGTGTCACTTGGGTTTTACTAGGACAAAAATCATGATAGTTTTGTTTCTTTCCAATCACTTTATATTTTATGTTTCTCTGGTGCACAACTGAGAATGTCAAGAACAATGATAAATTAGTGCTAGTAGTCAATTGTTGCATTCCTGATTTTAAAAGGAATGCCTACCATGTTTCATTAAATGCTATGTTTATCATAGATTATTGGCAGGTGTACTTGTCAGGCTGAGTTCTCTTCCTATTTTCAGGAGTTTTTATTTGTGAATTATTTATTTATTTATTTTTGAATTATGAATGATCAAATATTTTGCTATAAATGTTGATAAGAACATTTTCCCCATTAATCTGTTACTATGTCATCACTTTTATATGCCTGGGATATATGAAAATTAATTGTGATACCTTACCTTTGTTAACACATTGTTGGATTTAATGTGTTAATATTGTGTTTATAACTCTGAACATACTTTAATTCATGGAACTTGCCTATAATCATTCTTTCTTTCATTGCCTTTGGAATTGGTGTTATCATTAGACTGGGCTATAGAATATATTGAAAGTATGTTCCTTTTTTTTATGCTCCAGAAGAATTTACATAAGATTGCAGATATGTATTCCTTGGATTCTCCATAGCTTTTACTTATAAACTATCTTGACCTCGTATTTTCCTTGTGAGAAGACTTTAAATTATTAATTCAATTGTTTGTGGTTTTAGATCCATTAAGGTTTTATATTTCTTCTTGAATAAATTTTATTTTATATTTTTCTAATATTTGTCTATTTTGTGTAAATTTTTGTTTTCGGCATAAAGTTTTCCAGAATTATTATCTTTTATCACAATTTTGTCTCTAATGATATCTCTTTTTTTATTGCTCATATTGCTTATTTTTCTTGTACATCAATTATGTCGGGATTGGAGGATTTTATTTTTTTCTTGCTAAGGAAGCAATTTTTGCTTTTATTAATTCTAACATCTGTTTCTATTTCATTGATTTATACTCTTCTCTTTGTTATGCGCTAGCCTCTATTTCATTTAAATTTGTTCTCTTGTTCCTTTTGTAGCTTCTGTTGTGGATGCTTAGCTCATGATTTGGGACCTTATTTTCTCATAGTGGGTTTAAGTCTGTAAGTTTGCCTCTAAGGACTACTTAATTTGTGTCCCACAAGGCTGAGAAGTACTCTTAAAATTATTATTTTCATTATTCTAAATATGCTCTAATTCTTTTAAAATATTATCTTTGGCCTGAGTTATTCAACATGTTTTTAAATTTCCAAATGCAAGGGATTTCTAGAAATTATTCTTTGTTTGTCTCCTGATTAATTGCACTGTGGTCATAACCATGATGTGTATAATACTGACTCATTGAAATCTGTTGAGGTTCACTTGCTCTATGGTCGACAAACTTTGTATTTCTATAATACGGGTCCTTTGATATTTATTGAGACTTAATTGATGGTCTTAAATATGATTGATTTCCAAAAATGTTTTCTGTGATTTTGAAAAATATGTCTATTTTCCAATAGAAAAAATACATTGTCTACTACATGATGCTTCTTCATTGTGCTATTCAAATGTTCCAACTACTTTCTGGCTCATTTATCAAAAACTGAGAGTGTTGTATTAAAACATCCCATTACCATTCTGGATATTTCTGTTTCTTCCTGTAATTTTGTCAATTTTTTTTTACTTTATTTATTTTTTAATCTCTGCTGCTATATTCTCAAGAAGTGTTATGTTCTCCTGACAGATTTAAACTTTATTAATATACAATGATATTCCTTATCTCATGCGATAAAGATCGTTCTGTCAAAAGGTCTACATTGTGACACCATGATATTAGTTAGAACCATATGAAATTGCCTATTTTGTAGATCAAATTGCAATTTTGCATTGCAATCTAATAGCGTTGGAAGTTTTGTTGATATTGTGTGCTTATGTATGGTTAAGTGTGTCTCTTTTAAACAGAATGAAGCTTGACTTAAAAAAAAATGTAGTCTGATGATCTATGCCAGTTTTAATGTCTCTCAGTAAACTTAGTATATTTGGATTTACTTCTATCATTTTATTTTGTACTTCCTATTTGTCCCAAAATGTGTGATTTTTTTTTTCTCTTTCCATCTTTCTTTTTTTTTCCTTTTGCTTTCCAGTCTTTTTCCTTTAACAACTTTGGAATGTAAATATTCAGTTATTATTTTTTTAGTGATTACTTTGATATTTTAATATGCATAGCTGGCAAAGTCTAACAGTAATCAGTATCTTTACCCTCTGCCCAACAATACAATCAACAATTACTAGGATAAAGTAAATTCTAATCACTTCCTCCCAGTTTCCCACTATTTTAGCCCAAACATTTAGCTCATTGCTGCTTTGTTTTTACCCCACAAATTGGACATTATTATTGATTTATGTAGATGAAATTACATACATTTTGTCCCTCGGGAATTTTAATTAGATACATGTTGGCCCTTAAATTCAATTTCCATGTTTATCAACCTCACTTACATTTTCCATCTACTTGTCACTACCCTCCGTGTTTTATAGGATTTTTAAAGATCTATATCACAGTTCACTAATTTTCTATTTATTTGCTTCCATTACCCTATGTAACACTTTCATTAAGCTTTAAGTGCATTTATTATGGTTTTCAATTCTACAATTTCTAGAAGCTGGTGCTTTTTTAATTATGTGGCTTAACAACCCTGCAGCCCAAAGTTAGAGTTCCTTTCTCAGAGTCTAATGTTTATTCCTACTTACTTTTTGTGCTCTTCCCCAGAATGCAATAGGCCCAACACCTTCTACTACTTCTACTTCCGTTAGTTTACCTGCTAATACTGGTGTGTGGTCTGACAGTCCGTACTTATTTGCTTAGAAGCAACCCTGAATCATGATTCTAGACAATATCACAATGATAAGCAAATGAGACGAACACTTGGCCTCACAGCTACTAAGACTTACTACAAAGCCGTTATATTAAAAACAGTATGATATCCATTCAAAAAGAGAGAAATTGACCTCAAGACCATAATTTCTGTGAGAAAGACTCATATCTCAGAATTATTATTATATAATAAAGAAGGCATCACAAATCAGACTATTTAGTAAATGATGATAATTGCTCATAGTGGAGGAAAATCCATACCTACCACCACATACAAAGATACAATCCAGATATATTAAAGAAATAAATCCAGAGAAACCATAAAGGCAGGAGATAATGTGCCCTAGGGTTAGAGAGGAACTTCTTAAACAAAATTCCAAAAGCATCGTTAATGCATTTAATCACATCAAATTAAGAATTTCTGTGAATAAAGTTAACAAAAAGATGTTGCAGAGATATTATATTTGCCATGTGTAAAACCACAAGGGAATTATTATCTGGGATATATAAGGAACTCATATGCACATGAAGAAAGTTATAAGAATCTCAAATTTTAAAGATGAGTAAAGGATATTTGGGTCAATTCATAGCTAAAAAACCCAGAGGTTTAACAAAACATATGATTGTTGTCCAAAGTCATTAGTCATCAGAGAAATGCAATTTAAAACAACAAGAAAAGTGATACTACCTTAGGCCCATCAGATCCTAAATACGAAGTAATCAGTGACAAAAACAAGAAACACAACACCATGTATGTAACTTAAAACTATGTGAAATAATGCATGGTTTACATTAATGCTTTCAAAGACAATAATATAAGCCAAATGTAAGTTGGGAAATTGGAGGTGAGGAGTGGACAAGAGGTCTTGCAAAGACTAATGAGCATCAGACGACCAGAACTGCAGGGGATTACTAAGGAACCCTTGCGTCTCTAGTATAAAGCAAAACCATAGTGCACAGATACTATTGTCATCCTGGATTCCCAGTTTCATGGGAAATTCCTAATTCCGTCCTATTCCCAAGATACCCAGCTCGGAAGCACCATCATCTAAGCTCTGCTTCCCTGAGAATCCCCTGCTTCCCCACAGGCCTACTCATTTTTCTGTACACTGCGGATAAGATAGATGGCTCTTTACTCTTTTTTTTTTTTTTAACATTTTATTTATTTTTGCAAGACAGGGAGAGAGACAGAGTGTGAGCAGGGGAGGGGCGGAGAGAGAGGGAGACACAGAATCCGAAGCAGATTCCAGGCTCTGAGCTGTCAGCACAGAGCCCGATGCAAGGCTCCAACCCATGAACCTTGAGATCATGACCTGAGCTGAAGCCGGATGCTTAACCGACTGTGCCACCCAGATGCCCCAATTCTTTACCCTTTATTTATCTTCCCATAAAAATGTAGCACCAGAATAAACAAGTGATGGGGATATGTATGTGTGTATATATATATTTTTTTCCTCTCATTTTCTTGTATCCTTTATTCTACCCATTCACTCAGAAGAATTCGTTGCTTTAGGGAGGGATAATATAGCATAGAAGCAGAGAAAACCTTTTTGGTGTCAAAAGTACAACAAGGAAGTACATAAATCCCAGGCCATAAAACACCATATTTGGAAAATTAGATAAAGAACTAGTCCAGCCTGTCTTCAGACTACATTAAGATGGTAAGGACCGCAGGGGACAAGGAGAATCATAGCAGAAGCAGAGCTGAAACAACTATGGGTTCCTGAGGAGCATGTCCTGTAAGAAGGTCTCCCAAGAGGGAATTGGGAATCCAAGATCACACCCAACTGGGCCACTACCCCCAGGAGGAAAACCAGAGCCATTCAAGACTCCTGTATTCCTATCCCTCATCTTGTCTCCCCAGAGCCATTCAAGATTCCTGTATTCCTATCCCTCATCTTGTCTCCCCAGCATGGCACCGGGACAGGCCTGAGGCCACCTGGTAGAACATCCTGCAACAATGCAGGAACAATGGCGCCTGTGCCTGATGGCAGAGCAGAGACAGCTGTTCTGAGAGCCCTTCCTAGATGGAAGGTGTAAGGTCGCCATGGGAATAGGGACCCCTTGGATGAGCTCACGTGGATGAAGAGTTTATGTGGATGAAGAATAGTTTCAAGGAAAAGCCATCTCCATCTTTTCTCAAGTCTCTGCCCTAGAACTTAGACATAACCACACAAAAATGAGGGACATTCCACTAAACCAGGGGTTCTCAATGTACTGCTATTTGGCACCCCAGGAGACATTAGGCGATGTCTGGAGACACCTGTTGCTGTCACAACTGGGAAGTGCTACTGGACTCTGGTAGGCAGAGGTCGGGGATGCTACTGAACATTCTACAGTGCACAGAACAGTCCCCCAGACCAAGAAATTACCCAGCTCAAAATGTCAGTAGTTTCAAGGTTGAGAAATATTTCCTTAGACTGAGGTTAAATCTTGACCACTCAGCCTAAAAAGAAATGTATAATAAAAATTGTTTATTTATTCTAGAATAAAGAAAATGACACCTAGCCCCTGGTATTAAATGCACAACCATCTACTTATGCTAAGGAATAAATTTTTTTTAATATAAAAGAATCAATAGCCAATCAGTTTGCATTTAATGAAAGGGATCTGAGAAGGGAAGAAAAGTTTAAGTCGCTTCAAAGTAAGATAAAGTGTCCCCACACGAGGAAGAAAGGGAAATGGAATCATGAAAACAGACACTAAAAGTTCATGACAATATTTGAATCAAATGAGAGGAAGAAAGTCATCCATGGAGCAGCGTGCAGAGAAGGAGTTGTTCCTCACCAAGGACAATGAGAAATATTAGCATTTTTTAGAGAGGTGAAATTGTATTTCTTCCAGACTCTGTACTTACAGTTTACTAAGAAGGAGGTGTGTGAACCCCAAGACCACCCACTTGCTGAGAAGAAAACAGAAGGAAAACTTGGAAGCACTTTCAAAACTACCATGAATGAAAGCAAAAGTCAGAAACAATAGGGGCACCTAGGTGGCTCGGTGGGTTAAGCGTATGACTTCAGCTCAGGTCATGATCTCCCCGTTTGTGGGTTCGAGCCCTGTGTTGGGCCCTGTGCTGACAGCTCAGAGCCTGGAGACTGCTTTGGATTCTGTGTCTCCCCCTTGCTCTGCCCCTCCCATGCTCATGTCCTGACTCTCTGTCTCTCAATAATAAATGTTAAAAAATTTTTTAAAGTCAGAAACAATAAAAAAAAGGAGCAAGGGAGAAGGGGAGAAGAGAGGGAGAGGAAAGAGGAACACAGGAAGGGGGGCATGGGGGTGGGGAGAGAAAGAATGAGCTAGAAACAATTGCAAGGGGTAATAAATAAATTACTCGTATGTTAATGACATGCCGAAGTGTTCCATTTTTATGTGAAAGCAAATAACTATGAAGTATCACCAACATAAACACTGATTAAAGGAGATGAAATGTCTTGAGATGAAATGTCATAACATTACACAGTGTCAGTTTGCGGTGTTCTCAAAATGTTAATGACCTCCAGCTTCAGCTGCTTCCATTACCAGGGATCTCAGGGGAGAGAAACCTAAGCTGCAGGGCTCCCAGGAGGAGCCCAGAACCTAGTCCCATCTCCTCGCTGTTAATAGATAAAACTTCATTGAAAATGATCCGGTGACACTTGGCCATAATTCAGAAGGGACTACATTTTTTAAAAAAGAATTTTTCTTTTATCAGAAAGGACTTGAGTTTATCTTACCGTTTCAATAATGTTCCAGACCTGATTCAGTCAGTCTTCAATACTCTTTGGAATAAGTTTTCTATTCTTCTCACAGTGACATTTCCCCAGCACCGGGAGCACCTGCAGGAAATTTAGGAAGTGAGAGTTCATCATTTTACAAACGAATTCTGCACCAAAAAAAAAAAAAAAAAAGGCGTGGGCCAGGCTGAATTTTAACTGTTTTACTAGGACTGATCCCAGAACCCTTCATGAAGTGTTAGGGTATAGTCTCAGTGCCCCTCATGCCGTGCCCCTCATTTATTTTAATAAAAAATCATTAGTACCTTCGATGTCCGCCATTATTTTTGCCTCAGAGCCAAACAAAATAGGTTATCACTCAGTGGTCACTTTATGGATGAATCATTCTCTCCCACCTATTCTACTGACCCGGTTCCTCTCACACAGCCAGGACACGTGCTTTCCATCTCCCTGGCGACACTTTGGAACATGGGAACCCCAGTATACATGTATTTGTTGCCTTTGCGCTTCTGCAGTGTGTAAGTACATACCGATGGTTATGGCTGGTGCAATTTTGTCTGCCTTTGTTCAATGAATGCTTACTGAGTTTTTATTAAACACAAGCCCCCTCAGTTCCCTCTCTCAAAAAATGTCTAGTATCAGGAGAGACAGGAAGAACAATATGGGTCAGTATAAATAAGTGTCCTTCCCATGTCCAATTTGAGCGCTCAGTAAATAAAAGGAATAAGATAAGTCTTTCAGCTGGAGATATCAGAGAAGCTTCAGGAGAGTTACACAAAAGGGATTTTGTAAATTTTAACAGAATGGTGACTTTCTATCTGCCCTGAGTAGCCACTAGGTATATCTACATTTAACTTGATTTAGATTTATATTAAGTATACTGAAATAGGGGCCAGCCTGGGTGTCTCCATCAGGTAAGTGTCCGACTCTTGATTTTGGATCAGGTGTGATCTCACAGTTCGCGAGATCGAGCCCCATGTTGAGCACCACACTGTCAGCGCAGAGCTTACTTGAGATTCTCTCTCTCCCTCTCTGCCTCCCCCCTTCCCTCTCAAAATAAAGAAGGAAATCTTTAAAAAGGGTATACTGAAATAAAATTTAAAATTCAATCACACTAGCCGCATTTTAAGTGTTCAATAACCACATGCGGCTAGTGGCAACCATATTGGACATTTCCAGCACTGCTATAAGCTGAAGAAATGGTATAGTTACACATGAGAAACTCCAGGTATTGTATAGGTGGCTAGAGATCAGGAAACACTCCACATTTGCTGCAACATAGGGTGGGGAAAAATAGTAGTGGAAGATAGGACTGGAAAAGGAGTTTGAAATCAAATTGGAGTGAGTCTTGAATATATTCGTCTGAAATCAAAGCTTTTGTGAAGCAGAGAACTGAGGGTTCTCTGGAAAGGTAGGGTTAATTTGGAAAGGTATAAGACGATGACCTGAAAAAGCAACTAGACAAGGAGTCCTCAGCCATGGCTGCACATTAGAATGTGGAGGAAATTCCTTACCCAAAACCCAGGCCACATCCCAGATGAATTAAATCAGAATCACTGGGTGTGAGACCCATCAATGGCTTTTAAATCTCCCCAAATGATTTCAATAGTCAGGTGTTTAGGGACAGCCACTGGTACTACGTGCATGACGTCATTTCTCCCACTTGTGCCATTAATACCCTCTTTCCTCTGATGAACTTCCCCTTAGACTTTCTACCAAATGCTGTTAGAGTTGCCAATCACTATAAGCTGCTTCCCTGGTCACAAGATGTGGCCTAGGAACCAAACGTTGGCAAATCACAATAGGCTAGTATTGCTGGCTGTGGTGATCATCCCAGATTTAGACTACAATCCAAGTCAGGCAAATGAAAGCCTGTTCTGAGATTTGGCATACATATTCCTAGCGAGAAGGCTCTCTATTTAATGTAGGAGGCCACTAAACTGGGATGGCATTAGCTTAAAAATCTCTGTGAATGTGTTCCTCTCATTGCCACCAACCCAGCAGTGCAGGGTACAAAGCCATCCACGCAAGAAGATCACAAAATTCGCAGGTACAAGCACAGTTGAAAGGTTTGAGGGTGGGAGTGCCAGTAAAGGGAGACAAAGAAGATCTGGTGATGTATCTTGGGTTCCTGGTGGAATCCCTGGGGCCAGTTCCCCCTCTGGATTTCCCAGTCATAAGAATCAAGCAACGACCTACTACTCTGGTTTGTTTTCTTCCCGCTTAAATTTGAGATGGGTTTGAATCATCACGTTTAATGGTAAAAAATACAGAGATGTAGAATGTGGCTTTGCCAAACATACTTGACCATGTTAGAATACCTCTTAACAACTTATGGAACACTAACCTTTTTTTCCAAAGAGCTACAGAGGATAACTGAAGTGTGAGGGCCCTCTCTGAGTAGAATAACCATGGCAAACTCACTTGTAAACTAACAGCAAAATATTATAAGTGGACTTAAGCTAAGAGAACCAAAGAGCAAGAGGGAGAATGTGTGAGAGCGATGTGGTACCTAAATGGTGGGTGGGTAGGGCGCCTTGGTGGTTTAATCAGCTAAGACTTGATTTCGGCTCAGGTCAAGGTCTCACGGTTCCTGAGTTCCAGCCGCATGTCAGGCTCCTTGCTAAGAGGTCAGAGAGCCTGCTTGGGATTCTCTTTCTTTCTCCCTCTCTCTCTGCTCCTCCCCTGCTCACTCTTTCACTCTCTCAAAACAAAGAAATAAACTTTATAAATAAATAAATAAATAAATAAATAAATAAATAAATAGGTGGGTGGGAAAGGGAAGTGAGTCCTAAGGAGGATTCCAGGGCAAAGTAGTGAAAGGGGTTCTGTCATCTCCTATATCTGACCACAAGTCCTTGAGTTGTATATGAACACACACTCAATCCGTGTTGGCTGCACAGAAAATTGTTCCACTTTAGATAGCTCCTTTCTTAGTAACTCCATGGAACATATATATTAAAACAAACCCAGGGCCATTGCCAATTCAAAGGGGCCACCTCCCCACATGATGGGGCCCATCCATCCTTGGCGAGAGGATGTTAGCCTGTGACCAAACCAAAGTGTGTACCTAAGTGTGAAGGGCTCAAAGGACCAACTTTTAGTCAAAGATTGGGAGCACAGACAAAAATTTCCCTAGCGTATGCACACTCGTGCCTAGTTCACTATACCCAAAGACTCCCTTTTGAGTCTGTTTAATTGACCAGGATTAGAGATCACAGCCAGTTCTCGAACTCTTTCCACCTAGAAAGCACAACCAATAACCTACACATCTCTTTTGCCCAGCCATCCCCAGGTATGGATTAATAGGGGCTTATTGTGTTCTGTGTTAATGAATCATGAGTGGAGGCCAGTGAAGCAGACAATGTATCAGAAGCAGGAAACATAATTGGTTGGATGAGCAAAGGAGACAGGCATTAGATCTGCTCACAGGAAGGGGAAATAAGGCTTTGATCAAAGAAGAAAATATCCGGTCATGTAGGCATCGTTTGAACTCTTGCAATCCTTCCACTGCTGGTATTTCCTATCATTTTTACTTGGGGACCCAACATTTACTTACACCACCTCAGGCATTTTATGTAACTTAGCTCAGGCAATTTTCAGATGCCAGTCTTCATAGGATGTGCTCTGTATTTTAAAGAAATTTTACACTTTATTTCCGTTGATAGCATTTGAAAATGTAGGCTTCTGTGACATATGATGAAGAGAAATCTCTTCCCTGATAGGAGTTTGCTCAAGATGCCCCTTTAGAAGGCCTCTTCCCGTTCTAATAGTGAATGACTATATTTAAAAGATGTGTCAATGCAGAAAAAGTCTGAGAGATAAGATCTTGAAAGTCAAAAGCAGAGAATGGAGAGAATGTGAGAAATTTTGTTCTATCATTTCCATAATCAGGGGGAAAAAGCATTTTAGGCAAATCCCTTTGGATTTGCTAAATAAACAATATTTGTGGATAAGAAAATCACAAGACCGTTGGCATTTGAAGAATGCAGCCATCTCAGTATTCACTGTATCAGTCATACAATGACACTTGGTTTTCACCAAGCTTCACGGGGTCCAGATCACCTACAAAGATGAAGTGAAGGTTGTGTGTTCTGAACAGTAGTAACAGGCTACTTGATCATGAGAATCTCAAGCATTTTCCAAAATTGGACTGGTTTTGTCAGAGTCATAGGGATTTAGATACCCTCCTGATGAAAAATATCTTCCCATTCCATCAATTTGTTTATTAGGGGGAAAAAGTACTGTACCCTAAACTGTGGACTTCAAGCCTTCTTCTTAAAGTCAATAGATGTCTATATGAAATTTAAAGATCCCACAGGTTGGTAGGAGAAAATAGAGTCCTTTGAGTTTGCTTTCTACATCCCCTCCAAATCCTAGAGATGCCAACGTGTAAATTTTACAAACCACTATCCCAAATTGTTTTCTTCATCGGCTGACAAGCAGGGCACCCCGAAGTTGTACAGCATAGCAGACCAGTCTGAATGGCCTGAGCCAGCAATTAATTTGTTAGAACCAGGACGTTTTTGTATCTTGCTGAGTCTCCTATAAAAATGCAAATGTTCCTGGGAGGAGAAGCATCTTAAGCAATCATGAGGGATTATTTTATCAACTCCATTTGCAGCTTGGAAGCAGAGCTGACAGCAAAGCCTTGTAGGATTGGGCACAGATAACGGAGGTAAAGGAACTGAAACAGACGTAACCAAGGAAAAACTTTACTTCCCGAGTACACTGAAGAGGCTAGCAATAGTTTTGAAATAAAGGTTATTATACGGGGGCCTGCGTGGCTCAGTCGGTTCAGTGTCCAACTTTGGCTCAGGTCCTGATCTCACAGTTCGTGGGTTTGAGCCCTGCATCGGGCTCTGTGCTGACAACTTGGAGCCTGGAGCCTGCCTCAGATTCTGTGTCTCCCTCTCTCTCTACCCGTTTCCCCACTCACACTCTTTCTCTCTGAAAAATAAATAAACAACAACAACAAAATTATAAAATGGCTAACATTTGAATGCATCTTGAGTGCCAGATATTCTTCCAAGTCTCACTTTATGTATGAGCTCATGTTGTGTATTCCTTTATTCCTTTATGTATTAACCACAGCCACACGGTGAAAGTACTATTTTTTTTAGGGTTTGTTTGTTTGTTTGTTTGTTTATTTAGAGAGAATGAGCAAAGGAAGGGTAGAGAGAGAAGAAGAGAGAATCCCAAGCAGGCTGTGCCCTGTCAGTGTGGAGCCTGATGTGGGGCTTGAACCCACGAACCATGAGACCATGACCTGGGCCAAAACCAAGAGCCACGCTTAACCAACTGAGCCACCCAAGCACTTCAAAAGTATGATTTTTATAAGGTTTTATACCCATATTACTGATAAGGACACTGAGGCATAGAGGGGTTAAGGTCACACAACTAGTAAGGGGCACAGCCAAGATACAAATCTGTAAGGTTTGACTCTAGGGGTCTGTAATAACCTCCTGCAATGGTTCATCTTCCAGAGAAGAGGACAATTATTTCAGTTCTCCCCAGCACTTCCAAAGGGTAGCCTCTTTGACCTTTAACTTTCTAACCTCAATGATCTACTTGAGTTTGGTAGACGAGCTTAGAGGAAATAAAGATAAATTCCCAGTGAGCTACGTGCTTATTCTTTTTAATCATAGTTGACATACAACATTATATTAGTTTCAGGTATACAACAGGATTTGACAACTATGTACATTATGCTCTGCTCACCACAACAAGTGTAATTACCTTCTGTTACCATAGACAATAATTACATTATCGACTATAGTCTCTCTGCTGTACTTCTCATTCTTGTGGTTTATTTATTTTATAACTAGAAGTTTGTACCTCTTAAACCTCTTCATCTATTTTGCCCATTTCCCACACTCCTCTCTTCTGGCAATGATCTCCATTTTGATGAGTCTGTTTCTGTGTTTTTTGTTGTTCTTTTGTTTTGTTTTTAGATTCCATATATAAGTAAAATTGTATGGTATTTGTCTTTCCCTGTCTGACTTATTTCACTTAGCATATTGCCCTCTAGGTCCATCCATGTTGTCACAAATAGCAAGATTTCATTCTTTTTTTATGGCTGAGTAATAGTCCCGTGTGTTTGTGTGTGTGTGTGTGCATGTGTGTGCGTTCATGTGTGTGCGTGCGTGTGTATACCCCATCTCTTCTTTTTCCATCAATGGACACAGGTTGCTTCCATATTTGGCTTTTATAAATAACGCTGCAACAAATATAGGGGTGCATGTACCCTCTCAAATTAGTGTTTTCATTTTCTTTGGGTAAATACCAAGTAGTGGAAATACTGGATCATATGGCATTTCTATTCCTAATTTTGTGAGGAAACTCTGTAGTGTTTCCCATAGTGGTTACACCAGCTTATATTTCTACCAACAGTGCATAAGGATTCCCTTTTCCCACATCCTTACCAACACTTACTTATTTTTTAATACTTGCTATTCTGACTCAAGTGACATAATTTCTCATGAGGTTTTGATTTGCATTTATCTAATGATTAGTGATGTTGAGCACCTTTCATCTACCTGTTGGCCACTTTTTATGTCATCTTTGGAAAAAAATATCTATTCAGATTTTGCTCATTTTTTAATTGGGTTGGGTTTTCTTTTTGCTATACAGTCATGTGAATTTCTTTTATTTGTTTTCTTTTTTTTTTTTTTTTGGATATTAACCTCTTATTGGATATGTGGAATGCAAATATTTTCTCCCACTCCATAAGTTTTCTTTTCATTTTGTTGACAGTTGCCTTTGAGGAGCAGACGCTTTTTATTTTGATGCAGTCCCACTTGTATTTTTTGTTTGTTTGTTTGTTTGGGGGGGCAGTTGTGGGTTTTTTGGTTATTGTTGTTTTGTTTTTTGTTTTGCTTTTGTTGCCATTTTGGTGTCAAATTCAAAAAAAATATTGCCAAAACCAATGCCAAGCAGCACACCCTCTATGTTTTCTCTTAGGAGTTTTATGGTTTTAGGTCTTATGTCCAAGTATTTAATCCACGTTGAGTTGATTTTGTGAGAGACTTAAGGTAAGTGTTCAGTATCATTCTTTTGCATGACTATCCAGTTTTCTCGGCAGCATTTATTGAGGAGACTATCCTTTCCCCATTGTTGGCCTTTTTGTTAAAAATCAATTGACTATATATGTATGGATTTATTTCTGGGCTCTCTATTCTGTTCCATCAATCTATATGTCTGTTTTTAGGCCAATATCACACCATTTTAATTACCATAGCTTCGTAGGAGAGTTTGGAATCAGGAAGCATGATGCTTCCAGTTTTGCTTTTTTTTTCTCAAGATTGCTTTAGCTACTTTGGTTTTTGTGTTCCATACATATTTTGGAGTTGTTGTTTTTTTCTATTTCTGTGATAAATGCCATTGGAACTTTGTTGGGATAGCACTGAATCTGTGGACTGCTTTGGGTAGTATGGACATTTTAACAATATAAGTTCTCCTGACTCATGAACATCTTTCCACTTATTTGTGGCCTCTTTAACTTATTTGATCAATGTCTTAATGTTTTCAGTGTACAGACAGATCTTTTACCTCCTTGGTTAAATTTAATTCTAAGTAACTTATTCTTTTTGATGCTAATTTAAATGATATTTTTTCTTAATTTCTCTTTCTCCTATTTTATTGGGTAAAGAGAAATGTAACTGATTTTTGTGTATTGTTTTTGTATCCTGTAACTGTACTGAAATGGTTTTTTAGTTCTAATATTTTTTGGTGGAGAAAATACTCAATATTTTAAAGATAATTCTCCCCAACTAATATTGATGCAATGCAATCCGATAAAACTCTCATCAAGCTTTCTTTTTCTTCTTTTGTTTTTTCAGAAATTGGCACTTTGACTATAAAATTCGTGTAGACCAGCCGAAACAATATGGGAAACAAATAAAATAGTTGGAGAACATATTCCATTGATTTAAAGATTAACTGTACTATCTTAGTAATCAAAACAACATGATGTGGCATAAAAAATAGACATGAAGGTCAATGGAACCAAATAGAGATTTTAGAAATAAACTCACATTTATGTAGTCAATTGATTTCAACAAGGTGTCAAGGTAATTCGGTTGGGAAACAATAATCTTTTCAACAAATGGTGCTTGAACAATTGGACATCTAAGGTTAAAACAAAATAAATCTAGTCCACCTTTATCTCACACCTTATAAAAACTCTAACTACAAATGCATTATAGACCTACAAATGTAGAACTAATACTACAAAACTTCTGGGAGGAAACATAGAAGAAAATCTTTGTGACCTTGAATTAGGCCAAATTTCTTAAGTAAGACACAAAAAGCACAAAAAAATTGATAAATCAAATTTCATAAGAATGAAAGCATTTGCTCTTCAAAATATTTTTAAGAAAATTAAAAGGTAATCCACAGGGTAGAACATAGATCTATTAAACGACTTGTATTCAGAATATATAAAAAATCCTCACAACCTAATAATAATCCATTTCTCAAATGAGTAATAGATTTGGATACAAAGCTCAACAAAGAAGATACACAGAAGGCAAATAAGCACAAGAAATGATCTTCAACGTGATTAACATTACCACATGCAGACTGAAACCACAATGAGGTACGATACTCTCACCAGAATGGCTAAAATTACCAGGTGTTTGTGGCGCCTGGGTGGCTCAGTTGGTTAAGCGTCCAACTTCAGCTCAGGTCATGATCTCACAGCTTGTGGGTTCGAGTCCCATGTCGGACTCTGTGCTGACAGCTCAGAGCCTGGAGCCTGCTTCAGATTCTGTGTCTCCCCCTCTCTCTGCCCCTGCCCCACTCATGCTCTGTCTCTGTCTCTGTCTCTCTCAAAAACAAACATTCAAAAAAGTTTTAAATTAACAGGTGTTTGAAAGAAGGTAAACAACTGGAATCCCGATACATTCCATATAGAATACACTTTAGAAGACAATCTGGCTCCCCTCTTAACCTACCGAGCCACCCAGGAGCCCCCTGGCTCCCCTCTTAAAAAGACAAATATACACTGACTCTATGACCAAGCAATTTCTCCTCAATACATTTACTTAGAGAGAAGAAAGCATATTTCCACACAAAAATCTGTATGCAAATGTTCATAGTAGCTTCCTTCAAAGTAGTCCAAATGGAAAGAATCCAAATACCTATCAACTGAAGCATATATAAACGTGATTTTTTTCCTACAGTAGAGTACTACTTAGCAATAAAAAAGGAATATGCAACAATTGGATGAGTCAAAAGTAATGCATTAAGTAAAGCAAAGACTATGCACTCTATGAATTCATTTTTTATTAAATTCCAGAAAAAAGAAAATCACTCGTTGCCTGGGCCCAGAAGATTAGAGAAGGGAGTTGATTGCAAAAACACAGCTGGAAATTTTGGTGCGATAGAAATATCCTCCATAATAATGTTGGTGAGTTGTGCTACTGTGAAAAATTCTCAAAATTTATCATAATGCCCACAAACCTGAAGTTTATTGTAATGAATCAATAAAGCTCATCCAAAAATATAAGGAAAGATCTCTTTATCAAGGAGTTAACCTCTTTCAAGCAATAGAAAATAAGAGAGAAAATTAAATGTTTTTAATGAAAACAAAAGATGCTTATCAAAAATATTTTGTCTTGTATAATGGTATGTGTATTAGCAAGGGCTTCAGAGAAACAGAACCGATAGAATCTGTACATTTATATATGGGGAGAGAGAGATTTATTTTGAGGAATTGTCTTAAGGGATTGTGGGGGCTAA
Organism: Felis catus; assembly: GCF_018350175.1. Taxonomy (NCBI): domain Eukaryota; kingdom Metazoa; phylum Chordata; class Mammalia; order Carnivora; family Felidae; genus Felis; species Felis catus. The sequence continues at coordinate 132,160,827 of NC_058372.1, forward strand.
CAAGTTCAAAGTGCACACACAGGGCAGGCCAGCAGGCTGGAGGCCCAAGAATTGCAGTTCAGATCTGAAGCAGTCTGCTGGAAGTTCTCCCTCTTCTTCCAGAGAAGTTCATCTTCAACTGATCGGATGACACCCACTCACATTATGGAGGGTAATATACTTTACTCCGAGTCTACTGATCTGAATGTTAAGCTCATCTAAGCAACACTTTTACAGAAACATCTAGAAGAATGGGTAGCCAAATATCTGAGTACCACGGCCTAGCCAGGTTGCCACATCCCAGTATGCAATTTACAAAGTTCCCCCATATATGTTATCTCATTTGTTCATCAGACAGGACAAATAGAAGTTACAATTTCTACCATATATGGAGCAAGAAACTGAAAAATTCGAGAAGGTAAATGGCTCTCAATTTCTCCTGGCCGGAGAAAGGGGAGCTCAGGAACTCAGGGCAATCATCCTGTCTCCCAACTGCATGCTCTTTTGTCCTTAGTGCAGTAGAAAGAAATAGTAAAAGGGATTAAATATATCCTTTGTTCCTTATAAATTTTTCCCTGGCATTTCTCCAAGCCCAAGACATTTAAGGGTTATATAATTTTTCATGTTCACTTTTAGAGTTAGGTAAAATCGATAATATATTTTATAAAGACTTACTTCACTTTTATCCCCTGACAAGATGAAGTTAACAAACCAGCAAACCACTGATTAAATAGAGGCAGAAAGAAAATAACCCTTGAAAATGAAATTCCTACTTGCTTTCTCCTGCTATTTGTTTCAAACACAGTATTATCAAAGGGGTGGGAGGAAGTCAGGGACTCCACAAAAACCTGCCAACAGATGTAGGAAAGGAAAATATAAGACAAAGGAAAAACTTTACAAAGTGATAAACTCTGGGTCTTCCAAACTAATTTATTTAATTGGCATTTTCCCTCACCAATTAACAAATAACATAAGACTTATTTAATAACTTTATCATTTTCTACATTTTCAATGTAAAGGGTCAAAGTAAATTTCTCCCCCTTCATTCATTTCTACATAATTTTAAATTCATGTTGGAGCTGCATAGAAAGAGTCCTTTATTTAAGCACCATTAGCATTTGCCTTTATGGGGAAAGATGGGAGGAATTCCTTAGGTGTTACCTTTTCCCTCCCACTAGCCAGCTGGCTGACCTTGGACAGAGCAAGCTCAGCATTTTGGGTCTCCATCTGTAAAGTTAGTTCACTATTGACTTCACATAAGTGTTGGGGGAAAGATGCATTAATAAGCACCTAAGCAACTGGAAAACTGGCATCAAAACATTGCTACCCAACCCAAGGCTCCTCAGCAAGGCTTTCCCATGGCTACAGCCCCCGTGCCCGTCATCAGCTCGATCCTGATCGCTGTTTGCCTATCAGGCCGGTCTTTGTACGCCCACTTCAACAAGGGCTCCCAGACAAACAAGAGACGCAGGGGACCAGCTGCCTTTCCACTCCTTCAGCAAGGCCTCATAAGGGATGATGACGTCTAAGAAACCTCACAAAGCAATAGCAAAATTGCTCACACGTAGACAAAGATTTCTACTTCCTGACATACACACAAAATAGGGATTGTTTTAAAGAACCTGCAGAAGAATCCATTCTATAGTAGAATATTGACAGCCCACTGGAAATGAGCACGAAGTGAAACGTTAACAATAACAACGATAATAACCAGTTACCTGTTATAGTGAATGCTCGTTCAAGGCCAGGAATGAACGTCGCTATTTAATTCTTACACAGACGCGGCAAGGTAGTTTCAGTCATTCCTACTTTACAGATAAAAAATGGATTGGATCTAAAGAAGTTAGGGAATTTGCTGACAGCTAACAGAGTCAGGATTTGACCCCATGGGAAAGAGGAAGACCTTGTAAATGCATGCATCACTCAGCACCTAAGGGCAAATGAAACTTCTCAAAAAGGAGAATAATGGGAACAGGTTGTACAGGAAGAGGATGCGAGAGGTAGGGGAGCCTGACACCAACTTTTTCTTCCTGAAGCCATGAGCCCACATGAAGGCATTAAGAGGAGAAGATTGAGGGGACGTGAGGTGGGGGTGGCGGTTTGGGGGGCATGTGCTCTGAGATGTAAGGGCACATACTCTTCCCTCGGGGCACCCAGCGCTCCCCAAAAGACTCATATTTGACAAACAGCTTTTATTTTCTGCCATATTTTCCATCATCTACAATTCTTAGTAATATTATTAATAGGCACATCTTTTATGCAATGCTTTCTTTTGGAAATTGATTGGAAGCAGGCAGGTGGATGAGGCAGCAGGGGAAAACGCTAAGAAGAAAAGGTGGTGAGTGGGTGGATGGGGGTCACTGGAGAGAAAAAGAAATCAGAAATATATTCATACTTGTTTGGAAAAAGTGACTAAGTAAAATAAGTGTGATCATTTGAGGCAGCCAGTCAGTCTGACCTTTATAAAAAGAGCAGGATGATTCTACTTTTCTCCCACTCCAAGTCATTTTAAAGCAATCCATAAGGGCTCACTTCTACCAGAGAGTTGTGAGATGCTGTGGGAGAGTCGTTATCTACAAAAAAAAGTTTCAGAGGGTCAGCATACACTTTTGTTAAAGGATAGGGGTGCCGGACCCCAAAGAAAACCCAGGAGGTTACTCTTGCTTGACTCATCATGAATATAGCATGTAGACGAGCTGGATGAAAATATCTTAAGAGAACACTTGATAGGAACAAAATGGTAAGCTGCTGCATCTTTTTCAATCATCTCAACATTTTATTTCCTGCCATACTCCAGGGCCGGGTGGTAGAGAGATGCCATAGTGGGCTAGACAGGGCAGGGGCCCTGAGTTAACCCCTTAGGAATGATCCAGACTGAGTGAAAAAAGGGCAGGCAATCTCATTTCTTCACTGAGTAAGAAGACTGTTTCTGGAAGCATAAGAAAAGATGAGCATTTATGAGGAAAAAAGAAGGAAAATGGAAACACATGTGTATTCATCTAAAAAGGTTTTCAAGTCTGATGACAGGATTTTGTGATCTTCACTGTGCGCAAAGGCTTAAGAGGTGACGAAGCTCATTAATGCAGAAAGTCAAGGCTTCCCTAAAGGACCTTTATTTGTTTCCTAGGGCTGTTGTAACAAAGAACCACGAATGGAGTGGCTTAGAACAACAGAAATCTACTGTCTCACAATTCTGGAGGCCAGAAGTCTGAATCAAGGTGTTTGGCAGGGCCATGGTCCCTCTGAAGCTATAGGGAAGAATCCTTCCTTGCTTCCTCCTAAATGATGGAGAAAGCCATCAATCCTTAGAATTCCTTGCCTTGTAGCTGCCTCATTCCAGTCTCTGCCTCTGTTATCACATGGCATTCTCCCTGTGTGTCTATGACATCACGTGTCACTTCCCTCTTCTTACAAGGACGATAGTCATATTGGATCAGGGGCCACCCTAATGACCTCATCTTAATTTGAGTACATCTGCAAAGAACTTATTTCCAGTTAAGGGCACAATTCATAGATATTACAGATTAAGACTTCAGCATATCTTTTTGGGGACTCTCAACTGCTCATGTTCACACCTCCCTTTCACTCTCCAAGGAGAAAACTTCTGTGCTCTGTCTGCAGCTCCACACAGCAGGGGGTACAGAGTGGGAGGTAAGTAGAGTTATTTAGGATGGCAAGGCCAGACAAAAGTCCAATAAGCGAGAGCAAAAGTCAGGCAGGTAAGAAGCAACGGACGAGACCAAGAAGTATTATCAATTTAGTGTTACTGAATAAAAAAAAGAAAGAGGAGTAAGCAGCAATGTCAAATTCCCAGTAAGGTTTAATGACATAAGGTCTGAACAACAGCAGAATGATGACTTTTCCTCGCGTTCAGTGCTGAAGATTATAGCTGTAACACAAGTTTTAGAACATGTTCTATCAAGGCTGAAGTTTTTCCAATAAAATAAAGCCATGCATATATTCCTGAAAGGCACTCTACAAATTTTAAACTACATTATATTTTAGAATCATTGGGTCAGGAAAGAAAAATTACATAAGTAAAGACATGAAATGGTAAGATATTTGAAACTCTTTTTTCAAAGATACATATTAACTAAAATTAGCCTAATACAAGTTGTCTCTACTTCCTCTCCAAACATATGTTGAAATACTTGGCAAATATAATGCTTTTAAGACACAAAACTGGGAGCTCCTGGGTGGCTCAGTCAGTTAAGCATCTGACCCTAGCTCAGGTTATGATCTCACATTTAGTGAGTTCGAGCCCTGCATTGGTTCTCTGCTGTCAGCACAGACAGCTGTCTCCCCCTCTCTCTCTACCCTTTCCTGGATCATATTCTCTCTCTCTCTCTCTCTGTCTCTCTCTCTCAAGACTAATATATACAAATAACATAAAATACAAAACTAGTCTTAAAGGAAATAAAAAAATATACTAGGTACACAAATGAAAGAACAAATGTATGAGTAATGCCTCTACCTCTGGAAAAAAAAGAACCCATCAGATTGCCACATAAACCTTGGTAGCAAAAGGCTAGGTTTTTAACACTTATCCAGGAACATGAGGCCAGGAACTTAAAATAGCCATGTCTTCCATGAAAAGGGAACTAGAAGTGGCAAAGAAATCCGTAGTGTGTTAAAAATATTGGGTAGGGAAAAGTTAAATTTCCCAAGAGAAATTAAAATTGTATATCTAATTAGGTGTGAGATCTTAATGTGTACCACGCCAACTGGCACAAGACACTCAATTTGGGAAATGAGTTTTAAAAAACTGATTCTAAATCAGTGGAACATAGTATTTCTCACAGAAGCAAACACACAAGCAACAAAAGGACACTACTTTATAAAGAACCCAGATCACAATGACTCCCACAGGTAAATAATTGTGCAGGTGAACTAATCCTAAGAAATTATAAACCATACAAGAAAATGGAACACTATGAGAAAGTCAGCAAATATAAGAGGACAATTAGCATGCTAATTAAAACTTTAAAACCGTATAAAAAAGACTCCAAAATAAGTGTATTTAAGTGATTAAAAAATAACAATGTGAAATAAAGCACTAATAATATTAATGACGCTGTTTAAAAAGACTGATTAGAAAAGATTTAAACATATTTCTAGAAATAAAAAATATATATCACTAACATCTAAAATGCAAGGAATGGGTAAAATCGTGCATAAAATAGCCGGAGAAGACAAGCAAACTGTGAAACACTTTGGAAAAAAATTACCAGAGCTACAAACAATAGAAAATATAAATACGAATTAAAACATGAAGAAAAAATTTATAAAATCTTTTTTAACGTTTATTTATTTTTGAGACAGAGAGAGACAGAGCATGAATGGGGGAGGGGCAGAGAGAGAGGGAGACACAGAATCAGAAGCAGGCTCCAGGCTCAGAGGGATCAGCCCAGAGCCCCACGCGGGGCTCGAACTCACAGACCGCAAGATCATGACCTGAGCTGAAGTCGGGCACTTAACCGACTGAGCCACCCAGGTGCCCCTAAACATGAAGAAAAAATTTAAAAAGTCCAATGCGCTTCCAGTAGGAGATTCATAAGAATATTAGAGAAAATGGTGGCAACACAGGATTTTAAAGACAATAGCAGAGAACTTTCCAGAACAGAAGATCAGTCCGCAATGTAAGAAAATATAGTAAATCCTGAGCAGGATGTGTGGGGAGCCTGGGTGGCTCAGTTTCTTACACATCTGACTCTTGATTTTGGCGCAGGTCATGATTCATAGTGATGACATTGACCCCACATGGGACTGCTTGGGATTCTCTCTCTCCCTCTCCCTCTGCCCCTCCTCTTCTTGCTGTCCTGCTCTCCTTTCTCTCTCTCTCAAAAAAAAAAAAAAAAAAAAAAAAAAAGTAAACTTGCACCAAGACACATCAAAATAAAATTTCAAAATACAAAATCAAACAGAAAATATTAAAAGCAAGTTGGAGAAAAAGATCATCTATACCAAAGTGACATTGGAAGGATTGCAAATATCACATCAGCAAAAATAGAGACTAGGAGATAATGGAAGAAATCTGTCAGTCTATGATTTTATAAAAGCTAAGCAATTATGGGCATTGCGGGGAAGATGGCGGCGTAGGAGGATGCTGGGCTCACCTCATCCTGATGATCACTTAGATTCCACCCACACCTGCCTAACTAACCCAGAAAACCACCAGAAGACTAGCAGAACAGAGTCTCCAGAGCCAAGCACAGATGAGAGGCCCACGGAAGAGGGTAGAAAGGGTGGAGAGGCAGTGCACACTCCACGGACTGGCGGGAGGGAGCCGGGGTGGAGGGGCAGACTGCCGGCCAAGCAGAGCCCCCAAGTCTGGCTGGCAAAGTGGAGGGGCCGGATGGAGTGTGTTCAGACAGCAAGCGGGACTTAACTCCTGGAAGGTTATAAGTTAAAGCTCTGCTCGGAGAGTGGGAAGGCTGGAGAACAATGGGACAGAGAGTTGTTGAGCCCCGGACGACAGAGCTCAGCTTGGCAGGGAACAAAGGCGCTCGCCGGCTCCATCTCCCTCGCCCATTCCCCCAGCCAAAATCCCAAAGGGAACCAGTTCCTGCCAGGGAACATGCTTGCACCTCGCAAACACCCAATGCTGTGCTTCTGCAGATCCATCCCTCCGGTGAGGGCCAGTCTGATTCCCTCCCAGTGCCACAAACCCCTCCCGGAGAGGATCACCGAAGGAAAAGCGAGCTGAGCCTACCACTCCCGCCACTGTGCACCTTGCCTACTCACCCCAGCTAATACGCCAGATCCCCAGCACCACAAGCCTGGCAGTGTGCAAGTAGCCCAGATGGGCCACGCCACCCCACAGTGAATCACACCCTTAGGAGAGGGGAAGAGAAGGCACACACCAGTCTGACTGTGGCCCCAGCAGTGGGCTGGGGGCAGACATCAGGTCTGACTGCGGCCCCGCCCACCAACGCAACTTATTCAAGACAGCACAGGGGAAGTGCCCCGCAGTCCCGCACCACTCCAGGGACTATCCAAAATGACGAAACGGAAGAATTCCCCTCAAAAAAACTTCCAGTAAATAATGACAGCTAACGAACTGATCAAAAACGATTTAAACAATATAACAGAAAGTGAATTTAGAATAAGAGTCATAAAATTAATCACTGGGCTTGAAAACAGTATAAAGGACAGCAGAGAATCTCTTGCTACAGAGATCAAGGGACTAAGGAACAGCCAGGAGGAGCTAAAAAATGCTATCAATGAACTGCAAAATAAAATGGAGACAACTACGGCTCGGATTGAAGAGGCAGAGGAGAGAATAGGTGAACTAGAAGATAAAATTATGGAAAAAGAAGAAGCTAAGAAAAAGAGAGATAAAAAAATCCAGGAGTATGAGGGGAAAATTAGAGAACTAAGTGATGCACTAAAGAGAAATAATATATGCATGATTGGTATTCCAGAGGAGAAAGAGAGAGGGAAAGGTGCTGAAGGTATACTTGAAGAAATAATAGCTGAGAACTTCCCTGATCTGGGGAAGGAAAAAGGCATTGAAATCCAAGAGGCACAGAGAACTCACTCAGACATAACTTGAATCGATCTGCTGCACGACATATCATAGTGAAACTGGCAAAGTATAAGGATAAAGAAAAATTCTGAAAGCAGCTAGGGATAAACGTGCTCTAACATATAAAAGGAGACCGAAAAGACTCATAACCTATCTCTCTACTGAAACTTGGCAGGCCAGAAAGGAATGGCAGGAAATCTTCAAAGTGATTAACAGAAAAAATATGCAGCCGAGAATCCCCTATCCAGCAAGTCTGTCATTTAGAATAGAAGGAGAGATAAAGGATCTTCCCAAACAAACAAAAACTGAAGGAATTCATCACCACTAAACCAGCCCTACAAGAGATCCTAAGGGGGATCCTGTGAGACAAAGTACCAGAGACATCGCTACAAGCATGAAACCTACAGACATCACAATGACTCTAAACCCATATCTTTCTATAATAACACTGAATGTAAATGGACTAATTGCGCCAACCAAAAGACATAGGGTATCAGAATGGATAAAAAAAACAAGACCCAATTATTTGCTGTCTACAAGAGACTCATTTTAGACCTGAGGACACCTTCAGATTGAGAGTGAGGGGATGGAGAACTATTTATCATGCCACTGGAAGCCAAAAGAAAGCTGGAGTAGCCATACTTATACCAGACAAACTAGGCTTTAAATTAAAGGCTGTAACCAGAGATGAAGAAGGGCATTATATAATAATCACAGGGTCTATCCATCAAGAAGAACTAACAATTATAAATGTCTATGTGCCGAATACAGGAGCCCCCAAATATATAAAACAATTACTCACAAACATAAGCAACGTTATTGACAATAATGTGGTCATTGCAGGGGACTTTAATACCCCACTTACAACAATGGATAGATCATCTAGACAGACGGTCAATAAAGAAACAAGGGCCCTGAATGATACATTGGATCAGATGGACTTGACAGGTATATTTAGAACTCTGCATCCCAAAGCAACAGAATATACTTTCTTCTTGAGTGCACATGGAACATTCTCCAAGATAGAGCACATACTGGGTCACAAAACAGCCCTTCATAAGTATACAAGAATTGAGATCATACCATGCATACTTTCAGACCACAATGCTATGAAGATTGAAATCAACCACAGGAAAAAGTCTGGAAAACCTCCAAAAGAATGGAGGTTAAAGAACACCCTACTAAAGAATGAGTGGGTCAACCAGGCAATTAGAGAAGAAATTTAAAAATATATGGAAGCAAACGAAAATGAAAATACAACAATCCAAACGCTTTGGGATGCAGCGAAGGCAGTCCTGAGAGGAAAATACATTGCAGTCCAGGCCTATCTCAAGAAACAAGAAAAATCCCAAATACAAAATCTAACAGCACACCTAAAGGAAATAGAAGCAGAGCAGCAAAGATACCCCAAACCCAGCAGAAGAAGAGAAATAATAAAGATCAGAGCAGAAATAAACAATATAGAGTCTAAAAAAAAATGTAGAGCAGATCAATGAAACCAAGAGTTGGTTTTTTGAAAAAATAAACAAAATTGATAAACCTTTAGCCAGGCTTCTCAAAAAGAAAAGGGAGATGACCCAAAGAGATAAAATCATGAATGAAAATGGAATTATTACAACCAATCCCTCAGAGATACAAGCAATTATCAGGGAATACTATGAAAAATTATATGCCAACAAACTGGACAACCTGGAAGAAATGGACAAATTCCTAAACACCCACACTCTTCTAAAACTCAAACAGGAGGAAATAGAACACTTGAACAGACCCATAACCAGTGAAGAAATTGAATCAGTTATCAAAAATCTCCCAACAAATAAGAGTCCAGGACCAGATGGCTTCCCTGGGGAATTCTACCAGACATTTAAAGCAGAGATAATACCTATCCTTCTCAAGCTATTCCAAAAAATAGAAAGGGAAGGAAAACTTCCAGACTCATTCTATGAAGCCAGTATTACTTTGATTCCTAAACCAACAAAGACCCAGTAAAAAAAGAGAACTACAGGCCAATATCCCTGATGAATATGGATGCAAAAATTCTCAATAAGATACTAGCAAATCAAATTCGACAGCTTATAAAAAGAATTATTCACCATGATCAAGTGGGATTCATTCCTGGGATGCAGGGCTGGTTCAAAATTCACAAATCAATCAACGTAATACATCACATTAATAAAAGAAAAGATAAGAACCATATGATCCTGTCAATCGATGCAGAAAAAGCATTTGACAAAATTCAGCATCCTTTCTTAATAAAAACCCTTGAGAAAGTCGGGATAGAAGGAACATACTTAAAGATCATAAGAGCCATTTATGAAAAGCCCACAGCTAATATCGTCCTCAATGGGGAAAAACTGAGAGCTTTTTCCCTGAGATCAGGAACACGACAGGGATGTCCACTCTCACCGCTGTTGTTTAACACAGTGTTGGAAGTTCTATCATCAGCAATCAGACCACAAAAGGAAATCAAAGGCATCAAAATTGGCAAAGATGAAGTCAAGCTTTCACTTTTTGCAGATGACATGATATTATACATGGAAAATCTGATAGACTCTACCAAAAGTTTGCTAGAACTGATACATGAATTCAGCAAAGTTGCAGGATACAAAATGAATGTACAGAAATCAGTTGCATTCTTATACACTAATAATGAAGCAACAGAAAGACAAATAAAGAAACTGATCCCATTCACAATTGCACCAAGAAGCATAAAATACCTAGGGATAAATCTAACCAAAGATGTACAAGATCTATATACTGAAAACTATAGAAAGCTTATGAAGGAAACTGAAGAAGATGTAAAGAAATGGAAAAACATTCCATGCTCATGGATTGGAAGAATAAATATTGTTAAAATGTCAATACTACCCAAAGCTATCTACACATTCAATGCAATCCCAATCAAAATTGCACCAGCATTCTTCTTGAAACTAGAACAAGCAATCCTAAAATTCATATGGAACCACAAAAGGCCCCGAATAGCCAAAGTAATTTTGAAGAAGAAGACTAAAACAGGAGGCATCACAATCCCAGACTTTAGCCTCTACTACAAAGGTGTAATCATCAAGACAGCATGGTATTGGCACAAAAACAGACACATAGACCAATGGAATAGAATAGAAACCCCAGAACTAGACTCACAAAAGTATGGCCAACTAATCTTTGACAAAGCAGGAAAGAATATCCCATGGAAAAAATACAGTCTCTTTAACAAATGGTGCTGGAAGAACTGGACAGCAGCATGCGGAAGAATGAAACTAGACCACTTTCTTACACCATTCACAAAAATAAACTCATAATGGATAAAGGACCTGAATGTGAGACAGGAAGCCATCAAAACCCTAGAGGAGAAAGCAGGAAAAAACCTCTCTGACTTCAGCCACAATTTCTTACTTGACACATCTCCAAATGTAAGGGAATTAAAAGCAAAAATGAACTACTGGGACCTTATGAAGATAAAAAGTTTCTGCACTGCAAAGGAAACAATCAACAAAACTAAAAGGCAACCAACAGATTGGGAAAAGATATTTGCAAATGACATATCAGACAAAGGGCTAGTATCCAAAATCTATAAAGAACTCACCAAACTCCACACCCGAAAAACAAATAATCCAGTGAAGAAATGGGCAGAAAACATAGACACTCCTTAAAGAAGACATCCGGATGGCCAACAGGCACATGAAAAGATGCTCAATGTCACTCCTCATCAGGGAAATACAAATCAAAACCACACTGAGATACCACCTCACACTGGTCAGAGTGGCTAACATGAACAAATCAGGAGACTATAGATGCTCGCAAGGATGTGGAGAAACGGGAACCCTCTTGCACTGTTGGTGGGAATGCAAATTGGTGCAGCCGCTCTGGAAAACAGTGTGGAGGTTCCTCAGAAAATTAAAAATAGACCTACCCTATGAGCCAGCAGTAGCACTGCTAGGAATTTACCCAAGGGATACAGGAGTACTGATGCATAGGGGCACTTGTACCCCAATGTTTCTAGCAGCACTCTCAACAATGGCCAAATTATGGAAAGAGCCTAAATGTCCATCAACTGATGAATGGATAAAGAAATTATGGTTTATATACACAATGGAGTACTACATGGAAATGAGAAAGAATGAAATATGGCCCTTTGTAGCAACGTAGATGGAACTGGAGAGTGTGATGCTAAGTGAAATAAGTCATACACAGAAAGACAGATACCATATGTTTTCACTCTGACGTGGATACTGAGAAACTTAACAGAAATCCATGGGTAGGGGAAGGAAAAAAAAAAGAGGTTAGAGTGGGAGAGAGCCAAACATAAGAGACACTTAAAAACTGAAAACAAACTGAGGGTTGATGGGGGATGGGAAGGAGGGGAGGGTAGGTGATGGGCATTGAAGAGGGCATCTTTTGGGATGAGCACTGGGTGTTGTATGGAAACTAATTTGACAATAAATTTCATATATTAAAAAAAAAGAAAAAGCTAAGCAATTATTCAAAAATAATTTTTCAAACAAAACAAAGAAGGAACCAACAACAAAAACCATTAAAAATAGAAGAGATCAACTAAGGTAATCAAAATTATGTTAGTAATTTAGAAAAATGAAATTAGTAATCACAAGAAATACAAGAAATAAATGGGTTAATCTTAACTATAAGAAACAGATTTTAAGATAGGATTTTAAAAATTATATCTGTTTGTTTACACACGATGTGTTTAATACTCAAAGATACAGAAATATTACATTCCATAAATAGCAAAAGATAAACAATATAAAGGAATACAAGCTACTATTGCAATATTAATATCAGGCAATAGAGATTTTAGGCAAAATGTTAGAGATAAAATAATAATTTTTAATAGCATAAGGACAGTTTCACCAGAAGATGATCCTGACTGCATCTCATAATGTTACCTTAAAATATAAAGAAGAAAAATGTACAGAAATTCAAAAGGACATCCCTGATAAGAGTGAATAAAATTTCCCCCCAAATACAATGTATATGTGGACTAAATTTGTATAGATATCAAACCTTGTTGGGGTGTTAAGACAAAAATTATCTCCACTGTCATCTTATTTACATTTTTCTCATCACAAATCATAAATATTTAAAATTCAAGTTTAAATATAAATAGTTAGCTTCTTCCTTTAAATAACTTTTTTAAACCCCGTTTTATATAGTGACTTTGTGCATAAAAAAACTTTCATAAACATTGATGCTCAGGGAAGGTAGGTCACAAAGTCACAGAGAACATCTAATAACTAAAACTAACCCTGGGCTCCTAACTGTAAAAATCAGTGCTCTTTACATGTTACCAACCGCCTTACTTTATTTCATTCAATATTTATGCGTGTGTACTAACAAGTGCGTATGATGATGAAAAGGACATACACAGACTATATGTGTTATCTTAAACACGGATTTTCTTGTCTTTCCATTTGTGGGCTTCCTCCATCTTTCTCACTGCTCTTTCTTGGTCTCCCTTGAGGAGGCTGCCTAACCTTTACCTCATCTCTGGGATTCCACTCTGCCCTGTTGCATTCTTGGTCTATATATTCTGACTGGGCCATCTCATTCAATACATTTGCTTCATGTATCAAGTACTGGTCAAGCTGAAGACTCTCAGAGTCATATCTCCAGTCTAGATATCTGTTTTTAACCCAAGACCAGATATCCATTGCATATTGGGCACCTCCATATACGTAAATTCACTGGTTACTCTCTCAACTTCCTCAACAGCTGAGGAATTACTAAAGTTGATTTTGTGGCCCTGCTTCTTGGATCTCTACAAATTTATTCTCACCTACAGTGTATTACCTATTCCTCTTCCAGTTTTGCCCAGTCTAAACTTACCACTAAAGGCACTGACTTTGAAAAGCAATTTCCACCATCAGAGCAAAAGGACGACCTCAGCTACTACTCTACTGAGAACACATAAATTACTGCACATAAACTTCCTCACCTTACCTCTTGTCTTTTTCACTATTTTTCACTATTGCACCCATGTACTTTCTGTCCCCGTGACTCTTATCTCAGAAGATGAGTCTGTTTTGCTCACAAAGATATTCTAGTAAGGCAGATGGGGGTGTCGGCAAGATATTCCTCATAACTTCTAGTTTGCATGCTGAGAATGAAATTGGGAGAAGTGTAATTAATGAGATTAGCCATCTGTACAAGAAGTGTCCCTCAATAATCAGTGGCTAAAGTGTTTCAGGAACATCCAGGCTCAGTGGCCTCAGCATCCTCTCAGAAAATCATTAGCCTATCTGGGCTTGTAGTTAACCGACTGCATTACAAAGACCTGAGATTTGGAAGCTGACAATTTAAATTCAAGTAAACTACATCTAATGTAGTTTTGTTCATTTTATATAACTTTTTGATATCTCAGTTTTCTCATCTTTAGAATACTAAGGGTTTATATTTCGCATAACTGTGAAAATTAGGTGAGTCAATTTATTTGAACCTCTGCACGGTTCAATAGGGAGTGATGGAGATTGGAATTACAACTTCAGAAATTCACTAACAATGATAGCAATTGCTTGACATTGCTCATTTTAACGTGTAAATAAAACAATAAGCATGAAACAGAGAACAATGGTGTCAAAGGGCAGTATGACCCTGTACTATACAAAGCTGTCCCCTGACCAGTGGGTCTAAATTAGCTAGTTCTCTTGACAGGTAGATTTCTATATAGTACTTTGTGCTACCATAGCTCAACAGGCATTTGTTATTAACATTACAATTAATTCTTGTTCTGATTCGGTACTCACCAACCAACCCACCGCTTGCAATTTGACTTCTGAGGTAACTTTCTTTTACAGAGAGAACATACTGATCATCTCACAAAAACAGTCCAGTCATTGTGAAATGTTTACTTTCCATTATCAAACATTGGTATTCCGGTTTACACACCAATTTCTTGTGAGATGAATCAGAATTCACCTCTGAGAAATCTGTTATCTAGGTGCCTATTGAGTTGTGACATAATGAAAAATAGTTATTTGGTCTTTGCCTCCTAGCAAAGGGGCACACATCTCCTAAAATCTTTGGAATCTCTGAAGAGATAAATCTTTTCTTTTATGCTAATATGACTGGTGGCTGGGAGCACCTGTGCAGCCCATCTACAACAAGGAAATGGTTGCCAGGGGAACCAACCATGTGATTAGAGTGTTGGGACTTTCAATACCAGTTCTATAAATGTATTTTCACTTCCTTATGATTTTCTTCATAACACTTTTTTTTCTCTAGCTTACTTTATTGTAAGACTGCATATATGATACATATAACATACCAAATGACTGTTTCTCATTTCAGTAAGGTTTCTGATCAACAACAGGCTATTAACAGTTAAGTTTTGGGGGAGTCAAAAGTTATATGTGGAAGAGAAAGGATAAACACCATAAATCATTTCAATCAATGCAGAAAAAGTATTTGATAAAGTATAGCATCTATTCATGATAAAAACCCTCAACAAAGTATATTTAGAGGGAGCTTATCTTAACATGATAAAGGTAATATATGAAAAACCCACAGCTAACATCATACTCAATGGTGAAAAACTGAGAGCTTTTTCCCTAAAGTCAGGAACAAACAAGGATGTCCACTTTCACCACTTTTATTCAACATAGTGTTGGAAGTCCTAACCACAGCAATCAGACAAGAAAAATAAATAAAAGTCATCCAAATTGGTAAGGAAGAAGTAAAACTTCCACTACTTGCAGATGCCATGATACTATATAGAAAACCCTAAAGACTCCACTAAAAACCTACTATAACTGATAAATGAATTCAGTAAGGTTGCAAGATACAAAATAAGTATAGAGAAATTTCTTGCATTTCTATACACTAATAATGAAGTAGCAGAAAGGGAAATTAAGAAAACAGTACCATTTACAATTGCACCAAAAATAATAAAGTACCTAGGAATAAACTTAATCAAGGGGCTGAAAGACCTGTACTCTTAAAACTATAAAACATTGATGAAAGAAATTGAAGACCACACAAATAAATGAAAGGATATTCCATGCTCACAGATTAGAAGAACAAATATTATTAAATTCCCCCATAAAATCAGCATTCTATAGACTTAATGCAATCCCTATTAAAATGCACCCAGTCAAATTACAAATCAAGAATTATGGAAGGGAGGGAGGGAGGAAAGAAGGAAGGAAGGAAGGAAGGATGAAAAAGCATTTTTGACAGAACCAGAATAAATATTTCTAAGATTTGTATGGAACCACAAAACTTAAAATTTGTATGAATTTTTAAATAACCAAAGCAATCTTGAAGGGAACAAAACTGGAGGTATCACAATCCCACATTTCAAGATACACTACAAAGCTTTAGTAACCAAAACAGTATGATACCAGCACAAAAAAAGACACATAGATTAATGGGACAGATTAAAAATCCCAGAAATGATCCAACAATTATACGGTCAATTAATCTTCAACAAAGCAGAAAAGAATATCCAATGGGAAAGAGACAGTCTCTCCAACAAATGGTGCCAGGAAAACTGGACAGCAACATGCAAAAGAATAAAACCAGACTACTTTCTTAGACCGTACACAAAAATACATTCAAAATGGATTAAAGACCTAAATGTGAGACCTGAAGCCATAAAAATCCCAGAAGAGAGCACAGGCAATAATTTCTCTGACATCATCCATGAGACATGGATGTTTCCCCTGAGACAAGGGAAACAAAAGCAAAAATTAACTATTGGAGCTACATCAAAATAAAAAACTTCTGCATAGCAGTGGAAACTATCAACAAAACTAAAAGAAAACCTACTAAATGGAGAAGACACTTGCAAATGATACATCTGATAAGGGGTTAGTATCCAAAATATATAAAGAATTTATAAAACTCAACATCCAAAAAAACCAAATAATCCAATTAAAAATGGGCAGAAGACATGAACAAACATTTCTCCAAAGACATACAAATGGCTAAGAGCCACACAAAAAGATGTTCAACACCACTCATCATCTGGGAAATAAAAATCAAAAGCACTGTGAGATATCACCTCATACCTGTCAGAATGATTAAAATCAAAAATATGAGAAATAACAAGTATTTCCGAAGATGTGGAGGAAAAGGAGCACTCATGCACTGTTGGGGGAATGCAAACTGGTACAGCCACTGTGGAAAGCAGCATGGAGATTCCTCCAAAAATTAAAAATGGAACTACTATGCGATCCAGTAGTTCCTCTACTAGGTATTTACCCAAAGAATACAGAACCAGTAATCTGAAAAGATATATGCACTCCTATGTTTATTGCAGCATTATTCACAATAGTCAAATTATGGAAGCATCCCAATTATCCATCAATAAATGAATGGATAAAGAAGAAGTGTATATATACATATACACTATGGGATATTACTCAGCCATAAAAAAGAATGAAATCTTACCACTTGCAACAACATGGATGGACCTAGAGGGTATAATGCTAAGTGAAATAAGTGAGTCAGAGAAATACAAATACGCTATGACTTCACTCCTACGTAGAAATGAGGAAATAAAACAAACAAAGACAAAAAGAGGCAAACCAAAAAACAGACTCTTAACTATAGAGAACTAACGGTTACCAGCGTGATGGTGGGTGGGGGCTGGATGAAATAGGTGAAGGGATTAAGAGTACATTTATTAGGATGAGCACTAAGTAACTGAAACTAATATAACACTGTATTTTAACTATATTGGAATTAAAATCTTTAAAAACGTTATACTTGGATTGTCTACTGAAGGGGGCACTCCTAACCCCCGTGTTGTTCAAGGGTCAACTGTACATCAAAACCCACTGTGATAAAACAATAGATCATCAAAGAGGAAGAAAAATTCCAAGCAGCTACAAAGGAGAAAGCAAACCTGATAGCCACAGACCCTGACAGATAACGCCACTAAAGACGTAGTTGAGCAAGACAAATGAGCACGATGGGAAGGAATGAAATGTCAGAAGCAGATGTGAGTGAATAAGTTGATAAAATATGGCGATAAATCTACTATTTCGATAGTAACTGTGATAACAGTATCTTCATTTGTGTTTAAAACTAGTAGGTAATACATCAACAAAGATGGTGCTGGGAAATCTCTGTGGGTCTCATGTTTCCGCATGACTTGCAAACAGAGGCACAAACTGCCTTATGCATAGAATGTGCATCTCTCTCTGGAACAATTGGCAGTTTTCCTTACAGCCTTGGAGGATGGAGTGAGATAGTGTCTTCTTTCAGAACAAAGGGCCCTCAAGCTTACTGTCCATTATAAATGTTCAGAGTGTCCCTCCTTTAATGCAACCCGCTGTGTGTTCAGGTGCCATCTTGTCCTCTTGGTGTCACTCTTTGGCAAGTGGAGCTCCAGGAAATGGAAAACAAAATGCTAACACTGGCTATTGCTACTACAGTGAGTAATAAAGCCCTTAATCTCTGACCCAGGTTTTGTCTTCTGCACATCCATGAAACTCTGGCAAGTGAATTTGTTAGAATGCGAGTAGCGTAGAATCTCAGAACTCTTGTAGTTCTCAACAGATGGGGGTAGGAAGGAGTATTTGGAAAAAAGTAAAAATCTGTCTAGTTTGGAAAGAGAAAAAAGATATTCATTGACTTTAGAATATTTCAGAAAAATACAAATTTAGGTATGCTTGTTAAAAGGAGTCAAATGTGGAACTTTCAAACTGGCAGAGAAAATTACATGTAATTTTAAAAAATCTTTTTTTTAATTGACCACTTCCACAAAAGGCAAGGGGAAGAAATAAAAGGCAAAGATATACGAAATAGAAAAAAGTGTCAATTAGGTTAGCAAAAAAATATGTCAAAACGTATCAACAAATAAATAAATCAGCATATCTGAAATAATTGAAAGGATGGGTCCAACTCAATTTTTTAGGAATTTTTACTACAGCTAGATATTGCCCGTGAGAAGATGATGGTAGTGTGTTACTAGAAGTCACTAAAAAGAGATAAAGTAGAGAAAAATCACACTCCAGAAGCTCTCAGCTATCTTGGATGAGATGCTTAAAAGGAGGAAGTTAAAGTCATGGATTAAAAGATAATTCTCTTACAATGAATTCAATTTTTTTTTAAATGTTTATTCATTTTTGAGAGACAGAGCACAAAGAGGGGTGGGGACCAGAGAGAGAGGGAGATACAGAATCCAAAGCAGGCTTCAGGTTCTGAGCTGTCAGCACAGAGCCAAAACGGGGCTCTGACCCATGAGGGGTGAGATCATGACCTGAGCTGAAGTCGGACACTTAAACAACTGAGCCACCCAGGTGACCCGAATTTTAAATATCTGGTCACGTTTTATTTATAAACATTATGACTGAATTAAAGAAACACAGAATGTTTAAAATTAAAGAATCAGAGGGGCCCCTGGGTGGCTCAGTCGGTTGAGCGTCAGACTTTGACTTGGATCATGATCTCATGGTTCGTGGGTTTGAGCCCCATATCAGGCTCTGTGCTGACAGCTCAGAGCCTGGAGCCTACTTGGGATTCTGTCTCCCTCTCTCTCTGCTCCTCCCCTGCTCGTGCTCTGTCTCTCTCTGTCTCTCAAAAAAATAAATAAAACGTTTTTTAAAATAAAAAAAAATTGAAGAGTCAGAAAAAAGATGTACAGACAAAGGAAGCCAACAATACCAGTACTTAAGTAAACAAATATAAATTACCAAAATTGGCTCAAAAAGATATAGAAAATCTATTTACCAATCATTAAATAAACTGAAACAGTAACCAAAATTTCCCTTTTTCCCCTGTACCGCATAGTCTACATGTCCCCATAAAAAAGTATGATTCAAAAAAATATAATAGACAAACCTTCAAGGGTCAGAGAGCCCCAACTTTATGCTAGATCTTCCAGAGAAATAAGATATAATAAAAGTCACTCACCTTATTTTATTAGGCCAATAAATCCTTGACATTGAAACTATCAGAGTATGAGAAAAATAAACACACTAGCCAAATTTACTTATGAAATATACATAAATAGCCAAATAAAACATTTGCAGATCAAATCCAATAGATCATATTAAAAACATGCTCACACACATCTACTCTTTAGCCTTTTTTGGAAGACAAGAGTAGCTAAGCAATAAGAAAATCTATCAATAAAATTCAGCAAGTTGACAGATTAAAGGAGAAAAGTCATCTTACCGCCTAAACAATATTTTTAAAGGCCAAAAAGCATGTGAAAACATTCAATAGTTATTCTTGGTTTTTAAAAACCTGTTAAATTAGAATTAGAAGAAAACTATCTTAACCTGACAAAATGTATTTACAAATATCTTTATAGCAAGCGTCATGCTTAAAGATAGAACAGTGAAGCATTGCCTTTAAAATCAGCTATAACAACAACAACAATAACAACAACAACAAAACCTGGGGCACATGGGTGGCTGGGTCAGTTAAGTGTCTGGCTCTTGATATGGGCCCAGGTCATGATCTCACAGTTCATGGAATCAAACCCTGCATGGGGCTCTGCTCTGTCAGTGCAGAACCTGCTTGGGATTTTCTCTCTCCCTCTCTCTTTTTTACTTAAAAAATTTTTTTAACTGTATTTATTTTTTTATTTTATTTTTTTGCATGCAACAGAATTTTCCTCAGTCTTAAAAAACAAAACAAAACAAGAAAATGGCTAAATCCTGCCATTTGTGACAATGTGGATGAACCCCGGGGGACGTTATGCTAAATGAAGGTAGAAGTCCCAGAAGGGCAAACACTGCATGATCCCACTTGTCAGCAGGACCCAAAAGAGTCAAGTCTACAGAAGCAGAGGATAGTGTCATGCTAAGTGTATTTATTTTTGAGAGAGACAGAGACACAGAGTGAGCGGGGGAGGGGCAGAGAGAGAGAGGGAGACACAGAATCCAAAGTAGGCTCCCCGTTCCAAGCTGTCGGCACAGACGCAATGTAGGGCTCAAACCCATGAACCTTGAGATCATGACCTGAGCCAAAGTCAAACACTTAACTGACTGAGCCACCCAGGTGCCCCTCTGTCTCTCTCCTTCTCTGCCTCTACCCCATTCGTGGGCTCTGTCTTTCAAAATAAATAGACATTTTTAAAGAAACCGTTATTTCTTCTGTTAGGCAATTTTGTATCGGGTACTCAAACCAATACAATAATACAGTAAAAGGAAATAAAGATAAAAAGACCAAAGAGGAAGATACAAATTCGCTTTTTTCCATCTTTCAGATTGCTTCATCACCCACATAAGAATACCTTAGTAAATAGACAATCAAACTTGATAGAACATAAGAGCATTCAACAAGGTTGCTGGATACAGCAAACATGCAGTGCGGGAACACTGTGTTACGATCACGGATGGATGAGGTCCCGGTAAGAGAGAAAAGAGCATCTACACAACGCACTCATCTGCTTCTCATTTCCTCCATGCTTGGAGATGGCTAATCTAGTTCCTCTCCCTTCCTCACCTGGGTGCCCGCGTGGTGAGGGTGCCAGCATCACTGCAACTCAGTTTACAAAGCAGCTGGCCCGAGTATGGAAATGTCCTCAAATTTGGATTTGCGCAGAGACAACAGGTGAGATTACCATTGGCCTTTACTCTAAACTGTGTATTCCAAGAGAGCCTCATCGGAAGTCAACGCATGAAGCACTGGCCATAACCCAACTAATAAATGACAAACCTTCTTCCCATTTATCTCTGGGACTTGCAAGGGGAAAGGATAACTAGTTGAGACAGAATGTGGGCATTCCTTTTGGCGGGGGGGGGGGGGGGGGGGGGGGGGGGGGGGGGGGGGGTGAGGGGAAGGTGGGGGTTGGGGGAGTTGTTTATTTGTAACACTGAACTATTGCCTTGAACACTAACTTCCTCAGGCACACTTTCAGGTTCCAATGATGGTGCTCATGCTGTTTCCTCGATCAGGACTGATTGCTCCCTTCCCTAATGAAAAGTTTATTCTTCATAAAAACTCTGCTCAAAATGTATGAAGCTTCCAGACACTTTCCAGTTAGTCAGCCCTGTGTTCAGATGTTTCTGTGTTTGTGTCTGTGTCATGTTTTCGTATTTAGCTCCCCTAAAGGATTTTGTTCCCGGAGGGAAGAACAGGGTCAGACCGTTTGTGCATTACTGTGGAGTATCCAGCAGTGTGTAAGGAAACATCCTAACTATATCTGTAGACGATTTTAAAGTTGATCCCAGTATCACCCAATAGCATTTTCGGCAATAAATGGAAATGTCATATCAGCATTCTCCAGAACCATAGTCGCTCTCCACACACAGCTAATAAGCACTTGAAATGTGACTGGAGTGACTGAAGAAATGGGGTTTTAATTTTATTTCATTTTAACAATTTTAATCATAAATAGTAGAGTTGGAAAGATTTCTTATGACAGAACATGAAAATGATGCAAGCTATTATGACATGCTGTTTGCCTTCGCTGACACAAATTCATTTCCAACTTGAGCTATCATCTTAGGTGCTTGCTGCTTTTTCTAGATAGTCTCTGTGGCTGGAATGGACTTCAGCATGTCCACTGACATGTCCCCAGCTCCAGAACCCATGATCATGGCCCAAGTCTGCGATAAATAACTTGGATTACACTGCAGAGTTGGAGCCATCCGGAGCACACATGGCTCTGATTTGGGACTGGGATACATACCCCCGGTAGGAAAGAACGTCTTCCCTTTAGGATGTGTGGCACAACTAAGGGTTTCAGATACTCAAATTTGAAAACCACACAGGGGCGCCCGGGTGGCTCAGTCAGTTGAGCGTCCGACTTCGGCTCAGGTCATGATCTCACGGTCCATGAGTTTGAGCGCCTCATCGGGCTTTGTGCTGACAGCTCGGAGCTTGGAGCCTGCTTCGGATTCAGTGTCTCCCTCTCTCTGCCCCTCCCCTGCTCATGCTCTGTCTCTCTCTGTCTCAAAAATAAATAAACATTAAAAAAACTTCTTTTAAAAAGAAAACAGCACAGTTTTCCCACAGGTGTGACTTCAGCATCTGCGAGTATCAGAAGCTGCAGTTGGGACAATGGCAAAGTGGCATATTAGCTGAGGTTTTCCAGAACCATCCCCACCATCATGGCACTATGATCTGAGCAAGAAACTGCTCTCGAGTGTCCTGAGGCATCACCTAAAGGATCCTTTAAAGAGGAATGGAAGCCAGCTGCCACAACAGCAGAAGGGGTGGGGGTTGGGGGGGGGGGAGTCAGAGAAGCACTAATTCTATCATTGTACCCTCTTCACTCTTAACCAGTGTGAGTTGGTGGAAAACAAAATGCATATACTTTTAAAACAGCTAAACAATTTTATTTATTTATTTATTTATTTATTTATTTATTTGTTTGTTTATTTTTTAACTTTTTTTTTTTTAATTTTTGAGACAGGGAGAGACAGAGCATGAACAGGGGAGGGTCAGAGAGAGGGAGACACAGAATCTGAAACAGGCTCCAGGCTCTGAGCTGTCAGCACAGGGCCCGATGTGGGGCTCAAACTCATGGAGTGTGAGATCATGACCTGAGCTGAAATCGGAAGCTCAACCAGGACTGAGCCACCCAGGCGTCCCAACAGCTAAACAATTTTAAAGCTTCCAAAGTCCAGTGCAAAATACTCGTTTATTTATATGTTAAACGCTTCTGTTTTTCATCTTCTAATTTAGCGCCAAGAGCAAATCACGCACACATCACACAGAACTATAAAATGAACAACAAATAGCTTAAGACTTGTCAGACAGCAACTGGTTCAACTACGGACCAGCTTCACACATTCCACCTTCAGCATACACAGCAGCTGCACTGCACAACGCATTGTGACTGAAGCCTTACATGAGGAATGAGGAAAGTTACTGCTAGGAGTAACTCAACAAAATAACTTAAGCTCCATAGCCTCAGTTTTTAATGTGCTCTAAAATATACTACTAAATCTTTGTACCGTGAATGTTCAGGCCTTCCATACAATTTTTGAATAAACTTAATATTCAAGATTGGAAAAGACAAAATTAAGATGAAGTCCAAAATACTACGGGTTTGGTTTTTATGAATATACATCTGTCAACATTCAAGCCTAAATGCCTCATGAAACAATAATGGAGTTTAAGAGCTGATTTTCCCATATTGGATCTGTGAATTGCTCAAATTCTCTCTCTAGGTTTGCATAGGCCAAGCATTAGTACCTTCAGAAAACTCGGGATTCGACTAAACCCGTGCAGACACAGCATAAAGGCCTCAAGTGATGTATGTAAAAATATATACTTTTTAAAGGCCTTTCCCCATTGATTTCACCAAATTAAGCAATGTAAGAATCTTACTTTGAAAACAGATTTGAGCTTGGTTTCCATATCTACTACCTACTCCCTGGAGACCTTCGACAGATTATTAGCCTAAATTGATCAAGTTTATTGACCTTGTAATGGTGACTAATAATATCTCACATAGTTTTATAAAAAATAAATAATATATGTCATACCTAGCACAGTGCCTGGTATACAATACATAATTGTATAACGCAATAATTGTTTTTCATTTAAAAAAGTAATCACTATACAAATTCTGAATATTGAATCATCCCTTCTAAATTTTTCCCTATAGATACAGTTTTGGAATGATGATAGCATAATGATAACAGAGGGACTCCCTTCTCTTTAACCATTTTATTCTTTGGAAAGACCACCAAAAATATCTACAAAAACAAGGACTACAAATAACACTGCATATCTTTTTAAGGTTTTAAGCATCTAGTGCTTGGTAAGTAGAAATGACAAAATAAAATAAATGTGCCAAAAGTATTTTTTAGGCGGAGAGCATGTTTATTAAGCCCATAGAATGCTGTAGATACTTAGGCTCGAACTGAGGAGACAACCAATGACATGCGAGGCAAGATCTCTAATGTCAAGGAAATTACAGCACATTATTGCAGGGAAAACAAGAGTAAACCATCCAAGACCACATAGCTCCTAAGGGCTGCACTTAGCTGAAGATGTGATCAGTGAAGAGTGGAATAGTCAAATTAAATTTCATGAAAGTGGTAAGACATACTTGAACTGAGCCCTGACAGATGGCAGAGAGCAAAGGCAAGAGTTTCCAGGCAAGGGCTTTATCATAAACCAAGCCACGGAAAAAGGATTGAGCTCTGCATGTTTACAGGAACAATGGGATCACTGGTTGGCTTGAAAAGCATTGGCCAAATAGTAAGTAGGACCTAAAATTGTATATATTGGGGCACCAGGGTGGCTCAGTTAAACATCCAATTCTTGCTTTCAGCTCAGATCATGATCTCACGGCTCTTGAATTCAAGCCCTGCCTGGGGCTCCATGCTGACAGCACAGAGTGGTGTTACACTCTCCCTCTTTCTCTGCCCTTCCCACCCCCCAACTGCCCCCTCTCTTTCTAAATAAATAAATAAAGTGAATGAATACACACACACACACACACACACACACACACACACACACACACACACACACATATGTATGTATATGTATATATCAGCAAGCTGGTAACTTGAGAAAACCTGTTTAGGAAAAATTAGCTTATATCAAAGCCTACATTAACCTACATGATTTGTGGTTAGAGAAGACAACAGATAAGAAAAACTTATAAGAGGCTCTAATAATCTATAAAGGCAATAATAATAAGGCATAGAAAGTTTGGGCAGGGGGTGATTGCAGAGAAATAAAAAGAAGCAGTTACAAGAGTCTCAAGGAATATGCACAGGACATGTTAACCAACTAGATATGGTGAAATGTAAGTGCCCAATGAGGAAAAAAATGCATCCAAGTTTCTTAAGCCTGGATGCTTAAAAAGAACCATGGGGCCCAACAGAAATGAGGCCAGAAATGTAGACAATAGCCAGGAAGAGGGGAGCCAGAGGAAAATGACACCAGACAGATTGAGACATGGGCATGACTGTGAGGCACATTCAGGGACAGAGCTAAAGATCTGGGCACCAGCAGCCTTGATGTGAGGGGGGACAGGCATAGCAGAAGGAATCTAGAGAGTTGGAGGACAAGGACTTGATCCTGGAGATGTGATCACCAGGAGTTATTAAGTCCCAGAAGCCAGTGTGTGTTGGGTTTTAGGAGAGATGAGAAATATTTTTAACATTAAGAATTTCTCAGAAACCATCTCTCTAAAACAAGCTCTACCCGTTATCTGAACTACACATGTGACAAAAATGGTAAGATATGATTTATGCAATACATTTTTTAAAGTGTCCCTGTGTGCCAGACATGGTCCAAGGAATGGAGATGGGGAGAAAGCCAACGAATTGAAAATGAGAGCCTCAGTCTTTACCTCCTACCTGTTCAGAGACACTGAGGCTTGACAGTGAGAGCCCAGCCTCATCCAGTTTTAGACACACTCTTAGACCAATGCAATTAGGAGGCAGGACCCAGAATAGTCTTGCTGCAGGAAAGCTGATACCTGATGCTTTGAAGTTGATACCTGGATATATCCACGGTCAAAACTAAACCCCCACCCCCACCAGTCTTCCAAGTATATCCCCATTCTCTACTCTGATCATAACCAAAAATATTTTCCCTGAAGACACTGCAATTTGAACTAAAGATGAACTTCTCTAAATTTGGCCTTCCCAGGGCAGAATTAATGCCACTAAACTAGGTCCATCTTTTTCTAGATTCCTTAACTTCCCTACGTTCCACTCAAGGAATCTTTAATTGATTCCATTATGAGGAGGATCTGAGAGTAGTACTTACACAAATATTTCTCCAATTTTACATATATCTCAAAAAACATGTTCACTAACAACCTCAAAACAATCTTGACCCTTTCAATGAAGAAGATAGCCTCAGTTTTAACTTACTAATTGACAACTGTGCAAGGCAGAAAGACTCTCCACCTTTAGGGAAGTCCTCTGACACCAGAGCCAGTGAACTCCTGTCCGGAAAGCTCTGATAGAATCACCTCTGTCCTCCACCAGTGGTTCATATCTGTGTTCATCAGGCCTTACAGTCTTCTGCCCTTTAGTAGTTTTATATTTTATTCACTCTTTTTCAGAACTACTCTTAGAACAAAATGTATAAGAGATCCAAAAAGAGAATAGTCTAATCCCAGAACATCAAAATCCAAATAAGAAAAGTCTTTGCCTTGCATTAAGCTGCAAGTCAGATTGCAAAATTCAAATTCCATTTACTTAATGAGTTGCTTATAATATTACCACAGCAATTAATCCAGTCTCAGAAGACTAAGGAAGTAAAATATAAGAGCAATGACTCATAGTTACAGTTTTGTCTACAAAAGAGTGGCTTATTCACTGAGAGGGTTTCTTCTGATTTTTAGACCTATTCTAGATTCAAAAGAGATTCAGTTCAACGGATATTTGTGCGTTACCAGATATGCGAAGATGAATAAGGTTCCACAGCCCTCACTTGTAGGAGTTCTAATTATTATTAGGTCAATTCAATTGGGTCAGGAACCAGGTTTGACAGAAGTTGAGACTCAAGAGTCAGAGAGGTATGTTGGGATGAAGGAAATGAACTTTACACTTTGTGATTGGAGGAAGGGGTAGACGTTGAACTATTTTAAGCTGGAGCATAAAGTGATCCAATTTGCATTTTAGACAGATCACTATGGTGGTGATGGGTCACCACAGCAGTGGCAAAGCCAAAAATGGGACTGCTTGCAAAAATATATGATGAGTTGAATCTGATTGGACCTGGGTTGAAAGGAGAGAGGAACTACCTCCTCTGAGAATTTCTATGCTGCTCACAACACTGAGGGTCCTGCCTGCCAGGGAAAGGTAGGCATCTCTCTCCTTTGCCAGGCACCCCCCCTTTGCCCCTTACTTATCAAGCCTGCTATATATTCTGAGTCCTAAAGGCAGCAAGTGTTCTTTAGAGTGAACTGGGATGACCCAATCTGATTTTCACATTTGTTATTGTTGAATTTATTCTTGCTTTTTCTTCACTAAGCCTGATGTAATGTAAAAGATACAAAACTAGGGAAGTCAGGCCGTCTTGGGATTTTAATACTGGCTTGTTTGTAACGAGAGATGTGACGTGGGGCAAATCACTGACCTTCTCTGAATCTTGTTTTGTCTATAATATGGGGAATTACCCCAGCTATAAATAAACCCCCTTCCAGATATGTCTCTTTATTCCAAATAATTCTGTTCTAGTCTATCAACCAGTTATTAGAATCTAACCAGTTATTAGAATCTAAAGAAAATACTGATTAACCCCCAGAGCAGTTCAGATAGGTTATATACTAAATGACTTCTTGAAAAGGAAAGTCCCTGAGGCACAATAGACAAAGAAAAAGATAATAGACTTCTCTAAATTAAATCAAAAACCTAAAGGAAGAAAACAAATTCAATGGGATTTGATTGCTGGAAAAGTGCTGATCTTTTTTTTTTAATATTTGTTTATTTATTTATTTAATATGAAATTTATTGTCAAATTGGTTTCCATACAACACCCAGTGCTCATCCCAACAGGTGCCCTTCTCAATGCCCAATACCCACATTCCCCTCCCTCCCACCCCCCATCAACCCTCAGTTTATTCTCAGTTTTTAAGAGTCTCTTATGGTTTCTCTCCTTCCATCTCTGTAACTTTTTTCCCCCTTCCCCTCCCCCATGGCCTTCTGTTAAGTTCCCAGGATCCACATAAGAGTGAAAACATATGGTATCTGTCTTCCTCTGCGTGACTTATTTCACTTAGCATAACACTCTCCAGTTCCATCCACGTTGCTACAAAAGGCCATATTTCATTCTTTCTCATTGCCAAGTAGTATCCCATTGTATACATAAACCACAACTTCTTTATCCATTCATCAGTGGATGGACATTTAGGCTCTTTCCATAATTTGGCTATTGTTGAAAGTGCTGCTATAAACATTGGGGTACAAGTGTCCCTATGCATGAAAAAGTGCTAATCTTGAAATAGATATCTAAGTATGTTAAGAAAATCACCCAATGAGTTTAACTGTCTGGGACTTAAAACTAAGAAGAGGTGTACTCAGCTCCTGATCCAGTAAATCTCTATTCCCTCGTTGCTGAGTTAACTTCTAATTCCCGCTGGCCATCCTGCAAATGGATTATTTTAGTGAACACTTGCTGTTTGCATTTTTTAATTATTTTGTTTTTGTCTAGTAGTCCTCTCTTCCTTAGAGAATAGCATCCCTCATTCTTTGGGGGAACTGCCCCCTTTGCCTACTATAGGTTCATGGTGTGGACTGCCATCTTGCTCTGTAACCTTGACTCCCTATTCACAGCGTTTTGACTATGGTTGGTTGGGCTTCTGACCTAACCTGACCACTGTTCTTCTTTAGGATTTTTCCATGTGCAGCTAAGAGGTAGAATCCTTTGCTTTCTGATGCTAAAGCTGGAAAGATACAGCTTTAAAGCTGTCAGGGGAAGAAGGTGTTCTGCTGAGGGGAAAAAAAAAAGACAAGAAAAGATGATAGATGGAAAGAAAATAAGTCCTGGCAGGGTTCAAATGCCAGTTCCTAATATTCCTGGAATTGTTCCTTGTCTTGTAAAAATTTCTTTAACTCTCCTTTTGATTCTTAAGCCTAGATATTCTGCCAAAACTAGTTCAAGTTGGATTTCTGTATTTTGCAACCAAAAAAGTTTCTGACTGATATATCAATTTTCACCATAAGGAAGAAAAGTGGAAAAGAATGGTTTAGCTCATTTCCTCATCACTACTGGAAAAATAATCTAAGTGTTCAAGTACTACTGGCTTGCCAATCTTTAGATATGTCAAACAACTGTACATATTCTCTGAGCTACAGTACTTGCCATGCCAAACAAATACAATGTGGTCCCTGCCCAAAACAATTATATTTAAATGGTTTTGGTCTTGTTGCTATTGTTGTCTTCAAGATGCGACAAGGTGTGAATCATTTGCAAAAACTTTATGAACTTCCTTTTTAAATGTTGGTCTTCAGTAACACATGTATGAAAGAAAAATCCATGTGATGTATGAAACTGGATACCTACATAGATTACATCCTCGCAGGAGCATTGTCAGGCAGCTGACACATGTGAGAGACAGGCATGGCTCTACCCGTCATGAAGGCCATGTGGACCATGTCAAAGGAATGCAATAGGACTAAATTGAAGTGACTAGTGTGTCCACCTTCCACCTTGGTTCTAAGAACAAAAGAAATTAAAATTATTTTCCACCTATAGGAAACAAATAGGCTCCAACAGCTGGAATGAAAAGATAGGGGAAATGAAAATCAAATAACTACAACTCGCTTTTCATGAGTCACTAAACTGGAACAGCTGGGCCTTGAAAGGCTTGGGACATATTCAACAAGCAGGTGTTAAATTCATTATGTTCTCATTTCTGCTCTGTAGTAAACTTGACAAAGATCATCTTCACAAATTGTTTTATTATCAGATCGAGGATGTAAATTGAAGAAAAGTGATTTCCCAAGAAGAAAGATAAGAGAAAAACTCAATTGAGAAATATGGAAGAACAGATTCATGGACAAGGAATTTTAAAGATTCTCTACCTTTTTGCTCCATAGATCCCTTTGTCAGTTTGTGAATCCTATGGGCCCCTTCCCTATCTCAATAAAGTGCATCACCACTTCCCCAATTTTCCAAGTCAAACATACAGAATATTTTCCAAGGTCACATAACTATACACTTAGATGTAACTTTAACCACAGACTTAACCACAGACTCAGATATAAGCTGTATGAAAATTCTGTTAGCTGTACCTCCCTCCCCAATCCCTTCACCCTGGTCAAACCTACCTGATGTAAGTTACTGCAAAGTCCTGCAAACTATACATCTATTCCTTTCCTGCCCCATATTCCAATCTACACATGGCAGAAAAGATATTCTTTAAAAATTCAAATCAGGGGCACCTGAGTGGCTCAGTACATTAAGGATCTAACTCTTAATTTTGGCTCAGGTCATGATCTCACCGTTCATGAGATTGAGCCCCTCAATGGCTCTGCACTGACAATGTAGAGCCTGCTTGGGATTCTCTCTCTCTCCCTCTTTCTTTGTGCCCTCACCTCTGGCTTGTATGCAGGTGCTGGTGCTCTCTCTCAAAAAAATAAAATAAACTAAAAAAAATACAAATTCTATTAGCTCACTCCCTGCTTGAATCATTCCAATGACTTCACAATTTGATTTGTATAAAAAAATACATTCCTATGATCTATGAAACCCTACATGCTATGAACCCTGAACCAAAGATACAATAATGATAACTAAAATTTATTGAATACCAACATATTCCAATGTAAATAATCATTGTTTATGTCTTGTTTTTCATCTTTGAATAATTCCATGAGTTGTGGATTATTTACACACACTTTAAAGATGCAAAAACTGAGACACAAATAGGTAAGGTAACTTGTGCCAAGCCAAATGAATAAGAAATGTCAGGACTGTTATTTGGGTACTCGAGGCTAGGTTAAAAAATAAAAACTAAATGAAAAGGAATCCAAAGCCTGGATTCTTTTTTTTTTTTTACAATATATGAAGTTTACTGTCAAATTGGTTTCCATACAACACCCAGTGCTCATCCCAAAAGGTGCCCTCCTCAATACCCATCACCCACCCTCCCCTCCCTCCCACCCCCCATCAACCCTCAGTTTGTTCTCAGTTTTTAAGAGTTTCTTATGTTTTGGCTCTCTCCCACTCTAACCTCTTTTTTTTTTTTTTCCTTCCCCTCCCCCATGGGTTTCTGTTAAGTTTCTCAGGATCCACATAAGAGTGAAACCATATGGTATCTATCTTTCTCTGTATGGCTTGTTTCACTTAGCATAACACTCTCCAGTTCCATCCATGTTGCTACAAAGGGCCATATTTCATTCTTTCTCATTGCCACGTAGTACTCCATTGTGTATATAAACCACAATTTCTTTATCCATTCATCAGTTGATGGACATTTAGGCTTTTTCCACAATTTAGCTATTGTTGAGAGTGCTGCTATAAACATTGGGGTACAAGTGCCCCTATGCATCAGCACTCCTGTATCCCTTGGGTAAATTCCTAGCAGTGCTATTGCTGGGTCATAGGGGAGGTCTATTTTTAATTTTTTGAGGAACCTCCACACTGTTTTCCAGAGCGGGTGCACCAGTTTGCATTCACACCAACAGTGCCAGAGGTTTCCTGTTTCTCCACATCCTCGCCAGCATCTATAGTCTCCTGATTTGTTTGTTTTGGCCACTCTGACTGGCGTGAGGTGATATCTGAGTGTGGTTTTGATTTGTATTTCCCTGATGAGGAGCGATGTTGAGCATCTTTTCATGTGCCTGTTGGCCATCCGGATGTCTTCTTTAGAGAAGTGTCTATTCATGTTTTCTGCCCATTTATTCACTGGGTTATTTGTTTTTTGGGTGTGGAGTTTGGTGAGCTCTTTATAGATTTTGGATACTAGCCCTTTGTCTGATATGTCATTTGCAAATCTCTTTTCCCATTCTGTTGGTTGCCTTTTAGTTTTGTTGGTTGTTTCCTTTGCTGTGCAGAAGCTTTTTATCTTCATAATGTCCCAGTAGTTCATTTTTGCTTTTAATTCCCTTGCCTTTGGGGATGTGTCAAGTAAGAAATTGCTGCGGCTGAGGTCAGAGAGGTCTTTTCCTGCTTTCTCCTGTAGGGTTTTGATGGTTTCCTGTCTCACATTCAGGTCCTTTATCCATTTTGAGTTTATTTTTGTGAATGGTGTGAGAAAGTGGTCTAGTTTCAACCTTCTGCATGTTGCTGTCCAGTTCTCCCAGCACCATTTGTTAAAGAGACTGTCTTTTTTCCATTGGATGTTCTTTCCTGCCTTGTCAAAGATTAGTTGGCCATACGTTTGTGGGTCTAGTTCTGGGGTTTCTATTCTATTACATTGGTTTATGTGTCTGTTTTTGTGCCACAAAGCCTGGATTCTTAAACACAACACCATTTTTCTCACCTTCTCCCATTTCCCTGCCCTCTCATAACACCGTGCTTCAACCCCACATCATTCTGTTCCTTGAACGTACTAAGCTACTTTCTACTCTCAAGGACTTGCACCTGCTGTTCTCTTCTCTTGAGTATCCTTCTCCAGATCTTCATATGGTTAACTCTTTTTCATTGCTCAGGACTCAGCTTGTCATAGGCACTGGTGGTTGCCTATCCAAATTTATCCCCTTTTGTCACTATTTTTTTAGTTTTACCTTTTGATTATTCTTGTACTTAAGTGGCTCAAACCCCAGTTCCAGGATCTGAATCTTAATTAGTCTTAAACTCTAGGCCAGTCCTGGTAACCTCATGTCCCAGGCAGGTGATACAATTTTGGTTAATACATGTGATGTGAAGTCTTCTGGAAACAGAGAGCTGTTTGCTGGAGAGGGAGAGAGAGAGAAAGAGGGAGACAGATCTATAGAAAGAAACTGTCATTTTTACCTAAGAACTTTGCCTAAGGTACCTGAGGATGGGATGCTTAGAAGTGATGCAACCATCTTGCAAGCAAAGAGGTAGCTAATCCACATACTAAGATAGGCATGTAAGAACCAATATTTTTCTACATCCATGAGTCTCTGATTAGTCCTAGAGCCTTTCTACCTTAAGACAACTTTTTATGGGAGAGAACAAATTCTTCTATCATTGAAACTATTTTATGCTCACTTTTTTGTTACCTGCAGATGACAGTGTCCTGGTTGATCCACAGTGAAAGTCACCTCTCCAGAGAGGCTTCCCTGACCATCTCACAAACTTATACCAACACCCATCACTCTATCACGTCCCACATTTACTTTTCTGCACAGTACCTATCATCTGAAAGTACCTTATTTATTTATTTTCCATTCGCTTATTTTCCTGGAATATAAATTCCTTATGAAAAGAAATCTTCCTTTTATCCACTGCTAAATCATCTATACCCAGAATATGGTCATACTCATCCTCTTAAAATCTATGTGACCTTGGAGATTTTTCTTACTATCACTCTGCAGTAGTTGGATTATAAAAATCAAATTAGTTAATTCATGTAAAGTACTTTAAAAAGTGCCTGACACAGTTAATGCTCAATAACTTGGTTATTGTTATTACTATCCTTATATAGGCATTCAATAAATATTAGATGAATGAATGAGAATATTAAAAAATAAATCTGTAAGGTGTGATGCAACCATCCTCTAGATTAGAACGTGATGACAGAAAGACTTGTCTTACTCAAAACAGTTTTAAGAGGAGAAATGGAGTAGTGATAAAGGTAAGAATATTAACATCTGCATAGAAGTCTCCATTCCCTGAAGACAGAAGCACACTGGAGAGCAGTGAATCAGTAATAAAAATAATAGTGACCATTATGGAGCACCTTTCATTGGTGTAGATATTAGGGGTGAACAAGACAGGTGAGGTTCCTATCCTAATCAACAGTGAAAGAAGAATTCAACTGTCCATTAATAGGCCAAACATTGTATTTGGATAAAAGCCAACCATGTAACAGGTGCTTGGATATCAATAATGACAATTCAATCTCTAAGGAGCAAGGACACAGCCAGAAAAATGACCACTTTGGACCTAGCTCTGACAATAAAAAAAAAACTGATTGGTAAAGTGAAAATAAAGTGAATTTTGAAAAAAAAAAGCAACCATGATATCTTGATTTTATTTTTTTTTTCCAAAGTAAAGAAGACTGGACATCATGGATTGCACACTCTAAGCTATGTGAATGTCTTCAAAATGTTTAGAGGAAAGATATGCATTATTCATGGCATGAGACTCTAAAAGAAATTATGACTCAAAAATGTTATGTTCTCAAAGATGCAATTTTGAGTACAATTACAAATAATAAAATGAGGAAAGTGGAAAAAAATTTAAAAAGTAGCTGCAGATATTTTGAAAGGAAAAAATACAATTGGAAAGTATCCATATCTGTCTTATTTATCATCTTGGGAGTACCAATGCCAAGAACATAACAAATAGTCAGAAAATATCATCAAGCAAATGAATGAATGAACTGGTGTACTTGAGTATAAGAGTGGAGGCCCAGTAAGACCCATTTTAAGGAGATCAAGGTCCTGAATCAGCTGAGGTTTGGGGGAAAATTTAAAATGCCAAAGAAACTCATGGTTTTATTTGGAGCAAGAGAAGGTCATTTCTTTGAACTAATGATATAATGACATAAAGATAATGTTTTTTAACCTCCCAAACTCTGACTAAACACTATTGGGATAAATTGAGGCCCAATGAGGGTAAAGATTTTATTGGTCAGGACACACCAGTTCAATATGAATTCATACCTGCTAACAATGATTGATCATAAACCACATTACAAAAATAACTTGCAATTGAGATCCCTGTATTATACTAAAAGTGGTATTACAAGACCAAAGGTAGATGAAAGAGTGAAAACAGTATATTCACAATCTATAGAGAGGTGAATTTGTGATTGGTTCATAGCAGCATTCTGAGTGTCTGATCAAAAAGCAAATAAAAATCAAATTTTCTCCTTTGATATCATTATTAATATGATAGACCATTATTAATCCAGTAGATCATCTGGGCTTACACCAGAGGGTTCACATTGTTCATAATATGATTAAAAATGTCTTTGAACAATCTAGAATAAAAAGGTTTGGATGCTAGCTTAACTTGGTGAATTAACTGTTGGCTATGCTAAAGGATAGCTAATGGTTTATTCCAGCACAGAAGAAATAGCTGAGTTGGATGCTGCAGTGCTTTGTTCTTAGATTTGTAATGTTCAACATTTTTATCGATCATTAAAAATTTTGAGGTTATGGTCATTGCATTTTTCAATGATAAATAGCTTGCTAGTATTGCAAAAACACTGCTCAACAGAATCAGCCTCCAAAAGGTTTTGGTAGCTTGGGATAACAGACTGAATTTAATAAAATTTTGTTTAATAAGACTAAAAAAAATGAAATCTTGCCATTTGCAGCAACGTGGATGGAACTAGAATGTATTATGCTAAGCGAAACAAGTCAGTTAGAGAAAGACAAATATCATATGATTTCACTCATATGAGGAATTTAAGAAACAAAGCAGATGAACATAGGGGAAGGGAGGGAAAAATAAGATAAAAACAGAGCGGAAGGCAAAGAGACTCATAAAGACAGAGAACAAACTGAGCATTGCTGGAAGGGAGGTGGGTGGGGGGTTGGGCTAAATAAGTGATGGCCATTAAGGATGAGTACTGGTTGTTATATGTAAGTGATGAATCACTAAATTCTACTCCTGAAACATTATTACACTAATGTTAACTAACCTGGATTTAAATAAATTTTTAAAAAAGAATATAAGAATGATCCTGAACTAAAGTTCAAAATATGAAAGGCACAAAAACAGGGTAGAAGAAGGACTCTGATTCCATTCTTTTTATGTTTGCTGACACATTTTAATCCTCACC
The DNA here is from genome assembly GCF_018350175.1 of Felis catus. NCBI lineage: Eukaryota > Metazoa > Chordata > Mammalia > Carnivora > Felidae > Felis > Felis catus. The sequence continues at coordinate 132,196,601 of NC_058372.1, forward strand.
CCCCCACCCCTTCCGTTTCTGCCCTGCATCTGGCCATGCTTCTAAGAAAGCCTGAGTGCTTCTTTCTTCAGCTCTGACAAGAGATTCAAACCATGCAAGTCCCTACTTGTGCATAGGAGTCCCCACCGAGCCCCAACTTCTAACAAAAACAAACATCAGGAACCATTCCTTGCTTTCTCAAGACATTTCAGTTCTGCTTGAGAGGCCTGCAGATCTCCTAGGAGACCTTAATTATGTAATAAATGTTTGTACATCCTCTTGGTATGAGCATGTAGCATTATCAGTCTCAGCATTCAAGCCAAACTTTGGGGTGAGGTTGGATCCATCTGCCCCTGAAAAGTGGATACAGTATATGAAGTTGTGAGGGAGGAAAAGGATGCAATTTAGAAGTAGCACTAAACAGAATGCCATGAGTCTAAGAAAGACTAAGAGTGTAGGGGTGAGCACATCAGGAACAGAAAGCACAGGATGAGTCCACAGTATGGTGGACCTGCCATAAGGACACATGTGGTCTTAGGGGGCTTTAGAACCAGGAGAATGAGGATAAGAGGCACTCTCTCCAATTCTGTGTGGGTCATCCACCCTGAGGTCTCAAGGTTTTGTGGCTGTCTTTTGACCACTTATTTAATATCACTCACTCCCTTGGAGATATTGTCCAAGCACTTCCATTTAAATCCCATCTATATGTTGGTAATTGCCAGGTGTTTATCTCAACCTAGACCTCCACTAGGATGGCCCTCCCCAGTGTAGGGTAGGCCTCATCATATCTATTGGAGGCCTAGTTAGGAAAAAAAGGCTGAGTAAGGGAAAAGTTTTCTTTTATGCCTTGTCCTTAAACTAGGACATTGGTCTTCTTCTGCCTTTGGACTCAGAATCAGACTGGAGTTTACACCATCAGCTCTCCTGGGTTTCCAGCTTGCCAACTACAAAGCATGGGATTTCTCAGCCACCATAACCACATGAATCCTTATATAAATCTCTGGATTGATATAAGATAGATAGATGATAGATAGGTAGATGATAGATAGGTAGATAGATAGAACAATATGTCCTCATATCCTATTCAATCCGTTCCTCTGGAAAACCCAGACCAATACACTTACCTCCTCAGTGAGAACATCCCTCAGCCAAGGACTGTAACACCAGTTCCTCCACCTATATCTTATATGTCTGTCCTGCTTTATTTTTCTCTCTCAAACACTTATAACTCACTGTTACTTTACATTATTTACCTTATATATTTACTTGAATGAATATATATTTACTTGAATGAACCTTGAAATATTTGCCTTAATTATGACAATGAAGAAGGATATAAGCACACTGATTTTTGTTTTTGTGTGTGTGTGTGAATGACAGAACTTCAAATTGTATCCCACAAATAGAATAAACTGAGTTTTACCCTAGGGAAAAGGGAACCAGAGGGGGTACGAAGAGGAGAATGAGGGACACCTGGATGGCTCAGTCGGTTAAGCGTCCAATTTCAACTCAGGTTATGATCTCACAGTTCATGGGTTCGAGTCTTGCATCTGGCTCTGGGCTGACAGTTCAGAGCCTGGAGCCTGCTTTGGATTCTGTGTCTCCCTCTCTCTCTGCCCCTCCCCCACTTGCACTCTGTCTCTCTCTCAAAAATAAATAAACATTTAGGGGTGCCTTGGTGGCTCAGTCGGTTGAGCATACGACTTCAGCTCAGGTCATGATCTCATACTCCATGAGTTCAAGCCCCGCGTCAGGCTCTGTATTGATAGCTCAGACCCTGGAGCCTGCTTCAGATTCTGTCTCCCTCTCTCTCTGCCCCTCCTCCACTCATGCTTTGTCTCTCTCTCTCTGAAAAATGGATAAGCCTTAATTTTTTTTTTTTTAAAAAGGGAGAATGGAAGTTTATCTGACATGGTAAATAGCTTCAAATATTCCATAGCTCTATGAAGAAAGGGGATTATCCATTCTATTTGTATCTCTAAATTATCAACTGGTATAAATAAATGGAAGTTACAGGCAGATTTCTATTCAGTTCAGAATTTTTTACATAGCCCAAGCTTTCCATTAGTGCCCTAGGCTTCCAAGGAAGGAGCAAGTTTCTCCTTCCTGACGGTTCAAAATGAATGAAAAATTCATGGAATCTTAATATTATGCCAGACTATAATATTTTTATTCTGAGAATGAAATCATATGGTTGCCAGTACTGAATGTACCATCTGGGCAAATGGACATGAAGGACATATTACAAATGAAGCATAGGGAAAAACTCAATAGTTTGAAGTATGAAACTGATTTAGTAATTTTTCTGGTCTCCTAAATCAGTTAAAAAAGTTTTAATACCTACAAGCACTCTATTATATGGAAAAAATTCCTAATTTCTGTCTTTCTTCTTCTCTCACCACATACACACACACACACACACACACACACACACACACACACACACACGTATATATTAAAATAAAAACTGCAGATTTGGAAAAGAGTAGTATAGTACTCTAACTTCCTTTCAAAAGCTGACATTCCATGGTACTTACCCTTTCTGTCAATACAGAAGAACCCCATTGTATCTGAAGTGAACTCTGTGTCTCAAGGACAGAGACCACAAAGTTCCTTTGCATCTTCCCACAGGACCAATTAAGGTAACTAGTATGTAATAAATGTTGACTGTCCAATACTAGGATTCCTAAAAACCTAACAGAAAGTGTTTTCAAAGAATTTGTCTCTATCCTAGCTTCTTCATTTTTGAAGGTTCCAAAGGACTTTTGTAAAGAGACAAGATAAATTTAAATAAACCAATATATTAATAATCATGCTATGAATTGATCTCAAAGGAGTAGAACTGTCCTACTTCATGTAGACTGCTTTTAATAGATTTGACTATCCTTTCTAATTTTCTTGATTACAGTTCTACACATAGCACATTCATTGGCTATGATCATCTTTTTTCCTTCAGATCTAGGTAAAATTGGACTAGTTCACATTCTACATCCAATTGAAAAATCTAGGGGCGCCTGGGTGGCGCAGTCGGTTAAGCGTCCGACTTCAGCCAGGTCACGATCTCGCGGTCCGTGAGTTCGAGCCCCGCGTCAGGCTCTGGGCTGATGGCTCAGAGCCTGGAGCCTGTTTCTGATTCTGTGTCTCCCTCTCTCTCTCTCTGCCCCTCCCCCGTTCATGCTCTGTCTGTCTCGGTCCCAAAAATAAATAAACGTTGAAAAAAAAATAAAAAAATAAAATAAAAAAATAAAAATAAATAAAAAATAAAAAGAAAAATCTAATGCAAGCTTTAAGAAGGAGGTAAAGTGGGGATATGTTTGGGATGGGGAGGGTAGGTTCTCATGTTATAACTTACCTCCAAATATTTACTTTTACTAGATTAACTCAGTGTTTTTCATCTTACAGTCTTGACATACTTTCAAATTCTACACAATCTCTGCCATATGAGTCATTCAGCCCCCTCTCCTTGATTTCTACCAAAAAAGTGGGGGTGGGGGAGAAAATAAAGAAGCTAAAAGGAGCATTCTAAAATCCTTTTATGTACTGCAGACTTCGCAGATGTATTTGGAGCAACAGAGGGAGTTTAAATCATAGCAACACATACACCTCAAAACTAACTTTCAGACATCTATCATCTTCCAATGTCCCTTTCCACTAAGTGAGTCCCAGCTCCCAAAAAGTTCTACAGTTCTCCCCTGTTTTCCTTCACCCACAATTTCCTTTCTATTTCTTAAACAGAACAGTATTGCAATGTTAATATTTATTAGAAATCCAGCAAAACAAAATCTTAGCACCATCGTTGGTACCTCCATTTTTTTGCAACTCCTATAATCTATTTTTGTCCTTCAAGCATCATTCAGAATGAACTCCTTTTCTCTCCTGCTACTTATTGTTTTAGCCCAAATCCACAAATCTGCCACAGTTTCTCTCTGTGTCCCCTTAAATACTCTCCCTGACCAAATGCATGAAAATGCATTTGCTCAGATTCCATCCATGCTTTAAAACTTGAATGCAATTTCTAAATTCTCACCCAGAGATTTGAAGATCTCTTATACCTAGAACCATTCGGTATCTTTCAAAGTTAATGTATGCATATCTCATAGCTCACACACAGCCTCATCACTGCCTGTACCATTTTTGCCTTTGGTCTTGATATTTTCACAGTCTATGGCAATCTCCTGTATCTCCTTTATTTATTCAAATCCTATGCATGTTTGAAGACCATTCCTGCAATCCCATCCTCATCTTGTAGATTTCAAGCCTAAAGTTCTCTCTCCCTTTACCAAGTTATTGTTTATATAGAAATACACAGTTAGAAATGTGATTGCTTCAAGTGTTTTTATTTGTTTGAATGTTTGTTTCCCAAATTGGACTTGAACTGATAAAAATAAGGAAGATCATATTTTGTTTGTATTTGTCTTCTCATAGAGTCAAGGCCAAGTCTGGACATACAGATGCTATTATAGTTTACTGAAGAGTTTGACAGCTAAGAACTTAGGCTGGCCTAAGTTAGCAGATAGCCACCATTTATTTACTAGCTGTGAGATCTCAAGGCAAATTTCTTAACTTCTCTAGGCTTTTGTTTGTAAATGTGAGTGACAATGGTCATCACAAAGATTAAGTGATACAATGCATGGAAAGCACTTAACATAGTGTCTTTGGCATTTTAGCTGAGTCATTTTTAAGGATCAGGTAGAAAGAGCATTTGATGTCATCTGCACCAACACCTTCATTTCTCAGATAAAGATATTAAGTCCCAGAGAATCCTAGAGCCTTCTTCCAGGAGAAGCAGCTGGTGACTTTCTCAAGACAATTATTGACTTGGGGCTGACCAAGGATTGGGACCCACCTTCTGACTCTCAGCCCATTTCTCTCTCTGCAACACCCTAATGCCACCAGAATTTATTTGGAAACTGGAAAACCCTCAAGTGACTGACAAACTTTAAATTAATATACTTGGGGTATTGTGGAAGATTCTGGAGGATAGGTTTTAAAATCCTTTTAGGTCATTTTGATAACAATTTAATTTTAAAAACAAATAAATAAAATATGTAATCTGGGATTCTAAACAAGAGGATAAGGCTAAATCATTTTTCTCCCTTACAAGAAAACAAAATGAATTTTAATATATACCCTTTCAATGCTCTTGTACCTCCAAAAAGTATGCGTGTGCCTCATTGTAGTGAGCATTAGGTTATATGTGGAATTGTAGAATTACTTACATTGTGCACTTGAAAGTAATAAAGGGGCACCTGGATGGCTCAGTCATTTAAGCATCTGACATCAGCTCAGGTCATGATTTCATGGTTTGAGAGTCTGAGCCCCATGTTGGGCTCTGTGCTGACAGCTCAGAGCCTGGAGCCTGCTTCAGATTCTGTGTCTCCCTCTCTCTCTGCCTCTCTCTCTCTCTCTCTCTCTCTCTCTCTCTCTCTCAAAAATAAACATTTAAAAATTAAAAAAAGAAAGTAATATGGTATTATATGTCAGTTATACTTAATAAAAATATTTTAAGTAAGTATGTGCGTATGTTTGTGTGTTCCATGTTTGAACAAACCCACACAAGTGTGTGGACATAAGCGTATTCATTTCCTCATTGAATGGTAAAGAAATCTACCTCATATGCTGGATTGGTTGATACATTGACATCCTGACTCTTGGTAATCCCAGAAATGAAGAGGCTCCAGAAAGCAGACTTGGAAAATCCAGACAGGATATTGATTAGAAGAGACCCTTATATCTTACTTTTTATCTGCAAGAATTTTAGGGACAGAAAGTGACTTCAAGAGACCATAAGGGATTCATGACTTCTGTGGTGCGATCTGTAATGGTTAAGCCCCACTATTCAGTCTATTCAGTGCACAGTGGGGGTTTCCAGTCCACATCAAACTGTTTTGCACATGTCATCTTGAACCAGCCCTCTTTCTCTCCACCTACACAGGTGTCACCTCACACACGTATATACAGGCACATACTTAGGAACCTTAGGGTTTCCACTATCCCTGTAGAAACTGCATAATGTTTGCTAAAGCAGAATCCCTTTGGGAAGTTGATTCACTTCCTGGGAATTTCAAAGAAATAGAAGCAAAACCTGTCTCTTCTATGCTCAGATCAACAAGGAAATTTTAGGAACTAGCATTCACCAAATATTTTCCATGTTTACACTATATTTCTAGGGCTCTAACATGTACAGTATTGCTTACTTCTATCATAATTATAACTCTATGGCCAGTTCCTCTCATAAGATCCACCAGATCCTCAAAAATATTTAGTAAATGATTTCTAAATGAACTTGCCCAAGGTCATACAGTAAGTAGCAAAATCAGAACTCAAACTAGGATGTAACTGACTTCAAAGACCATACTTTTTAGCCACTAAACTATACCACCTCCATTCCTACATTATACATCCCCTGAGAATCTATAACCTTCTTGTTATGGACTGGATAAATGTGTCCTCCTACAAGTCATATGTTGAGACCCTAATCCCCCAGGTGGCTATATTTGGAGAGATCCTCTAGGAAAGTAGTTAAGGTTAAATGAGCTCAGAAAGATGGGGGCTCTGACATAATAGGATTAGTGTCCTTAAAGAAGAGACACCAGAGAGCTCTCTCTCTTCCCTCCTACATACATACTTTGAGGAAAGACCACATGAGAACATAATGAGAAAGCAGTCACCAACAGCCAGAAAGAATCCTCATCAGAAATCAAAACAACTGGGAACTTGATCTTAAACTTTTAGCCCCCAGAACTGTGGGGAAATAAATTTCTGTTGTTTAAGCCATACAGTCTGTGGCATTTTATTATGGCAACCTGAGTAGACTAATACCTAAAATATTATAAAAGCTCCATTCTTGAGCTTTATATGACTCTGTGTCCTGAGTATTCTTGTGCACAAGGGCATATATGCCACAAAGGAAACAAATATATATCATATTAAAGTATAGGAAACTATCACCCATTTAATATACAGTCAGGTGCAGAATCCCAACACATTTAAAAAGAAGAAAAGTGTTTTTTTTTATCAAGCTCTACCAATACCACCCACCCACTCCCAGATGAAAGTTTAAATGTGAAGGAAAGGTGGGTAGACTGTGACAAAATATTCAGTGTTAGTGTATATTCAAAACAGTTATTAAAACATATTGATGGAGAAATGATTCATAATTTGGATAAGAGTAAGCTGAATATCAAAGCAGTAGTATCTTATTACCTCAAGAATTCTTCTTGATTTCTACTTTTTTACATAGTAGGTAACAAGATCTACAAAGAAATATTTATAGCCACACACCACACACAGTGCCAAGTTGAAACAGAGCCCAGAGCCCTGTGACAATGCTGCAGGCTCCCTCTTTGGAACTTCAGAACCTTAGACAGCTCCAGAACCCACCAAGGGTTTTTGGGCAGTACTCTCACACATGTTCTGATGGCCAGAGCAGGGAAATGAGACAAGGTCAGAACCCACCTGGAAGCCTTTCTGAATGGCCTGCACTTCAGTAAAAATATTTGAAGGGTATCTATAATAATCTGGCACTCTTGTGGAAAGATTGCCTGTAGTCTGCTGGTACAAACTATTGCACAGCTTGCTCCATGGATATTAGGCTCAAAATTATTCAGCACAATGTCCCCAGTATCTAATTTATAGTAGAAACACAGTAAATCATCCTTTCCTGCACCAACACAATACCAATTAGACATTTGCAGACAAGAAATCTGCACTTGCCTAGAAAACTCTTCTCAACATTGAAGAACATGACAGTCTGAAATTAGGATCTCACTGAAATGTTTCATCAGGCAGACCTAGTTTTGCTATAAAGAAGCTACCTCCCACATGTATCTGAAACTTATTTATTCCTCCCTCAAACTGGTGGCTGGCCATAATAGAGTCATCACTGTAATGTAGAATGGATCTTGCTCATAGGCATCCTTCTGAAACATGTACACCAAACAGCCACAAAATTGTAGAATGTTAGAGATAAGGAGTGACTGGTGATCCTCCAGTCCAACTGTTTCATTTTAGAAATGAAAGTCCAGAGTGTTCAAATAACTTACCGAAAGTCACACAAGTAAATGAGTGCATTATGTTTATCCAATAATTTCCTTTTTTCATGTAAACCCCATCTCTGCCTGCCTCCTCCCTCTTCTCAGGCGCTAGCCCTTGTTTCACTATGGCCTCAGTTGTAGACTACAAGGGAGGTGACATAACCCAGGCAGCTATCTTCCTGCAAACAGATTCTCACCGGAAAACTGGCACTCGGAGCCTTGGCAGAGAATGTGCTAAAGCAGGAGCAGAGAAGTGGCCACCATCTGGACAGCATAATGCTTGGTGCCAAATGGGTCCCAGCCATGGGGAAGGAGGAAAAAGGAAGGGTGTCACCCGACTGCACACATTTATTTTCACTTTGAGGGGATTTGTTAGTAACCATGCTATTTGAGTGGAAGCTGTTGTAGGTGGTTCTGATGGCTGACAAATGTGTAGGCAAGGATGAAACAAGGTGAGTGGTAGCCAGGCGATTTGCAAATGATTTGTGAGTCAGAAATAGTCAGCGGTCTCTGATTACCGTCTATGACCAGAAGGATGCATGTTTAAAGGGTAAAACAATGTGTATGCTTTCCCCCCTTACTTTCCTCTCCCTTTTTAGAAGAGTAGTAAGCATAAGGATTTTTCTGACAGTACCTAGAAAAAGATCTTCTATTTAGCACAACCCACTGACATCCCTCTTTGTAGCCAACTCTCAATCATATTAACATTTTCCTATGCTACTGTTCCATGTTCCACCTCTGAAAACTATACTTATGTACATGATGTTTTTCAATGGTCAGTCAGCAGCATCAAAGCTGCTAAGGTTTTACTCTTAGTGATTCTGATTTTCTAGATACATACTGCGTTTGGCAATAGTTTTCAAGCAACATATATCTTAACTATTATTGTCTATGCTTGTCATGAAGATGACTCAAGTGAACTACACCATACTGGGGCATGGGTATTTTTAAGTGTTTCTCTACTTTAAGAATCGTGGTGAATTTTCCATAATATATCCACAATGTATCCTCTCCATTGTTTGGCATTTTGAAGTTTGCAAAAACACTTTCACATACATGGCACCATTTTCATTTTGCCAGTAATAATCCGATGTTGGCAGTTATTCCTACCTGATAGAAATACTAAAAGCCTTGCCAAATAGAAGTCAGCCCCGGAGAAGCACTGTGGCTTGTGGAGCAAGCACTCACTTTGGATCAGATGGACTTGGATTTGGATCTCAGAACTTCCTGTGGCCCAGAGCAAACTAGTGAATATCTCCAAGCTCCAATGGTAGCAATCCCTGCCTCTAAGACTCATGTGCACCCAAATAAGATAATAATGGGAAAATCCTTGGCACAGTGTGGGGACACCTGTCTACGTCTTTTTTCCCCTCTCAACTAACTCCAGGACTCATGCTTTTCTATTACACATGATGCCTTCCCTTTCCTGTTTTTGTCCTTTTTATGAGAGACACACATTCTGAAATATCAGTATGAGATGAAGAAAATAAAACCTTTGGCTATGGAACACAGCCATGAGAAATAGTGGAGATAAGGAGAAAATATTATGCTCCAAAATTGAGCTAACCAGCCCAATTAACACTATTATTATTAACTTAATATGGTCACTTTTTTTTAAAAAAAGGGCTACCTCATGAGTAACCAGATGTTAGTATTTCTTTTCTCTGTTTTGCAGTGATTTAAATTCATATTTAGTAAAATTTGGCTACTCATAACCAAACCGCTGAAGTCTAATAAGCTTCTTTTTCTGAAATGATTTTGTTTTATTTGTTGCTGCACTAATATAAAATCTAATGACCAAGACAAAAAAAAAAATGCATCGGCTCCAGCTGATCTGTTCAAACTCTGTTCAAGCTGGGATGATAGCCTCAAGGCAAAGTCCTCAGTACTTGGAATATCATCTCGGTTCATCAGGATTCAACCTCTGTGAAATAAAACTTGATGCTTTTAATAGTTAATTCTTCAGTCAATGAGAAGTCACTGCATCCCTGTTAATAGGAATCCATTTGTTATATTGTATCTTTCTTTGAATATGACCAAGGCTGGACGACCACATAATTTCATTACTCTTCAGCAGAACAAATGAGGCAGAAGGATTTCCTCCTCATTAGGGGTGGGATGCTTCTGCCTGCTCTCCCTGTTTCTTCCCACATGGAAGGTGCTAGGCTGTCACTCCTAGCCTCTCTTCTCGCCTTCATGCCTTCCTTTCAAGGCAGTGGGGCCAACTCAATCCCATTAGTCTTGAAGGGAAATTTTGAAAAGCAGAATCCAGACTACTCCTCATTTCTGTTCAAGAAATGACTGTCCCACTGGCCTGTAATCTGGCAACCCAAGATACCAGGGACAGAGGAAACTTCCATAGACCCAAAAAGCATATAACCCAACTAGATGGAAGAACCAAAACCTGGCATTTAACCATGCAACTACAACTTTTTAGCCAAAAGTTACAATGATCTCTATATGTATAATGGAGTTTATCTAAATTTTGAAGGGACAAAAGTATCTAATATTTAACATATTTTATCTATTTATTTTATTGAATAAAACCTACTCAAACTCTACAATATAAAATCCTGATGGGAAAGAAGCCACGACCTAAACTATCTTTCATTTTTAAAGTATATTCACAATTTCATCTAGCTGCCCATGTCAGATCTATTATATATAATTTATATTGTTTCTATTACATACATATATACATACATTTATATAATTTATATTATATATAATTAGAATTTATGTGATATATTGGATAAATATATATATTAGGACAGACTTCTAAATAAATATTCATAAATCAAAGAAGTTGAGTCACTTTAGATAACTTTTTACCCTCTTCATGCCTAATAATACCCCAAATATCCCAGATGCGTCGGTATTATGAAGTACCCTACCTTAAGTCCAGCATATTGGGCAATGAAAGAATAGGCCAGAAATGTCTTTTTCTTTAAATTTTATTTATATTCAAGGTAGTTAACATACAACGTAGTTTTGGCTTCAGGAGTAGAACCCAGTGATGCATCTCTAACATATGACACCCAGTGCTCGTTCCCAAAAGTGCCCACCTTAATTCCCTTCACCCAGAAATGTTCTTGTGTGTACAGGTATTTGCTATTTTTCACAGGTGGCAGGTGGATATTTCCCTCCCTCATCCTGGAAAGTCATATAAAATCCAGGTCATTGGGTAGGCCAGGGAGGAGCTGCCTAAGCCTTGGAGGCCGCTGGACTCTGTCCAGCCTGCTCTTCTCCATATCAAGTAAGCTGTGTGCTCATTTAACTTTCCTTCACTGTCTCGCATTTCCTACCCTTTCAGTATCTTTTAGGCAGTGTATGAAACTCTGCTTTTCCCTTCAGAATTCCAGTTCAGAGCCCCATCTAATTTGACAGCCTTTTCCACCATTTATGACAAAAACACACAGCTTCACATTAGCCAAAACCAAGTATAAACAATTTCTCTCCCTTAGTTTGGGAACATATAGAATTATGAGGCACATCACATAATAAAGGGCTGACTGACAAATTTCTAAACACATTGCAAAAAAAAATTGATTAAGGAAAATGGCATTCATTCAGACCTTATTTCATCAGAGATCTTGCAGGCTTTATATCTTAACATAAACTTACCTTTATGCTATCTGTTTACCGACACACTTTAAAGTATATTGGCATGTTCAACAAGAATGTTAACATCAAAGCAATTGAGGAAAGCAGATGTTTTCAGTTTTGTTAAAAGACTATAAGGTTTTGTCTACTTTTATTTGGTGCATGTTTTAAGTTATTATGGTCCATGTGTTACGTATGCCTACTATATGCTCTTCCCAAATATATTCACCTAGTTAGTTTGCATGTTCGATGAATCTTACTTCAGAATACAAAATTAATCATTACAAAATATTTGCTATAAAATGGAGTACGAGGATTGATCAAGTTGACAATGACAATCTTGTTGGACTGGACCCCATGACCTCTCTATCCTCATCTCCCAACAGTCTTCTTCCGAGAAGCCCAAACCTTCTGCCCTCCTTGCTCCTTCTCAAACACACCATGCCTGCTTCTGTTGCAGGACATTGGCGCTTACTATTGCATTGCCTGGAAGATTTCTCCCAAGTTATTTACCTGGGCTCACCTCATTTATTGGGGTCTCTGTTCAAAGGTCATCTTATCAAAAAGGCTATATGTGATCATCCTTATAAAACTCTGCACTGACTCACACAGCACTGACTACCTTCGCACTCTACCTATTATGGGCTGAATGTTTGAGTTCCCTTAAATTTATATGTTGAAGCCCTAATACTCAGGTGGCTATCTTTGGAGATGGAGACTCTAAAGAAATAAGCATGTTTAAATGAGGTCATAGAGTGGGGCCTTATCTGATAAGTGTCATATGAGAAGAGACAGACATCAGAGAGCTCCCTCTCTCTCTTTCTGGACATGCACAGAAGACCACATGAGCACACAGGAAGATGATAACTGCCTACACGCCAAAAGAAGACGTCTCAGAATGAAATCTACCCTGCCTACACATTGATTTGGGACTTCTTGGACTTTATAACTGTGAGAAATAAATTTTTGTCACGCAAGCCACCCAGCCTGTGGCATTTTGTTATGGCAGACTAAGCAGACTAATACACTACCCTAATGTCATAATTGCAAGGAAGAAAAATAGGTCTTAAAATATACTGATAAAATATGCCTTCATTACACTTGTCATGACCTATCACTACATTTCTGTCTTGGTGTGCCTCTCATTTAGAAAGGAGGGAACATGAGAACAAGATCTTTGTCTCGTTCATCATTGAACCCACAGTAGTGTTGATACTTCTTGGGGAAATGAATGTTACATACATGAATTTTAAAGTAATATTCAGCCTATTTTCTGTTATTTGATTATATCTTTCTCTAGTGTGTCTGAAATGGCAAGATTTTTTCCAAAATAAAAATCATAAAAAAAATGCATGTCATGTGTTCTCTGGTTTGTAGTCATGAGACACAGCAAGAATATGCAATTTACTTCTCTAGGGTCCAAAATAGAGCATACAACCACCACCTGTGATATTGAAATGAGGAAGAAACAATGGGGGGGAAAAAGAGCAAAATGAAAGCATGAATGTTTCGTGAGCAAACAGGGAAGCCATTCCAATTTAGAATTATTTTTCATAATGTATAATATGCTGGATAGCATGGAAATAAGACGAAAATACACCATTTCTTGCTATTTTGGAGGGAAGAGCAGTTACATTTTCTCTTATAGTTGTCAAATGTGTTCTTCTTGTATTACACGGATCCATAATAGCCAGCTAGAAACTGTGGGCTGACAATTCTATTGATAGACTTGAGCAACACACTGCAGTCTGTCAAGTTTCACATTTACATCTTAGACTCTAATCTGTTTTTCTTTCCTTAGTGAAATCAATTCTGTAGCAATTAAATAACCAGCCTACAAGGCATTTTAATAACCCAAGCATTTATCTATATATAGCCCAGAGAGGGAAAGGTAATTAGAAGTGACCTACTAGAGCTGTTGCATGGAGACATGCTAGACAAATCAGTGCTTCATCATTACCTTAAGGAGGTACCACTAAATCTGCTTCATTCTTGATTCAATTCTTCTCAGTGACATGCTGTTGAGTCCTTTTATTTGATTCCTAACAGACTCTAAAATGGTTGTCATTATCTGGGATTTTGTTTCATTTTCTGTGAATTTAAGGCATCACTGAAATAGACTCTGTTTTTAGCTGTGGGATGATAGCGTCACATGCACACAGCATTGGATGAAGTAGGCTTTTAAAGATACGAAAAGGCTCAAGGAAAATGACTTTCCAGATTCTCATCCATTTGAGTGTTTTGAGCTGAGCCCTGCAGGTTAAGAATTTCTTGTCTAATGATTTAAGAAAAACTAACAAGGAATTTCCACAAGATCCAAGGAAATTGCATTATCTTTCTCTTTGAAAATTTAGCTCACTACCTCAGATCTATAGCTTGCAGATGGGACAGTTATGGCAAGGTCTGTCTACAAAGCACAGAATTTGGCTGCAAAAGATCCAGCTTTAATTCCTGTCTCTGCCTCTTAGTAGCTACTGGAAGTCATCAAAATCCCGGAGTCTGAATTTTCTCATTTGTATAATGGTAATAAAAATATCATCCTTTGATTATGAGATGCACATTTTCTCCATTTTAGCAACTGAAATTAAGATGCATCTTACATTGTATGGTTGCTTTCAATAATCCATGTCAGTGTTTGTGACCAACATACTGCTTAGAGCCACCCTGGAGCCCAGAACTACGAAGGTGAGTACCTGGCCATGACACTTTCGCCACCTTCCCAACCCACCTCCCTGGCTTTCTCTAACCCCCTTCTCTGCTAAAACCAAGTTTGGAAACCTCTGGACTGAGAATTTGGGAATTTAATGTGGGGCAAGCATAGCACAGGGTAAGGTAGATTTCATTCATTTATCACCTGGTTCTATTACCTGTTTGCTATGTTAACACACCTGCTATGGACACTTTAAGTATTAAGTCACATAAAGAATAATTAGCAAACTCGTCTGGGGCTAAGGGAAAGAAAATACATAAGCATAACATAAAATTATTTCTAGGTAATTAAAAAAAATTTTCCCATGGTTAAGTAGAACTGTTTTTTTTTTGCATTCATAGTAATACATTTTTAAAAGTATATTTGTAAACTGTGGCATGTTCAATTCAATGAAACAGTATTTGCAGCAGGGTTAGATGAGACAATGTAGGTAAAAGTGCTTTGCAAACAACAAAAGTTCGATCCAAATGAAAAATATGATAGTAAGACACAGTCAGGCATCAGTTGAAAGCTAAAAAGAACGATTCTAGACATTTTAAGCATAAAACTATCAAGGTTTCTACAGAATCAGTAGAAGGGCAGAAGAAAAGGCTCTAGACATTGCCTCTGAGAATGACTCAGAGAACACTAGGCTATATGGACATTTGCCACCTCATCCACAGTCAGAAAGCTGGGGAATTGGGATGTCACCTCTGCGAGTGTTGACTCCAAAAATATGCTGTCTTAACTACAATCCAGAGATTAGGGAACTACCACCAGGATTGTTCACTCCAGAACCTGCCACATACCAGATAAATAGATGCCCCGTACTACATGCCTGCTTCCCCATGAACACAAAACTAATGACACGTCACAGGGACCTGTGCTAACACAGTCACAGAAATACCCACTGCCTTTATGACCATGATTGGCAAAAAAAAACAGATGAAGCAACTGAAAGGCAACCTCAGATTTACTTTCTGCCTTTGTGTTTTATGGGAGTGCACCTATCTAGCCAAACCAAAATCACACTTAGACCCTCGGCTCGAAGAAGGCTTAAATGTAGTTTCCAGTTTTACAGCAGCAGAATATGAACAGGCACACTAGGATGATGGAGGAATAAATGTAGAGACAATTCAGAGGATTTAGGGAATAGCAGAAGACCACATCTCCCTCCTACATTAAAATGAGAAAAACTATACAATAATAGTTTTCTTTAAAATCCATTCAAGTTCTGGGATGTAAAATATAGCCCATTGCTTCTTTTCTGTGACCTATGAGCTAAGGATGGTTTTCACATTTTAAAGGATGGAGACAAATAAGAAGAAAATGTAATAGACTGTATGTGGCCACAAAGCCACACCAAACAAGAAAATTTTGCTGACCCCTAATCTGGAGTTTGGCATCTAAGACTTCCTTGATTTGTGTCCCAGTGACTTTCTGGCCTCATCTGTAGAACCCAATATCTATCCATAGCTAACTGCTTAAAGTTACCCCAGCTTTCAAGATGCCATTTATTTTGCCTATCATGACATGATCAGATGCTTATTTCAGAAAATTAACTCTGGTGACTGTTCCAGGGATGGGTTTTCATAGGTTGTGGGGATAAAAGTGAAATCACAACAGGATTCAGGGAGAAGGACAATGGTTCAAGAGAATGATAACGAAAGTCTGAAAAAGGTACAGAGGATGGTGTAGTTTGGAAAAATTGGAAGGTTATTGTCTTAGTTTGGGATGCTATAAAAGAATACCATAAACTACATGGCTTAAACAACAAATATTTATTTCTCACAGTTCTAGAGGATAGAAGTCCAAGATCAGGGTGCCAGCATTGGCTGGCTTCTTGTTGAGGGGCCTCCTCCTGGTTCACAGACAGCTGCCTTCTCACTATAACCTCAATATTGTGGAAAGAGAAATCTCTGATCCTTCATCATCTTATAAGTTCACAAATCCCATCCTGGGGGCTTCACCCTCATGACCACATCTAAACCTAATCTCCACCCCCCACCAATACCGTTACACAGGGGATTAAAGTTTTAACATATTAACTTGGGGGACACAGACAGTTTATAGCAGATATGGGGCATATCGATTCATTGTGGGGATGAAGAAGGAGTCTAGGAAGCCAACAAGGCTTGGGAATGTAGTAAGAGTATGCGTGGTGCTATTTGCATTCACAGTAAAGCAGTTGTGGGACGAAGACAATGGGTTCAACTTCCTACCTGTTGCATTTGTAGTCTCTGTGTAAAGCATTCATGTGTAAATATCTTGTACACAACTAGAAATAATATTCTGAAATTGAGGTGAAAGGTCTATATTGAAGATAGAGTTTTGAATGACTGAGTTGGCACTATGAGTATAGACAAGATCATTGTGGTCAAGGTTAGAACCCAAGGAACACTAACCTACAGGGGGCAAAAGAAGCAAAGCTGCCAAGGAAAGTGACTGACAAGTGATCAGAATAGGGAACAACCAGGACAAAATGGTGTCAACAGAAATGACAAGAAAAGAGTGTCTTCGTGCCAAGTGCTTCAGAAAAATCAAGACCAAGGAAGATTGAGAATTGTTACTGCATTGGCCATTAGACAGTATCGACAGAATATCACCACTTTCCTCCCAGGGTCTGGGACATAGGGAAGTATAGAAAAAGGTACAGGCACATCAGAGAACTACACTATAATTGTTAAAAGCTATAGATTCAGACAGTACTGGCTTTAAATACTGGATCAGCTCCTTATTTTATTTTGTGACCTAATTAACTTTTCTAGATAGCAGTTTCCCCATATTTAAAACGTCAACTACACTAATTACATATGACACTTATGGGATGTTCATAAAATAATAGATGCTGGGGCACCTGGGTGGTTCAGTCAGTTGGGCATCCGACTCTTGATTCTGGCTCAGGTCGTGATATCATGGTTGGTGAGTCTGAGCCCCACGTCATGCTCTGTGCTGACAGTGTGGAGACTGCTTGGGATTCTCTCTCTCTGCCCTTCCCTTGCTTCCTCTCTCTCTCTCTGTCTCTCTCTCAAAATAAATAAACTTAAAAAAATAATAGATGCTAAAGTGTTAACACAAATCAAATATTTAATAATATAAATTATAATTGATCAATTAATATCAAAATTGTAGGTTTATAAGAAAACAGATTTGATGTTTGTAGAAATAGAGCTTATAATTGATCAAGTACCCTCCTAAAAGATATAGAAAAGGATAAAATCAAGAGCACAGATGACAAATCAGAATCAATTTTTAAAGGGTTCAGTTTATAAGTGTGTATGTATGAGAGAGATATGGAGTGGGAGTAGAGTCGAAAGAAGAAAGAGATGATGGAAAATGAGGGAGTTCCCTTCTGGTTAATAAAATTACTGAGAAAGCCAGTTTAAAGCTTCCCAGGGGACCCATTTATATGAGGTATTAAAATGTCACTGGGAAAAAAATTATTTTTACCTGAACTTCTCTCAAAGAGATGCTGCAATATTATACATGAAGAAGGCAAATTTGCCTTCCTGAGGCGGGGGAAAGTAAGACATCCTTCTGTTGGGCAGCAAGTCTCAAGTTCAAGTATTAACAAAAGAAAGGGCCATACTGCTTTCTAAGAAGTGAGTCTCTGATGGCCTGCAGAGCTGCTGTTCTGCCAAATGGGCTGTGCAAGTCTGGGACCAGAGTGGAAATCCATGGAAGAACAGAAGAAAAGCTGAGCTGGCCCCTGCCCTTCCTTCCTCTTTAACCATTATCTGAACAGCACTGGTTTGAAAGGCTCTAAGCTACCAGCCTGCTTGGGATGCTCCAAACTTGGCGTCCACTAGCAATGGAAGTCTTCTGGAGAAGATCCAAGTGGTGGGAAGAGGGTTAGGGTTATTGGAGAGCAGTGGGAGTAATGAGAGGTTCTGGGAGAAATGTAAACAGGCAGGGAAGAGAGAAACTGTACAGGGGCTGATACAGTAAAAGGGAAAGATCAAGTGGCCAGAATTCTCTATGAGGTCATCCATACTTTCTAACCTTCTCTTTAATGTCTTCCATTTTGCTAATTCTTGCTCCTTTCTTTGAAACTCTGTCTTCCTTCCCTCTTTCTCCCCTCTCTTTACCACTCTGCTTCATTGGTAGACTTTATCTTCGCTTACTATTCACCTGGGTGCACTGCCTTGCTGAGCTCTGCAGGTGAACACTGGCTCATTTGATCTTATTGGCAGGATATAATGCTTTCCTTTGCAGTGGGGGGAAAGGAGTAGATAAATAAATTCCAATTTCAATGACTGACAAATGAAGTCTAAAGTATTTACATATACCTTCCTTTTCACACATACATAGTTTTGCCCTCATATTTTGCTCTAGAGAACTACCCTCAGTCCCTCTCATAGACTTTACCTTACCAAAGCCCCTTCCGTCCATCCAGTACAAGAAGAATCAAGCAGTTTGTGTTAAATACATATATTCAAGCCAGGGTATTAACTTCAAAATAAGACATTCGCTAGGAATAATGACTGTTGTAGTTAATGAACTGTAATGTGGTTTGGTCTGTCAACTCCTCCCAGCTGGTTGATATTCCCTTAGGAAATGCCCTGAGCCTCAATCATTATTGACTAATTACTCCAGCTTTCCTGCATGCTTCTGTGTTTCTATAACATCTCACCTCCAACAGCTGTGTTTGGTTATCCACTAACCAAATGCTGTTGCCTAACTCTACTTTCACATAACTACCAAAAAAAAAAATGTTTTAAAGAAATAAGAATATACTATAAAGGGCAACTTCTGCACAATGCAAGTTTTCTTTCTGAGATAACTATGAGTCCTGAGATACTCAGAAAGTTAACTAATCTTTTTTGAGCTTCATCTCATAATCTCTAAAATGAGGATAATACAGGCCCCTGAGTGGCTCAGTCTGTTGAGCATCCTTCTCTTGATTTCAGCTCAGGTCATGATCCCAGAGTCGTGGGATGGAGCCCCATGTTGGGTTCCACAATGGAGCCTGCCTAAGATTCTCTCTCTCTCCCTCTTTCTCTGCCCCTCCTCTCTCTCTCTCTCTCTCTCTCTCTCTCTCTCTCTCTAATAAAAAATAAAATAAAATTAGGATAATAATAGCAGCTGCTATCACAGGGATCTTGTAAGAATTAAAAGGCAATGCAGAGAAAGCATATAGGACAGTGCATGATAGATAATAAATATAAATAAATAAACTGGTATTTATTATTTTCTTTGCTACAAAAGCAGAGGGCACATAGCATGGGCATAGAAAATCTTGCACTACAGCCATGCTCACCTTAATCCTAATGTTTTGGGCACTTTCCCCTAAAACAAATCCTAAACAGATATGCACAATGCTGATGGCTTCTTAGTTCTAAGGAGGAATATAAGGAAAGAAGGAGTGAGAAACAGGACAGATTTTTTTTCTCACACAATCAGTTTCTGAACATAAAGGTGCTTAGCCAGCTGTATGTTTTATGTCCTCTATTACAATAATGATACCAGAAATGATGACTAAGTCCATCTGAGTATGGACTTTAAAAACTTGCTCCTATGTGTTATCCCGTATTATTTTCCAAAAAGCATTGAGAAATAAGTAGGTAAGATATCATTGCCCCACTTAACTGAAAAAGGAATGAGAAACCAAGACTTGACCTACCTAAGCTCAGAATGCATGATTAATCTGAGGACATTAATCATAGGACAGCACTGTCCTACGATCTCATGCTCATTTCCATTCCATTGTGTCCACAAGCCACCCGGCAGAGCCTCCCAAACAAGCATGCCAATGGGAACTCTCTGAAACCCCAGCCCCATGTGCATGATAAAAATGCATTGAGAGTGAAGAAAGAAAATAGAGTGAGGATTACGAAATTGTATACTTCCACCAAATTATTGCCACTTCCTTTCCGTCAGTAGCCCTCAAACATGGCCACTGAAAGTGGTGAGTGATCGGAATGAAAAATCATCAGGTAAAGGTGCTGATATGCTTTCAGACACATATTTGTGCACTCAGACTAGAGAATTAAAACTGCCTGGTGATGAGGTTGAGGTCACAAGTCCACTGGGAAGGGTGGTAGCATGCAACCCGGATGGCTGGGAGTCTCTGTGCCGGCTCAAGACAGAGCTTTCTACCAGACGGGTACCACCAAGGTGGCCACGGCCCCGTGGTAATGCAGCCTTGGGAACAGCAGTGCCCTTCAGAGTAGAAGAACTGTCATCTCTGCAGACCCTTCCTGGGTCCCACTCCTATCTGTCTCTCATGCCAACAACTTGACCTCCCTGAAATCTGGGAGAAGAAATAATAGCCTATGAACTGAAAACACTCAGACATGCCTCATCTAATGTGCTCTGTCACGTGAACCATTAAAAGTCAATGGCCTGAGCATTTTTTTAATTTTCAACATCTTACTACACCCTTTAATAGGGTTCTTTTGTGAATAAAAATGATTCAGTGCTTTTAAGTACAAGATCCTTGCTGCTTATAAATGCCAGCTGGAATCTCACAAGTGTAGTAAGTTATAAATGTGAAAGTAATAGACTTTTGATGTATATGTTCTTTTAAATCATAGGAACAAAAATATACAGCTCTTAGTTGTTATATATAAAATCATGATAATTTACCCTTAGGCTATCATTTCAATATTTTTTAACCAATGCATTAAAGAAAAACATATTATGAATTTTTTATGTGTTAATAACTTAAAATAGTGGCATTATTAATGTCACTGAACTATTTGAATATAGCCTTTCATTTAGATATTTACTCTATATCTAAGTATCAGGTAGGGTCACAAAAGAATTACTTAACAGCAAGAGCCTTGATTCCCATTTTAATTTCTATGTGGAACTCCTGATGACTGGAAAGAAATTGCAGTTGAAAAGGGAAAATGCAGTTTGATCCCAAAAATGGCAGAACAATTGTGCAGCATGAAATCTCAAGCAGTAAAAAGCATATAATTCACTACTGTACATATTTGGAAAATCATGATCTAACATTTGCTTTAGAAAGGAAAAAGACCTTGGGAAGATGTGCCGTCAGGAAGATTTTTGTATTGCTTATCAAAATGATTTCCTAGTTAGCCTTGCCATGCTAAACATGCCCTTCACTGAGAAATACCAGCCCAGGAACAAACTCATTTCCGATAAAGCTGATGCAGCTGTTTGATGCACAGAGGCGCTCATAAGGATTCCAGAAGCAGGAGTAGTGTTTATTCAGTATGCTGGCAGAAAAGGATCTTTCATTTAGATGCTCAGACCACGTAATGAGATTTACCAAAAAGCAACGGTGGCACCAGAAGCTGTCAAGATAAAAACAAAGGGATGGGGATTTCATTTTACATCAAGGCAAGCCATCATCTCCCTGCCTTGGGCCCATAAACACAGAGTAGTCAAGCCCAGGAGCATGAAAATTTTGATGGGTCAGTCTTGTGGCCCATAGAACTCACCCTTTGCATACCGATATGATAATAACATACCAATAAATGATGTGACAATCCTGTTTATTTCTCTATCATTAAGAGGAAAAGATTTTGTACTCACCCCTCCAACAGTGGTTATTCAACTGAGAAAGGCGGCTTTGGGCGGGGGTGGGGAGAAGGTGGTTAGTCAAAGCATAGGCCCAGGAATGATGTCAGGGGAATATGTGGTCTGATCCACACAGTGCAGTCATAAAAATAAGCCATGGTTGTTCTGGATTTGGGCCCGATTCAATTGAATTGAACATCTTCCTGCGATGACCACATCAACCATCTCTCGAGGGGGTGAAAGTTAGTATCTGTAACCTAATTTTGCTTTTGAATCAATGGCTTCCAGTTCCCCAGATAATGTTGTATGCTGCACAGAATTCATTTTCAGGGCTTAGACGAAGAAACGAGTGTCTCTCAAAGGAGTGAATCTTTTTTCTCTGTGGCAGTGGGCTACAAACTGACAGGAGGTCGCAAGAGTTGCCTTTCCTGGCCCGGATGAAGAACTGTGAGAAACAAATGTCCACTGTGGGCCCACCTTTGTGAACCCAGCCCTGCCTATTCCCGATCCATGCCAGGAAACCTTTGAAACAAAGAGGCTTTCTCCATGGAAGACTACGAAAGCATGCTGGCAAAGTCAAAGGGCAGAAGTTCCATGTTACCTGCTCTCAAAGGGAGTTACTTATCATTTATGAGAGGTGCCAATCAACTCCCTACCCAGCAACGTAAGAAGTGAGCCAGAACTGCAAAAATGTATAAAAGACACAAAGCATATTGTTTGGAGGACATTCAAAGGCATTAACCTTTATAGAAAGAACAAGAGAAAAAAAAGAAGAAGAAGAAGAAGGAATGGGAAGAAAAGCTTCCTTCACTGTAAAGGCCTGGAAATGACTATAGAAATTTACTCTGGAAAATCAGTCACTTTGAAAAAAAAAGAGTCCTTTCTCAAATCAGTCTAAATACCATCTCTCTGGGACCAATTTTTCCTTCATTTTTACCATGACTGAGACCATGACTTTGATTCTGACTGTGAACATTTTGCTTAAAATCTAATGCAGAGGATGTGAAGGGGCACGACAGTATAGGATGGGACACTAAGGCTTAAAGCCTTGAACAAAAGCTCTGGGCCCACGCAGGGGGAGAAAGTCCTAATTGGCCAATTATTTGAGGAATCCTTCAAAGTAATAAGAAGGAAGAGAGGAAGGATGGAAAAGCAAGAGAGAGAGGGCAACTCAAAAAAGCAATATCCTCAAATCTATAAATACTAGAGGAAGTAAGAACAAAATCAAAAGGAAAAGTAATTTTAATTCAAAACTTTATACCAAAGAGCTGGGTTCAACAATTCCCTTCATTCAGCCTAGTCATCCATGGGCTTTCTTTCCTGGAGCTCCTCAGAGATTGAAGCCATAAAACCTTAGGGCATCCTAGGGTATAGTATGGAGTGGAGCCACTTTTCTCCTCCGCATCTAGAATTCCAGTTAGATACCATTGAGTAGGGAACCAAGAAAATAGGAACTCAAGTAATTTTCTTTTCTTGTGGTTCAAATGAGGAACTCAATCTAAAGCAATAATTTTCTGTAAGTCTTCTTAAAACATTCGAGCTCTCTCTCCCCTCTCTCTGCCTGCCTCCCTCTCCTCCATTACAATGAATCTCAACCTAAATACACCACACTTTGTCTCAACCCCCTATCCTCTCTATCCCCACTTCTCTGCCCCTTTAAGGTTCTATCTTCCCAGAAGCCTTTCCTGACCTCTCCCAGGCTGTTTTTGCTGTGTTCCTTCATCTCCCAAAGTACGTGCTGCTTACTTCTATTTTTAACTCTCATCATTGCATCGTAATCCACGGTGGATTGTCCCTTCGCCCCCTTATTTCACTCCAGGAAGAGTATCTGAGTTTTTTAAATTCCCAAGACCGGGCTTCAATTCTAAAATAAGAGATCTTCTCTAAATGTATACGGTTTGATTTAAAAAAAATTTATAATACCAGCCTAAAAATATGTTGAGAAGCAGAAGCCACAATCTTTTGTGATATTTAATGATCTTTATTATCTGTCAGAATGGCTGTTAAGTAAAATAAATATTCTTTAAAAAGAACAGCTGCCATGCCCCATTCTACAGAACCTCAGGATTGACTATATGAATTTATGGTCGAAAGCATACACAAAAATAAAAATTCAAAATAGATTAAAGACCTAAATGTAAAACCTAAAGCCATGAAACTCCTATATATGGGCAGTAATCTCTTGGACATCAGCCTTAGCAACATTTTTCTGGATAGGTCTCCTCAGGCAAGGGAAACAAAAGCAAAAATAAATAATCAGGACTACATCAAACTAAAAAGCTTTTTTGCACAGCAAAGGAAACCATCAACAAAGTGAAAAGGCAATGTGAATGGGAGAAGACATTTGAAAATTATGTGTCAAATACAAAGTTACTATCCAAAATATGTAAACTCATACAACTCAACACTCCCCCGAAAAAACAAACAATCCAATTAAAAAATGGGTGGAGGACCTGAACAGACATTTTTCCAAAGAAGACATACAGATGGCCAACAGACACACGAAAAGATCCTCAATACCACTCGTCATCAGGGAAATGCAAATCCAAACCACAATGAGATATCACCTTACACCTGTCAGAATGGCTAGAATCAAAAAGACAAGAAATAACAACTGTTAGTGAGGATGTGGAGAAAGGATAACCCTCATGCACTGTTGGTGGAAATGTAAATTGGTACAGCCACTATGGAAAGCATCATAGAGATTCCTCAAAAAATTAAAAATAGAAATACCAATAATTCCACTTCTGGGTATTTAACAAAAAGAAAGACAAAACAAAAACAAAAAAAAAAAACACTAATTCAAAAAGATATATGCACCCCTGTTTATTGCAGCACAATTTATAATAACCAAGATAGGGAAGCAACCTAAATGTCCATTGAGAGATGAATGGGTAGAGAAGATGTGATACACACACACATATACACACATGCAATGGAATATTGCTGAGCCATAAAAAAATGAAACCCTATCTGTGACAACATGGATGGACCCAGAGAGTAATACACAAAGTGAAATAAATCAGAGAGAGAGAGATAAATGCCATATAATTTCAATTATATGGGAACTTAAAAAACAAAATAAACAAATAACAGACAACAACAGCAACAAGATAAATGGAGACAAATTCAGAGAACTAATTGGTGGATGCCAAAGGGGAGGGAAGTGCAGGGATGCGCAAAATAGGTGAAGGGGATTAAGAGGTACAAACTTCCAGTTATAAAATAAATAAGCTACAGAGAGGAAAAGTACAACATAGGGAATATAGCCCTTAATATTGTAGTAACTTTGTATGGTGACAGACGGGAACTACATTTATCATGGAAAGTATTGTATCATGTATATAATTATTAAATCACTATGTAGTACACCTGAAACCAATATGACGTTGTATTTCAACTATACTTCTATTAAAAATAGAATTATGGTCACCTTCTACATATATTTGTTCAGTAAATATTGAATGAATGAATGACCAAGCAAATGAATGAATGAATGAATGAATGGCATATATAGGAGGAGAGGTAAAAAATAGCAGATTGGATTCTAGGTATTTCAAATCCTTTCTAGAAAAAAATTGAGAATATAAACATCTTTGTTTCATATTTCTACAGTTTTATTGCTTTGTAATTTTTAATTACAGATTTGCACTTTATAATTTTTATAAGCATTTCTGTCTAAGACTTTAGGCCTCTTAATATCTTGGACCATGTCATAGATTATTTAATATCCCTAGAATTCTAAGCAAAATGATCATCACAGAACAGGTGCTTGATAAATTCTTACATTAGTAGCAGCATTAAATGAAGTGAATATAAATTCTCTCTTAGAAATGATACATTGAATAGCTTCCACATCAAGAGTATTTTACATCAACTATGTCTTCAAATAATAGTTGCTGTTTTGCTCATCACAACTCCTAACACATCTAGAAAATATGATCAGTTAATCAAAATATGGAGTTTTTCAGTTAGGTTTCTCATGCATTGCACTTTTAAGAACTCTTCAGTTATTTTTTTTTTAAATAAAAGAGAAAACTTGACAGGAAAAAATAACGAGGAAGGCAAAATGGTGTTTTAGGGGGCAATGCTTCAAATACTGGGTTAAAGAATTTTGTCTTAATTTCAAAGGAAGTGGGTTAGCTTTTCTCAAAGGCTTTTCAACAAGTTTTGCATAAAATATGTTCTTACATTTGAGAGAGTCAGAAGAGTTCATAAGACACCAACATTTCACTTAAAATCCATGAGGACATTAGTTGGCTCTACAGAAATCATGGCACAGCTTAGTCGCTGGGAACACAGATGTAGAATCAGGCCAACTGAGCTCAGGTCCCAGCAAATCCACTTACTGGCTAGATGAGAGAAGTCACTAAATCATTCAGTGTCTCTGTAGTTTCCCCAACTCTAGGATGGAAATAATAATAAAACCTGTCTTATGAGATTATTGGGAGAATGAACCTAGATAATACACGTGAACACTTAGCAGTGACTAGCACATAATAAATATATGTAAATGTTAGTAATTAATATCACCATAGGGACGTGATATCTGAGAACTATTTTTATATAAAGTAGAAGATTAAAATCAGAGGAAATGAAGATTTTGTCGTAGGAGGTTCACTGTTAACTTTTCCCCCAAATATTCATTTCTCACTTCCTGTCCCCTGAAAGTCTGTCTTTTCCATGAGCCAGGAAAACTTGAGGAAATAAAACTTGGAATGGAAGGTTGTACTTGATGAAATTCCCTATACAAATTACTTACAAGCATTCAGAAAGAGAAAAATGATGGAAAGACAAAAAGAAAACAAAACAAAAATCAAAATGGAAGAGCTGCCCAGAGGACAGAAAGGTTCTGCGTATGAAAGAAATCCATCAAAGTCCCCTGAACTCCCTTCCCCTGAACCCTCCCCGCATGTGCTCTCGGGGCCGGCATCCATGCGAAGAGCATCCATCTGGAAGTGTGTACTTCACAACCCGGCACCGAGACCAGATGGCCCAGCGTGGAGACTTCATTTCTGAGTGCAAATGATTTCGTAAATCAGAGGATGAAACCTTCTGAGTAAGCATGGCTTCCTAACACGATTACACAGACCCAGTCTCTGACCCACCCACAGGTCAAAAAAGTCTCCAGAAAGCCACTGCTTCACTGCACCCACTGCACGTATGGTCTCCTTCTCAGAACAAACTAGAGGACGTTAGAGATGACAGCTCCAGATTAAGAAGGAGTAGCCAGAGAGAGAGGAGCACACATAGAAATGGTGATGACATAGTATCTGACTCCACACTGCAAAGCCCTGGGTAAAGGAATTATTCACTAAGAAAACATTTACTGAGAGTTCACTCATATGGCACACAGGCTATCCCAGGTAGCGTGCAGAGGCAAACAGAAAACCTCTGTTGTCACCGCACCTCCATTCCAGATGCAGGAAGAAACAATCCCAAGCCCCATAAGTAAATAGAGAATATCACATGGGGAGGTTTCTAAAGATTATGAGAAAATGCAAAATAGTATAGCCACTTGGGAAAACAGTCTGATGATTTCTTACAAAGCTAAAGATACTCTTATAAAATCAAGCACTTGTATTCCTTGACATTTACCCAAAGGAGTTCAAACTTTAGGTCTGCACAAAAACCGGCACACGGTTTTAGCATAGATACTCATAATTGCCAAACTTTTGAAGCAGTCGAGATGCCCTTTAGTAGGTGAATGGATACATAAACTGTGGTACATCCAGAGAGTGGAATATTATTCAGCACCGAAAAGAAATGAGTTGTCAAGCCATGAATAGACATGGAGGGACCTTAAATGCATATTACTAAGTGAAAGATAACAATTTGAAAAGGCTACATACTGTATGATTCTAACTATATGACAGTCTAGAAAAGACAAAGCTATGAAAATTGAAAAAAAAAATCAGTGGTTGTCAGGGATTGGAGAGGAAAGAGGAATGCATAGATGGAACACAGAGAACTTTTAGAGCAGTGAAATACTCCGTATGCTACTCTAATGATGGACAGATACCTCATTATACATTGGCCCAAACCAATAGAAAGTACAACACCAAGAGTGACTCCTAATGTGAACTACAGATTTGGGCTGATTATAATGATTCAGGGTAGGTTCATCAGTCGTAACATATGTAGCACTCTGGTGGGGGATATTGAAAATGAGGGAGGTGATGCATATGTTGGGGCAGGGGGTATATGGGAAATCTCTGTACCTTCCTTTTAGTTTTGCTGTGAATATAAAACCTCTGTAAAAAAAAGAATTTGTCTTTAAAAAAAGATAAGGGGGGGATGTAAATGTGGGAATCACGAGCTCATCCTCAGTAGTCAATGTTTAGAACTGAGACCACCTGGTGGGCTAACAAAAATACAGCAAAGAAAGCATTCCAGGAAAGAAGAGAAGAAGTCAGAAAAGTGTGCATGTCAAAGATGAGCAAGACATTTTCAAGAGGGGCAGATCTTATATTCTTTGTCTGAGCCAAGATGCCTGACGAGGCACATAGCAGCCCCAAATCCATGTTTACTAGATAAGTTAATTTACTAATTTCACAAACCAAATACAAATCATAAATTTCCTCAAGATCCCCCTGCCCACCAAACACTTAAAAGTTTTCAATACAGTTTTAATTAATGGTAGCAGGAACACACTTTGGGCATCCCAAATCTATAGCCCCACCTCCCCATAAAAGTGCAAACGTTTAGCTTTCCAAAAGTTTTGAGATCCAAGTAAGGGCACCTGCTACCTACTTTAATAGTGTGCTCACTATATTCTACGCCTTGGGTTTTCTTAAATAATTGTAATAATCAAACTAAATGATTTTTTACTATATACCATGCACTCTGGTATGCACTTTATAAGGATTTTTTCAGTTAATCTCTCCCCCAAACACAAGTTTGATATTACTTTTATCCACCTTTTTGCATATAAGACTATTGAAATACAGAGAGAATAGGTAATTTATGCAAGGTCAAAAAGCTAGTAAGAAATGTAGCTGCCATTCCAACCCAGGGAATCGAGTTCCAGAAATACTACTAAAAACACTATTTATTTATTTTTTTTAACATTTATTTATTTTTGAGACAGAGAGAGACAGAGCATGAACGGAGGAGGGGCAGAGAGATAGGGAGACACAGAATCGGAAGCAGGCTCCAGGCTCTGAGCCATCAGCCCAGAGCCCGACGCGGGGCTCGAACTCACGGACCGAGAGATCGTGACCTGAGCTGAGTGGACACTTAACCGACTGAGCCACCCAGGCGCCCCTAAAAGCACTATTTAAAAACAACGTTAGTCACAAAGACATCTGAGGGAACCCAGTGCCTAAAAAATAAATAAAAGTATAGTTCAATATATCAACTCTTCAAAAAGCTTTGCCCCTGACTATAACGGATGTGCGTCAGTAGGTAGAATACCGTGAGTGTGTTTAATAACTAGCTATAAATCCTCTCTACACCCTGGACTAAAATGATACTGTGTAGACATTAGAAACTGGCTTAACTAAGAAAGAAAATGCCTTAATTTATACAGCTGTTTTTTAAAAATTAAAGGGAACAGCAGCAGATTCAAAGACAACATTATTACTTGAGGTGCGTTGGCAGGCAGGTAAACACTGACACCAGAGCTAAGTCAAAGCAGGTCAAGTGCTCCCAGGGCTGGCCTTCTGCCTCCATTATTGGAGCTGTCAGTAAGCCCAGCACACACCTGAAGGAACACTGTGTCACTAACAGTCAGGTATAAATCCAAGAAGAAAGAAACAGGGCATCCGCACTGCACAAACTCTGGTTGCCCCGAAGCTTCTAAAGTAAATGTCTGTAACTGGGAACTGAACAAGCGTATTCAGAAAACCAGATCGATGGGAGATAAACTGTAAAGTCTCTTTCTGTATCTTGACCGGCTGTGACAGGAGAAACCAGCACAGGCAATGTTCTCTTAACAACAGAACCGACCTGCCCCAGGGACACATCTCAGGGAAATGTTCCATTTGAACCGCTATGTTCCATCCTATTTAAAATATGTTTCCAGCATTGCCTTTATGTGTTTTCTCATGGAAGTAATAAAACCTAGGGGAACCGTGTGGGCAAAGGCTACCTGTAACCACTAAGCCTGCCTCCCTTCCGCTGTTAAATATAATAAGATTTAGCACTTCGTAGTAGGCAACGCGCTTTCACATACATTAGGATGGTTAATCCTCCCAATGACCTCGTGGATTATTTCCAGTCCCTCTTTGTAGCAAAAGGCACCGAGTGCCTCATGGAACTTTGGACCAGAACTCAGCTCAGAGCTTCCACTCGCCAAAGAGGAAACCCTCTACCTTATGGTTACCCCTGGTCGCGTCAAATACAAATGATCACAGTTTAAAAATTAGAACCAGATTTTTGTCACCATAAGAAATCAGCTGATGAAATCGTTCCCCTGTCCACAAAATGAGGCCATATGGGAGCCTCGGAGAAGCAACTTAGGAAGGTAAGAGAAAAGAAAGATCGGAGATAAAACGAGACAAACCTCCAAGGCACAGGGCAGAGAAAGAGACAAATTGGGACCTAAGAACAACCGGAACAAACCTTCCCAACATGAATTTGATTTGGCATGGGGCCTCTGACCCTTTCAGATTCAATCTCTTAAGGTTCTCTTCGTATTTTTCCATTTTACTGCCTGCTCACTACTTGCCATCTGAGTGAGTCCCTGGGGCTTGATTTTTGTGATTTACCTAAAACTGGCCATGAAAGGTGTTTATGTGCCGTGTCGTTTGGAATATAAGGAACAGTTGATTATTAGAATTACCAGCAAAGAGAGTCCTGATTGCTAGAGCAGTAAACCGAGGAGTCCCTGTAGAGAGGTGCCATTTGCAACCACCCAGGCCAGCGGAGCACAATTTGAGGAGGGAGGGGATCACCATGAACCTCTTGAGAAAAATAGCCGTGGCTTTGAATTGTCAGCGAAAACTCAGGAGTGATTTTACTGCGATAAAACAACTCAGAATTGGAATAAACCTGCACAAGTTCAAAGTTGTATCTGTGAAATAGAATCAGATCATATTGCATTTGTTTTCCCAGAGAGAGTGCTAATGAATACACACCTGGACTTTCGTGGTTTACAATTCTATCAGGACTTTGAAAACGGTAGCAGAATGTCTACTGAATCTCAGAGGAACGTCTGAGGTGAGGCAGACAGAGGGGGCTGCGACGATTAACTCTTTAGTAAGTGTGGAATTCTGCCTGAGGTCCTGCTGAGTGTTAAACAATAAATTCACATTCATTGGAAATTGTGGCAAAGTTAGCACTGGGTGGATGAAATTGGGAAAATTTTTTTTTGAGGTTTTAAGAAGCTTCTATTTTTTTTTTCTTTTTAATTCCAGCATAATTAACATACAGTATGGTATTAGTTTCAGGTGTAGAATATAGTGATTCAACAATCTAGGGACTTTTTCAAAAGGGATATGTATGTCTGAATATTATCATCAATTAGAGGGTAAATGCTGATATCGATAAGATTTTAAATTTTTTTAAAAAAATCACAATTGATATTTGAATTGGCATTTCTATTGTTTCCGGAAAAAATTATCTTATTTGAGAACAACCTGTGGCAACGGAAAGAATACTCATAAACATATAACAGTTCTTTCCTGAAAATGCAAGCTTCCTAATATTTTTGAATTTTTTTCATCAGAAAATAACTAACTACTAGAGAAATGAAGCAGTCAGGACTCCCTTGTTTAATCATCCATAGGTTCAGCTCCAAAACTTAGTCTGAATCCAGACTAAGTTATTTCTGCCTTTCCCCAATGACCTCCTAAAACCTTGACCTTGGCACCCATCTAGGAAAAGGGCCAGTGGAATAATGTATACACATGGCTTGGTGCTTAAAAAATGTGTTGACCAGTAGATCAAATTGTCTTTTTTTTTAAGCACAAGAAAATAAATTATTATATATAACTAGAGACTTTTGCATTTAGGTTGAAACATTGCTCAGTCATTGAGATAGTTTTTTAATCCCATATCTGCCTGTCAGCATGACATTCTCATCTATGATCTGATTACAGATGTTTGGAGAAACTGAACTACATTATGGTTCCTTTTGCTCTTATTGTTTTTTAGTCCCCTAATAATATTAACTAGCTTTCTAATTTATCATGATGATTATTGACATCAACATGATTTTTAATGGTCTCAAAGCTTCAAGTGTGTAAGGATCATAATGCATGTATTTTTTAAGCATTTATTGAGCCCTGTCCCCTGTGCAGAAGACCCACTCAAAAAAATACTAGTTGCACAGCGGATCAGAGCATGCAAAGCCCTTCCATTATCTTCTTTGACCCTTGTGGCAACCCCGAAAGCTAGGTAGGGCAGTACTGTCAGTGACATTTTTCAGGGTAGGAAAGTAAAAAGAGATTCGTGACTTGTCCAACGTCAGAGAGCCTATAAATAACAGAATGAGGATCCAAATCTGAGTCATCAATGTCTTGTCCCTTTTGTCTCCAGAAGTTTTATTGTTAAATAAATTTTTAGGATTCCAAGTGATTGAGTCCTAAGAATTCTAGGAATTCAAGGTTTTAGTGCTTTCATGTCAAAAATGTTTTGATTATATATTTTAGAGCAATATTCTCACTTATCGATGGTTCGCTTAGTACTTCGTAGGCCTTTAGTGCAGCTGTTTGACAACATTGCTTTATCACTTTCCCTGAGCTGTCAAACACCCTGCAAACGTATTCCTTGCCATGTACATGCATGAATGGTTGAATAGATTCTGTTTACCAAAGAAGCCAAATAATGAAACGTGACATACAAAGAAGGTCGAAGATAACCAAGCCAAATTATACTGTATTGTTTGCAGACTGTTGATTCTGTTCATTTTAACAGTTTTCCAACATAAATGTACAATGTAAAGGTCATGATGAACAGGAGTTAGACTCAGCAACCTCTGCTCACTTTACAAACTGGTCTTCTTGCATTCCTTCAAATGATAGCTATAGGAAAACTGTCAGTCTAGGGGTGGAGTTAGCCTCCAAAGGAAGGACAAGAAGGAGAATGGTACAAAGGACTGTGTGAAGGTGGGGAGGATACTCTCCAAGTTTTCTGGTTTTCTGGTTTTTCTCTTAGTGCCCTAGAACTCAAAAGCGATGGTTTTTGGCTCACCCCCAGGTACACAGTAAGCACTTTCATCTTTGTATGAGCCTCTCAAAGCCTCAAGAAATGTAGAGTTCCTTCAGTGGGCTTTGGTTTTAGATTTCTAAGTTTAGTGATTGTTATAAGTTTAAGAACTATGTTTTCAAACATTATGTTGTAAGACTCCTATTAAAAATTATGATCAACCATCCCAGGCAATAATTTCCAGATTCTAGGAGAAACATTTTTATTTTAAGGTATGTATCAATTATTTGAAACTTCTCTCATTTTCCCTTCCCATCCTCCAATTAGTAGAATTTGACTACATCAGAGATATGACATTTCCAAGAGCTTTAAATACATTTTACAGGCAAGTGTTTACCACAATACCACTTTTTTTTATGTTTTTTTTTTTTAATCCCTTGACTTATGCTTAGAAGAGGCTAACGTATTGAAACAGCAAGTCAGTTCCTGGATCCACTAAAAATAAAATTAACATGATGCTTTATAAGACAATGATTCATTAAAATGTCCTGCCATGAAGACAAACTCAAGAGTCCCTGTATTAAAAAAAAAATTCCCAAATTATGTAAAATGCCTACAATACCCCAAAGCATGCTGAGTTTAGTTTTCTCCTCCAAGGCTCAGAAGGTGAGTGGTGATATTTTCTGGCAACTCGGGCAGCTGGGCAGAGAGCAGATTACCAACCAGAAGAGTCGTTGCCCCATCACCACACACGCATGGGCTTGATGGCATGAAGCCAGCAAGCAAACTGGGAGGACTGGCTGGCAGCAGAATGTACTTGAAGTCACCTCCTTCAGAACTTACATAATAGTTCACCTGCACTCTCTTATGGCCACTTGGCGTTCTACCTCCTATTAAAGTGGTTTATAAACACATTTGAGGTCTCCTACTGGATTGGAAAAGCCTTGAAGACTGGACCTATGACTGGCTCATATCTGTGTCCACACCACCAAGCCCAATGTCTTGCCCCCAGTTTAGGATAAGTAAGTATTTGCTGGACAACTGAAACCTCCCATAAAAAGCTTGGATTTTCTCTTCTGGGGCCTGTCCTGGGTGCTCACTTTTGCCAGTGGGGAGTGGGAAGAATGAAGATTCCTTGTAGTACTACACCATTTGCAATAACCCTTATGAATGAAAGATGTAATAAAGGTAAGCTGTGTCTAGGTTTGTCCACTCTCGACTCTCCCCTTTCTCTTAGAAGAAGAGAATGAGGACAAGAAGGTTTCTCCTCCTCAAGGTCTAGGTTACTGCCTGACATCAAGAAAGTCAAGAGTCCTCAGTGAACAAAAGAGGATGTGTATACACTTCCCAGAAGACTTAAATGATTAACAGACAGTGATTTAGGCAATATTAAGAGCTTCTTCATTTTCATTTTCATTACATTTTCAATGTAGAGCTTCTTTCATTTCTATTATGAATCTACTAGAAATAGAGTTTCAGATTTTATCCATTTTGTTCCCTCACAATCATAGACACAAAGGGCGAAATTTTCGTCTTTAATGCATGCTCACAGTTGCTTTTAAATTAATCACGAGCTGTGTTCATGCATTCGGCAACTAAATTTGCTGCCATGGAATATTTCATGACTTGATGCTACATTTATTCATGTCTTAAATATTGCTCAAGAAGTACAAATGATTCCAATACAAAAAAAAAATATATCAAGAAAAGGAAACAAAAAACCTAAATCCATGATCAAGTATTTTAGAAACAAATTTACAAACCAGTCACAGACTAAGCTGATCATGACTTTTGTTTTGCATTCTCCCTGTATTCTAAGTAATGTTTCTCAAATAATCCTGTTAAGAACAAAGGACTTGCAGAGTCTTCTAGCAAAACTCACTTTGTTAGAAATAGCAACCCACTTCTTCCACCATACCCATACTTGACAGATATTGCCTATCAGTCTTTTCTGCTGAAACTTAGACTCCCTCTATTAAACTATTTAAACATTAATTTTGGTGGTTAAGATAAAACCTAATTCCCACCCTTGCTCTAGAGCAGTTCTTAGCCTTCTGAATCAGAAACACATGAAAACGTAAGAAAAAAAAAATCTACATACCCAACAAAATTCACATAAGCAAAAAGCTATTTTTATGCTATTGCTTTAGTCTGGGCACTCCTGAAGCTTATCTATTAATATTTATGAAGTCTATCAACTCGTGGGAACAACCTCTGCTCTAGACTATGTATTTTCTATGAAAATTCAGGAAAAAATGGAAAGTCTTCTTCATGAAAATGAGTATTTTATTTTTCATTTTTCTCCTTAAATTCCCTTTCTCTTTCCTTCCCCCCATATGCCTAAACATCTAAGATTTATAGCAGCTTCTTTTTCTCCAAGTGGTGACCAGCCAAAGAATGAGTCAAACTCTCCACAAGTAGGTGGGAGTATCTTAGCATTGATATTCTCTGAGGCACCACCTACAGAGACTCATAGGGGTGGAGAAGACGAGGTGGGTGGATAACACAGCAGTCTCAGATGTTAGAATGGTAACTGCCGATGACCAGGCAAATACCTTTCATTGATATCAAAAATCTTATTTTTCACGGTTTCATTAATTGCTATTTAGCCTTCTTTCTTTAAAAATGCAAAGTAAGTGTTACTCTGGATCCAGACTTATCATTTAAAAGTATCACAAATGCTGTGAGAAAATTCAACAGTTTCCACTTTGAGACTTTCATAAGACCTCAAACCATGTCCTTGAGACAGAGGTGCTAATTAATCCACTGGTATTTTACAGGCTAACAAGCAAGCTTGGGATCTATAGAAAGCAGATGTAACAGTGTTAGACTATCATAGCCTTATTGGAATGTAAACTCTGCCCAAGTGGCTCAATCAGATGGGAGTGCTTTCCCTCATTACTAGTTTCTTGACCATAGTGCTCTTGTTAAATCCTCTCTATTAAACTTCACATCATGTGATACTAAATTCTTTGTTCGTATTAAAACCTTTGACACTGTTGCTCGTGGGGCGTCCTAGAAAACATCTAGCCATGAATCATATACTCTATTTTCCTTTCCTCTTTTACTGGTTTTCCTTCTCCCTCCTTGTTCTCATTCTTTTTTGGAAACTCTCATTCTGTTCTAAGGAGATTATCTCTTTTGGTTCCTATGGTCTTTCACCAAAGCAATACAAATGACAATGTGACAGGACAAAGTCCACTGTAATTACTGAGATTTCCCCCCAACCTCCAGGCAGTCTCTAGTGGTCTCTTCTACCCTCCTCGAAATTGAAATTGCCTCCATTGCCTCACAGGACATCCCTTTGCCATGAAGAAAGAAGGACATTAGAGAATTCAGAGAATATTGAACCCAAAGACATTTTAAAAATTAAATTAGACTCTAGATAGATTTTAAAACAATCCTAGTGGAGACCATAGTCTTCAAAGACAAGGGATATGTAATTTGAAAGAGCAAGATTTTATCTTTTTTTTTCTTTCTTTTTTTTTTCTGAGAGAGTGACAGAAAAAAAAGATTACTGAATTATAAATGTTTGGCTTTGAAAATCTGGGGACAAAAACCTAAGTAAGGTAAAAATCTATATATAAATAATAGAGTTGAAAACAAAGTATAAAAACTTAAGAGTAATTCCTCTGTTCAAAATGAGATAAAACTGGGAGGACAGGGCATAAGGACAGGCATATAGACCATGGAATAGAATGAAGGGTTCAGAAATAAACCCAGACATCTCTGATCGATTGAGTTAACTCACAGTGAATCAAACACTAAATATAAGAGCTAAAATCACAAAATTCTTAGAAGAAAACATAGGGGTAAATCTTATGATGATGGATTTGGGAAAGTATTCTTAGATATGGCACCAAAAGCATAAGCAAACAAAAGAAAAAAGAATTTAACCTCATCAAAACAAAACAAAACAAAACAAAAACAAAAACCTTTTGTGCATCAAAGGACATTATCAAGAAAGTGAAGAGGCAACCCACAAATGGGAGAGAACAGTTTCCAGTCATATGTCTGGTAAAGATTTAATATCCAGAATATACTTTTTAAACTGCTAAAACATAACCTCTCTCCAATAAAAGCTGTTAAAAATTGGACAAAGGACTTGAGTCAGCATTTCTCTAAAAAAGACACATGGAAAAGATGTTCAACATCCTTAGTCATTAGGGAAATGCAAATTAAAACCACAAAGAAATGCTACTTCACATCTACTGAAATGGCTACCATAATTTTTAAAAAACTCAAACCAAAACAATAAGTGTCAGGTAGGATGCAGAGATACTGACATTTTCATAAACTGCTGGTAGGAATGTAAAGTGGTGTAGCTACTGTGGAAAACTGGAAGGTCCTCAGAAAGCAACACACAAGACCCAGCAATTCCACTCCTCGGTGTGTCCCCAGAAAACTGAAAACAGGGATTTGAACAAATATTTACACACCAATGTTCATTGTAGCTTTCTTCACAACAGCTAGAAGGTGGAAACAACCAAAATTTCCAGCAACAGATGAACAGATAAACAAAATGTGGTATATAGAAAACAATGGGATAGGGGTGCCTGGGTGGCTCAGTCGGTTAAGCATCTGACTTCGGCTCAGGTCACGATCTTACGGTTTGTGAGCTCAAGCCCCGTGTCAGGCTCTGTGCTGTCAGCTCAGAGCCTGGAGCCTGCTTCAGATTCTGTGTCTCCCCCTCTCTCTGCCCCTCCCCTGCTCATGCTCTGTCTCTCTCTGTCTCAAAAATAAATAAAAACATTAAAGAATTTTTTAATGATTACATAAAAAAAAAAAAAAGAAGAAAACAAAACAACAGGATAGTATTCAGGCACAAAAACAAATGGAGTCCTGACACATGCTACAACGTGGGTGAACCTTAAAAACATTATGCTAAGTGAAATAAGTCAAAGACACAAAGACAAGTATTATTTGATTCTCTTCACATGAAATATCAAGAATAGTCAAAGGCATAGAGTCAGAAAGTAGATTGGAGATTGCCAGGGACTACAGGAAAACGGTAATGGGGAGTTCCTACTTGACGGCTACAGAGTTTCTATTAAATCAGAGAAGATTCTTCAGTAAAAAGTGCTTATACTTGATGCAATACTTGGTGTGATGTTGCACAACTGTGTGAATTAATGCCACTAAATTGTACCCTAAAAATTGTTAAAATGGCAAATTTCATTATCTCTCTCTCTCTCTCTCTCTATCTATCTATCTATCTATCATCTATTTAGCCATCACCATACACACAAAAAGAGTTGGGGGATATGGGAGAAAGAAAAGAGAAGAGTAGAATTAAATGTCCTTGAATTGCCAAGAGGTGCAATGGTATGAAGTGATATTGGGAATATCAAAAGGGCCTTCTGGTTGCAATATATAAGACATGGAGGATGAGAATTTGTCCATCATCTCTCAGATGCAGCTTGGATGGCTATCAAT
This sequence comes from Felis catus, assembly GCF_018350175.1. NCBI lineage: Eukaryota > Metazoa > Chordata > Mammalia > Carnivora > Felidae > Felis > Felis catus. The sequence goes on from NC_058372.1 coordinate 132,234,926, forward strand.
GACCACAGGTCAAAGGAGATGGAAACTCTCCATGGAAGCCAGCAGGCACAAATACCTGCACCGTGGAGGAGACCCCTCTCCTCTCATGCTAAGTCCTTCTCCCTTGATGCTCTGACAGAGCATAAACTTTTCTCTTCTACTTTGGAAGTTGGATAGAAAGGTGTAGGCTATGAGAAACCTGAATTTAACCGAGCATTCAAAATATTCTGAAATGGTGAAAGAATTAAATCACCCCCTGGAAAGGACTGAACAATTCCAGCATCCCTACTTTATTCCATAAGCATTAAGCAAAGCCTACGTTTGTCAGAGAGATGTTGACAACGAGCTGCTAAGAGTTTTTAAAAGGCAAGTTCTTCTCTTTTTGTTTTCCTGTAGGAATATTGTGAATCATGATACAGATATTAGTAGGTTTATGAGATTTCAGGAAACCAGAGAGGGATGTATAGGGCAAATTGTTCCACAAGAGCCAAGGCTAACTGGGTCTCATTTCCAACCTGAAACCAACAACTGGGGCTCAAAGCCAGGGCCATGACTGAACAGAGTAAGGAATTGTGTTAGAAGGCCAGGAGAACCATGTGCTTGCTACCTTTCTAAAAAGGCTGCTGTTCTGCTCCTCTTTCCCTCTTTAGGGAAAGCTCTCCCTACCTTCACATCTGAGTCACTTGGGAAAAATATCAAATTGAAGGAGATTCTTCAGTAAAAAGTGCTTATACTTGAGGTAAGAACTTCACCCAGAACTGGTTTCCCACACAATGTTTTAGTACCAAGGGCAGAAGATGATATCACATCCATGTACTTCCTTATATGTGGGAGTACACATCTGAAGAAGCAGATACCGGACAGAAAATGGGGAAACCCCATTTTCTTTTTTTTTTCAACGTTTATTTATTTTTGGGACAGAGAGAGACAGAGCATGAACGGGGGAGGGGCAGAGAGAGAGGGAGACACAGAATCGGAAACAGGCTCCAGGCTCTGAGCCATCAGCCCAGAGCCCGACGCGGGGCTCTAACTCACGGACCGCGAGATCGTGACCTGGCTGAAGTCGGACGCTCAACCGACTGCGCCACCCAGGCGCCCCTTGGAAACCCCATTCTCTTAAGGGAGTAATGCTTAGAATGGGGGAAGAGCATAATCTTTACAGGGATGAAAACATTTAGCGTGGACTTAAATGTGGAGAAATAAAATTCTGTGAAAACCAACCCTTTTACCCATTGAATCTCTTGGCACTTGTTTCCTAAGTGAAAAGATAGATAGAAAGTGAAAAGATAGCGCTGAGAACCTAAGAGTAAGTTGAGTTTATACATAGATTTTGGAACTCGGAGCAAAAAAAAAAAAGTAGCTTGAAAGCCATGGCATTTTTGATTTGCAAGTATCAACTTTTTTTTTTTAATAATAAGGTGTTTAAGTACCAAAAGCTTGAGTTTAAACATAAAGAGCCAAAATCCTGAAAGACCCATAAACAGAGGCTGAAAGGATAGTTTCCCCCTCTGTTTTTCCAACCTCTTAGAAGGAAAAGATTTCTGGGCTAGTGAGGGGAATTTTCAGAAAAGAAGAAGAAAGAAAGTGAACTAACTCTTTATGGTTCTCTGAGAAGGAGGGCCCTGCCCCTCAACCCCTGAAAAGAGCTGAGCCTAGGGTATGGAAACTATAGGAAAGCCAGATAAGTTTGCTGGTATCCCAGAACAGAGAAGATTTGTGCCTCCCTTCCCAAAGTGCAGCCTAGAGAGGCTTCCCAAAGCCTAGAAAGACTTCACGAAGGAGGCTCCATCCAACATGGCCCTAGAACACTAAGATGGCTTCTGCTGACTAAATCATCTAGACAAGTGAGCCTATAAGGAGGCCAGCAAAGCCATGGACACGCTACAGTGTTTTAAGGAAGACAGTTCCTAAGGCCTCAAAGAGGAAGTACATAAGGTTGGGAGTGTGTGTCTTGCAATTTGAAAGAGGAAACTTCTGAGCACTTGGATCTGGAATCCAGGAACTTTTGGCATTGGGAGAAGATGCTAAAAACCATCAACAAACACCATGTGGCATTGACCAAGATAGGCAGAGAACACTCAAGAAGCAGACCCTCCTCTTCACTAATGCTGTTGAAGCTACTATAAACCTTCTGGAACTTAAACACAATCCAATACGGAGAAGCAAGGAAAACCTTAACTTGACTGAGTGTGTAACCAGATTAGTCATTACTTTAACCAAGTTTACCTGAATGTGAACAAATTTAGTTTTCTGCTGTCTGACAGAAATGGCATCTCATGAAAAACAAACAAACAGATTTGATTTAAAAAAAATTAAGTAACAAATTTGAACTTGAACTTTATAAGTTCAAGTTTTTCCCCTGTGAGATTTCCACAAATCACATGTGACTTCTAATCCCAATTATATTTCAATCCTGCTCTTACTCTCAGATTATTTTTTTTCTTTTGTGTATTTCCATTCTTGCAATCTCTTGGTTTACTTCACTGATTTTCTCCTGAACATACCATTGTATGGAGATTTCACTCATTAAGTCTTATGTTATTGTTTTAAACTAAAAGAGCTATCCGATGGTTTGCAATTTGGGTTTAGAATTTTTTGAGTAAAGATGCCAGAAGGTAGCTGAACACATATGCCTTGTGGATATGCAAAAAAGGACAGGCAAGGAACAGCTGGCCTACTCTGCCCCAGCAAGCTTAAGAGGAACCACCATGGTTCTTTTGTTTCCTAAGCCTTGCCGCAGTGCTGAGCACAATAAAATTGCACATTATAGATGTTCAATTAATAGTTATGTGTAGAGTTGGACTGAAAGAAATAGAATTTAAGTCAATTGGCATAAATATGGCTTGTTTTCACTGTTGTTTATACATTGGCATACAATTGTATTTGCAAATAATTTACCCTCTCCTAGCTCACTAAATGAGTAAATGGCTAAGTGCAGATATGTGGGGAGGTAAGCTTCAGTAAATACTAATCACAACTGCACTGTTTTGGGAGGGCTTGGCTTCATTCAGAGCAGCCTGTAAATGGCTTCTATATTCTGATTAGTAGGATTGGTTCCTTAAAATTCTTTCAATCCTGATCCCTCAAATCTTGCTGGGTCTCTTGAGATGGTGTTAACCCCCAGGCAGCCTTTGGGGCTGCTGCGTTCAAGGCTGTGTTCTTTTGTAGATTTCCATACTTGCAATAGTATGACTTCCAGAAAGTTACTCAATCTCTCTAAGCTTTGTATTCTTTATCTATAACACAAGAATAATTATCACTCTCATTTGGGTACTATAGATAGTGAATTTGATTTAAAAAATGTAAACGCTTAGCACTTTTATTTGCAAAGTGCATGGCAGGCCAGACATTCAAAAGCTGGGGGTATTATGCTAAGCGAAATAAGACAGCGAAAGATAGATATTATGTGATTTCACTCGTATGTGGAATTTGAGAAACACAACAGATGAACATAGGGGAAGCGAAGGAAAAATAAGATAAAAACAGAGAGGGAGGCAAACCACAAGAGACTCTGAAATACAGAGAACAAACTGAGGGTTGTTGGAGGGGAGGTGGGTAGGGGGACGGGTTAAATGGGTGACGGGCATTAAGGAGGGCACTTTTCAGGATGAGCACTGGGTGTCATATGTAAGAGATGAATCACTGGGTTCTGCTCCTGAAACAAAGACTGCACTCTATGATAACCAACTTGAATTTAAATAAAAAATAAAGAAAAAGAAAAAAAAAAGCTGGTGGCTCTTGCTGATATCATTATACAAAAAATGCAATGATCAGATGCTATTCTTTAAATTTTTTTTTTTTCTCAACGTTTTTTATTTATTTTTGGGACAGAGAGAGACAGAGCATGAACGGGGGAGGGGCAGAGAGAGAGGGAGACACAGAATCGGAAACAGGCTCCAGGCTCCGAGCCATCAGCCCAGAGGCTGACGCGGGGCTTGAACTCACGGACCGCGAGATCGTGACCTGGCTGAAGTCGGACGCTCAACCGACTGCGCCATCCAGGCGCCCCCAGATGCTATTCTTTAAACATCATAAGGATGAAAATTTTACTTGTATATCCTTTCTTGAATATTTGATGTGAAACAAAGGCATCTTTCACCTAAGTTATATCATATTCTATTCTTTGTATCTACGCATACGATATATTGTGGCTAAGAGTGATGGGTTTATACTCCAAATAGGTATCTAGATAAGCATCCCCAATATTCATCATATTGTCATCACACAGAGTCATTCATTTAGCACACCTCTGTCCATCTCTGTGCCCTAGGGTCCATCGTGAACAAACAGGAGGGATCCCTGTCCTCCGGTGGCATCACATGAAAACTCCCCAACACCATACTGTTCTACACAGAACCAATTGAACAAACCCTGGATGAATGAACAAATTTCAAAACTAAATAAGTAGAAAGCATGTTAGCAACAAATCTGAACTTGAAATTACCTCTTGGCATTGTCTATGTAAGCACAGAGCTCCGCAAAGGGAAGGTACCTTCTAAATAGGTCAGCGTGTAGGAAATAAAATACCTTAACATTCCCCAGCTGGCTTGAAAATACACAAGAAATAAACACGTGTTATTTGACTCTACTGAACTCCCTTTTATTCAGTTCCAAATACATTAGAGACATTCAAGAAACACATAAAGAAATATTAGAGAGTCATACTGCTATATCACTAATCATTTAGGAATGCATATTCATTTTTGTGCCTTTTTTTCTGGGAAAGTGTTGAAAACTATGCAAAGCATTGTATCAATATGAAGCATTATTATTTTTATTATTTCATAAAATTCTGCAATCTACATGCACATGCCAGGGGCTAAAAATGTTTTTACAATCCAGAAACAGCCACAGATGCTATTATTGCTGGCTTCTTTGCATACATATCTCTGAGGTTGGCCTCATTTCTTAAATGTAGCAGCTACAAAATGGCAAAGAAACGATATGAAATGTGAAACTCATTCAGTCTTCCAGATGTTCTTGTTAATATGACACCAAACAATGAAATGGTTGATTGATTAACTGAACCTCCCTTTTGTATTTGAAGTTTTGTGTATTGTGTATCACATATTTAAATTTAATCCAATAGCTGTAGTATCAACATTTCTGTGAATTTGAGGCTGTCCATATACATTGAAATAGGAGTATGTATCTATGTCACAATTTGGTCAGATGCTTGTTGAGAGCATAAAGATCACACGCTACTGAAAAGCTGTGCTTTTCTTATTTTCTTGAGTAAACTGGTATGTCTTTTTTGGTGAATATCTTCATCATTGATAAGGCAACTCAAGAAACTCATTCATCTTTTTCCCCTCTTTTCTGCCATACTTCCTGAAGTGGTTTTGGGTTCCATCCCCATTTTAATTCTCCTACTTGTGAATTTCATGATCTCTACCTTGGAATTTGCTTTGGTTTTGTACCTTTAAGAGGAAATTTGTTGTAACATTTAACAGTATAGACTCTGCAGTCAGACCAATGAGCTCAAACCTGATCCCATCACTTACTTGCTATGGAACCTGTATTGCTTCCTCATCTGTAAAATGGAGTTAATAATAGAACCTACTTCTTGGCATTGTGTTGAGTAGTTACTATGTATGAAACACTTAGAATGTTCCTAGCACAAAGCAAATACCATGCAAGTGTTAGCCATCAATTTCTCCTATTTTGTTGTCATCCTTCTCCCAAATTCAATTATCTTCCAAAATAAATGCCATCATGCACTCCAGCTCAGAAACCTGTGAAGGTTCCTTCTCCCTATAAATAACACCATTCAAACTTTTCACAGCCTTGCCCTAGAGTGGTATTCCAGCCTTCTCCTGGCACACCCACCCCCTATACCCCAGCCACATCAGAATTTGCCATATTTTACACACCTGTGGACTTCAGATCTCCTAGCTTTGTTCACATCCTTCTCTATGATTAAAACACCCTTTCTTATGCTCTACCTAGTCATAGTCTATGTTTCCTTCAAGGCCCAGTTCAAATGGCAAGTTCTTAGGGAAATCTTACCTGAAACAACGTAAGCGAAGGCATCATCCCCACATGTGTGTTCTTCCACATTTCTGACTCATCACCCTGGCAGACATTGCCATTACTTGCTTATGAAACTTTTCACCCTGAGATTTGTGTTTCTTGAAGAGAAGGATCATATCTTAACAATCTGTATATATGGACAGTCTAGCATACTGCCTGAAAAATTCTAGGAGCCAAATAAATAAGTGGGTATCTATCTGTTGAATGAACAAGAACCCTTATCAGAAATTCACTTCTCCCTTTCATAAGATTCCAAGGTGAATCTTAATTCCTTCAAAAAACCTTCCCATTCACCTCGGTTCAAATGAATTCCCCCACTTTGAGCTCCTCCACTATTCATTCTATCTGTCACTCATCTGACATTTGTAATATATCGCATAGTGATTTTCGTTTCTTTTTTTAATGTATCTATAACTCAGATGTCAGATAGAGCCTTTCTACCCATTAAGATCTATCTTGGTGTGTCTCAAACCCTTCTCCTGCCAGTCCTTAACAAACCACAAGATTCTGGTGAATTGCTGGGGATGGCTTTAAAAAAAGGTTTATTTATGTACTTTTGAGAGAGAGTGAGAGAGAGAGAGCATGAGCAGGGGAGGGGCAGAGAGAGAGAAGGAGAGAAAGAATCCCAAGCAGGCTTCGCACTATCAGCACAGAACCCGACACTGGGCTTGATCCCACAAATTGGGAGATCATGACCTGAGTCGAAATCAAGAGTAGGACGCTTACCTGACTGAGCCACCCAGGGGCACCACTGGGGGATGGCTCTTATGCTTATATTCATCTCTGACTCTGAACCCTTTCTTCTGCGCAATTAGTTGTGTGTGGATTATCTTCCTCTCCTATCCTTGACGTTCCTATTCTGCCCCTGGTTAATTCAGATGTGGAACTCAGCTCCTTTGCCTGATGTCCACAAAGCAAAACCAACCCATGATAGGCAAATAAACTCCATTCATATAAGATTTGATAGACTTAACCAAAAGTTTGGAAAACAAGAAATGTATATCACAATTACATAAATATCTAGTCAGTTGCTGTTTTGCACCTTATTCATTCAGAAATGTGTTTGTATGCACAACAGCACAAGGATATTATATATACAGATATCCATATATATTCTACAAGAAACGTACATAATTATCAATCTGTATTTAATAGTCCTTACAAAACAACTAGTAAGACCAAGCAGGGTCTACATCACAACAGTCCAAAAAGGCAACTCGCCCACCCACTTTCTGACAGCCTCAATCCCATCCCCCTCCTTTCTGGAACACCTTCTAGAAACTATGTTTTCATCAAGTTTAGTAAAACAATTCCCTCCAGTCCTTACTCTCAAAATCAGTATCAAGCCTACATTTGCATATGGAAATCTATCAACACACTCAGCTAAATAACATGGTCTCTCATTTAATGAAATTTATTCTCCTTAGACTTCTGTGTCTTAACCCAAAATTTGTTTTTCTTCCTTACATATATCTGTTTTATTGTGCTAATTAGATATGAAATTCCTTAAAGACTAAGATAATCTGATACTACTTTGATCCCTCAAAATACTATTGTATTTTTAAAATTAGTCATTCATCCATTCAATAAATATGTATTGAGCAACTGCTACACGCAAGGTGTTACAATGTAAGCAATTCCCATTCTTGCCCTCAACATGCTCCTAGGAGGAGGAGATAGACATAGGAATGAAGACTACCAATGCAGTATAGAAACTACCCTAAGACTGCAGTGTAAACTTGATTTTGTAGGGCCACAGAAGAGGAAGGCTCCTCATAGTTCTCAACTTTGTCTCCAACATTTCTGTGGGCCACTATATTCTCCACTCTAGAATAGTAATGCTCCACAATGGAGATTATTACTCACCGCGAAAACAAGAGGTGAGAACCCCCATTTCCCTTGTAAGGACACAAGCAGAACAGCAGTGAGAACATGGGAATTTTCAAAAGGACCCATAAACATCTGTTACTCTGATATACCTGCTCAGGAGTATGGCCTTGGGGAATCACGGATGTAAACTTGCATCGATTTAAGTTGCCATTAAATGAGAACACAGGTTTTCCAAAACATGTTAATTCCATAAAGAGTCAACGCATGCTTTAAAGCATGAAGCCCCTAAAGCGATAGTATACATGGATACTGCAGATTCGAAAGAAGTGAAGAACTGAAATAATTTTCTGAGCAGTCATTAGAGGACTTTTATGTGCTGTATCCAGCAGAAAAGAGGAGGGGAAAATGGGAATGTATACAATCAGCAAGCTTGAATTGATGGACTTCATTCCCTGTGGCACTTAGGACTCGGTTCTATGGGCATCTTCTGACTCCCTTCTGCACACAAAAATTTAAGTGCTGTATGTCTACTCATCCTTATCCAGTAAGGGTATACCTGGGCACATCCGTGTAAGTGCCAGCGACTAGTAGATGTATCTGCATAGCGATCCCTGTGACATTTGCTTAACTCACTAGCAGAAAGGCATAAACAGCTTGCCGCAGGTCTGTTTGTAATGGCAGGATAATGAGGTCTCCAGAGGCCTGAGCTGAAAATGACTTGAGATTTCACTTTAAGAATATACTTTAGTTGTTGTGAATTGGCTTTGCTTTATGCAATGCTCAGAATGAGAAGAAAAAAAAAATCATTGCATAGCGATTTTTTTTCCAAATGGGAATACAGTCTCAGCTATTTTTAGATCATTGTTCTAAATCCCAAAGACTGTTTTATTATGTCTTTCTCAAATACAACTAAGCATATGCTGGAAGTTATTTGTTAAATCCTTTCTCGAAAAAAAAAAAAAAATCCCTACCAGCAACAAGGACATAATCTCCAGAGAACAATTTACTTTCAGATTGAAATTACCTGATAAAAACATCTAGCTCACTGCAATAGAAGTTTGTTGCCTTTTAGATCACGTCGCTCTGCTTCATGAAGTAGAGATCAGTGCAGAGATTAGAGAGGAAATCACAATTCAAACCCAGACCGCTATTTGAGTATTAAAAGAGGGAACAAGACACAAATAGAAACAGGGAAGAAATTTTTCCTGGAAAGAATTCAGCAGATTTTCCGTAACTCTTGGATGCATTATCTCCACCAATGGCCACTCAGGCCTTCTTTGGCTTTGTAACTGGTCACCTCTATGTGCTGACTCAAAGAACAAGCACCCAGTTAACTTTCTCAGAACATATATTTATTGACAGTTGCTCATGTATGCATACTGACTCTTATAGACGAAAGGAATACTTAAATTTTATTACAAGTGTTAATAATTGCTTTAAAGTATGCAGCCCCTTTAGGCTATATATTGCATAGATAGGAAATGGAGAACTGGAACAATTTTCAGAGCAGCCCACCCATTAAAACACTTTTATATGCTATCTCCAGCAGAAAAGAGGAGGAAAAATGGGGGGGGGGATGTTATCTTGCTGTTCCCTCTGTGGAATCTTCTTCCCCCCAGAAATACACAGGACTTGCTTCCTCATATCATTCAAATCTTTTCTCAGATGTCACCTTCCCTGTGAGGCCTGCCTCAAAGAGGGAAAATCATAACCCTCTCTCTGCTTCCAGTTCTATTGGTTTTCCTCGATTCGCTTTTCTCTATAGCTCTTACATCTTCTAATAAGCGACATAATGTACTCATGTTGTCTGTTGTCTGTTTCCCTGCAACAGGCTGGAAGCAGGATGAAGGCAGCAATTCCGGTTTCTTTCATTTTTCTGCTCTATCTGTAGGTGTCTCATTCACAGTAAGTGCTCAAAAACGTGTATAATGAATGATGTGTAGAATGTATGTTTTAAAGTAGGCAGTCCTTTCAGGCTATGTTATACATGGATACTGACATGAAGAATTAAAATGATTTTCTGATGGGCTTCAAACTATACTACAAAGCTGTAATCATCAAGACAGTATGGTACTGGCACAAGAACAGACACTCAGATCAACGGAACAGAATAGAGAACCCAGAAATGAACCCACAAATACATGGGCAACTCATCTTTGACGAAGCAGAAAGAGTATCAAATGGAATAAAGTAAGTCTCTTCAGCAAATGGTTCTGGGAAAACTGGACCGCGACATGCAGAAGAATAAACCTGGACCACTTTCTTACACCAGACACAAAAGTAAACTCAAAATGGATGAAAGACCTCAATGTAAGACAGGAGGCCATCAAAATCCTCGAGGAGAAAGCAGGCAAAAACCCCTTTGACCTTGGCCGCAGCAACTCTTACTCAACACGTCTCCGGAGGCAAGGGAAACAAAAGCAAAAATGAACTATTGGGACCTCATCAAAATAAAAACCTTCTGCACAGCGAAGGAAATAATCAGCAAAACTGAAAGGCAACCGACAGAATGGGAGAAGATATTTGCAAACGACATATCAGATAAAGGGTTAGTATCCACAATCTATAAAGAACTTAGCAAACTCAACACCCAAAAAACAAATAATCCAGTGAAGAAATAGGCAGAAGACATGAATAGACACTTTTCCAAAGAAGATATCCAGATGGCCAACTGACACATGAAAAAATGCTCAACATCACTCATCAGCAGGGAAATACAAATCAAAACCACAATGAGATACCACCTCACACCTATCAGAATGGCTAACATTAACAATTCAGGCAACAACAGATGTTGGCGAGGATGCAGAGAAAAAGGATATCTTTGCACTGCTGGTGGGATTGCAAACTGATGCAGCCACTCTGGAAAACAGGATGGAGGTTCCTCAAAAAATTAAAAATAGAACTACCCTACGCCCCAGCAATTGCACTACTAGGTTTTTATCCAAGGGATACAGGTGTGCTGTTTCAAAGGGACATATGCACCTCAATGTTTGTAGCAGCACTATCAACAATAGCCAAAGTATGGAAAGAGCCCAGATGTTCATCAACGGATGAATGGATAAAGAAGAAGATACACACACACACACACACACACACACACACACACACACACACAAATATATATATGGTGGAATATTACTCAGCAATCAAAAAGAATGAAATCTTGCCATTTGCAACTACATGGATGGAACTGAAGGGTATCATGCTAAGTGAAATTAGGCAGTCAGAGAAAGACAAAAATCATATGACTTCACTCATATGAGGACTTTAAGAGACAAAACAGATGAACATAAAGGAAGGGAAACAAAAATAATATAAAAACAGGGAGGGGGACAAAAACATAAGAGACTCATAAATAAGGAGAACAAACAGGGTTGCTGGAAGGGTTGTGGGAGGGGGGATGGGCTTAATGAGTAAGGGGCATTAAGGAACCTACTCCTGATATCATTGTTTCACTATATGCTAACTAACTTGGATGTAAATTTGAAAACTAAATTAAATAAAAATTTTGCAAATAAATGAAAGAAAATATTATAAAAAGTAAAAGAATAAAAATAAAAAAAGTAAAATGATTCTCTGAGCAGCCCAGTCATTAGGATTTTTATCTGCTGTATCCAGCAGAAAAGAGGAGAAAACAATGAGAATGTATGCAATCAGTGCTCCTGAATTGATGGAAATCATTCACTGTGGCACTTAGAAGAGCTCAGCTCTGCGGGCATCTTCTGACTCCCTTCTGCATACAAAGATTTAACAACCATATGTCTAGTCATCCTGACCCATTAATTCCTACGAACTGCCCTAGAGGACAACATACCCTTATCCTATAAAAGATCATGTAGTTGATGAGATTTTCAGAGTAAGTTGGCAGAGTGACACTATCACAGATTCTCTCCCACCACAACTAAATAAATTTACAAATTTTAAGTAAAACAAGACCTAAAAAAACTAAACCAGTAGCAATCAAACATAAGAAGAGACACAGCCTTATGCCTGCTCTGTGAAAAGCATAAGCTGAAGAGGGGGAGGAGGTGGAGAGAGAGATTATTCCAGGAAGTAGTATATCTACTAATAGTGAAGGGAAAAAAGGAAGAGGGAGAAAGAAGAAAAAGTTAAATATACATATAAAAAGAATACTTCCAGTGTAGGAAGAAGATAAAAGTTGTGGAAAGTCCAAAGAAAGAAAACGTAAAAATCTACCTGTGTTCCCCCAGAAGCAGGAAAAAAAAAAAAATCTCCAGAGCTCATTGTCTATTTTGTATCTTGTTGAGTTTTTTTTTTCCTGCTCAAAACAAAACTGCAAAGAAAAGACAGGCTATTCACGGTGACCTAGAGCTAATTATATCCAACAAAATATATGCATCCAGCAAAACAGAACACCAAAAACAAAACAAAACAAAACAAGAAATATGAACAGAAGAGAAGTAAAACAAGCTCATAGAAAGTGCTAAAGGCCCAGGGTGAAAAAGGCACAAAGAACCCTGGGTGTTGAACCCCTCCTTCCCCGCAGATGATGAGGTTGTAAGTCCAGCCCACAGGTCTGATCTTAGTTCAGCCATATGAACAGTAGTTGGGAAGAAGCAGGTAAAGAAGGTGAAGCTTATCTCCAGGTGAGGAATCATTTCCAGAATTCACCCCACGTTTGTTATCTCTCCAGGCCTCAGACATCAGCTCACATAGTTCTAGTAGACTCTGGGCAGGGCTTTGGATCAAACTGGAGTGACAAAAGCAGAAGCGTAAACCAGACTCACAAAAAGTAGCTTCCCACAATCCAAATGAGCTGTCCTCCTCTCCCGTCCCTCCGACACAGAAAATAAGCACAATACACATTACCCAGAGTGAAGATACAAACCAGTCTCAACTATGATGTGAAAGGAGTTTAAGGGATCCCACCAGCACAATGTCAGAGAAAACCATGGTCTTAAACATCAGTGACAGTTAACATTTATTGCTCACTGTGTGACAGGCACTAACCACTTCACATATATTAATTCACTGAATCTACACAACAGCCTAATAAGGTAGGTACTACTCTTGGTATGTAATTCCATAATCAAAAACCCTGAAGCCAAATGTGTCTTGAAACTCAGATTATTTTTCAGATTTTAGAAAGGGATGAAAGTGTATGTGCCATCAAAGACATAAAAACCACAGGTCCCACAGAAGCACGCTGTAAACATGTTAAAATTTCCAATTAAATCTATGAATATTCACACTAATTGGGACAATAAATCCTATAGGTAGCTCATATCAATTCAAATCAGGTCAAGTTGGGCCTCTAAATAAATGTATGGCAAACATACAAAAACTTAGGGCTTTCAGAGCCTTTTAGATTATGAAGAGATTCAGACTTGTAGTGGTAGTCCCTGAACCAGTGAGAAAACTAATGTAGGGGAAGTTTCAGCTCACAAATTGACCTACATCAGAAGGTAAAAGTAACAGAACCTAGGTAAAAACCCAGACTCCAGGGTCTAAAAGTTTAACTCCGTGGACGGAATCACCGGTGCACATCCATTGACGCAGCAAGTGTTTATTAAGCAGCTACTAAACTATAGGAGCCAGGGATCCAGCAGTGAACAAGGTGGGTGGAGCCCCCATATTCATGGAACTTACAGTTTAGGAGGGACAATAAACAAATATGTAGTATGCCAGGTAGTGATAAATGCTAGAGGTGGCCCAGTGACTGCCTTTCAGACCAGGCCCTCTCTACCCCCCATGTAAAACAATAACCCAGTTTCCCTTTGGTAATAGGGATCAGGCATCATGGCCTGCTGCTTCAGTGCCTCGGAGAGCCTAAAATGGCCATCGGGGCATTCTCTCTAATTTACTTCAACAAAACTGTATAACCTGATGGAAACACCCATCCCTTAGGCAATAGGAGTCCCAACTCACTAAGACCAAAGTTGCAGAAATGAGAAGGAGAAATTCTAGATTCTCAGGTGCAATAGTGAGAAGAGTCACTCATAACTCCACTTCTGGGTTCCCAGATTATATATCCTGACTGTAAGGGAAGAATAAAAACAATACTGAAATAAAGTATAGATTACTTCCTGCGGGAGAGCACTAAAACATCACAAAGCACTGTCTTCAAGCTGACCCTGTAACTCAGATTTTATACCTGTCTATCAGTTCTGCTCTTCTATCAGTCCACCTGCTTTTAGATCATGAGTAAGTGGGAGACCAATGAACCTCATGGGCGTGAACTTATTGCCATACTTCTTTCACTCTGAAATGAGTTTCTTGGTGACGGATGATGTCGTAAGGAACAACATGCTGTTTTGTGGATCTCTCAATAGTAGATGGGAGTACTGACAAAAGAAACGTGTGAAGGGAACCAAATCTGTAACCAGAACGTTAGTCCTGTAAGGATAGCCTCAATCAACATATTTGATTTATCACTGGGTGGCGGACTGATTCTGCTGAAGAAGAAGCCATGTTGAGGGCAAAGTGTTGGCCTGTGCTGCAGACAGGCTGACCACTCAGCAATAGCAACAGTCTGATTAGCCTTGTTAAGAGAGAGTCTATGCTGTTAAGCCTACGCATAACTTCGTCCCTCATGCCATGCCCACTTTGTAAATGAGTCTTTTTTTTTAATGGTTATTTATTTGGAGAGAGAGAGACCAGGAACAGGGGAGGGGCAGAGAGAGAGGGGAGCAGAGCGTCTGAAGCGGGCACTGTGCTGATAGCAGACAGCCCGATGTGGGGCTTGAACTCACGAACCGCGAGATCATGACCTGAGCTGAAGTCAGACACTCAATCTACTGAGCCACCCAGGCACCTCTGTAAATGAGTCTTTTGAGCAACTACTATGGCTGGTAAAAGGCTGACATCTACAGCACAGGACATCCTGCCACCTCATTACTGACAGCCGGCTTGGGAGGGACATTCCCTTTTTCTAAGACCTTCTTGTCATGAACCTGCCAGTTTGTCTAAGACCCTGAGGAGTCAGCTAATCTGCTAGCAGGCCTGTGACCCCATGCACATCTATACTTCAGAGCACCTTCTTTTCTAAGGGCAGAAGAGCACCAGATGTACTGTGAAAGCTCTGCCCCTAAGGAAGTTCCCCTTCACCAGTGACCAGGGAGGCACTCTTAACCAAATCTGTACAAATACGTTAACTCTCTGCTACCAGCTGGTGCCGGTGTATTAGACACACTCACATGTCAACCAGGCTTTCAATTTTTCCTCTTCTGTTCATTGGTCATAGGCAACTCCCCACGAGGCTGTATGTATGAGATGAAGGTGGTGAGGAGAAAATGGCACCATGAGAATCTGAGCCACCCTTTCATCAAATTTACTAGCACCCTTCGGAGCTGCTCACACCTAGACCCACTTTTCGTAACGATGGATCGTTTCTATGCAGTTTAGGATATGGTAGATCTGAAAAGACCAGACAATAATGAGCTTCTCAAATCTCACGGTCCCTTGGTGTCTCATGGTCAGCTATCCTGTCTTTCTAAGGACCCCATAGCAAAGCGGGAACTGCTTATCACACAGAGAGTCTTGACAGAAGGAAAGGTCAGAGTTTCTTCTGAAATCCTAGGGTGGGAAAGCCAATACACAATGATCCTCCTATTGAGGCTTTACTGAAGGCCATATACACAACAAGAATCATTAAGTGCAAGTGGTAAGGCAGCTCCCACCACTGCGCGAAGCTTCTATAGAGCTCTCTTTAGGTCTCCTCTCAAAAACAACAGCCTCATTGAAAAAAAAAAATAATAACAGCCTTTTAAGCAAGTCAGTAAATGAAACAGAGTAACATACACAAAGGTGGTTTATAGGGCCTCCAAAATCCAAAAAGCCCCACCCAAAATCCCAAAATTGCGGTGTGCAGTTCAAGCTATAATAACTTGACTTTCTCTTTAGACGCAATATACAGATAAACACCAGAACATTAGAATTCTAGCAACTAACCAATATAGTAAATCCTTGAATTTTTGTGGGGTTTATCTCCCACCCACAGACACAAAAGTCTTATTAAGATATATAAGTTATTGGCTATTTTTTACTCACCAGATCTGATTATCAAAATGTCATCAATGCAATGGATCGGTGTAATTTTCTGCAGGACATCAAGACGAGCAAGGTGCCTCTAGTACATTACGACAAAGAGCAGGAGAGTCGACCTGGTCTATTAAGAGGTTACTCTGGGCCCTCTGTAAAAATAAAAAATGCTTTGGATTTTACTATTGGAGATAGGAATTTTTTTGATAGGTCAGTAGCTACAAACAAGGTGCAAGGCTTTCCTGATTTACTCCAAGAAAGATAGCATATCTGAAGAGCAGCTATAATGGTGTCACTATTTAAGTTTATGACAACTCATGGTCATTCTCCAAGATCGACCTAGCCTTTGGGTCAATGACATAAGTAAGTTAAATAGAAATATGGCCCTAATCTCCATAATTACTTTCAGAAATGTTGCACAGCTTTTAGTTTACCATTTTGACTTGGTGAGGGTACTGCGAGGGAGACTGGAAACTTTTGGAATAAATGAAAGTCTACAAGACCAATGACCCAGTTTCTTCACCAAACATCATTAAGAGTAGGGAGAGGGAACTGTTATAGATTAAAGACGTTTGAGATATATCAGGAATTTATTTAGGTACTGATTCAACCAAATCATCAAAAAAGTCATTTTTTGATGCAATTGGGGAAATTCAAACGTGGGCTGTGTAGTAGATAATATTAAGAAACTATTGTTGGGGCACCTGAGCATCTCAGTTGGTTAAACATCTGACTTTGGCTTAAGGAATGATCTCACAGTCCGTGAATTTGAGCCCTGCATCCGGCTCTGTGCTGACAGCTAAGAACCTGGAGCCTGCTTCAGATTCTGTGTCTCCCTCTCTCTCTGCCCCCCCCCCAGTCTTATGCTCTATCTATCTCTCTCAAAAAATAAACATTAAAAAAAGTTTAATAAAATACATTTTAAAAAAATTTTTAAAAAGGAAACTATAGTTATTTCTTTCAATGTGTTCATGATATTGTGATTACATTAAAAAGAAAAAGTCCTGGGCATCTGGCTGGCTCCATTGGAAGAGCATGCAACTCTTGATCTCAGGGTTGTGAGTTCGAGCACCACATTGAGAGTAGAGATTATAAATAAATAAATAAATAAATAAATAAATAAACAAATATTCCTTATCTGTTGGAGGTACATAATAAAGTGTTTATAGATAATGTGATGTCTGGAAATTCTTTTTAGAACTCTCCCATACATGGGGGAATGTGTTAGTATGGTTAGATAAAACAATATATTAATAATTGTTAGAGTAGAGGATGAAGACTTCACCTATAACCATTCTCTATACCTCTATGTGTCTGAATTTTTTTTTTTGTAACAGGTTTGAAGATTTTCATAATAGTAACTTGTTTAAGAATGATGCCATCTATACAACTCCATAGCCCCCGCACTGACTGGTGGGTGGGTCACAATGGCATAATGGGTATTTAATGATCAACCTCAACCCAGAGTATCTTATATGGAAGGTCAGGAAAATACCCTTTCCCCAGGGCCCCAATGCACAATCACCCTATAAATGGCCTGTGGGAAACACTTAAAGATTTACAGTTTACATCTGTGGCTATGTGATTTTCCACAGAATACATCCCAGGGACCCAGCTTCTCCTCAGTTACCCCTCTAGTTCTGAATTGACTTACCTCTAGAATTGATGATAGCCTGTGAGTTCTCATTGTGGAGTGTGTAATCACGTTTACAACCACAAGGTTCTGTATCTCAGTCAATATCTCAGTGGAATACAGATTCATTTCATTCCTGTAAACCCACAATCAACTCACTACTACCACAGATTCCAACAAGTCAAAGCAGTTGGCCATTCTGACTCTACCTATGATAGAAATTGTGCCTATGTTTTCTAATGGTTAAGGACCACCACTTGGCCTCTGCCTAGCCAGGACCTCATCATTCGCATTAAAGCTAGGATCCCGGGATCCTGGGAAGATGGCGGCGTAGGAGGACGCTGGACTAAAGGCGCGTCCTGCTGATCACTTAGATTCCACCTCCACCTGCCTAAATAACCCAGAAAACCGCCAGAGGATTGGCAGAACGGAGTCTCCGGAGCCAAGCGCAGACAAGAGGCCCACGGGAGAGGGTAGGAAGGGTGGAGGGGCGGTGCGTGCTCCAGGGACTGGCGGGAGGGAGCTGGGGTGGAGGGGCGGCCCACCGGCCAAGCAGAACCCCTGAGTCTGGTTGGCAAAAGCGGAGGGGCTGGATGGAGTATGTTCCGACAGCTAGCGGAACTTGACATCTGGAAGGTTATAAGGTAACAGCTCTGCTCGAGAATGGGAGGGCTGGAGGACAATGGGAGGGAGAGGTGTTGAGCCCCGGACGCCAGAGCTCAGCTTGGTGGGGAACAAAGGCGCTCGCCAGAGCCATCTCCCTTGCCCATCCCCCAGCCAAAATCCCAAAGGGAACCAGTTCCTGCCAGGGACCTTGCTTGCACCACGCAAACACCCAACGCTGTGCTTTTGCAGGTCTGACTCCCTCCCGGTGCCGCAGGGCCCCTCCCGAAGTGGATCTCTGAAGGAAAAGCGAGCTGAGCCTGCCCCTCCCGCCCCTGTGCACCTTGCCGATCCACCCCAGCTAATACGCCAGATCCCCAGCACCACAAGTCTGGCAGTGTGCAAGTAGCCCAGATGGGCCACGCCACCCCACAGTGAATCACACCCCTAGGAGAGGGGAGGAGAAGGCACACACCAGTCTGACTGTGGCGCCAGCAGTGGGCTGGGGGCAGACATCAGGTCTGACTGCGGCCCGCCCACCAATGCAACTTATTCAAGACAGCACAGGGGAAGTGCCCCGCAGTCCCGCACCACTCCAGGGACTATCCAAAATGACAAAACGGAAGAATTCCCCTCAGAAAAACGTCCAGAAAATAACAACAGCTAATGAACTGATCAAAAATGATTTAAACAATATAACAGAAAGTGAATTTAGAATAAGAGTCATAAAATTAATCTCTGGGCTTGAAACAGTATAAAGGACAGCAGAGAATCTCTTGCTACAGAGATCAAGGGACTAAGGAACAGCCAGGAGGAGCTTAAAAATGCTATCAATGAACTGCAAAATAAAATGGAGACAACTACGGCTCAGATTGAAGAGGCAGAGGAGAGAATAAGTGAACTAGAAGATAAAATTCTGGAAAAAGAAGAAGCTGAGAAAAACAGAGATAAAAAAACTCCAGGACTATGAGGGGAAAATAAGAGAACTAAGTGATGCACTAAAGAGAAATAATCTACACATAATTGGTATTCCAGAGGAGGAAGAGAGAGGGAAAGGTGCTGAAGGTGTACTTGAAGAAATAATAGCTGAGAACTTCCCGGATCTGGGGAAGGAAAAAGGCATTGAAATCCAAGAGGCACAGAGAACGCCCTTCAGACATAACTTGAATCGATCTTCTGCACGACATATCACAGTGAAACTGGCAAAATACACGGATAAAGAGAAAATTCTCAAAGCAGCTAGAGATAAACGTTCTCTAACATACAAAGGGAGACCTATAAGACTTGTGACTGATCTCTCTACTGAAACTTGGCAGGCCAAAAAGGAATGGCAGGAGATCTTCAATATGATGAACAGAAAAAATATGCAGCCGAGAATCCTTTATCCAGCAAGTCTGTCATTTAGAATAGAAGGAGAGATAAAAGTCTTCCCGAACAAACAAAAACTGAAGGAATTCATCACCACTAAACCAGCCCTACAAGAGATCCTAAGGGGGATCCTGTGAGACAAAGTACCAGAGACATCGCTACAAGCATGAAACCTACAGACATCACAATGACTCTAAACCCATATCTTTCTATAATAACACTGAATGTAAATGGACTAAATGCGCCAACCAAAAGACATAGGGTATCAGAATGGATAAAAAAACAAGACCCATCTATTTGCTGTCTACAAGAGACTCATTTTAGATCTGAGGACACCTTCAGATTGAGAGTGAGGGGATGGAGAACTATTTATCACGCCACTGGAAGTCAAAAGAAAGCTGGAGTAGCCATACTTATATCAGACAAACTAGGCTTTAAATTAAAGGCTGTAACCAGAGATGAAGAAGGGCATTATATAATAATCACAGGGTCTATCCATCAAGAAGAACTAACAATTATAAATGTCTATGCGCCGAATACAGGAACTCCCAAATATATAAAACAATTACTCACAAACATAAGCAACGTTATTGATAAGAAAGTGGTAATTGCAGAGGACTTTAACACTCCACTTACAGAAACGGCTAGATCATCTAGACACACGGTCAATAAAGAAACAAGGGCCCTGAATGATACATTGGATCAGATGGACTTGACAGATATATTTAGAACTCTGCATCCCAAAGCAACAGAATATACTTTCTTCTTGAGTGCACATGGAACATTCTCCAAGATAGATCACATTCTGGGTCACAAACAGCCCTTCATAAGTATACAAGAATTGAAATCATACCATGCATACTTTCAGACCACAATGCTATGAAGCTTGAAATCAACCACAGGAAAAAGTCTGGAAAACCTCCAAACGCATGGAGGTTAAAGAACACCCTACTAAAGAATGAGTGGGTCAACCAGGCAATTAGAGAAGAAATTAAAAAATATATGGAAGCAAATGAAAATGAAAATGAAAATACAACAATCCAAACGCTTTGGGATGCAGCGAAGGCAGTCCTGAGAGGAAAATACATTGCAATCCAGGCCTATCTCAAGAAACAAGAAAAATCCCAAATACAAAATCTAACAGCACACCTAAAGGAAATAGAAGCAGAGCAGCAAAGATACCCCAAACCCAGCAGAAGAAGAGAAATAATAAAGATCAGAGCAGAAATAAACAATATAGAATCTAAAAAAACTGTAGAGCAGATCAATGAAACCAAGAGTTGGTTTTTTGAAAAAATAAACAAAATTGATAAACCTCTAGCCAGGCTTCTCAAAAAGAAAAGGGAGATGACCCAAAGAGATAAAATCATGAATGAAAATGGAATTATTACAACCAATCCCTCAGAGATACAAGCAATTATCAGGGAATACTATGAAAAATTATAAGCCAACAAACTGGACAACCTGGAAGAAATGGACAAATTCCTAAACACCCACATGCTTCCAAAACTCAATCAGGAGGAAATAGAAAGCTTGAACAGACCCATAACCAGCGAAGAAATTGAATCAGTTATCAAAAATCTCCCAACAAATAAGAGTCCAGGACCAGATGACTTCCCAGGGGGGGTTCTACCAGACATTTAAAGCAGAGATAATACCTATCCTTCTCAAGCTATTCCAAGAAATAGAAAGGGAAGGAAAACTTCCAGAGTCATTCTATGAAGCCAGTATTACTTTGATTCCTAAACCAGCCAGAGACCCAGTAAAAAAAGAGAACTACAGGCCAATATCCCTGATGAATATGGATGCAAAAATTCTCAATAAGATACTAGCAAATCGAATTCAACAGCATATAAAAAGAATTATTCACCATGATCAAGTGGGATTCATTCCTGGGATGCAGGGCTGGTTCAACATTCGCAAATCAATCAATGTGATACATCACATTAATAAGAGAAAAGATAAGAACCATATGATCCTGTCAATCGATGCACAAAAGGCCTTTGACAAAATTCAGCAACATTTCTTAATAAAAACCCTCGAGAAAGTCGGGATAGAAGGTACATACTTAAAGATCATAAAAGCCATTTGTGAAAAGCCCGCAGCTAACATCATCCTCAATGGGGAAAAACTGAGAGCTTTTTCCCTGAGATCAGGAACACGACAGGGATGTCCACTCTCACCTCTGTTGTTTAACATAGTTTTGGAAGTTCTATCAGCAGCAATCAGACAACAAAAGGAAATCAAAGGCATCAAAATTGGCAAAGATGAAGTTAAGCTTTCACTTTTTGCAGATGACATGATATTATACATGGAAAATCCGATAGACTCCACCAGAAGTCTGCTACAATTGATATATGAATTTAGCAAAGTTGCAGGATACAAATCATTGTACAGAAATCAGTTGCATTCTTATACACTAATAATGAAGCAACAGAAAGACAAAGAAACTGATCCCATTCACAATTGCACCAAGAAGCATAAAATACCTAGGAATAAATCTAACCAAAGATGTAAAAGATCTGTATGCTGAAAACTATAGAAAGCTTATGAAGGACACTGAAGAAGATATAAAGAAATGGAAAAAACATTCCATGCTCATGGATTGGAAGAATAAATATTTTTAAAATGTCAATACTACCCAAAGCTATCAACACATTCAATGCTATCCCAATCAAAATTGCACCAGCATTCTTCTCAAAGCTAGAACAAGCAATCCTAAAATTCATATGGAACTACAAAAGGCCCTGAATAGCCAAAGTAATTTTGAAGAAGAAGACCAAAGCAGGAGGCATCACATTCCCATACTTTAGCCTCTACTACAAAGCTGTAATCATCAAGACAGCATGGTATTGGCACAAAAACAGACACATAGACCAATGGAATAGAATAGAAACCCCAGAACTAGACCCACAAACGTATGGCCAACTCATCTTTGACAAAGCAGGAAAGAACATCCAATGGAAAAAAGACAGTCTCTTTAACAAATGGTGCTGGGAGAACTGGACAGCAACATGCAGAAGATTGAAACTAGACCACTTTCTCACACCATTCACAAAAATAAACTCAAAATGGATAAAGGACCTGAATGTAAGACAGGAAACCATCAAAACCCTAGGAGAGAAAGCAGGAAAAGACCTCTCTGACCTCAGCCTTAGCAGTTTCTTACTTGACACATCCCCAAAGGCAAGGGACTTAAAAGCAAAAATGAACTACTGGGACCTTATGAAGATAAAAAGCTTCTGCACTGCAAAGGAAACAACCAACGAAACTAAAAGGCAACCAATGGAATGGGAAAAGAGATTTGCAAATGACATATCGGACAAAGGGCTAGTATCCAAAATCTATAAAGAGCTCACCAAACTCCACACCCAAAAAACAAATAATCTAGTGAAGAAATGGGCAGAAAACATGAATAGACACTTCTTAAAGAAGACATCCGGAGGCCAACAGGCACATGAAAAGATGCTCAACGTCGCTCCTCATCAGGGAAATACAAATCCAAACCACACTCAGATATCACCTCACGCCAGTCAGAGTGGCCAAAATGAACAAATCAGGAGACTACAGATGCTGGCGAGGATGTGGAGAAACGGGAACCCTCTTGCACTGTTGGTGGGAATGCAAACTGGCACAGAACTCTGAAAAACAGTGTGGAGGTTCCTCAAAAAATTAAAAATAGACCTACCCTATGACCCAGCAATGGCACTGCTAGGAATTTACCCAAGGGATACAGGAATACTGATGCATAGGGGCACTTGTACCCCAATGTTTATAGCAGCACTCTCAACAATAGCCAAATGATGGAAAGAGCCTAAATGTCCATCAACTGACGAATGGATAAAGAAATTGTGGTTTATATACACAATGGAGTACTACATGGCAATGAGAAAGAATGAAATATGGCCCTTTGTAGCAACATGGATGGAACTGGAGAGTGTTATGCTAAGTGAAACAAGCCATACAGAGAAAGATAGATACCATATGGTTTCACTCTTATGTGGATCCTGAGAAACTTAACAGAAACCCATGGGGGAGGGGAAAGAAAAAAAAAAGAGGTTAGACTGGAAGAGAGCCAAAGCATAAGAAACTCTTAAAAACTGAGAACAAACTGAGGGTTGATGGGGGGTGGGAGGGAGGGGAGGGTGGGTGATGGGTATTGAGGAGGGCACCTTTTGGGATGAGCACTGGGTGTTGTATGGAAACCAACTTGACAATAAACTTCATATATTAAAAAAAAAAGAAAAAAAAAAGAAATAAATTAAAAAAAATAATAAAGCTAGGATCCCAAGGTACCTGGGTGGCTCAGTCAAACTTCCGACTTCAGCTCAAGTCATGATCTCAGGGCTCATGGATTCAAGCCCTGTGTCAGGCTCTGCACTGACAGCTCAGAGCCCGGCCAGAGCCTGCTTCAGATTCTGTGTCTTCCTCTCTCTCTGCCCCTCCACCACTAGTGCTCTGTCTCTCTCTCTCTCTCTCTCTCTCTCTAAAAAATAAACATTAAAAAAAATTTTTTTAACTAGGATTCCAATTTAATGGTGACACTTGAAACTATTATCTCAAGGATAGGGAACACGGATCAGCAAACTTTTTTTCTGTCACGAGACAGACTGTAAATAATTTTTAGCTGTGAGAGCCAGTTTCTGTCATGAGTACTCACCTTGCAGTGCAAAAGCACCCAAAGACCAAAGGGCATGGCTGCATCCCTTTATTTATGGACACTGAAGTAAAGCTTTACTTATGGACACTGGAATTTGAGTTTTATATCATTTCCATGTGACATAAAATACTTTCTTTTCCAACCATTTAGAAACGTAACAACCATTCTTAGTTTGCATGTCATCTAAAAACAGGGGGTGGCCACTGGCCTTCAAGTCAAAATTTGGAAATCCTGATCTAATAGGATCTATTCTATCATGTACTATCCTGGGTTCTGGCCCATCTAGAAGCAGTAAGAAGCACCTCTAGTTCCTTTGGCCTATTTACCATGTCTTCCACCCCCCCACGTGAATGCACAGTTCCCCCCTGTGCCGGGCGGTGATTTAACTCTCCTTCCGGGCTTGGAGGCCTTATGGTTGGGTCTATAAGAAAAGGCATCCCCCAGGTAAGGCAACAGCCTCAGGAAATATCATTTCAAGTTCTCAGGGAAAGAAAAGGGTGATTTCCTGAGACAGGAGAGGAGGGACTATTTGAAATCGCAACAAGGGAGGTTCTGGATGATTTGACGATTCAAATGTCGTCTGCACGAATGTCCCTACTTCAGAATCTCTTCCTTCCCAGCCAGTGTTCTGATCTTAGCAAAAGAGACTCAGGCTTAACCAGAGTTGTAATTCGGCAACCAAGCAGTTCAGTTTTAGGTCTGATCCTTCTTCATTTTGGCTCTGCAGCTATAGGCCGGAAGGAATTCTTCTACACTTGATCTTAGCCAGAAGGCCGAGAAGCGATTAGGAAGGAATTCTTTCGAAGCCTCCATAGAACCTTTCTGGTTCTCCACTTTTGTCTTGAAGGTAAAGTAGTCTATTTTTATACTCTCTGGCACACTCAGAGTCCAGCAACACTCCCTGAAATATTTGTCATCATCCTTGTCATAATATCAGGGAGTACAACAGCCTGGTTATCTTCCAAAGCCTTGCCCTCGCTGCCTCTCCAGCTCACACCCCTATGAGAGTAATTGTAATCGTGATGCCACAGTTGTATCTTTAAGAGAGTCCTAAGGACCGGATGAGTCAGGATCCCGGCAGGCAACACACTTCAGATGAAGAGACTAATACAAAAACTGCTTAGGAGGCACCTGGGTGGCTCAGGTTGGTTGCACATCGGACTCTTGTTTTGGGCTCGGATCAAGATCTCACAGTTGCTGAGGTAGAGCCCCATGTAGGGCTCTGTGCAGACAGCATGGAGTCGCTTGGGACTCTCTCTCTCTCCCTTTCTCTCTGCGCCTCCCCCACTAGCTCATGCACATGCTCGCTCACACACCCTCTACGTAAATTAGTTAATTACACATTACAAAATAAAAGAAACTTCTTAGAATGGTCAAGCAAAAGAACAAGTTAAAGGTTAGTTAACGGTTAAAGGTTGAAGGCTAACCTTAGTCAAGATTAAGGAACAACAAGATCTGGCAAGATGTGCCGAAAAACGAGCAGTAGAACATCATTCCTACTCTCAGGATGGAGAAGAGGAGAACGTGGTGTCGTCAGAGTTCAGTGAGAGCTGGAGCTAGGAGTGGCCACCTCCAGGGACTGTCCTCACAAGGGGTGCAGTAGGGAGGAAGCAAGGAAGAAATACCCAACTCGCCCTTTCCCACCCCTGCCGCCTGATTTTCTGCATGCCCTTCGCCTTGGCCCGATGTAACTGGAAGCCAATGGTCAGGCAGCCCAGATGATGGACAGAGCAGTAGTCAGCCTCCTGGGGGAAGAGAATGAGGCAGGGCAGGGCCCAGAGAGGAGCTGGGGTGGATTGCAGTGGGGCCAACAAATAGAATAAAGAGCACATATGGAGGTCCCTCATTTAAGGAGGAAACGTGGGCGGTTACTTGCTCAACGTCACATCGTGAGTGGCAAAGACTAGAATTCAAACCTAAGAGGTCCACCTACAGACCTAAACAATGGTACTGCACAGCCGCACACAGGTACTTCCAAATACTGGTGAACGGGGATGGGGGGAGAAAACTCACAAGAGTGTCTTTAAGAGAAGAAAACTGGGGGTGCCTGTGTGGCTCAGTGGGTTAAGCATCTGACTTTGGCTCAGGTCATGGTCTCACATATGGCGGAAGCCCCATATCAGATGAGCTGGAGCCCTGCTTTGGGATTCTCTCCACCCCCCCCTGCCCCTCACTTACTTGCACTCTTGCCTACTTGCGCTCTAACTCTCTCAAAACAAAACAAAGCAAAACAAAACAAAACTGTGCAGTAGCCAAGTAAGAGATGCCTAGGGAATCAGTGATAAAGGCATTAGTGATAGCAGTAAATAACCAAATGTACGAGAGAATGTTTCTGCAGGAAAATGTTATGAATATTATCAATTTAACAATAGTAATACAAACCAAATGGGGAGTGAGTGGCAGAAGGTAGTTTAAGTGCACTGATTTCATCTTTCTTCATGGGTAATCGACAGTGACAAAGTTAATGAGTAAGAAAATTACGTTCTGTTTTTTGGGTATGAATACAATCATAGTTTTCAAATGTTATACACTTTTTTCACTTGTGACTCCTCAGAGAGTCAGGGGTCCAAAAGGGAGAGTTAATGTTACCATCACCCTCCCATTTCTGAACGCATCTGTGCATTTCTGTCCAAATGTGTTTCTGTTACATTTCCTGCTTTTTATTCTGGATATACCTTGGTGTTGTAGTAAAGAGAAACTTGAACAGTAAAACAGTATTTGTAGTGGAGCCCAGGCTTCGAGAGATTTCTTGAATAAAGGATTTAGCCCGTATTTAAAAGATTAAAAAACACAACGTTACAGTTTGTCTGTTCGTTAACCCCACTGACGGTGGGGATCCATTTTCCCTCAAATGATCATCCCCTCTGCAAGAATTGCTGCTTATCTTCAGATGTCAGAGATAGCATTGCTCTCAGAGAGTCAGCAACTTTTACAGCAAAGAGCCATGAGGCTTTGTTTCTGGAGGGACACAAGCATTCACGGTTTTTCACATTTTAACTCGGAAAGTATTTCTTTCTCTGACGGTGGCACAGGGTGTGCACACGGCATGGTGGCGGCCAGGCCAAGGATCAGGTTTTGTTTCTCATTCGGGTATTTATTGATGAAGGTCAAAACGGTCGCATCTACTTGTGGATTTGGACCCTTTATTATTCTTAAAGTACATTTCCTTTTCCCATTGAGCATTTTTGCCCTGATGGACTGATGCGTGTATCATAACTCCATCTTGTTGCTTAGCATTTACCCCCTATTTCCTTTTCTACGTTTTTATTCTTTCTGAATTGTTTTGAGTCTCTCCTGGGTACAGAGCTCCTGGGTTGATTCTTCACCCAACCTGAAAGCCAGGTGATGACAGGCGAGTTGATAGCTACATTTCTGCTACACACAGTAAATAGGTAGGAAATGCTGTAGTTTGTTTCTAAATGCTTTGTAATTTTTATTGTAGTTTCCTCTCTATTCTGCATAACGTAAAGGTGAATTTTTTGTTCCCCCAAATATTATTTTTTTAATTTAATTAATTAATTAATTAATTAATTAATTTTGAGAGAGAGAGAGAGAGAGA
This sequence comes from Felis catus, assembly GCF_018350175.1. Lineage (NCBI taxonomy): Eukaryota > Metazoa > Chordata > Mammalia > Carnivora > Felidae > Felis > Felis catus. The sequence continues at coordinate 132,262,595 of NC_058372.1, forward strand.
CTTTTATATTAAATACTCAAGTCAACCAACGTATTTTTATCAGTTTCTGTGCTTATTGTGTTTTATAGCCCATATGCCTAACCACTGGGTTCACTTTTCCTTAACCTACTGCTTTTGCTAATTTTTTGCTGAGTCATTGACACAATAAACTCTTGTTTATTACATGTCTTTGTACGTCTGAAATATCTGTATTTGCTCCTCCTTTACCCACCAGAGTAGCGAGTCTGGCTGTGGCTTCCCATGTGGAACTGAGTGCATTTGGCCTCTTCTACTCAGCAGGAGCTGTAATCCCCACTGGGAACCAGGAGACCAGTCTAGGTGCCTTCCACCCTGCCCCCTCTGTGCTAATTCTGCTGGATGGAGAAGTCCATCTGGCTTAAAGGTCCAGCTATGTCTCTTTGCTTTCTCCTCTTACATATTATCTTTCATTGCAGTGCCATTGATGGAGAAAGGGGTGTTTAAAACAGATTCACTCTTTCCTCTGTTTCAAACTCTTGTTTTTCAAAAATTGTTTATTATGAAGTTTTGGTTTGTTAGATTATAACTTCTGAATAGAAGGAGAAAATCAAGTTTCTCTTTAATTCTGACATTGACATAGACCTTTTCCCCAGTAAACTCTCACTGTGTTAAATAATCTATTGTAGAAATCAAGCATGGTATACTTTTTTTTTCTTTTTACTGTTAAATTCAAGTTCAGTTAAAGTTTATGGAAATTTAGACCAGTGAGCTATTAATTCTGACTAGGATTAGAGAAGGATTCACAGATTAGGGACATTTGGTCTGTGTCCTAACAGATGAACAGGAGTTGGCCATACGAATAACGATGAGATGTTCAAAGCAAAAAAGCAGAGTTCACAAAATGACCCAAATATAAGCGGTCTTGCGAAGTGAGTTCAAAATATGAGCCAATTATCTCAAAACCAAGGGACTTCAATAAAAATCAGGATTGCTAGCTTCTGACAGAAACAAAACAAAAAAAGTAAAAGCTTTGGCAAAACAGGGCCCAGCCCTCCAGCATTCCCACAGGGCCGGAGCAAAGGAGCTGTGCCTCTTTCAGATAGGGTGCAGCATCTGCACGGTCTTCTCTCCCTGTGCCACCTGCTTGTCCTCTGTAGGCTTTGTGTGTGGCCCCTGCAGAAAGTCTGGAAGCCTACAAAGGTGCGCAATGTATTTAGAAAAGGTTTGAAAACAAGAGAGTAATGCGATTCGATCTCTGTTTTCAAGAAGCAAGTCTGGTGGCGAAAGAGGACAGGTGGGCAGGCAGGAGAGGGGACAATTTGGAAGCAGAGAAACCAGTTAGGAGGCTGTTACAATACTCCAAGAGAAAGATGACAAAGTGTAAAACTACTTGGTAGCAGCGGGACTGTCATGGAAGGTACAGAATTGGAGAATCTCGAGACGCAAATCGGAAAGACTTAGAAAATGGACTGAATGCCATTTTGTGGCGGTTGTGAGGGAAAATGTGCCAGAAACTATTGAAATGTTTCTAGTTGTGGGGACTGCATGTTGCCATCCACCAAGACACGGAACTCAGAAAAGAGCAAAAGTTTTGGTGAAGAATTAATTCTGGTTGTTGTACGTGTGTGTGACCTCTTTGAATCAGAGGCTGGATCTTAGTTATCTCTGTGTCCCCAGCTTCTAACACATCTACTGAAAGGGGCTCCATAAATGAATGTTGAATTGAACTCAATTAAGCTTATTGATTTTTTTAGTTGTTTGTGGGAAGGTCATACAGGTGGAATTATCCAGAAGTCAGTTTGTCATTTTAGAGCTCAACAGAAAGGTTCAACCTAGAAATACATTTAGGTGTTGTCAACATATTTATTTCCTTGACTGATTTCTACAAGTTGTATTGTATTAAGTCATATTTATTGATAATATGTGTTGATTAAAAGTTTGTGATTTTATTTGTATGATTGTCGCATGTGCTTAATACATTGTAATATTGAGGATTTATAGAGATTCTCACCATATCCTCTCCTATACCTTCAGTAGTATAGACAATCCATAAAATGTTTTTTTCACCAAAATACATTTCTGATAGACTGTATTGTTGTTGTTTTTTTAAGTAGGCTATATGCCCAATGTGGGACTTGAACTCAGAACCCTGAGATGGAGAGTCTTCATGCTCTACTCCAGGAGCCCCCTGATAGTCTCTAAAATGACAACAAATTTAACTTCTTACAGTCATCCGACAGTGTGAAAGGATGTCAAGTGATTTAAGCATAAATACACCAACCCCAGCTTGACTGAAGTTCCAAGTCGAGTGTTTTTGTTTTTGTTTTCTCAGGAAAAAAGAACATTCAAAAATGATAAAAGCAACCTTCTTAAGCAAGCACTGATATTTCACTCAAAAGTAGTGTCTATACAGTATAAACTATTTTTAAAAATAAAGTAGTCATTGTTTAAATTGCTAAGTTAGTTTTTAGCTTAAACTTGCTGTGTTCAGGGAAAAAAGAAATATGGTCTGTATTTTTAAGTATGCTATTCACATCCTCTCCTGGGTTTATCTTTCCTTTAGAAAACATGTAAGTGGGGGGGGGGGAAGGAAAGGAAAATGTACACAGCTTCTTTCCCAGTTCCCTGTGGTACTTGGTAACTCAACACTTAGACAACCGCAAGGGATCCTGATTCAATAAATCTAGCATGTTCCCTGCGCGGAGATACAACAGAGTTGTTACTTTGGTGACCATTCTAGAGGAAACCAGCACTATCCAGAGTGAAGTACAAAAAAACACAATGACATAAAAAAGAAGCAGGAATTCACAGAGTGTTCTTTTCTATTTCCTAATTTTTTCCCCTCTCTTTTACTTTTCATTGACAGGAGTACAGAATACCAAAAAGAGTGGAATATGATTTCCCTGTACACCCGTCACCCAGTTCCAAAACTCTTCAACTCAGGGCTTTGCTTGTTTTATCTATTTTACCATATGTTTCTTTCCTTCCCTATAACAGTGGGAATATTTTGAAGCAAATCCTTGCCATTGTATTATTTCATTCATAGATGTTTCAGTATGCATCTAAAAAAAGCAAGAACTCTTTTTTTAAACATAATCAAAATGACAGTACCCTTGCCTCCCAAAAGAAAGTGATATTCTCTAATGCCATCAAATATCCAGACTGTGTTTGAATTTCTCTGATTGCAAAATACATGTTTGGTTTTTGTTTTTACCATTGGGTTGGTTTGGATGTGGATCCAAATAACATCCACATCCAGCATTTGTTTGTTAGGTCCTTTGTCTCTTTTAATTGACAGAGCCCTCCCCTCTCATTTTTCTCCTGGCAATTCATTTATTAAAGAAAACTAGATGTATCCAAATCAGCCAGGAGGAGGTCAAACTTTCACTCTTCGCAGATGACATGATACTGTATATGGAAAACCCAAAAGATTCCACCAAAAAACTGCTAGAACTGATTCATGAGTTCAGCAATGTTCAGGATATAAAATCAATGCAAAGAAATTGGTTGCGTTCATATTCACCAACAATGAATCAACAGAAAGAGAAATCAAGGAATCAATCCCATTTAAAATTGCACCAAAAACCACAAAATACCTAAGAATAAATCTAACCAAAGAGGTGAAAAATCTATACACTGAAAACTACAGAAAACTTCTGAAAGAAATTGAAGACACAAAAAAATGGAAAAAGATTCCATGCTCCTGGATAGGAAGAACAAATATTGTTAAAATGTTGGTACTACGCAAAGCAATCCACATATTCAATACAATCCCTATCAAAATAACACCAGAATTCTTCACAGAACTAGAACAAATAATTCTAAAATTTGTATGGAACCAGAAAAGTCCCCGAATAGCCAAAACAATCTTGAAAAAGAAAACCAAAGCAGGAGGCATCACAATTCTGGACTTAAGCTATACTACAAAGCTGTAATCATCAAGACAGTATGGTACTGGCATAAGAACACACACTCAGATCAATGGAACAGAATAGAGAACCCAGAAATGGACCCACGAATATATGGCCAACTCATCTTTGACAAAGCAGGAAAGAATATCCAGTGGAATAAAGACAGTCTCTTCAGCAAGTGGTGCTGGGAAAACTGGACAGCGACATGCAGAAGAATGAACCGGGACCACTTTCTTACACCATACACAAGAGTAAACTCAAAATGGATGAAAGACCTCAATGTAAGACAGGAGGCCATCAAAATCCTCGAGGAGAAAGCAGGCAAAAACCTCTTTGACCTTGGTCGCAGCAACTTCTTACTCAACACGTCTCTGGAAGCAAGGGAAACAAAAGCAAAAATGAATTACTGGGACCTCATCAAAATAAAAACCTTCTGCACAGAGAAGGAAACAATCAGCAAAACTGAAAGGCAACGGACAGAATGGGAGAAGATACTTGCAAATGACATATCAGATAAAGGGTTAGTATCCACAATCTATAAAGAACTTACCAAACTCAACACCCAAAAAACAAATAATCCAGTGAGGAAATGGGCAGAAGACATGAATAGACACTTTTCCAAAGAAGATATCCAGATGGCCAACCGACACGTGAAAAAATGCTCAACACCACTCATCATCAGGGAAATACAAATCAAAACCACAATGAGATACCACCTGACACCTGTCAGAATGGCTAACATTAACAATTCAGGCAACAACAGATGTTGGTGAGTAATGCGGAGAAAGGGGAACTCTTTTGCACTGCTGGTGGGAATGCAAACTGATGCAGCCACTCTGGAAAACAGGATGGAGGTTCCTCAAAAAATTAAAAAGAGAACTACCCTACAGCCCAGCAATTGAACTACTTGACAAAGCAGGAAAGGGATACAGGTGTGCTGTTCCGAAGGGACACATGAACCCCCATGTTTATAGCAGCACTATCAACAATAGCCAAAGTATGGAAAGAGCCCAAATGTCCATCGATGGATGAATGGATAAAGAGGGTGTGGTATATACATACAATGGAGTATTACTCAGCAATCAAAAAGAATGAAATCTTGCCATTTGCAACTATGTGGATGGAACTGGAGGGTATTATGCTAAACAAAATCAGTCAGTCAGAGAAAGACAAATACCATATGACTTCACTCATATGAGGACTTTAAGAGACAAAACAGATGAACATAAGGGAAGGGAAACAAAAAATAATATAAAAACATAAGAGACTCTTAAATATGGAGAACAAACTGAGGGTTACTGGAGGGGTTGTGGGAGGGGGCATGGGCTAAATGGGTAAGGGGCATTAAGGAATCTACCCCTGAAATCACTGTTGCACTATATGGTAACTAATTTGGATGCAAATTTAAAAAAATAAATTAAAAAAATTTTTTAAATGAAATAAAAAAAAGAAACTACATAATCTATTCTTGAAGAATTCAGCATATTCTAAGATTTTGCTGACTGCATCTCTATCATGTCATTTAACATGTTCCTGATATTGTAGTTAGATCTAGAAGCCTAATTTAATTCAGATTCAGCTATGGAGTAGAATATTCGTAGAGGTACCTACAATTCAGCTCTCTTTTAGACAGCTGTGAATCAATGATGAAATACTGCTGCTTCATGAGGGGTTTACAATATGGTAATATGTTCTCATTCCTTTGTCATCTATTAGCTGACATACCTCTACAAACTGAATCTTCATCAGTTCTGTGTTTATCCTGAAGACAACGCATTCACACAATAGAAATAAATGCTTGATTCTTTCATCTTATTTACCAGTTTTCAGAAAATAGGTTGGTTCCCTCACAGCCACCAAAGTTTAAAAAGTGAGTTGTTTAGCATCACTTGGTAGTCCTAAGTTTTAAAGTGATGTGTTTCAGCCCCTTCCAATAATTTCCGATTGATGCTCAAATTATCCCAGTACAAGCAATACTTTGGCCAGTACAAGCCTCTTCAAGATGGCTCCCAAACCCTTTTGACAGAATCCCAGTAGTCTGTTCTTTCCTTACTCTTTGGTAGAACAAGATAAAAATCTAGTATATTTCCTACTCTAAACCAGGATTCAGACATTTTTCCAGGTTCCTCTATCTGTTTTTGGCTGTATATTACATTTAGAGATCACAGTCTGGGCATATTCTGATTTTTAGCGCTTGGTGTGAGAAATACCAACTGCAGGGCTGTTACCTTGTGCTTACAATGTGCTCCTTCCCACCAGAAGGTCATTTACACCTGCCATTCCCTCTTGTCTGGAACACTCTTCTCTCTTCTCTCCACTTCTAACCTACTTACCTCTCCCCACTCATCTTTAATATTTTAGTTCAAACCTCAGTATCCAAGAAGGATTTTCCACCTTCCTGATCAATTTCTCCTGATTCATGCTCTCAAAGAGCACATGCCCTTCCATACATCGGCGCTCTTGAAAACACTGCCTGATCCACACCTAATTTCCATGCTAGACTATAGTATCTAAGAGAGCAGGAAGCATGTTGGTTTTTGCTCATCATTGTGCCTTGAGTGCCGAGTCAATGCCCGACATGAAATAACATCCTGTAGTGGGTTGATTAGTTTCTCCTGCTATCCCTGCCCCCCCAGAACTCATGTCCACATGGAGCCTCAGATTGTGACCTTTACTTGAAAAGAAGTTCTTTGCAGATGTACTTAGTTAAGGTGAGGCCACACGGGATTAGGGTGGGCCCCAGATTCAATGACTGGTGTCCCCAGAAGGGGTAAGGACACACAGACACAGGGAATAAGGCCCTGTGAAGAAGTGAAGACAGGCACAGAGGTTGGAATGGTGCAGCTGTAGGCCAAGGAATACTGAGGATTGCAGGGGACCACGAGAAGCTGGAAAAAGCAAGGAAGGATTTTTCCCTATAGCCTGCAGAGAGAGGATGGCCCTGCTGACAGCTTGATTGCAGACTACCAGCCTCCAGTACTGCGTGTGAGAGAATACATTTATATTGTTTTAAACCACCCGATTTCTCGTACTTTGTTATTGCAGCCCCAGGAAATATGATGGGCATTACATTTTAAAACTGCATTAGGAAGGGTGATTGCTTTAAAAATCAGTGCATTGGCCATAGAAGCAGCTTCTTGGCTTCTTCTCGAACCTCAGGTAGGTTCAGCCTACTCGCCTCCACTCCAGCCTCCACACTGGCCTCCACCATGTCCATCAGGGTGACCCAGAAGTCCTACAAGGTGTCCTCCTCCGGCCCCCGGGGTTTCAGCAGCCTTTGTTATTGCAGCCCCAGGAAATATGATGGGCATTACATTTTAAAACTGCATTAGGAAGGGTGATTGCTTTAAAAATCAGTGCATCAAAGGGGCGCCTGGTGGCTCAGTCAGTTAAGCATCCGACTTGGGCTCACGGTTTGTGTGTTTGAGCCCAGGGTTGGGCTCTTTGCTGTTAGCACGGAGCCTGCTCCAGATCCCCTGTCTCCCTCTCTCTCTCTGTCTTTCGTGTGTGCTTCCTCTCTCTCTCAAAACTAAATAAACATTTAAAAAATAACATAAAAATCAGGGTTTCATGGAATATAATTTATCTGATTAATCAAATCCCCCACAAATCTCGTATCCCAGATAAAAAGGGAGTGCTTCCTAACACCCTTGGCCATAAAGAGACTCTTCTCCCCACGACCCACCCCCCTGCTCCCCATGCTGAGAGCGCTCAAGGCTTGCTGATGACAGAGGGAGAAGATGGTGACTATGCCACAGAGTATGGAGATGCCTGCTTGGGGAAAATCGGGGTAGATGGGCAGACTCTTTTTGAAGCTGCTAGGGACAGGGGAGCGAATATTTGCAGACAAAAAAAAGCCAAAAGGCAAAGAAAAAGCGGGCCTTTAAAACAGAAATAATGTGAAGCCCTGGGGACTCGGAGCTGCCAATAGACTTTCAGTTTGAGAATGAGAGTCCTACTCACGAGACCCCTGCCCCCCACCCAAGATACCTGTGGTCACCAATCTGCACCTGTTATAACATGTGCCATCTGCCTCTACTGCTCTTCTCAGCTAGTTTCTTAGTCAAGGAAACAATATCCCCTTCCTTAAACCCTGCCTCCTTTGCATTACATCACAGCTTCTCACTCATGCCATTCCACAAGAACATTCCCGATCATCTGTCCATTATTCAAAACACCCTAAACAGCTAAACGTTACCACTGAGTAAATCTCTTTAATCAATGCAGGGTTGAGTTTGATTCCAGCAAGCAGCTTAACCCAAAATAATCTCTTCTAAAGTGCTACAAACTATAGAGTAGGTCTCATTTAATAGAAATGATGCATGACATTTACGAAGTTGTAGTCTGATTTTAAACTGATGCCTCACTCAGTGAGTGCAAACTAGTGAATGATAGACTTTCCGTTGTCTGAAAGGAAATCAGATTAAAGGCTTTCTGAGTGCGACCAAAGATCCCACCTCAAGAATTCTACTTAATGTCATACCGGGCTTGATTGAGAGTTCAGCCTCACATGGTAGAAACACTGCTCAATCTGAAGTCATAAGACCTGGATTGGAGACCTGCTACTTCCATGCAGGGCAAGATTGGCCAGGCCACTTCACATGATTAAATGAGGTGGCGGTGAGTCTAGAAGCATCTAAGGGTACGACCTGGTGTGCAATTGTCATGTAACAAAGGTGGGCGTGGGATATAATTAGATGCAGATTGGGATGACTGGGAGCAAAGGACCTCAGAGCGAAACAGAATCAGGCTGGACTTCTGAGTCCGTCTCTCACTGGCTTTGCATGTTGACCCATTCAAAGGCTTTCTTTGCCTCAGCTTCTTCCTCTGTAAAGAGGGGGAGTCCATTCCTACCAAATAGGGCCCTTATGAACGTTGAAAAACAGACTGAATAAAAAGAACTTAACACAGTGTCTAGCACATTGGAAGCAGTCAATAAATGCTTTTGTTACTATCATTATTCATACAATTTAAGGTTTCAGAGAGCTGCTTTATAGCGATTCTAAGTTTTTGGATGTTTAAAATACTAAGATATTGAAATAAAATAGTATTTGGACTCCCAGTGTTTTTTAATACATTTTTAAGTTTGTTTATTTATTTTTAGGGGTGGAGAGGGAGGGGCAGAGAGAGGAGAGAGAGGACCCCGAGCAGGTTATAAGCCGTCAGCACAGAGCCCCGACGTGGGACTCGATCACACAAACTGTGAGATATCACAAACTGTGAGATCATGACCTGAGCCAAAACCAACAGTGGGAAGTTTAACCAACCGAGCTGCCCAGGTGCCCCTGGGCTGTCTTGTTTTAACTAAATGCAAATTAACGCTAAGTCATCACAGGCTAAAATCTGAACTTTAAAATTATGATAATGATGTTAGCAAAAATAAAATGTAACAAGGGAATATCAAAATATTTTATTACCAGAATGTGATATATAGAAGATCTATCCAATCCATGTTCTTTCTCTAATAGTACTAGCAAAACATAGTTTATGAGAGGATTCAAGATAGGTAAAAGCACGTTCTAATACGTACTCATTTTATTACGTCTGAGGCACTGGGTGATTATCTTCTCCCACATTGTCTCCTGTTTTCTGATAGTCAACATTCAGCCATTAGAAAGTTAGTCCTTTGACTTAAAAACATATTCTCTGGCAGGAAGACAACACGCTATCAGATATAAACATCCAAGTGGACATGAGGTTATCAGATACATTCCAAAAAGAGATTATGGATTCATAAATATCTTAGAGCCAGAAAGGATAACTACCCAAAGGGAAAAGAAAGGTGACCAGATGCTCCGAAGACAAACTTTACCTCCCTCCCAGCTTAAGCTGGCTCCACCATCGGCAAGGGGAAACCAGGAACATTTTATGGATAAGAATGGATTTTATTAAAAAAAAAAAAAATCAAGTGCGAACTTGCAGTTGTGTAATTGTGAAAATAGATCTGAATAAAAGATTCCAAAGGCTTTAGGCTATTTTTTTTTCTTTCAAATTCTGTCAATGATCCAGATACTTGAGATACTTGTGTAAAAGAACATGATCTGCATAGAACACTGCCCTGTCTAAAATGTTTTTATAATATCTATTGTGGGGCTATAATTTTACTTAGGACAATGCAATGAAATGACAAACTCTTAAAAATCACCTATTTTTAGTCTTTGCTTATACATAAAAATAATATAAAACCATGTGTTAGATTGGCAGGTCTGTCTTTTGGCAGCCAAAGGCATGGCAACAAGAATGTATAATTATAAAATCACTCAGCAACTATTTTGTCATGCAGCATGGCAGGTAAATAATGGTTGTTTAATGTGTGAATTATTTTAGGATCAGGTTATGCAAATGTAGACATTTGTTCCAGTGAAGGTTAAGCCTCTGAGAGGTAAGGGCTACCATCCCCTGATAATATTCTCTGTTGTCAACAAAGGAAGTGTAAGTTTTTCTTTGAGTACTTTTTTTAAAATTATAAAATTTCAGAAGAAATGTGTACTTATTCCTTTTAAATCCTAATATATGAAAGTATAAAGTAAACTATGAGGGGCGCCTGGGTGGCTCAGTCGGTTGAGCGCCCGATTTCAGCTCAGGTCATGATCTCGCGGTTTGTGGGTTTGAGCCCCACGTTGGGCTGTGTGCCGACAGCTCAGAGACTGGGACCTGCTTCGGATTCTGCGTTTCCCTCTCTCTCTGCCTCTCCCCCCGCTGATGCTCTGTCTACCCTGTGTCTCAAAAATAAGTAAGCATTAAGAAAAAAAAAATTTTTTAAATAAACTACGAATATCTCCCTATTACCTACTCTCCCTGACTCAGTCCGTCATGTTGCCTTTGCACGTGTGTGTATGTGTGTACATGCTCCAGGGTGTGGAGACAGACACAGAGAGAAACAAACATTCTTCAAACTATATTGTCAGCGTTGTCAAAACCTAATATGGAGATTTTACAACAGCTGAAGAAGGATCCTTCTAGCTGTGGGGGTCTTCTGAATTAGGCCTTTTTCACCCTTATTTCAACTGACTGTCTTATGATAAAACCTTTAAGCAATCCAAATAGGAATCATGGGTATTCATAGCCCAGGGCTGTCCCGTTCAGCAATTCACAATTCTAGCTGCTAAAAGAAAAAAAAAAAAAAAGAAGAAGAAGAAGTATCAATATGCAAACTTTGAAAGTTTTTTGAAGTTCAGTTTAAATATTTACTTCAAATTTTATAGACCTTTCCGAAAGTTGCCCAGCTTTTAAGAGTCTGCACATCTAACAAATGGGAAGAAGTCTGATGAACTTCTTGACCTTACTTGGGGAGAGGACAGGCTGCCTCCCCTCCAAGGAGAGGGAAGCACTCTGAACAGAGACGCTCATGCAATTTCGGTACGTTGTTTTCAGTCCTAATTGAAACTAGGAAATGCAGGGAAGTGTGATAATGAAAATAACAGGATCAGGGGAGTGTGGAACTGGCTGACTTCCCCCCCCCCACCACCAAAAAAAATCTGTAAAAACAGACTAGCTTGAGTTTCGGGTGTGATTTCTGGGTTATGCGTGAGGAGAGGTGTCGCACAGCTAACACCATGAAACCAACGAGGGAATATCCTTCACTCCCCTGTGACTCCAGGCACAAGGCAAGAATGCTGCTGAAGAATAAGCACAGGACTGTCCCCAAAGCAAAAAACACAGAGGTGAGGTTGGGAGTAGTGATCCATTCAAATTAGACCTAGCACTTACAGTTTTGAGTGTTCCACGAGCCTCTCTCGGCATCTAGCATAATGCCTACTTTATGGAAGCACTCAATAAATGGTCATTGGTGGTACAGTTATTATTATGCTTTGTCCTAACTCTAAGGGCATCACTGTGCCACTTCCATCATGGAGAGCAGCACTTCTTTGTTAATGGCTACACAAATCATTGGCAATGGGGAAAATCTTTCCCAGCTATTTGAAACTTCAAAGGTGACCTCAAGAGGCCTCTGGGTGGCTCTGTCAGTTAAGTATCCAACTCTTGATTTCTGCTCAGGTCATGATCTCATGGTTCGGGAGATTGTGCCCCATGTCCTTGGCTCTGTGCTGAATTCCTACTTGGGATTCTCTCCCCTCTCTCTCTACCTCTCCCCTACACACTGTCTCTGTCTCCCACTCTATCTCTCAAAATAGATAAACTTTTTAAATAAATAAATAAATAAATAAATAAATAAATAAATAAAGTAGCCAAAACATGTAAAGAGTTTACACACCTCAACACCAAAAAAACACAAATAATCCAATTAAAAAATGGGCAGACAACATGAACAGACATTTCTCCAAAGAAGACATCCAGATAGCCAACAGACACATGGAAAGATGTTCAACATCACTCACAATCAGGGAAATTCAAGTCAAAATGACAATGAGATACCACCCCACATCTATGAGAATGGCTAAAACCACAAATACAAGAAAATAACAAGTGTTGGTAAGGATGTGGAGAAAAGGAAATCCTCATGCACTACTGGTGGGAATGCAAACTGGTGCAGCCACTGTGGAAAACAGTATGGGGGTTCCTCAAAAAATTAAAAATAGAATTACCATATGATTCAGGAGTTCTACTACTGAGTATTTATCCAAAGAATACAAAACACTAATTTGAAAAGATATATGCGCTATGTTTATTCCAGCATTATTTATGATAGCCAAATTATGGAATCAGCCCAAGTGTCCACTGATGGATAAATGTGTAAAGAAATGGTGTATGTAGATACCATGGAATATTATTCAGCCGTAAAAAAAGAATGAGATCTTGCCATTAGCAACATGGGTAGATGTAGAGTATAATGCTAAATGAAAGAGGTCGGTCAGAGAAAGATAAATACCATATCATTTTACTCATATGTGGAATTTAAGAAACATAACAAATGAAGAAATAAAAATGAGACAAACCAAAAAACAGACTCAACTCTAAAGAGCGAACCGGTGGTTACCAGAGGGGAGGTGGATAGGGGGATGGGTAAAAGAGGGGAAGGGGATTAAGAGTACACTTACCATGATAAGCACTATGTATAGAATTGTCACATCACTATATCGTACACCTGAAACTAACATAACACTATGTTAACTATCCGAGAATTAAAATTTATTTATTGTTTATTTATTTTGAGAGAGAGTGCGAGCAGGGGAGGAAGGGGTGGGGAGGGGGAGAAGGGTAGAGAATCCCAAGTAGGCTCTGCACTGGCTGCACAGAGCCCAACGCAGGGCTCGATCTCATGAACCCTATGATCATGACCTGAGCCAAAGTCAAAAGTGGGATGCTTAACCCACTGAGCCACCCAGGCACCCCTGGAATTAAATTTTTTCTAAATGACCTCTAAAGATGAGAAGAAGAGAGATTTGTGCCTATGTGTGCTCGACTGTTTATCCCGAGGAATTTTTCTCTCTCCAGTATCAGTGCCTAGCATAATGCACGACATATAGTATGACCTCAATAAATGTTGCCATAGAGGGCAGGGGTTCAGACCGCAAACTCTAGGGTCAGGTATTTGGATATGTACTCTGGTTCTCCCACTCGTGTAATCTGAAGCAAGTTACTTCACTCTCTGTGCTTCACTTTCACTTTCTTGCATCCTCACTTGTAAAATGGGGGTGATAATAGTTACTACTTCCCAGGGTAACCCTAAGGTTCAAATGAATTGTTACATGAAAATTGCTCATAGTAGTGCCTACTACCACGGGATGCTATAGATTTGCTATTATTATTGTACCGATAATGATGAAGAGCTCTCTCCCAACCCTTAAGCACCAGCCTTAGAAATACAGCATGAAAACATGCTCTCTGCCACACCTCCAGTTACGTACTGACCCTCTGAGAAATTCGTATGGTTGTCCTTTTTATATCCAGTAATCGATTATGACAATAGCTACTAAGTGGAACATGTGCTACCTAAGTGTAGTTTTTTTCGAGAAAAACTGATGCCTAAGAAGCTGCCAAGTGCCTCCGCTATGCTTTTCAAAAGGCAAACTTGAATCTTTGCTTGCCGTTTTTTTTTTTTTTGAGCATCATGTGAAAATGATTAGAACTGTAACATTTATGCTCTATTTAGGAAAATAATAACCTTTTCTAGATTATTGGGTAAATTATATTTACCAGTGGCACTATTAACTCTAATAGGGTTTTTGGATCAAATTAGCCTATTTAAGAATAAATAAAGCACAATAAACCCATTCTCTCTAAAAAAATCAATAAATAATGCTTTTAATTCACTTTGATTACTGCACTTGGCAGGAGAATAACCATGTGAGGAAACTGACACCACAACAAAAAGCATTATGCTGATAAAAACAAGTAAGAATAAGCCAACAACTGAGCTGCAGAAAGAAAAACTTATGTCCGGAAGTAGTTTCTGCCATGAAATGAGAAGCTTGGGCTCTGCCATTGGCCACAGCGCGAAGAGGAGCAATTCTGTCTTGTAAATTGCACTCGTGGCAGCTGAATGACATTATCTCCACCTGTGCGACAGTTCTTTCCGCCAACAGTTTCCATAAGCAGCGTGGAAACTGCCTCTAACCCCTCTTTAGTAAGCTGTGCTAGTGGACAAGATGACAGACCAAATGGGGCATGTACTAGAGTTCCTGTATCATGAGAACAGGACCACCGACTCACTTTTGGGTGGCATCCGGCCTGATGATGTCATTCTGAAACGCCGAGAAACAGCAGCACTCACTTCTAAGAGGTGATAATTGCTGCTAATTTCAGTTAACAAAATTCATGCAAAGCATCCCTTTTTTCCCCCCCTTTGTTTCCTGGAATCGAAAATGAGAGTTTAAAGGGAAGGAAGGTCAACGGTCAGTAAAAGAAGCCCAGAAAGGAAGATGGGCTGTAGAGTCAAGAAGACCTACTCAGACTGTGAGCTTTGCCTTCCACACAATGTCATCCCAAGTGAATTCACTTCCCATCTACAGACTCCGATTCCTCAATAGCAGAAGGGAATAATAAAATCTGTCTCAGGGTCGTTATCAGAATTTAACGAAATATGTAGGCATCCGGCACACGGTATAAGGTAAACAAAATGAATATGAAAATTGTCTGTAAAATGACTCCATTTTTAGGATTCTTTTTGAGAAAGACACAGAGCGTGAGGGGGGAGGGGCAGTCAGAGAGGGAGAGAGAGAATCTCAAGCAGGTGTGGAGCCGACGCAGACCTTGAACCCACAAACTGTGAGATCATGACCTGAGCCGAAATCAAGAGTCAGAAGCTTAACCAACTGAGCCCCCCAGGGGCCCCTAAAGTGACTCTTTTTTCTTGGTCTTTGATGTAGAGCAGAGACTCCCATGGCTCCCGTGTATAAGAGGACTGAGGCCAAGCTGGGGAGCCCTGGAAGGTGAGAGAAAAATCTCTGGAGTCTGAAGATGCAGGACACATGATACTTACAGCAAGCCTTGAGACCTGGCCTGCAGTCTCTCCGCTGGGAGTGAAGTCGTCCCCTGGAACGCCGTCAGGAGGGTCCTGAAGTCCATCCCTCTGCTCTCCCATTTTCACCGCAATCTTCTCTTGACCCTATTAACCAACCATTGCAGGAGGAGGAAGCCATTACCATACCACGCAGGCTTCCAGAGAGCCTTACAAAAGGCTCTTCTGACTGCAAACTTCCTGACAGCTCTCACACCATAACCATCAGGTGTGCAAGCTCTTTTGATGATTCCTCTAAACAGATAGAATGTTAAGAGCCTCAAGCCAAGCATGTGACTCCAAAGTGAGTGCCTCGGGCTTATTTATATACTGGGATGGGAAGAAGAGGGACTTTTCTTAATTTCTACTTTACAGGTTGTTATTGTTCCAGTATCCAAGGCCCCTCTCTGAGCCTGAGGCATAGACTTAATAATTCACAAGCAGTATGGGGAAGAAAACACTGTATCTTACATGCATCCAAAATCCAAAAACTAGAGACAAATGGGGGAGGGGTATGCAGTTAGAAGCAAAGAGCTCTAACTGAAACCTGAGTCACACTTACAATACCTTCTTCAGACGAAGGAACACAACATGGTCTCGATGCTGTGCCCGGTTCCTCCACCCCAGTAATCAGCAACACCCAGGAAGATAGAGTTTAATTCCACCTCAGGCAAAGAAGAAGAGGCGAGAGAGAGGATTGTTCTCTCATTTCCTTCCTCCCTCCGTTAAGCTCCAAGGAAAAGTGAGTTTCTGGACGCAGGCAGTGAATGAGAGTGAAGAGAGGTTTTGTTTCACCTCTTTAAGTCAAGTTAAATCAAACTTCTGCCAGAAAACACCCTGGTGGGGCATGCGGTTGGCTCAACCAGTTAAGCGTCTGACTCTTGGTGTTGGCTCAGGTCATGATCTCACAGTTCATGGGCTTGAGCCCCACATCTGGCCCTGCCCTGACAGTGCAGTGCCTGATTGGGATTCTCTCTCTCCCTTTCTCTCTCTGCCTCTCCCCCACTCATGTTCGCTTTCTCTCTCTCTCTCTCTCCCTCTCAAAATAAGTGACCTTTAAAAAAAAGAAAAGAAAAGAAACGTCCTGGCAATGTATCTAAAGCTAAAAGATTGGCAGATGTATCTTCCATTCACAGCCAGGCACCCACCCCCCTTTCCCATTGCTCCCCTCTTCTTGTGAATGGCCAAGAAATACATGGCAAAGAACGGGAGGATGCGACACAGCTGACTCATTTTTTTCAGTCATTATGCAAAAACAGACTCATCAAGAAATATGCACTAAACACATCTAGAATGTGCGAGGTCTCACTGCTTTCTTCATGCATCCCCTGACAACACAGCCTCTTATCTTTATTTCATCATAAGGGGATATGGTGGTAGCAATGTCACAACCTCGGTTATATACTTCAGTGTAGTGGTTAAGAGCATAGACTCTGAACACAGGCAAGAATGTAAAGGATACTATGAAGATAGTGGAAGGCATTATCTGATGAGGGAGTAATATCCAGAATATATGAAGAACTTCAATGACTCAAAACACACCAAACAACTCTATTTAAAAATGAACAAAGGATATATAGAGACATATTTCCAGAGAGGATTTACAAGTGGGCCAATAAGCACATGAAAATATGCTCAACAACACTAATCACTAGGGAAATGACAATCAAAACCACAATGAGATACTATCAGAATGGCTATTAGAAAAAAAATGTTAGCAAGAAGGTAGAAAATTGCGACCCTTGTACACTGCCAGGGGAAGTTTAAAATGGTGCAGCCACTATAGAAAACAGTATACAATTCCTCAAGAAATTAAACATTGAATTTCATAGGTTGTAGCAATTCCACTTCTGGTATATACCCAAAGAACTGAAAGTAGGCACTCAAACAGATATTTGAACACCTGTGTTTATAACGCCCATGTTGTATATGTACATTTAACCACAATAAAGTATCTATAGGAGGGGCGCCTGGGTGGCTCAGTCGGTTGAGTGTCCAACTTCGGCTCCGATCACAATCTCACGGTTCATGGGTTCGAGCCCCTCGGCAGACTGTGCTGACAGCTCAGAGCCTGGAGCCTGCTTTAGATTCTGAGACTCCCTCTCTTTCTGCCTCTCCCCCATTTGCTCTCTCTCTCTCTCTCTCTCTCTCTCTCTCTCTCAAAAATGAACAAACATTTTAAAAAAACTTTTTAAAATACATATAGGAATTTGAGAAAAAAGATCCTACCTTCCAGGGCCAATGTGCCATATTTGCCACCCTAGCTACCCCATACTAGCTTTGGGGCAAATGATTTAGCTTTCTGTTTTCTTATCTGTAAAATGGGATAATCAGAGGGCCTAAGTCATAGGTTGTTGTGAAGTTTATGACAGATGACAAAAAGAAAATCCTGGAGCATAATAAGTGCACAAAACATGTTAGTTATTATTATTGTTTCTTTGTATAGATGCTAAAAAATACCAATGCCATGGACAAATATTTATTCCTTTTTAGTATCCACCTTCAAGCATTTTCTATACACTGCTAAATACTTATTGACTAATTTATGTTTTAATACACAAGGATGAACCTTATGGACTCCTATCAATGGTTGTTTTTCCAACACAGAATATAAATTAATATCAATCCATTCATACTCTTGAGTAAGCCTCTTTGAACCAAAGATATATATTTGTAGACTCCTGGCTAATGCTGAGGTATTATCTTGAAAAGGACTTAATTCACATGGCTATACTCCAAGGCCAAGAGAATTTTGAAATCTTCCCATTGCTGTTATGTTATTGTAACCAACCTATAGAACCAATCACAGAGTACAATGTAATTGGGACATCACCATTTAAAGAAAGATTCAGGGGCCCCTGGGCGGCTCAGTCAAACATCTGACTTCGGCTCAGGTCATGATCTTGTGGTTTGTGGGTTCGAAAGCCACATCGGGCTCTGTGCTGACAGCTCAGAGCCTGGAGCCTGCTTCAGATTCTATGTCTCCCTCTCTCTCTGTCCCTTCCCTGCTCGCTCACTCTCTCTCTCTCTTAAAAATAAACATTAAAAAAATAAAAAGAATAAAAAATAAAGATTCAAAGTAAGTTAGACAGAAGGTAAAATCTCTGAGCTCCAAAAGCCGAAAACTTCTTAGATCTTTTCATATCACTGAGGAAGGAATTGGGGTGTGAAAGACATACAGACCACCATTAATAAACTGTGGCCCAGATAACATTGGGGACTCACATTAAATTTAAAAGTAAGTGTACCTAAAGATGCTGTTATTTTGAGTTGACAGCATGAGATATAGAGCATTTGCTAACTCTCTCCATTTTAAACACATTTAAAATAAAAATGCTCTACGCAAAATCTGTTGTCATATAATATTAACACTCATTCTCAGAAATAAAAGGTGATTTCTGAAATGTACAGCATTTTTACCAACTTTTCCTAAAATGAGTTTTTTTTAAAACTTTGGCTGATGCTGGCTTCTAAAATCATCTCCAATCTGAGTGAGAGCAAATTCATTTAACGGTTTATTTCTCCAACAATTTGAGTGACTATTTCCCCTAGATATCTTTTTCAGAGCCCACACCCTAAAGCTTCATAATTCCATTAAATCAGAACACAGCTGGGCAATTCTTTCTTTGCTCACATGATAGTGGTCCCCAGGGAATTTATGTAAATCTATGGAAATTCATTTTAAAGTCTGTACTCTGAAAGGGAGGATGCATCCTCATTAAGTAAACGATTATATCTACAAACAAGCTAAAAGCAACATGCTGGAGAGCTAAATTAAACTTTCTATCAGGAAAACTAAACCATTCACTCTCATATATAAGCTTTACCCAAACGCTACCAAAACCACAAGACAAAAGATTTTGATGAAGTCCAAACAGGTATCAAAGAAAGTGTAGCTGAGCCACTATGGCAGGACACAGCCTCCTTTCTGGTACAACCATGTAATGTCTTTGGGCCATGCTACACGAAATGGTTCACCCTTATAATTCACAGAAACTCAGGAAAGACTTCTTACATAGGGGTGAAAGGAAATGAACTCACAAAGTCCTTCAAAGGGCACCCAAGTCACCCCTACAAATGCCCTAATAAAGCTAGAGTATTTGAAGCTTAAAGGAGAGGATATTGTATACTGAAAAGAGGACGTAGGCTTTACAGTTAGACTTATCCATATCCCACCCTACCTCCTTCACCTACTAGCTGAATAAATAACCTAGACTTCATAGCATCATTATTTGTAAATGGGGAATAATAATAATTCTTGATATGTTAACAAATTTTTAATGAGATAAAACTATACAAAGCATTTAGTCCAATGCCTAGAACATGGTTGGCGCTCTAAAGCACCTGGACCGAAAAAATGAAGTCTGAGCAAGATCTAAGCTCCAGAAATGAGGAGCTAACTAGAAGGGAAAGCAGAGAATGCCTCCACTTAAAAGTTTCTGATCCTCAGACAACCATGGTGCCTTCCCCTCTTAGTAGATCTGCTCACCTTTCCTACTGCTGAAAAAGTAAGGCTAAGGCAATTTATGAGAACATTGGCTCAATATTGCCACAAACCCTTTCTTCTTAAGCTGTTCCAACATTTAGTCTTTTCTCATATCTGAAAACTCCATACTCTACACAAGTTACATCTTGGTTCTAAAGTGAAGGATTAAAAGTGAAAATATCACTTGATCAAATTTACCCATGAAAATCTGTTAGTAAGGTCTGGTATTGGAATAGTCCCTCAGGAAGTCGGGCATAGGTCATTTTCCATTCATTATTGGGACAGATTGCTGATTCTTCAGCGTAGCCCAGGTGAACAAGCTGGCTTGAGTTTGAGAGCCATGTCATCTCAAAAACATCTCTATAGGGGCGCTTGGGTGGCGCAGTCGGTTAAGCGTCCGACTTCAGCCAGGTCACGATCTCGCGGTCTGTGAGTTCGAGCCCCGCGTCGGGCTCTGGGCTGATGGCTCAGAGCCTGGAGCCTGTTTCCGATTCTGTGTCTCCCTCTCTCTCTGCCCCTCTCCCGTTCATGCTCTGTCTCTCTCTGTCCCAAAAATAAATAAACGTTGAAAAAAAAGAAACATCTCTATAGACATAGATTCTGATAGTAGATTCATATTCCAATTAGCACGATTCTCATAATCCATAGGAGGTAAGTGGAACTGAGGCCAACAGGTGAAAAGGCAGATTCCCATCTCTATGCACAAATTGAGTGGGATAACTGGTAGAATAGCCTACACTATTTATATATTTATTTTAGTATGTCTTTATTTTGCAAAGCAATATGACATTTACATATGTTAAACATGCTTTAATCAAATGTGAGCATGATATTACACATTTTATTTTTGTGATACTGAAATAATGTTGTAGTCAATGGTAAACCCTACTAGCCAGGCCACAAATGAGGGCTAATAATTCTCCCCTAAAGGAAAAAAAGAGAGAGAGAGAGACATCTCCACACTTTAGGAATTAAGACAAAGCTTGGTCACCCCAAGTAAAAAGCTGGACAGAACACAAATACTTGGAGGATAAAATGCTACTAAAAGATGACTAGGGCAACCAAGAAATCAAAGAGGAAATCAAAAAATACATGGATACAAATGAAAATGATAACACAATGGTACAAAATCTTTGGGATACAGCAAAATGGGTTTTAAGAGGCAAGTTTATGGCAATACACACCTATGTCAAGAAGCAAAAAAAAAAAAAACCCTCAAATAAACAACCTAAACTTATATTTAAAGAACGTAGAAAAAGAACAAACAAAACCCAAAATCAGTAGAAGGAAGGAAATAATAAAGGTTACAGAATAAATAATAAAGTTTACAGAAATAAATGAAATAGAAACAAACAAAAAAAACCACAATAGAACAATGAAACCAGGAGGTGTTCTTTGAAAATATCAACAAAATTGATAAACTTTTAGTCAGACTCACCAAAAGAGAGAGAGAGAGAGAGAGAGAGAGAGAGAGAGAGAGAGAGGACTCCAACAAAATCAGAAATGAAAGAGAAGTAACTACTGATACCACAGAAATACAAAGGATTTTAAGAACATATTATGAAAAATTATATGCCAACAAATTGTGCAACCTAGAAGAAATAGAAAAATTCCTAGAAACATATAATTTCCCAAAACTGAACCAGGAAGAAATAGAAAAATTTGAATGGACAGATAACCAGCAATGAAATTGAATCAGCAATCAAAAAACTCCCAACAAACAAAAGTCTAGGACCAGATGACTTCACAGGTGAATTCTACCAAACATTTAAAGAAGAGCTATTCTCCATTCTTCTCAAACTATTGCAAAAAAATTAAAAGAGGAAGGAAAGCTTCCAAACTCATTCTATGAGGCCAGCATTACCCTGATACCAAAACTAGATAAAGATACCACTGAAAAAGAGAACTAAAACAGGCCAATATCTCTGATGAACATAGATTAAATAGATGCAGAAAAAATAATTTGACAAAGTACAACATCCATTCATGATAAAAAACCCTCAGTGTGGGTTTAAAGGGAATATACATCAATGTAATAAGGGCCATATATAAAGAAACCACAGCTAACATCATGGCCATTGGCAAAAAGTCCTGAGAACTTTTCTCCTAAGGTCAGAAAGAGGACAAGGATGTCCACTCTCACCAGTTGTATTCAACATAGTACTGGAAATCTTAGCGACAGCACACACACACACACACACACACACACACACACACATACACACACACACATAAAAGGCATCCAAATTGATAAGGAAGAAGTAAAATTCTCACTATTTGCAGATGACATCATACTATATAGAGAAAATCCTAGACTCCACCAAAAAAAATGGCTAGAACTGATAAATGAATTCAGTAAGGTTGCAGGATACAAAATCAATATAAAGAAATTCATTACATTTTTATACACTAATAATGAAATAGCAGAAATGGAAATTAAGAAAACAATCCCATTTATAACTGCACCAAAAATATTAAAATATCTAGGAATAAACTTAACCAAGGAGGTGAAAGACTTGTACTTCAAAAACTGTAAAACATTGCTGAAAGAAATTGAAAATGACACAAACAAATGGAAAGATAGTTCATGCTCATGGATTGGAAGAACAAATATTGTTAAAATATCCATACTATCCAAAGAAATCTACACATTTAATGAAATTCCTATCAAAATACCAAAAGCATTTTTCACAGAACTAGAACAAATAATCCTAAAATTTGTATGGAACTACAAAAAAAAAAAAATCCCAAATAGCCAAAGCAATCTTGAAAAAGAAGAATAAAACTGGAGGTATCACAATCCCAGATTTCAAGATACACTCCAAAGCTGTAGTAATTAAAACAACATGATACTGGAATAAAAACAGACACATAGATCAATAGAACAGAATGGAGAGTCCAGAAATAAACCCGTGATTATATGGTCAATTAATCTTTGACAAAGGAGGTAAGAAAATATATAATGGGAAAAAGTCTCTTCAACAAACAGTGTTGGGAAAACTGGACAACTACACATAAAAAAAAATGAAACTGGACCACTTTCTTACACCATACAGAAAAATTAACTCAAAATGGATTCAAGACCTCAATGTGAGACCTGAAACCATAAAAATCCTAGAAGAGAGAATGGGCAGTAATTTTTCTGACATCAGCTGTAGCAACATTTTTCTAGGTAAGCCTCCTAAGACAAGGAAATAAAAGTAAAAATTAATTATTGGGACTACATCAAAGTGAAGGAAATTAAAAGGAACAGCAAAGGAAATTAAAAGACAACCTACTGAATGGGAGAAGATATTTTCAAATGATACATCCAATAAGGGGTTAGTACCCCAACTATATAAAGAACTTATACAACTCAACACCAAGAAAAAACAAAACAAAACAAAATCCCATTGAAAAATGGATAGAAGACATGAACAAACATTTCTCCAAAGAAGTCATCCAGATGGCCGACAGACATATGGAAAGATTCTCAACATCATTAATCATCAGAGAAATGTAAATCAAATCACAATACCACCTCAACCTGTCAGAATGGTTAAAATCAAAAACATAAGAAACAACAAGTGTTGGTGAGGATGTGAAGAAAAAGAAACCCTCGTACACTGTTGATGAGAATGCAAATTGGTGCAGCGACTGCAGAAAAAATTAGAGTGGTTACTCAAAACATTAAAACTAGAATTATCATATGACCCAGTAATTCCACTACTTTGGTATTTACCCAAAGAATATGAAAATACTAATTTGAAAAGTTATATGCACCCCTACATTTATCACAGCATTATTAACAATAGCCATTATTAACAATAGCCAATTCCATTAACAATAGAAGCACCTCAAGTGTCCATCAATATATGAAGGGTTAGATATACACAAAGGGATAAAGATATATATATAATATACATAATGGAATATTACTCAGGTATAAAAAAGAATTAAATGTTGCCTTTTGCAACAACATGGATGGATATAGAGAGTAAAATAGTAAGCAGAATATGTCAGAGAAAGATAAATACCATATGATTTCACTCAAACAAATAAACAAATGAAAAAAAGACAAAAATACCCAGATTCTTAAATACAGGGAACAAACTGATGGAGACCAGAGGGGAGGAGGGTGGAGGATGGATAAAATAGGTGAAGGGGATCAAGAGTACACTTACCATGATGAGCACTGAGCAAGGAATAGACTTGAATCACCATATTGTACACCTAAAATAAATAGAACACTGTATGTTAACTACACTGGAATTAAAATTAAAAAAAAAAAAAAGATAAAGGTTGGTCAGGATGAACAATCTAGTCACTGTTACAGTTAGGCTAGCCCCAGAGTCATAGCTCTCCATTCCTGTGCCTAGCTCTCTTTCACTGCCTGGGTTCTGTCTGCCCCATTTACAACATCTCTTCAACCTTATTTCATTTCTTTGGGAAAACAAATTCAGACCAGGAAAGTGTTCCCTGGCAGCAGCATCAGATTTTGTTCCAGAAAACTCAAAATACCTAATCTTTCTAATCCATCTCAAGATCTGTATTTTGTTTTCCTGCAGCCCCCATTCCTTCAGCTCTTCACCTGTTCACTCCTTCATTCTCTACATGGAGGGAGAAAGACAAGGAACACAGAAGGCAATTTTTAATATTAATTCCATTTCAAGAAACTATGTAAAGATTCTGGCAAATCATTTTTAAAATAAACCCACAGGCGTTGTGCGGAAACATGAAAAAAAGTACTATTCACTTCCAGATAAAGGAAAAATAAATTGTTTTCAAACTTTCAATTTCTCATTTCTCTTTTCAGTGTGAAATATCTAAAATGTAAGGGTGTCATTTTAATAAAATACAGATGCAGAGATACAGTTGCTCTAAAGATTTGTTGTAAATATTTTATAAGGAAATAGCCCTCACATGTTTATCAAAATTTTAACTTTAATCGTTAAGGCCACATGGAACTTTCTACAAAGACTCTGTTACTCCTGCAAGCAAAATTCACCACTGCCTCCACTGTGCTCCTCTTGTGTATGTTTATCATAGAGGATGATATTAACACATGGTGTCTTGTATTTCACATGTATATACATCTATTTCCTCCACTTGATGTTAAAGCTTCTTGCTTACTTTCAGGGATATAAAAGTTTTTTTTTAAGTTTATTTACTTTTGACAGAGACAGAGTGTGAGCATGAGCTGGGGAGGGGCAGAGAGAGGGGGAGACATAGAATCTGAAGCAGGCTCCAGGCTCTGAGCTGTCAGCACGGAGCCTGACGTGGGGCTTGATCTCAGGAACCGTGAGATCGTGACCTGGTCCGAAGTCAGATGCTTAACCGACTGAGCCACCCAGGCACCCCATTTTGGGGGATATAAATTCAGTTTCTTGCAAAGAGTAGAGGCTCATTAAATACTTATTGGGCTTTATTTGAATTATTCTGTTTAAGACTTTGGGATATGAAAGTGCCTTTGTGTCCTCTGCTCCTGGCCCATCCTCACCCCCTTAACTAGCTTGTCCATCATTGTCTTCTGTATCCACCACCTCCTACATGCCAATTCACAATCTCTCTACTTCATGTGTATTTTGTTTCAACCACTGCTTCAGTAACCAGGCCTGCTTGAGTTGGGAATGATCTCATTCAGGCAGAACATGACAGTACCTTACTTTAAGACCGCACCAAACCGGGCATTTCTCACCAACCCAGAACTTCCTTACTGACACTGAGGTGTGAGCAATCTTGTTAAAAGGCCCACAATTGTCCAGTCTGGAACTTCAGGGAGTTAAGTCCTAATAGAGCAAACTGTCAACCAATGGCCAACAACAACAAATAAGTCCTTCCTCTTTCTCAAGTCTCTATGATGATCTCTCTGAGATGCAGTTGATGTGGCCTTACACAGGACACCCCTACAACACGAAGCAAGCTACATCAGTGCTAATAGTTCAACAACACACCCTCTGGCCAGCTTTCCCTCTCTCCCTACCATAAGATTTCTTTTACACTCATTCCTGCCTGCCTTGATAAAAAGTCACATAAATTCTTAGGTCAGACTCTGCTTTCTGGGGTGCTGAGACTAAGAGACCTGCTCAGATCACAGTCCCTGCTAGGGGGATATGGTGATGTCTGTATCAGATAATCCTCCCCACTTTTCAGGGGACTATTCCGTACCAGTGCACACCCACCACAAAGGCTGCTCATCCACTAACTAAGCCAGCAAGCAAGACTCTAGACCTGGTGCGAAAAGAAGCCGAACAAGTTGAATTCCTCTCTAGGGAACTCTGAAATAAAAAAATAAGGGATGTAGCTAGTAGCAGCAGATTGTGATATAAACAGAGAAGGTAGCAGGAAGCCATGATGCTCTAATTGCTCAGTTCAGTAGCAATTATCACTGCCATGTTGCTTCCTTCTCTTTCCGTCAACTTCTTCTTACATAACTACCAATGCTTAAGTCAGAGAATAGCTTTCATTTCCAGACCCTAGTTCACATCTTCATTCAGCCCTTTGGCCATCATCTCCGATTAATTTAAAAAGGGCTCCTAACCTGGCTTCCCGGAGATCAGGTCCTCCTAACTCAGTACCTATTATTCACAATTGCCATCTTTTCCAACAGCTCTCATCAGGTCACCTTCTCTTCTAGGAGAAAAGTTTGATAACTTTTACTCTTTTGATAACTGTAACATTAAGTGGCTCCCTGCATCGTCAATCCATCAACATTAAGTTCAGCTTCATTTTTTATTCTATTATTCACTAGAATTTCAAGCTCAGGCCTTATTCCTCAAATGCAGTTTAAGGACTTCCAGTTTATTTTTTGTCATGTTTTTACTTATTTTTTGAGAGAGAGTAGGGTGGGGAGGGGCAGAGAGAGAGGGGAACATAGATCCAAAGAAAGCTCGGTGCTGACAGCTGAGAGCCCGATGTAGGGCTTGAAATCATGAACCATGAGATCATGACCTGAGCCAAAGTCAGATGTTCAACTGACTGAGCCATCCAGGCCCCAAGGACTTCTAGTTTAAAGAATACTGTTATATCCCATCTGTTCAGCAACTCTATCCTAAAACTTCTGAAGTAACCAAAAATTTTAAAGCTAAAGCATTTATCTATGTTAGAATATCTGGAAATTTTCCTTTAAAAGATGGAAAATTTAACAGTTTCTATAAAATATGGTAAATGACAGGTCAGATTAAGGGAAATACCAAGCACAATTCAAATCAGCCAACAGAGGATTGAAGAAAGGAGTATGTCCAGATAGTATGAATGACATGATACGAACGCTAAGAAAGAAAGAAGGAAAGAAGCATAGAAAAAAATGGACAAACAGAAAGTACAAATTAAGATCATAGAAATAAATAAATATTATCACTAATCACAATATTTATGTGTATAGGCCAAATTTTCCAGTTAAAAACAGAAATTTTAAGGCTAGGTAAACAAAAATTCAATTACATGCTCTTATGAAAGACATAACCTAAAATATGAAAGCAAAACATGATTGAGAGAGATATCCACAAAATAATAGCCAAAAGAAAGCTGGGAGAGTTATATTAATATCAAAAAAAAATAGTCTTTAAGGTAAATAAAAAACTATCAGGAAGAAGAGGTGATACTGTGTGAAGATTAAATTTCAAATTACCAATAAGATTTAACACTTAGATATGTATTACGAACCTATCTTAAATTACATACTGCAAAACATTCAAGAACTACAGAGAGAAATTGACAAATAATCATAATAATGTGAGGATGAAATACACATTTCTCAATTATCCATAGTTTAAGCAGGAAAAATCTATATGAATCTATAAAAAATATTTTTAAAATCTATTTAAAATAACCTAAAAAATTCTTTGGACTACCAACCATGATTTAATGGATTTCTAAATTTCTCAATTATTTCTCAATCTCCATAGTTTTAGGAGGAAAAAGAATCTATAAAAAATCTTTTCAAAATCTATTTAAAAAAACTAAAAAAAAATCTTTGGACTGCCAACCTTGATTTAACGGATATATATAGATAAACAGAGAGAGAAAGAAAGAAAGATATTCCATATTTACTTCTCAAGTACACAAAATTTAATACATCAGTCCATAAAATAAGCTCATTATTTGTGTGTGTGTGTGTGTGTGTGCAATGTATTCGCTACATCGTATAGAAAGAATATATATAATCTTTGTATTTTTGTGTATATATATATTTGAATATATAATTCATATATATACTCAATATACTCTAATTCTCTAGCCACAATGCAACTAAATGAGAAATTATTATAAGGTAAACTTTTGACAACTTATGAAGAAGTTCACATGCGCGAATATGGAATGCTTGTATCCTTCAGTTGTCTTCATCAGTTATCTAACTCATAGTCAATCTTTTATCATCTATATGCCCACTCCCATCTGAATTTTTCTGAAGTAAATTCATTCCATAAATATTTCTAACTCTATTTAAAAAGGACACTTTTAACATCACTATAATACCATTATATATATTTTTTAATATATAAAAATTCCCCAAATATCCAGTCAGTGTTCAAATTTCCCTCGATTATCTCATATGTTTTCTTAAGTTTGTTCAAGTCAGGATCCAAAAAAGGATAATCCATTGTATTTGATGAATGTCTTTTAAGTCCCAAGTAGATACATTGTTAATATTAAGACCCTATGGGATTGAAATTTTAAAACCACACTTCCAAATAACGCATAGATCACAAAAGAAATGATAATGGAACACTGGGAAAAAACTGAACAATGAGCAAAATAACAATATAGCTAAAACTTTGAAATGCAATGAAAGCTGTAATTGGAAAAAAAAATTTACCCTTCAGGGCTTATATTAGATGAGGAAATGATGAAAAAGAATGATTTAAACATCCAACCTAAGAAGGGGGGAGAGTGAATGATAGAATATAAACAAAGAAAACAGATGGAAGATACAAAGAAAATAATAGATTGTTGAAATAGAAGACTAAAATACAACACAGAATCAATGCGATAGAATAAAGATAGCTCCAACTCTTTGACACTCTTTCCTTTGACAGGAGAGATCTATTTCCCTTCCCCTTTAATCTTTGTTCTATGACTGCTCTAAAAGTATGGCAGAAGTGATATTTTGCCAGTTCTAGGTCTAGACTTTAAGAAAACTTGCCATTTCTACTTCCCATTTTCCTGTACATTCTTAGAGTTCCAAATTGCAATGTAAGAAGTCTCAAAACTCCATTGGAAAGGCCATGTGGAGAAGCCCTGTGTTACATGGTTACAGGGAGAAACCCATCTAAGCTTAGCCTTCTAGGTTTCCTTGCTCAGGCATCAGGCACCTGAGTGAAGCAATCCGAGACTCTCCAGACCACGCCAACCACCAACCAAATACCACCCCATAAACTTAGTCAATACCACAAGAAGCAAAAGAATGACCCTACCTGAATTCTTAACCCACAAAATCATGAGATAATGAAATAGTGGTTGTTTTAAACCAGTATGTTTTGAGGGTAGATTGTTACACAGTAAAAGATACATGAGAGCAATAAGTAAAGCCGAAAGTTGGCTCTTTGAAAAGACTAATAAATTTTTCTCTAATCTCTAGTGAGATTTTTTAGGGGAAAAAATAAAACCAAGAAATTAAGAAAAAATAAGAAGAAAAGGACTATATATCAGACTATCTAAAAGGGAGATGACTCTGGATAAAAGCCATCAGGCAGGATCAGGACACTTTGATGTGGTAGAACGATCCTTAGTTGAGGTATGTATTCTTCCACCAGTTAACTTTGGGCAAGTTATTTGAATCTATTGGACCTCAGTGTGATCACAAAACAAAACAAAATAGCTATAGCTCCTTCTATAGGTGTGATTTCTTGATGTGACTTTCAGCGATGTTTAGTCTCTGTTATTTAAAGGAGTTGTACTTCGAAATGGTAGAATTTAGAGCAAGGAACAAAGTAGAATTCAGAAAGGAAACAACCATTTTTACTGATTCCTCTCTTTGCTTAAGATGAAAAAAAATGAAGAATGTATGATTTTTTTTTTTACAAAATTTTACTACGTTTATTCAGGACCTTCTCATGGTAATAAAGTTAATAAAAATCTGCTGAATTAAATTCACACAAACACACGAAAAGTCTTTTGCCTAGTATAGGAAAAAAACACATTAGCTAGTTGGATAAACATAATGCCTATAATGAAAAAACTAATTTTTACTGTTAGATATTCCATGAAACACTGTACAGCAAATTCTAATTTTTGAAAGATTTTGCAAGATTTTATGACTCACACAAATGACTTGTGCAGTGAGATAATAACGAGTTCAAATGCAATTAAGAACTTATCAAAAACATGGCCCCAGCTTCCACCTTGCTCTACCTTTTTCAACAGTAACTTAAAATTTTTCTAAGACCTGAAAAATGACTTATTTCTTTCTGAGGGTTATTTAACAGGGAATTTAGCTAATGAAGTTTTTTAGCATGTTAAATCCTCGCTGATATTTTGGAATGATTTTGAAACATATGGAAAGAGGGGGTGGGAAGGGCCATAGTTCTATCAAAATGTTCTAGCTTGTTACCTTAGATAAAATGAAAAGCTACACCATGTTTTCACCTTAGTTCCTGGTGAGGAAGTTTATTTGTTTAAATGCCTTTTCAAATACCAAAAGAAGCTCAATTCTGAAATTTACTATATAATAAAAACCTAGACCGATTGATATAATGGACAGGTTATAGGGTTCCAAAGGAAAGAGTAGGCCTGTCTAAAAACAGGATATCATTAATTTTTTTTAATTTTATTTTAAATTAGCAAAGCCACTTCACTTATTTAATTGTTTTCTAATGAGGATAAACATTTGCATGATAAAATAAACATTTATGATTTAATGTACACAGTGTAAACATGAGAAGCATCATACCCACTAACAGATACAGATTAATCTTTCTCTTCTCTGAGACATAACAAAACATCCTTAAATAGATACAGCTATGTAATATGACATATTTATGTAAGAGTTCTCCACATTCTTATTAAAGTTAAGATTAGGACATCAATCATACCCTTTACCCATTACTATTTCAAAAAATCAAAATCAAAAACCCTAGCTCTATGCTTTTTTTCCAAAGTGTTCTCTTTATCTTTGTGAGCTAGCCAGTTACCTACTACAAGACATCAGTAATTCCTTGCTTTCCAAGTTATCTTTAGGGAGCTTTAGCCTTATTAAGATGTCCCCCAAATGCTAACACATTAAATACTGAGTTTTCTCTTCTATGTCTATCCCAGAGATAGGAGATTTCTTGCTTCAAACCTCAGTGCACACATGTAAACACGATTACTCAAAACAAGGCAACAAGTGAGAAGCAGGTTTAAAATAAGAACTCAGACAATCTGACTCACAATCCAGCATTCAACTCCCTATAACTTGCTGTTCTCCTTTGTCCTCTTTGCTGGGAACCAAGATACTTGTTCTTTAGCAGGGTGTTTCTGCTGCAAATCCACTTGCTACCGCATTATGCAATGAAGTCAGAAGCCTGAGCTTGTGACATCAATATAGGTTGCTATGGTAACTCTTTCCATAAGTATTACAGGTTCATTGTGGGCTCAAAAAAGAGGACTTCAGCACAGCAGCAAAATAGCTGGCATTATTCAGCCTAAATTACAACAATAATTGATGCCAAAAAATGTTTTATACGAGCTATAGCGTGTACAGATTTTTATATTTATGCTTTGTGTCATTATTGAAAGTCATTTTTCAAATATGTTAATTTTGTAAATGAAAATGCTCCAATAGAAATAGCATTGCTACTGACCTTCTGATAAACAGCTCCACAAGATCTAGGACGAAGAGGGTCTCACTGTAACGTAGTTTATTATTCCATGCCTTGTGTCATTGCAGAAGCCAAGTAATGTTATTCATTATCTGTTTTTGAATGAATTCAGAGTAGCATGATTTAAATCGGGTTTTTCCCATTACAGAAATTATAAAAAGGTTGCAAGGAGTTGCACCTATGAAAGCAATTTTAGGTGAGACGTTTTCCCAGGGAATGTGTCCATTTTTAGCGTAACAATAGGAAAGATCACTTTTTATTGCACCTGTTCACCCTTATTTCCCTGGAATATTGTTGCCAATGGCTCAATTCAAATGATTAAATCCAGTGTAGGAGATATTTAGAACAAATTCTTTCACTATTAAATTTAAAAAAAATTTTTTTTAACGTTTATTTAGTTTTTGAGACACAGAGAGGGACAGAGCACGAGTGAGGGAGGGGTTAGAGAGAGAGGGAGACACAGAATCTAAAGCAGGCTCCAGGCTCTCAACGGTCAGCACAGGGCCCAATGCCGGGCTCGAACCCACGAACGGTGAAATCGTGACCTGAACCGAAGTCAGGCGCTTAACCGACTGGGCCACCCAGGCGCCCCGCCATTGCTTTTTTTAAACCCAAATTTGAAGCACATGGCCGAATAATTACAAAGCCTGAATTCCTTTCTTCCATAGCTCCTTTTTCTTTGTCTATCATTCAGCATCAGGAGCATGAGAATCTCAGTTCAAGTCTACAGACATGCCTGGGCTAGGCATGGCAGTTACACATGTTGGGCTTCTGGTATAGATGCATAAGACGCGGTCCCTCCCATGAAAAGCTCATATAGCTAATAGCAACAACAATAACAACTGATATTTACTGATATTTACCTGCTGTGTGCCAGATACCATGCTAAGCACTTTCCATTCATTATCTTAATCCTCACACTACAGTGAGAGAGGGAGCTACAGGCATCCCCATTACACAGAGAAAAGAACTGAAGCTTGGAGGGATGGTCACTGGCCTGAAGTCACACAGGTAGTTAGGAACACAGCTGGTGGGGAGGGAGGAGGAGTGGCGGGGGTGGGGGGCAGAGGGGGGTTGGGAATTGTGCCTGGGTGGCTCAGTCCGCTAAGCATCTGACTTTGGCTCAGACCGTGATCTCTCAGTGGGCTCAAGCCCCCATCAGGCTCTGTGCTGACACCTCAGAGCCTGGAGCTTGCTTTGGATTCTGTGTCCCCCTCTCTCTGCCCTCCCTTGCTCGCTCGTGCTCTCTCTCTCCCTCTCTCTCAAAAATAAACATTAAAAAAAATTTTTTTTAAGGGAACACAGCCGGAATTTGAACTTAGGACTAACAGACTCCATAAATATTTATATGTTTTAACAGAAATGAAGGATAATTTCTTGTTAGTCACTGCGGTAAAAATTGAAAATCGGATCATTATCCCACTGAGCAAGGACTGCTTGACATAGAATTCACTGAAGCAGAAAGCAGACGCTAGTCTTCAGGTGAACTTCATAAACACTTTCAATGACTGACTTTTCTGTTTTTGTAACACTCAGCCGTTCAGAAAGTGTTTGCCTGAAGACATTCGTACTCCCCTAGGTTATAGATGAAAATATCTCTCAAACACATTGGTTCTATCACTTTACTTAGACAGCTGCATTGATATTCTAATATGCTCCAAGCTACTCTCCTATCTTGAGACCAGATAAATAGATCAGCAATTTAACTTGTATAGTGTGCTGCATTTTACAAATTATACCAAACATTCATCCATTCAGCACAAATTTATTGAGCCGCTATTATGACTCAGGCACTGTGCTAAGGGTTAGATATGACACTAGAGCAAAAAGTTGAAATAGTCCCCAAATTAAAGGAATCTAAAAGGAGAGAAAGGCATTGATCAAATAACAACAGAAATAAATGTAAAATTGGGACTGTGTCCAGGGAGTAGAAAATGAGACTGAAAATAGATAACCTAAACATTCAACCCTGAATGATATAAAGAGAACAGAAGAAACACAAAGAAGCAGAGGGAAGAAAAACAATGAGGAGAAGTAAAGTCTAAGGAAATGTAATTCAACATACGACGGGAATATAAACAAAACCAAACTGGTTCTTTGAAAAGATAAATAAAATTGACAAACCTCTGGCAAGATAGATCAAGAAAACAGAGACAAGACAAAGGTAAACAATATTTGAAACAGCATAAAGAACACAGTTACAACAGAGACTTAAAAAGGAAATAAGATTTAAAAAAGGGAATAAGATATAATGAACTTTATGCCAATACATTTGGAAGCATAGAAAAAAGGACAAAATTGATCAAGAAGAAACAGAAATTTGGGTAGACATAATTACCAAAGAAGTTGAATAAAAATATAAAATCTGGGGCGCCTGGGTGGCGCAGTCGGTTAAGCGTCTGACTTCAGCTCAGGTCGCGATCTCACGGTCCGTGAGTTCGAGCCCCGCGT
Source organism: Felis catus (assembly GCF_018350175.1). Lineage (NCBI taxonomy): Eukaryota > Metazoa > Chordata > Mammalia > Carnivora > Felidae > Felis > Felis catus. The sequence continues at coordinate 132,296,582 of NC_058372.1, forward strand.
CGGGCTCTGGGCTGATGGCTCGGAGCCTGGAGCCTGTTTCCGATTCTGTGTCTCCCTCTCTCTCTGCCCCTCCCCCGTTCATGCTCTGTCTCTCTCTGTACCAAAAATAAATAAACGTTGAAAAAAAATAAAAATAAAAAAAAATATATATAAAATCTTCCCAGATAGAAAGCATCGGGCCTAGACAGTGTTTCAGCAAATCTGCCAAAATTCCAGGGTCGATCATTCCAATCTTACAAATTTTTCTAAATAATTGGGGAAAAAAAGAACTATCCAAATAAATTATTTTATGAGTCTAGTGTAATTTAATTAAAACAAAAAAATTAAACAAGAGCAGTACAAGAACAGAAGAATAAAGAACAATATCTTTATTATTCTATATTCTATTCTATTATTCTATTCTATTCTATTATTCTGTATTCTATTCTAATTCTATTCTATTATTATTATAAACACAAAAATCTTAGAGTATAAAATCCAGCAATGTAATAAAATGCTGTATCCCTACTCTTCTTCCACATTGAACCATTCATCAATATTTTTTAATCACTCTTTCCTTACTTTACATTTCAGTAATAATGTCAAATCATGATATTCACATGGATACACCTTACTGTTTCACACCTCTGTGCCTTTCCTGATAATGCTCCCTCTACCTAGACCTGCATGTCTCCCTTTTTAAAAACTAGGTAACTCCTGCATACCTTTCAGAAACCACCATAATCCCTCTCCTTCTGGCCAGACTATTTTCTTATGGTTTAACACATACTAGTTTGTATAAAGTATTTTATTGGGGGTCTTTCCCACAAAGAACCATATGGTTACAAATCATATATTTTCCATCTTTTAACCCTCTGCTATTAATAGTATTTGCCTGGCACATTGTAGGTGTCTGGATTGGAGCTAAACCTTTTGAATCAAATTCATTTATAAAGTTTGTGTTTCTACCACATAGTCTGCTAGATTGATAGAGTGACCTTCATTCAATTTCATCCTTACATTTCCCTTCATCCTTACATTTCCCATAATTTTTATACGTAAAATTTGTGTAGTTTTTCTTTAAGTGGGCCCCAGTGTGGACCCCAACATGGGGCCTGAACTCACAACTCTAAGATCAAGACCTGAGCTGAGATCAAGAGTTGGATGCTTAACTGACTGAGCCCCTGAGACACCCCACCATGTGTCATTTCTTAAAGATATCTTTATGTGTTCTTTCAGGCTCCTTTTTTATTTTAAAAAATTTTTTTACAGTGTTAAGGTGTACAAAGCCATTATTTGATACATGCATATATTGTGAAACGATTACCACAATAGGATTATTTAACACCTCTATCACCTCGCCTAGTTAATTTCGTGTGTGTGGTGAGAACATTTAAGACCTACTCTCCTACAACTTTCAAGTAGACAATATAGTATTCTTCATTATAGTCACCATGATATCCCCAGAACTTACTGATTTTATTACTGGCAGTTTGTACCCTTTGACCGACATCTTCCCATTCCTCTACAACTTAGTCTCTGATTACCACCGATCTATTCTCTGTATTTATGAATTAGGATATTTTAGATTCTGCATACAAGTGAGATGATCCAGTGTTTGCCTTTCTCCATCTGACTTATTTCACCAGCATGATGCCCTCAAGCATCATCCGTGTTGTCACAAATGACAGTATTTCCTCCTTTTCTACAGCTGAATAGTATTGCATTGTGTATATGAACACCACATTTTCTTTAGGCACTCATCCAGCGATGGACACTTAGGTTGTTTCCATATGTTGGCTATTGTGAATAATACTGCAATGAACATGGGGGTACAGATGTCTCTTCAGGATAGTGACTTCATTTCCTTTAGATATACACCAAGGAGTGGGATTCCTGGGTCATATGACAGCTCTATTTTTATTTTTTGAGGAGCCACCATGTTGTTGTTCTTAGTGGCTGCGTCAGTTTACATTCCTACCGGCAGTGCACGGGGTTCCCTTTCCTCCACATTCTTACCAGCACTTGTCATCTCTTGTCTTTTTGAAAATAGCGGTTCTAACAGGTGTGGAGTGACATCTCATTGTGGTTTTGATTTGTATTTCCCTGATGATGAGTGATGCCAAGCACCTTTTCATGTACTTGGCAGTTTATAAGTACTTTTTGGAAAAAAGTCAGACCCCTCCTGCTCCTTGGTTTCATTGTTGCTGCTGCTGCTGTTGTTGTAGACCTATGGGTTCCTTATATATTTTGGATACTAACCCTTTATCAGATAATGGCTTGTAAATATTGTCTCCCATTCCATAGGTTGCTTTTTAATTTTATTGATGGTTTCCTTTGCTGTAAAAACATTTTAGTTTGATATAGTCCCACTTGTTGATTTTTGTTTTTGTTATTTGTGCTTTTGAAGTGTCATATACAAAAAAAAATCATTAGCAAAAACAACGCCAGTGAGCTTTTCACCATGTTTTCTTTTAGGAGTTTTATAGTTGAAGGTCTTACGTTTAAGTCTTTAATCCTTTGCAAGTTAATTTTTATGAGGAGTGTAAGAAAGAGGTCTAATTTCATGATTTTGCAGGTGAATATTCATTTCCCCCAACACTATTTATTGATGAGATTATCTTTCCTCATTGAACACTGTTGGCTCTCTAGTCAAATATTGGTTGACATTATATGCATGGATTTATTTCTGGGTTCTTGATCCTGTGACATTAGTCTATGTGTCTGCTTTTTCATGCAAATATCATACTGTTTTGATTACTGCAGCTTTGTAATATAGTTTGAAGTCAGGAAATGTGATGCCTCCAGCTTTGTTCTTTCTAAGTTTGCTTTGGCTATTCGGCCCTCTGTGGTTCCACGTGGATTTTAGGATTTTTTTTTTTCTGTGAAAAACATTGGAGTTTTGATAGTACTTGCAATGAATCTGTTGATGGCTTTGGATAGTATGGACATTTTAACAATATTAGCTTTCTTGATCCATGAACACAAGATACCTTTTCATTTATTTGTGTTTTCTTCAGCTTCTTCTGATAGTTTCCAGTGTACAGATCTTTCACCTCCTTGATTAAACTTATTTCTAAGTATTTTGGTCTTTTTGCTGCCACTGTAAATGAGATTGTTTCTTTCTTGGGTAGTTTGTTATTAGCATATAAAAACACAATTGGTGTGTGTGTGTGTGCGTGTGTGTGTGTGTGTGTTTATTGATTTTGTAAATTTATTGAATTCATTTATTAGTTCTTTGAGTTTTTGGTGGAATCTTTAGGGTTTTCTATATATAAGGTTATGTCATCTACAAGCATAGACAATTTTATTTCTTCCTTTTCAATTTGGATCCTTTTAATTTCATTACCTTGCCTGATTTTCTGGCAAGGACTTCCAGTGCTATATTGAATAGGAGTGATGAGGGTGGATACCCTTGCCTTTTCCTAATATCAGACTTTAGAGGAAAATATTTCAACCTTTCACCATTGAGTATGACATTAGCTATGGGCATGTCATATATGGCCTTTATTATGTTGAAATACATTCCTTCTGTAGCCACTTTATTGAGTCGTTTTATCATGAAAGGATGTTGAATTTTCTCAAATGTTTGTTTCTGTTTCTTTTGAGATTATTATATTATTTTTATTTTTATCATTCATTCTATTAATGTGATGTATACATTCATTGAATGGCATATGATGAACCATTCTTGCATCCCAGGAATAAATGCCACTTGATCATGATATATAATCCTTTTAATGTGCTATTGAATTTGACTTGCCAGCATTTTGTTAAGAATTTTTGCATCTTTATTCATCAGAAATATTAGTCTGTCCTTTTCTTTTCTCATGGTGTCCTTATCTGGCTTTGGTATCAGGGTAATGTTGGCCTCACAAAATGAGTTTGGGAGTGTTCCCTCCTCTTCTGTTTTTTGTAAAAATGTAAGCTGGATTGGCATTAACTCTGTCTCAGCAGTTTCAAAGGGCACTGACTTGCTTCCCTATCCTGTCAGCCATAGGATGTATGTACTCCATTAGCCACCCAGCATTTCTGGCCAAGCTTCCTGGTTAGGTGGGCCTGGAGGCTACACTAAGCAGTTGGGCAGAGCCAGTGAATTTCTTCCTTGTTATGTATGGATCTAGAATGGACTCTGAGGTCAGAATAGACCTGTGTTGGGGACCTACAGCAGGCACAACTGCTAACCAAGGAACCCAGCCAGACGGAGCCATCCATCTTTATCCTTAAGGTTTTGTCACTTTTCTTATCTACCCCAAATCATGGTATCTACACTCCATTCCTGTACCAAACTTGATTTTAGAATTCTGCCCTTTTAGCTCAATTCAGCAATTCAGGCAATATTTTTAGGAGGTTCCTTTTTTTAAGTTTTCATTTTAATTCCAGTTAGTTAACGTACAGTGTTATATTAGTTTCAGGTGTACAATACAGTGATTCAACACTTTCATACATCACCCGGTGTTCGTCACAAGTGCTATTTAACCCATCCCTCCACCCACCTCTTCTCTGTTAGCCATCACTTTGTTCACTAAAGAGTCTGTTTCTTAATTTGTCTCTCTCTCTCTTTCTCTTTCCCTTTGTTCGTTTGTTCTGTTTCTTAAATCCCACATATGAGTGTAATCATATGGTATTTGCCTTTCTCTGACTTATTTTGCTTAGCATTATGCTTTCTAGCTCCATCTGTGTTGTTGCAAATGGCAAGATTTCATTCTTTTTATGGCTCAGTAATATTCCATTATTCACATCTTCTTTATCCATTCATCAATCTATGAACACTTGGGCTGCTTCCATATTTTAGCTATTATGAATAATGCTGCTGTAAACATAAGGATGCATGTATCCCATTGAATTACTGTTTTCATATTTTGGGTAAATATCCAGTAGTGTGATTGCTGGATCACGGGGTAGATCTAGTTTTGACAAGTTTCCAGAGTGGTTTCCAGTTTGCATTGCTACCAGCAGTGCATGAGGGTTCCTTTTTCTCCACATCCTCATCAACGCCTGTTGTTTCTTGTGTTGTTCATTTTAGCCATTCTGACAGGTGTGAGGTGATATCTCATTGTGGTTTAGGATGACCTGATGGTTTTCCAGTTGCATTCTTGTCACGGACAAGGTGAGCCTGCGGTCCTCCTACCCTGCCGCCATCTTCTCTCTGGGAGGTTCCTTTTATAAGTCTTATTTAGTGCCTGTGGAACCTACCCATTTGGCTTCTACCACACTTGCAATGCCAAATTCTTCTGAATTTCCTAATTCCGCTCTCCTAAAATTCCACCTTCTATCTCAGCTCCAAAGCTATTGCGTCATCTCCCTCATCCAGTCAGGCGCTGGGTCCTGCCCATTCTTTCAAATTTGCCATCCTCACTCATGCGTTTTCCTCCTGCCCTTCTCTTTGCTACTAACCACATCTGAGCCCTCATCACTTCGTGCCACAGGTGTCTCACTAGCTTCCTGCAATGACTCCTTTAACCTCTTTGCTGAGAGTTCAAAGTGCAGATAACTGTAGATTTATTTCCTGAAACATCTGAAACTTTAACTGGATCACATTGCAGCTCCCGCACCACCCAAATACTTTTGGTCACTCCCCCTTCCAGAAAGTTAAAAGTTTAACTCTTTAACTTGACATATCAGGCTTTTAAAAATCTGACCACAGTCTAACTGTTCAGTCTCTGGAGCCATCACTCAAGAATTATTTCCCAAATCAGATGCCTGAATTACTGGTCTCTAAATATGCATTTTACTTTTCTATCTTTCTGCCTTTTCCATGCCATGTCACTGCTGGAATGGCCCACCCCTCTTCCCCACCTCCCTTTACCTTTAAGAATTTGAAACATACTCCTAAGCCCAGTATGAATTATTGACTGGATAGCTGTACTGCCCTTTTGTTTGTGTGTATATGTATATGTATTATCTTCTCAGCTAGACTGTAAGCTTCTTGAGAGAAGAAACTATATCCACAGTCTACCATAATATGATACAAATATGGTGCTTAGTTAATACTAAATTGATGTCACATCCCAGAACAATATAAACTTACTCAGACAGTTGCTCAGGCAAATATTTGTATCACTAATTGTGTGACCATGGCTTCCTTTGAACATTACAAATTCAGATTTTTCTGTTTGTTTTACTAAAAGCCCTTACAACCGTAGAGCATAGAATAAGATTTTGCTGCTTGACTATATAAAGCAAATAATTTACCATATATATACACCATATATGGTATACCATATATGGTGTATATATATATATATGGTGTATATAAGCCCTTACACATACATATACATATACATTAAGCCCTTATACATATATATATGGTGTAAAAGCCCTTACAACCGTAGAGCATAGAATAAGATTTTGCTGCTTGACTATATAAAGCAAATAATTTACCATATATATACACCATATATGGTATACCATACCATATATGGTGTATATATATATGGTGTATATATATATATATATATATATACACACCATATATGGTATACCATATATGGTATATATACACCATATATATATGGTGTATATATATATATGGTATATATGTGTGTGTATATATATATATATATATATATATATATATGGTACACACACACACACACACATAGGACTTTCAATGGACTCCCCCAAGAAAGATAGCAAAAACTATGAGTTATTGTTTGTATTAATCAAGATCATTCCAGTTGAAAATAAGAGACATCTAACTTACAATTAGCTTAAGCAAAAAGGACAATGTATTGGCTCATGGAATTGAGAAAATCATGGGCAAATCTAGTTTTAGTAACAGCTCCAGAAGATTCACTGGTATTAAAAAATTTTACTCTCCTTTTTCTGCGTGTTCCCCTTATTCCCTGCAGCTGCAGATAAGCCAGCTGCATGTGGTAAAGGTAATGCTAACTACAATTTCAATTTCACATTACGCCAAACTGGCAACCGCAATTCAAGAAGAATCTCTCTAGGGGTGCCTGGGTGGCTCAGTCAGTTAAGCATCAGACTCTTGGTTTCAGCTCACGTCATCATCTCACGTTTCATGAGTTTGAGCCCCACATCGGGTTCTGCCCTGGCAGTGTGGAGCCTGCCTGCAATTTGTCTCTGTGCCTTCCCTGCTCTCCCTCTCTCTCTCAAAATAAATAAATAAACATAAAAAAAAGCAGAATCTTTCTCAACCTCTCTCTCTCTCAATCTCTCTCACTCTCCATAAGGTTAGAGAAAGTTCAGGAACAACTTTTGAACCCTAATAGGTCATATACCTATTTTAGTAAAGTCACTGGGCCAGAAAGAACACCTGAGAATAATTCAGCCTGAGCATGAGTTCACGCCTGTGGCCAAGGTGGTAGCCAGGTATATTGACTGTGTTTCCAAGACCACATCATACTGAGGAAAGATAAGGACCAGCTGCTTTGTTCAAAAACAATAAATAAAAAGATAACAAAGGTAATCATTTCTCCATTTAAGTCAGGGAGATCCTTTGGGTTCTGAATCATCTAGATTGACTTTAAATTCTAAGGTGTTAGTTCATCCAATTATCCTCAAATATTTGTTGTACACCTACGATGTATCAGGCACTCTGTTAGACATGGTTGAGGATACAAAGATTATTGGCTTTGGGAAGCCTGGGTGGCTCAGTCAGTTGAGCATCTGACTTGGGCTCAGGTCATGATCTCATGGTCTGTGAGTTTGAGCCTGGCATCGGGCTCTGTGCTGACAGCTCAGAGCCTGGAGCCTGCTTCAGACTCTGTGTCTCCTCCCCCTCTCTCTGCCTCTCCCCCACTCACATTCTATCTCTCTTTCTCAAAAATAAATAAACATTAAAAACGTTTTTAAAAACTCATTAGCTTTGATTTACAGGAGGGAGAAATGTAATATATGTAATTCTGAGCCAAAGTAGGATATGGTATATGTCATAAAAAGTCATAAAAGTAGGACCAAAGATAAAGATTTAGGAATCATACGTATAGAGGCAATAATGAAAGCACTGTAAACAAAGGACCTGAAATTTTGAGAGAGAGATAAAGATAAAAGAGAAATGAAGACTAAAGAGAGAAAGAAGCTAGAATAAAATTTTATATCCCTATTCAAGTTGTATTCCATAGAATGTGAGCTCCTTAAGAGTAAAACTTTAATCTTGCTTTGAGCAACACAAATACTACCAATAGAGAAAATAACAATGTTAATACTAAATAATATTTATTGAGTGTTTATCATGTCAGGCATTGTGCTAATTTTCCCACTCATTCCCTCAAAACAATCTTATGAATTAGATATTATTCTCAACATCCCCGTTTTATGGATGAGAACCCTGAGACGTAGAAATGTCCAGTAATCTGCTTAAGTAAATGGTAGACCTGAGTTCTTACCAAGTTCAGAATGTAACCTCTTAATCTACATATTATAGCGAACATTTTCAAAGACTACACCTTCTCATGTGAGTCAAGGAACTGATTCCGTATAAATTACCCAGAAACGGTGTTCTTTGAGCGTTAGTTACGCTCATGTGATCTCAGCTTCTTGCCCCATGTCAGTCCCAACAACATTCTCTGCTTAGAATCATCCAGCAGACCAAAATAATCCAGACACCCTGATGTTTGAGAGGAGAGTGAATGGGAAGACCAGAGAAAAAACACAGTTATTACATGGTGGAGGCTTTTGGCTTTGTACGAGCAAAATAAAACTCAGGGATACTGATACGGACTGAATTGTGTCACTCCAAAATTAATATGTTGAGATCCTCACTTCAGGCATCTAAGGATGTAACTTTATTTGGAAATAAAGTCTTCACAGAGATAATCAAGTGAGAACACACTTGACCAGATTGGGCTCCGATCCAGTATACCTGGTGTACTTACACCGATGGGAAATTTGGGCACATGAGCATTCAGAGAGGAAAGACTACATAAAGAGATACAAAGGAGAACACTACATAAAGATGAAAGCAGATATTGAAAGTGATGTATCTATAAGGCAAGAAATATTAAAGATTGCCAGCAAACCACCAGAAGCTAGGAGAGAGGCCTGGAACAGATTCTCCCTCACAGCCCTCGAGAGGAACTAACAACCCTGGCAGCACCTTGATCTTGAACTTCTACCCTCCAGAATTGTAAGGCAATAAATTCGTACTGTTTAAGCCACCCAGTTTGTGGTGCTTTGTTACATCAGTGCTAGGAAATTAATACGTGTATCTTCAAGAAATCATAGGATAAATCTGAGCCTCCTGCAAATGAGTAAAGCAATCCCCAATACTTTCTTTCATGGGGGTGCCATGTTAATAAAGCCAGTTCACAATGAAAATAGCTGGGTCAAACTTCCACCTGTGATTTTATACCTCATGGGGAACATTTGAGATTAATTTGACATAAATATTACATTTCCCTGTTTCCTAATTTGTTGCCATCATTTGCTAAAACAAGGTTAATATTTTTTCTGAAAAGAATGCTTTTCTTTCTGCCAGAAATCGGGCACCTGATTCATAAGAGATCATTTACATTTTTTGTTCTGGGCTTCTAGACACATCTGGATACTCATAACTGCTTGTTTACCCGTTAGTTCATAGGCCAAATTCACGTTAAAATATTCTCAAATATCAGAAAATGTTTTTTATTTTAATAAAAGTCAACAGCTCATCTACTAGCTAATTTTAAGGGGTCTGGCAGGAAGCATGGCGGAAGATCCTTATCTGAGGTTTTGTGAAGATAAAACATGGCATCAATCATAGTTGGGATCTGCATTCACAGCCACATTCCCAAAGAGTACACACAACTAAAAGTTTAAATATTTACTGTGTTCTTGAGTAAACTGAGAATGTGAGTAAAATATATCAATGTTGAACATCACAGTTCCCTTAGGGAAAACGTCATACACAAATGTGCCCCTGTAGGCTTATTTTTCCAGACTGGTGGCTTAAGGGACATCACGAGCCCACAGAATGGTCACTCCTGTGTGCCATCAGAGAGAAAAGCATGACTTTTAGCAAAATCTAACAGAGTCACTGACCCTGGTCCTGGACCTGATACGCTTTCCTTACTCCCTTTCCACCTTGCTCCTTCTTTCCTTCCTTCCTTTTCAGTATAAATATTTTGTTTTCTATTAGAGTAATGCACGGTTGGAGTTGTAAAGGACCCCGTTGTTTTGCACACAGGACTATCAAAATGAAGGAGCACCGTGAGGCAGGCAACCTGTTTCTAATTTTTTCAATTCTGAGTATGAACTTGGCAGTATAACATATTGGTTGGATGCTGATTTCAAAGTCAAATAGCCCTTGTTTGAAACTGACAAGTCCTCTTATTAGCTGTGTACAACTTTGGTAGTAGTACTTAGCCACTCTATGCTTCCTCACCTATAAATTAAGGAACACCATTGTACCTCCATCATATGGTCTGAGAACAAAACAAAACAAAACAAACAAACAAAGGTGCACCTGAAGAACAGATAGCAGAGGAATAACCACTTGGTGAATATTTAATAAATGTGAGCTAATAATCATGCTCATAAGGAAAACTAATGGTATGGCATTCTGGAAAGGTCAAAACTATGGCGATGGTAAAAAGAGTAATGGTTTCCAGGGAGTTGGGAGAGGGTGAGTGTTAGGTGAGGGTTGAATACACGAAACCCCTTTTGGAAGGTGGTAAAACTATTCTGTATGATACTGCAATGGTGGATATATGACACTATGCGTGTCAAGATCCTTAGAACATTCTAGCATAAAGAGTGAACCTTACTTTATGCAAATTAAAAAAAGAAAACGTTTTTTCCATCACATGATGGACTGTAGAATGTGATAAAACTAACTTTATTACAAATGTAAGAAATAAATCTAATCATATTGCAAATACATAAAGCAACCTTACCTGAAGGGGTTGGAGGGAAAAGATGACCTAAGTAATTTTGGATATGAATGGAATCTACAAACTAGAGGCAAAATAGACTATATATTAGCACTGTGTTCATGCGAATAAAGTTGTTTGTTATGGGGATACACTTAATTTTGTCACTGCTGTACATAAACACTGGAATTAAGTAATGGGGCGCTGGATGCTGGGAGCCAGGTCACTGAGTATTGCAGAGAAAGATTACAAAGAGCAAGGGAGGAGGCTAGAATGAGTCATATGATAATGGATTAGAGTTGGAGACATCAGTATGAATTCATGTCTAGCTTAATGTAGACACAGGTGATTACACATACAATAATTTTAGATATGTGTATATGAACAGGCTGATATCCATACATGGAACTCCTTGCTCTGTCAGTGGAAAGAGCCTAGAAGTAATGACACCTCAGTACCAACAACCACACCTACCACCTAGATCATTCTTTTCCTTTCCTTTCCTTTCCTTTCCTTTCCTTTCCTTTCCTTTTCTTTCTTTCTTTCTTTCTTTCTTTCTTTCTTTCTTTCTTTCTTTCTTTCTTTCTTTCTCTCTCTCTCTCTCTCTCTTTCTTTCTTTCTTTCTTTCTTTCTTTCTTTTTCTTGAGATAGAGAGAGAGAGAATCTTAAGCAGGCTGCACACCCAGTGCAGAATCAATCTCACTGATCATGAAATCATGACCCGAGCCAAAATCAAGAGTTGGACACTTAACCAACTGAGCCAAGTTGCCCCTAAATCTTGTTTTCTAATACCATTTTCAATAAAGAGAATCAGGGCTCCTTGGAGAAAGGGCCAGTTCTAGGACTGGAGCAATAAATATATAAGATGATCTCGGAGCATCTTACAGTGCCAGAAAGTAAGGAAACACTTTTAAAAAAAATGATGGTGTACACAAAGGACATAGTAGACAATTAAAAGGGCCCCCAATGGTCAAAACTGCAAAATTTGAGCAACACAATAAATAAAGTAGAATTGGCTTATAATCCAAAATAAAAAATAAATTTTTGATTCCATACTGATAAATAATTGAACAAATAATAAATAATGGAGAATAAACAAATCTTCCACACAGAAGAATTCTAAATAATTAGTGTACGTACTCTGCTCTCAAGGACATAAAGCATAAGTACCCACGGTGACTTCCTTCCGTACAGTGCAATATAGATAAAAGGAAAAAGAGTAACTTTACAGTGGATAAACCTCACAATCACAAGTTCAGTCAGATGGTCAAGGTAAACATCAACAGTGATAAGTCATGTGGATAGTATGTATTCTTGACATATGATGAAAATGGCACTCCACCTGTGTGGTCTTCCTCCCAAAAACCTATAACCCCAGTCTAATCATGAGAGAAAAATCAGACAAATACCAACTGAAGAACATTGTACAAGAGTGTGCAACATCAACCAGTATTTGTCTAAACTGTCAAGGTCATCTAAAACAAGGAAAGTTTGATAAACTATCATAGCCAAGAGGAGCCTAAGGACACATGGGGACTAAATGTCTATCCTGGGGGGGACCCTCACACAGAAAAAGGACATTAGATAAAAAATCAAAGAAATCAAAATAAACTATAGACTTTAGTTAAAATAACCTATCAATATTGATTCAACAATTGCAAACAAATGTAATATAAACGTATAAATATACGACATTAATAATAAGAAAAATAGGTATGGGATATATGGGGATGCTGTACTCTCTTAAATTCATTTAAGATTTCAAATTTATTTTAAAAAGGAAAAATATAAAGGCAGAACTATTATATTAAACCTAAAAATATTAACCAGTATTACTAAGTATTACTATTTTCAATTGGTAAATAATTAGCACAAGAAATAACTGACAACTACTAGGACATTATTAAACTTAAATATTTTTAACCATTGCTCTAAGTAACCCTGATCTAATTCTTATACTTTATTCAACTCATTGAATATCTTCCTAAAATTAGACCTTCCTTGAACTTGATCCAGTACGTTCAACAACTTTACCACCCACTTCAATTTGCCTACAAGGAAATCTTGTGGATATCAGTGACTATTTTATTTTATTTTATTTTATTTTATTTTATTTATTTGAGAGAGAGAGAGAGAGAGAGAGAGAGAGAGAGAGCAGGGGAGAAGGGCACAGGGGGAGAGAGAAAGAATCCCAAGCAGATTCCATGCTCAGCATGGAGCCCAGTGCAGAACTCGATCCCACAACCTTGGGATCATGACGTAAACCGAAATCAACAGTCGGAGGCTCAACTGATTGAGCCACCCAGGCACCCCGCCTGTACTTTTATATTCAATCATCAATTCCTAGCGTTTTAAATGCTCCATTATTTATAGATCAAAGGATAAGTTGCCCTTTTTTAATCAGCGAAAAACCACCCAAAAAGTTAGAGGTCAGTCACAAATTCCATTGACCTACTAGCCACACAAATCCTTTCATGATTAGTTTTCCTAACAAAAGTAGATTTTACAACATTTGTGTCTCCTGTGTTTAGTTCTTTGCTTCTGAAGTCTAATTTACATATATAGCTTTTTTAAAGTAAATCCTCTTCTAACAAACTTCACTATGCATAGTAGATTTTATGTAGCACTTTTTTCTTTTAAAAGTGTGGAGGTACTAATGCAAGCTACAATAGCAATGACTAAAAGACATATTTAAGCGAAATGACTTTTTTCTTTTTTTTTTCCTTTTTTAAAAATTCACTTATTTTGAGAGAGAGAGACAGAGATAGAGCATGAGCGAGGGAGGGGCAGAGAGAGAGAGGGAGACAGAATCCAAAGCAGGCTCCAGGCTCTGAGCTATCAGCACAGAGCCCGATGCAGGGCTTGAACTCATGAACCATGAGATCCTGACCTGAGCCAAAGTTGGATGCTTAACCAACTAAGCCATCCAGGCACCCGTAAGCAAAATGAATTTTAAAACAGTCATATAATAGTCTCCTGTATACTTCCAGAAAGCTGCCCCTTCCCTCGGTACAACATAGAAATGCACATCTCTGGGGGAGGCCTGGGTGGCTCAGTCAATTAAACATCAGACTCTTGATTTTGGCTCAGGTCATGATCTCATGTTTCTTGAGTTCAAGCCACTGTGTTGGGCTCTGTGCTGAGAGCACAGAGAATGCTTGGGATTCTCTCTCTTCCCAAGCCCTGCATTTGTGCATACACACGCTTTCTCTCTCTCTCTCTCTCTCTCTCTCTCTCTTTCAAAATAAATAAATAAATAAAAATTTAACAAAAGTATTTTAAAGAAATACACATCTCTGAATCAGTCTTTTTTGAAGACTGTGCTTTGGTGGCTTGAAGGTAAATAATGAAAAGAAATAGTAGAGACGGTTGAATCCCCACCATCACATAATGTCATGCCATAAATCTCCCAGTTAACATTCTCAGAACTTGCATATCTAGATCTGATATGAGCATGATATAAGCATAATTCAGAATTTTATGGTTCTTTACACATAGTGACAATGGCCTTTGATTCAGAGGGAACATGTGGAAATACAGATTAAAGGAGACTAAGAAATCCTACCACTTCTCAAAGTGCTCAAAACCATTAAGCTCAAAGCCAACTCATTTACTCCTGAGCTCAGTGGGCTTTTGCCCCATATCAAATGTCTCCATGTACATACCACCCTGAGCCAACTTTAACCTACATTTGAAGGATATGGACCATTATTTTATCCAGTATGTGTATTCCCTTCGCTCATCTTAGTGAAGTATGAAGTGATGTGGTAACTTGGTGATCAACTTGCTGCTCCTGACTGCAGAGTGTGGGTTCTGAAGGAAATGGAAAAAGCAAGTGCAGCCAACTTATATACCTTACAATTTGTTAATATATTTCATAACTCATAAATCTTACAAAACTTTATGCACCTGAAATTTGGAGTTTGGGGTCTATGTTGAGTGTGTGAGTGAGCATGTGTATGGGTGTGTGTGTGTGTGTGTGTGTGTTGGGCTGCATTTTTATGCATCTAAAAGTCAGTTAAAAAGTAAGAAGAAGTTACACTATAATATGATACTCAAACTCTTTCACCTATAGTACTTGTGACCATAGCCAGGTGTATTTTATCAAATCACCTGGACTTAAATAGAGATATATATTTTTTTCATTTATTTAAATTCACGTTACTTAACATACAGTGTAGTCTTGGCTTTAGGAATAGAACCCAGTGATTCATCTCTTACATGTAACACCCTACTGCTTATCCCAGCAGGTGCCCTTTTCAGTGACCATCACCCATTTCACTCATTCCCCTACCCATCTCTCCTCTAGCAACCGTGAGTTTTTTCTCTGTATTTAAGAGTCTCTTACGGTTTGCCACCCTTTCTGTTTTTATCTTATTTTTCCTTCGCTTCCCCTATGTTTATCTGTTGAATTTCTCAAATTCTACGTGAGTGAAATCATATGATATCTGTCCTTCTCTAACTTATTTCTCTTAGCATAATATCCTCTAGTTCCATCCATGTATCTGCAATGGCAAGATTTCTTTCTTTTTCATTGCTGTGCAGTATTTCATTGTGTGTGTGTGTGTGTGCGCGCGCGCATATATATACCGCATCTTCTTTATCCATTCATAAGTTGTTGGATACTTGGTTTCTTTCGATAATTTGGCTATTGTTAATAGTGCTACTATAAACATTGGGGTGCATGTGTCCCTTCGAAACAGCACACCTATACCCCTTGGATAAATACCTAGTAGTGCAATTGCTGGGTCATAGAATAGTTCTATTTTTAATTTTTTGAGGAAACTCCATACTGTTTTCCAGAGTGGCTGCACCAGCTTGCATTCCCACCAACAATGCAGAAGGGTTCCCCTTTCTCTGCATCCTCGCCAACATTTGTTGTTTCCCGAACTGTTAATTTTAGCCATTCTGACGGGTGTGAGGTAGTATCTCATAGTGATTTTGATTTGTATTTCCCTGACCAGGAATGATGTTGCGCATGTTTTCATGTGTCTGTTAGCCATCTGGATGTCTCCTTTGGAAGTGCCTATTCATGTCTTCTGCCCATTTCTTCACCAGATTATTTGTTTTTTGGGTGTTGAGTTTGATAAGTTCTTTATAGATTTTGGATACTAACCCTTTTTCCAATATGTCATTTGCAAATATCACCTCCATTCTGTTGGTTGCCTTTTGGTTTTGTTGATTGTTTCCTTCGCTGTGCAGAAGGTTTTTATCTTGATGCTGGCCCATTTGGATTTAAATGTAAAAACAAGGTTACACACATGATAGATGCTGGACACGCCTGGAACCATAAAGCAATGTGGTATAGAAAACAACATAGTTATTTAAGTCTTGCCTCACTTCCAATTCTGGAAGCTGGCTTGATTATACAACCAAACCAAAGAATCTGGATTGGCTCTGGCCTCAGGTATCTTGTTCTATTCCACAGAGACCTCGTAAATCTTACTTCATCACTGGTCATCTTCAGTCTCTGTAGGGGTAAGATTATCTTATAGTCAAACCTCAGAAATGGGTCTTCCCTGGGGCAGACTGAGCAGTCCAAGCAATTTAACACCTCCACTTTCCCAACCATACCAGACCTAATCTAAAATTAACCTGTACATACAAAGTGATCCAAATCTGGTGTCTGAATACAGAAAGACTCTGATCACATGGCATTTGAAATTAAGACCCACTGAAGTCATATTATACATGACCACTCCTTTATAATGCAGTTCTGAGATTGGGTTTCTCAGGGAGTAAGCTTGAAATGGATATTTATGGAATTTTTAAATATAATTTATTGTCAAATTGGTTAACATACAGTGTGTAAAATGTGCTCTTGGTTTTTTGGGGTAGATTCCCGTGATTCATCGCTTACATATAACACCCAGTGCTCATCCCAACAAGTGCCCTCCTCAATGCCCATCACCCATTTTCCCATTGCCCCCCACTCTCCTATCAACCCTCAATTTGTTCTTTGTATTAAAAAGTCTCTTATGGTTCCTCTCTGTAACTCTTTTTCCCTCTTCCCTTCCCCCATGTTCTTCTGTTAAGTTTCTCAAGATCTACATGAGTGAAAATGTATATCTGTCTTTCTCTGACTTATTTCACTCAGCATAATACCTTCCAAATTATGGATATTTATGGATTTAGGTCTTACCTCCATACCTCTGCAGGCATTTTTTTCACCAATCTTTTTTCCTCTGTCTCCTGATCTAATCTTCCTCTCTTCCTACCTCTGTGTTTACAGGTCACTCTCCTTTTTCTCTCTCCTTTCCCCTTTTCCCTGTATCTTTCATTTTGCTCTCTTTCTGCCCCTCTCCCCACAACAGATCTGTTGCATCCTCTCTACAACGTCTTCCTTGACTTCTTAACAATGTGTCTACCTGGTCCATTGCTGCTGCTGGAGTCTCAGCCCCAAGCTTCCCCTATTTCTCTTCTACTGTAATGCAAACTGAAGCACAACTCTTCGTATTGCTTGTGGAATTTAATAAATGCAGTCTTATATTTGCTTCTCTAAATGTCATTCTGCACTTACTTTAGTCTCTTCAGTTCTCTTTCTACGGCTATTCCCAGGGGAAAAAAATGAGGTATGCCATGTTATACCACATAACTAATATGTAAATATTTGAAAATGTTTACTTATTTTAATTCTCCTGAATATATGTGACTTTTTTTTTTGAGAGAGAGAGAGAGAGAGGGCACAAGGGAGCAAAGGGTACAGAGAGAAAGAGAGAATCCCATCTATGGGCCAAGAAAGAGAGGCACAGAGAGGGAGAGAGAGAGAGAGAGAGAGAGAGAGAGAGAGAGAGAGAGAGAGAAGCAGGGCTCACTCTCAGTAGGGCTCATGCTCACCTAGAACAGAGCAGGACACAAGGTCACCCGAAGCGGGGCTCGAGCTCATCTGACCTTTAAAACACAACACTGAGTTTTACATTTGGAGAAATTGTGTGGTCGGGTTAGAGATGAAATTTGACTCTGATCTTTTCTGAAGTGACGTTTTAGAATTGATACATAATGGAAATGAACTTTCTTCAGTGTATGCTTTTAACGCAATCTCATTAATGTGTTTTGATTATTTTCTCTAAGATAATAGTGTGCAATTATCTATACTTATTATTAAGACCATCTTAATAGAACTTTTATTAAAACTAGAAAGGCTTAGACATAATAATAAAACACATTGAAAATACTTATTTTTAGTGACAGCCTTATAAAGAACATACTTTTCTTTAGAAAGGAACACTGTACATAATTATTTTACATTCATTTCATTCTAACAAACTCAAAGTACATTTATAAATTAATATGTAAACTAACACATTCTAGTGGGTTATTTCTAAATGTAGTTTCGATTTTCTTAAATGAAGCTATAAGTTTGAAACTCTCAAGTTCGAGAAATGAGTTGAAAACGACTGAGTGAAGATGAGAAAGACACAATTCTTTTCCTAACGGCAAACATTTAAGCAATGCCAAATGAGACTCACTGTAAAGTCATTGCCCCCCCATTTTAGTCCCATTGCAGAAATATGGTAAAGACTTGCCCATTTATCTGGGAAAGCATACAATGACAAGACACATCCTCAAGCTGATGAAACTCTTCCACGTTTAGATGGTATTACTACCGACCTTATTCTTGAGCCAGCCAGCCTTCCTTTGTACGCTCACGTAGAGTGTCCTATCTTGTTGACAGCTTTGACCTGTTGGAGCTTATATTTGACCTTGTAGCCTGAACAAAAGGTTTTTTTTTTTTTCTTAAAACGGAATAGACCTTCGTCTTCTGAATTTAAGGACACGCAAGCCCATTTTCCAGGAAACAAATTATTGCAGAGAGGAAGCTGTAGGTGAGAAGGGTCCATGGTGAGACAGAAGCACTGTGGAGTCCTCGGGATGGGACAGAGATCTGGGTGAAACTAACATCATCCACTGGGTATGTATTTCCTTCCACACCAGTGCTTCAAGGGGTCATTTTAGGACAGACTGAAATGTTAGAGAAGATTATTTTCACTACGTTCTCAGGAAAAAAACTACTCAGTCCTTTCCACTTGACTCTTCTGGCATAACTTCTTTGTGCCTCCTTCTCCTGGCCTCAAAAATGGGAATAATAAGATCAAACTCATAGGGTTGTTTCAGGGATTGAGTTAGCTAATTCAGTTGAAACACTTAAACTTGTACCTGAAACACCTTACTCGTTTGGTTAATGATAGTTATTGCTATTGCTGCTACTGTTGCTGCTGTTATGGTAGTTAACAGTTTCAAATGCAGACAGGGCACCACATACATTGCTGTAGGACATAATAGAATTTCTATGTCTGAAACCTATAAGCAAGCTAGGTGCTAGAAACATGCAAGTTTGCCATGTTTTTCCTCAGAGCATTGTGACATACGTTTCATAATTAAGCACATCTTTGTCCACCTCTAATTACCCAGAAAAAAAAAAAAAAACCTTGTAAGTCTAGTTTGATTTAATATATTTTAGACAACTATGTTTGAAAATGCTTTGAAGATCAAAGAAGATAGAACCATTAGAGAAGATTAAGGAAAATTGTGTCAACTTTGGTAAATTGTTTACAGAATGGCTGACAATATCCTTCTCTGCCCCTGAGGAGTTCCCTCCAGTGAGTACTCTGGGTCTGGCTACAGGACTTGCTTTGGCCAGTAGAATAATAGCAAATGTGATTCAAGTAGCAGAGTGAAAGATGCCTATATTAGGGTTCTCCAGAAAAACAGGACTGATATTTTTTTATATTATATAAAATGTATTAATATATATAATTATATTAATATATAATGTGTGTTAATATTATATTTAAAATACTATATTTCAATGTTAGAATATTAATATAAAACAATGTATAGGTATATATTTGTAGCTTAACGTAATATTATATAATATTATTTATATACGTAAAACCCATCACTTCTGTTTCCTTCTACATATGTAGATTATATATATATATATATATATATATATATAACATGTAATCTATATGTAAGATATAATCTAGAGCAAGATTTATTGTGTGGAGTTGATTCACATGATTATGGAGGCAGAGAAGTCTCATGATGTTCAGTGAGCAAGCTGGGGTCCCAGGAGAGCTGATGGTGTTAAGTTCCAGCCCAAGAGTGGAAGACTGATGTCCTAGCTTGAAAATAGGCAGGGAGAACAAATTCTCACCTAACCTGCTTCCTGTTCTATTCAGGCATCCAACAAATTGGATGAGGCCCACCCACTTTGGGGAGGGCAATCTGCTTTACTTAGTCTACTGATCTAAATGTTAGTCTCATCCAAGAACACTCTCACAGACACACCCAGAATTATGTTTAACCAAATATCTGGAAGCCCATAGTCACACCAGGCTGGCCCATAAAACTGACATCATGGTGCTCATACAGTGGCTTCCTCTCTTGCTGCTGGACTCTTCCTCCATCATGTGAAGAAGCCCAGGTTAGCCTGCTGGAGGCTGAGAGTCCACAGGCAGGGAGACCACATGGCTAGCTGTCTCAGTTGTGGTCCAAATATTTGAATGAGTTCTACCCTAGTCCAGACAGATTATAATCTATAGTCAAAAGAACAATTCACCCACTCACAGAAGCATGAGAAATAATAGTTTAATATTTAAATCATTAAGTTTTGGAATAGTTTTCTATATAGCAAAAGTAAGCTGATTTGATAATTGAACTTGATGTGATAATTGAAAAACAGTTGATGTTACTCTTAAAACCAAGGCCATATTATATAACCCGTGCTTAATCAATTTTAGTCAAATTATATCCTATACATGTTTCTTATATAGAGAAATTTTAAAATATATAAACAATTTTGATTCTTTGTTATTAGCATCTAAGGAATTATACAAACATTTTTTAAATAACCGATTAGGGGCCCCTGGGTGGCTCAGTATTAAGCGTCTGACTTCAGCCCAGGTCCCGATCTCACAGTTCCTGAGTTCTGGCCCTACATCAGGCTCTGTGCTGACAGCTCAGAGCCTGAAACCTTCTTCAGATTGTGTTTCCCTCTCTCTCTGCCCCTTTCTTGCTCACGCTCTCTCTCTCTCTCAAAAATAAACATTAAAATAAAAATTTTAAATACAGATCAAATTTGGGGCGCCTGGGTGGCTCAGTCGGTTAAAGCGGCTGACTTCTGCTTAGGTCATGATCTCGTGGTCCGTGAGTTCGAGCCCCGCGTCGGGCTCTGTGCTGACAGCTCAGAGCCTGGAGCCTGTTTCAGATTCTGTGTCTTCCTCTCTCTGACCCTCCCCCGTTCATGCTCTGTCTCTCTCTGTCTCAAAAATAAATAAACGTTAAAAAAAAATTAAATACAGATCAAATTTTAAAAATCGTAGTTGAGTAGGAATGATTATAGTGTGAATCTCAAGACTAAGTTTTAAAAAATGGCAAAAAGCAAATTAAATATTATGTGAGTATTAAAAATATTGGAAATACCATTCCAATTCTAAAATGATCTAAACATTAATTTCAAGCACCTTCAATGTCAAATGGTAAAAATCATTGGCAAAACAATGCATGTACCATAAAATTTGCTATTTTTAAGTTGTACAATTCAATGGATTCTAGAACATTCAGAGTTGTGCAACCATCACTGCTACCAAATATCAGGATATTTTCGTCGCCAAAAAGAAACCCTGTCCCTGTCAATAGTCACTCCCCATTCTCCTTCTTCCCCAGTCCCTGCCAAACACTAATCTGCTCTCTGTCACAGTGGATTTGCACATTTTGGACATTCCACATAAACACAATTACATACCATCTGTGGCCTTTTATGTCAGGCTTCCACTATTTAGCCTAGTGTTCAAGTTCATCCATATTGTAGCATTTATCAGTACTTCACTTCTTTTTATTGGTAAATAATGTTGTATGGATATACCACAGTTGGCTTATCCATTCATTAGTTGATGAGCATTGAGGTTGTTTCCATTCTTTTGACTATTATAAATAATACTGCTATAAATATTTGAGTACAACTTTGTGTATAAATGTATGTCTCAGTTCTCTTGTATATACACCTAGAAGTGAAAGCTCTGGGTCATATGGAAACTCTATATTCAACATTTTGAGGACCCGTCAAACTATTTTACATTTTAATCAGGGATGTATGAGAGTTCTAATTTCTTCTTATCCTCAACAACTTGTTATTTTCCTTTATTAAAAATGGTATATAGCCATCCCAGTAGGTGCAAAGTAATATCTCATTTTGGTTCTGACTTGCATTCCACTGATAACTCATGGGTTGAACATCTTTCTATATGCTAAGTTTTCATCTTTATTGAAGAAATATCTGTTCAAATCCTTGCCTATATTTTAATTGGAATATTTGTCTTTTTATTGTTGAGTTGTAAGTGTTCTTTATATATTCTAGATACAAGATCCTTATCAGATATTTAATGTGCAAATATTTTATTCCATTTTGTGGGTCATTTTTTTTTCACTTTTTTGATAATATCATTTGAAACACAAATTTTTGTGTACTTCATTTTGATGAAGTACGTTTGTCTATTTCTTTCTTGTGTTGCTCATGCTTTTGGGGTCATATTTTACAAACTATTGTTTAAACCAAGGTCACAGATATTTACTCCTGTTTTCTATCTAAGACTTCTGTCATTTTAGTTGTTATGCATAGGTTTAATACATTTTGAGCTAACATTGTAGAGGTAGAGGCAGGGTCCCACTTCACTCTTTTGTATATGAATATGCAGATGTACCAATGTCATTTGCTAAAAACACTATTCTTTCCTCATTGAATTGTCACGGCTCCCTTGTCAAAAGTTAGTTGACCATAGATATTTTGGTTTATTTCTGGACTCTTGGGTTGAATATTATGTGATCTATATGTCTATCTTTATGCCAGTACCATCCTGACTTGATTACTGTAGTAAGTTTTGAAATCTGAAAGTGTGAGTCATCCAACTTTGCGTTACTTTTTCAAGTTTGTTTTGACTATTCTGGGTCCCTTGCATTTCCATGTGAATTTTAGCAATACCAAATCCTTAGTTTGTACATAATTGCAGAAAAGAGTTGGAATTTTAACAACATTAAGTCTTCCGGCCCTTGAACATGATGTCTTTCCATTTGTTTAGGTCTTCTTTAATTTCTTTCAATCATTTTGTGATTTTCAGGGTACAAGACTTGTACTTCTTTGGATAAATTTATTCCTAAGTATGTTATTCTTTCTGATGCAATTGTAAATGAAATTGTTTTCTTAATTTCATTTTAGGATTTTTCACTGCTGGTGTATGAAAAATAATATTGAATTTTATATATTGATCTTGTATCAAACAACTTTGCCGAACTCTTTTATTAACACTAACACTCTGGTGTGTGTGTGTGTGTGTGTGTGTGTGTGTATCCTTAGTGTTCTTTTATATGTCTGCAAATATAGAGACACTTTTACTTCTTCCTTTCCAATATGGATGTCTTTTATTTCTCTTTCTTGTCTAACTGCCCTGGCTCAAATCTCCAATACAAAGGTGAATAGAAATGGTGAGAGTAGGACATTCTTGTATTCTTCTTGATCTTAGAAAGAAAGCATTCAGTCTTTCATATTGACTACGATTTTAGCTGTATGTTTTTTGTAGATACCTTGAATTAGGTCCAGAAAGTTCCCTTTAATTTCTAAGGTTTCTTTTATTCTGAAATCATATAGGATTCTGTCAAATGTTTGTTTTGTTCTGTTTTTTTGTCTGTTGAGATAAATCATTGTTTTATTCTCCTAATATGGTATATTATATTGAACGATTTTCATATGTTGAAACACTGTTGCATTCTTGGTATAAATCTCACATGGACATGTGGACTCTTTGCATATATTTTAGATTTGATTTGCTAGTATTCTGTTGAAAGTGTTGTCTTCTATATTCATAAGGGGTATTAGTCTGTACTTCACTTTTCTGTGATGTCTTTGTCTGGTTTTGATATCAGGGTAATAATACTGGCCTCATAGAATGAGTCAGAAGTATTTTCTCCTCTTCTTTTTTGGGGGAGAGAGGTGGAGAGTATGTGAGAGATTGATGTTAATAATACTTTAGCATAATAACACCAGTTGTAGCTGTTTGTTTAGTGACAATTCTGAACAAATTATGTAAAATCTCTATTTTTTGTCATGTGAAAACTCCACTAAGTTAGTCTAGAGATAACCTAGTGATTAGACGAAAATTTCTCCAATATCAAAACCGATAAATATCCTAGTGTTTATTGAGATTTGTGTACACATTGAAGCACACTTCCAACACTCAGTTTACGACTCTGCCTTTGCTTCCTCTTCCTGGTTGTGCAGAGTTTTAAGGTAAGCCAGAGGTGAGACCCTGGGGCCTTCTCAGGCCCTTCTTGAGTATCCACACAGCACCACACATGTAAATGAAATTCCAGATTCCCAGGAATATGTCACAACTTTCCAAAGCCTGGATAAACACCTCACTCCTCAGGTTTTCCTTTTAAGCTTTTTACTCAGGCCATTGTTTGTGCCAATTGTTAATCATCACCTCAGGCTTGGTAATTTGAAAACATTTGCCTGGAAATGTTTTTCATAAACGCCCTCTGGGGAGAAGCTTTTAGCATCCAGAAAGCTTGAGTCAGGTCAAATAAAGGCAAGCTTTTGGACTTGGGTCTTCCAAGGAACCACCTAACAGAGCAAATAATATCAATTCTTTGGGGATGAAGCTTTGGAAAACTGCAGTTCTGTTCTGCCCCCCTTCAGTATTGGGAAAACGGGCTCTTTTTTTTTTTTTTTATTTTTTCAAGGCAAGGGCTGAGCTGGAGAGCGAAAATTGGAATTGGTGTTTTTACCAGTGTTTGGCAGTTTTTCTTAAATAAATGCTTCCTGGGTTGCTACAAGCCTTTGGCTAAATCCCAGGGATCTGAAAAAGTTGATTCCGACTATTTTGCTACTTTTTTGTTGTCGTAGCTTTTATGGAGAGATACAGTTTTGGATGCCATTTTCACTACACATAACTGTTAGCAGTCAATTAACCATACCAAAATTGAATTGATATGGGACAGTAAGTTCAGTGGTATGGGTCAGTAATTTTGTGACAACTCAATCTGCAATACTAAGAGAAGGAAAAAACTGAATTAAATAAAATAATTAAGTGAAATAGATACACAAACCGACAAACAAATAGAGTCTACTATAACAAATCAGGCATCTCAACATGTAAACTATGAAATATGACTGCAGGTGACAACAAAAGAAGGTCTTCTCTAAATATGAAGAACGGTTAAGTTTAAGTGCATGGATACAGGTTGGTATGTGCTTGAGTTACTACTGAAGAGAAACACTCTTCAATGACAGCTCCAGGATCTAAAAGAATCAATCACAATGTTTTAAATTAGGACAACAAATTGTAAGATGCAGCTAATGAATTAAGAGTAAGTTCTACTTGTAAAGTGAACTCAGCACAATGAAAGCAAAGACTCTTGATGGGAACAAGCTGTGTAAGAATTTTAAAGTCACTTTGCACTTAAACTCTCGTCAGGCATGATTGATGATACAAGAAGAAACGAAGAGGAAACATATTTTTGTGGCTGTACTTTTACTTGCTGACAGGACAAAAAGCCAAATCTCTACTACACGAAGAATGAGTTGACAATGGAAAAACACCAAGGCACCTAAATGTGACTATCTACCATACTTAAGACAAAAGCAAAACTCAGAAAATGCTTTCTGTGAAAACACAGCTGACTTCCTAATTATTGTATCGATATCTCTGCATTTGCTTTCATCTATCAAGGAGTTTTCTTTTGAAACTCAGTCTTCTCTGACTGTGATGAGGTTTTTCAAACCCCATTTCTCTTGTTTGTCCTCAGAACAATCGATGGGGTAGACGACATAAACAGAACTATTCTGGGAGACACAGAATTCTAAATTAAATAATAAAGTATGTCTTAAAATGACATAGACTAAGTGGTCTTTCAGTTGGGTCATCCAGTGTCTGAAAGGCCACTTTAATGTGGTACTTGTTGGGGCACAGACAACAAAGACATTTAGTTAATGATTGTGCATCATTATAGAGGGCAATTTAGCAGTGTGTATAGGGCCAAATGCTCCCTACAGAGTCCTCACAAAACCTTCGATTATACTTAGAGGACTACCTTCATCCTTTAGATGACACCGCATGGCTTTAATACGCTGATTCTCTCTCTCAAGCTCTGGGTTAATCCTTAATTTCTCCTTTATCTTACTTCCTCTTGCAATTAACAGTAAACTTCTACACAAAACAAACATGCTATTGTCCACTATTAGTTTCATGTGCTCTAACCTTGTCTTTTCATTTAGATGATACGCTGCTAGATTTCTAAATGTCTGTATCACCCTCTCCTTTCCTCTTCTCTCTTCTTTCACTCATGGACTCCTCTCCTTGTTCCATTCCACTCCGGCTTTCTGCTAGGCA
Source organism: Felis catus (assembly GCF_018350175.1). Classification (NCBI taxonomy): domain Eukaryota; kingdom Metazoa; phylum Chordata; class Mammalia; order Carnivora; family Felidae; genus Felis; species Felis catus. The sequence goes on from NC_058372.1 coordinate 132,322,767, forward strand.
ACAAATGCCCTGGCCTTTCCCTCTACTGAAGCAATTCATCCCAACGGTTTTGAAACCATAAAGCCTTCCCCAGTTGAAAGAAATTGTTCAACTTTAAAGTTTATTTATTTATTGAGAAAGAGAGTGGGGTAGGGGCAGAGAGACATAGAGCAAGGGAGAGAGAATCCTCCCAATGTGGACCTCAAACTCATGAACCATGAGATTATGACCTGAGCCAAAATCAAGAGTTGGACACTTAACCAACTGAGCCACCAAGGCATCCTGAAATTGTTCAACTTTACCATGCTTCTGTCCTATATAAGTATAATTTTGAAAGTTCCTCCTCATTTCTTATTTTAAAAAACGAATTGTCCAGTCTTACATCTATAGAAGGTTGTCTGTCTTGCTGTCTCCATTTTTCATTATCTAGTCACTGAAATAGGGATTCTATCCCAACTGTTCCACAAAAACAATGTACGCTTTACAAACTTTATTTTACTGGAAGTTTCTGTAGCACTCGAAGCAGCTGGCCACTCATGGCTTATAAAACACTGTTTCCTTGGCTTCCTTAGTACTACACCTTCTTGGTTTTTCTTCTGCTTCACTGGGCCGTGCTTCTCAACCTCCTCCTCAGATTCAGCTCATGTTTCTATTCCTCAAATGCTTATTTTGCTCACAGATCTCCTAGTGGCTCTCCTCTTTTCTCCATATACACTCTTCTTGGGTGACTTCATCCACTCCCTTCGCTACAGCTACTAGCTCTAAATTTATGATTCTCAAATACTTTTGGGCCAAGAATTTTCTGCAGAGCTTCTCATCTCCATATCCAATTGCCTTCTGAATGTGTCCATTTACATGTCAGGATGTAATCCTATAATCCATGTAATCCATCGAAAATTGAATTCATTATTATTCCCATTATTTCTGCTTCTCCCCTTGTATTCCATATTCCAGTGACGGGTGCCAAAGCAGTGGCAGACATAGTAGAATGCCTATCCAAAATCCATCCTTGCCCTTTTCTCCTTCCTCATAGAACCCAGTTTTGTTTGGATTTCCACCATCCTCCAAGGGATCTCTGAGCCCTAGCCCTGGCATGTCCTAGTTGGTTGAGAGTACATTAAACTAACAGTAGAATCGTTTCCCTTGCCAATAGTGGTTTGGGTGGATGTGTGATCAAATTCTGGCCTCCAATGAGACATGAGGTGAAGTACATTGGGGGGCTTCTGGGAAGGTGCCTCACTCTTAATAAAAGACATAGAAAGAAACTGGCACCTTTGATGCCCTTGAATATTGTTGGCCTTGGATTAGCTCTTGAAACTGTTACAGGCATCTCATATTTCCAGCAGGAGCTTGCCTGAGAACAAACACACGATATGATAGAAGATAGAATGTTTCAATTTTTTTTTTAACGTTTATTTATTTTTGAGACAGAGAGACACAGAGCATGAAGGGGGGAGGGGCAGAGAGAGAAGGAGACACAGAATCAGAAGCAGGCTCCAGGCTCTGAGCCATCAGCCCAGAGCCTGACGCGGGGCTCGAACTCACGGACCGCAAGATCGTGACCTGAGCTGAAGTCGGACGCTTAACCGACTGCGCCACCCAGGTGCCCCAAAGATAGAATGTTTTAAAAAAAGTCAGAAAGGGGCACTTAGGTGGCTCAGTCAGTAAAGCGGTCGATTCTTGATTTCTGCTCAGATCATGATCTCACAGTTCGTGAGTTCAAGCCCTGCATGGGGCTCTATGCTGGCAGTGTGGAGCCTGCTTGCGTTTCTCTCTCTCCCTCTCTTTCTGCCCTACCCCCCACTCATGCTCTCTCTCTGTCTCTCTCAAAATAAATAAATAAACTTTTTAAAAAAGTGTCAGAGAAACAGAATTATCATTCCATTCCTCAGGCTGCTTTTCTCCTGAATGATGGTTCAGATCAGCGGTTCTCAAACTTAGCATCGACCACAATCACCTGAAAGGCTTCTAAAATAGACACTGCTCAAATGCCACCCCACTCCAAGGTTTTGATTAAATAGATCTAGAGTAAGCCCTGCCAATTTGCATCTTGGACATGTTCCCATGTGATGCTAATACTGCTTATCCAAGGAATGCACTTTGAGAACCACTGGTTTAAATCTCTGACCCAAGGTTTCCCACTATTTGTAGCCAAAAGCATTTTAATGGTTAAAGCTACATGCTCTATTGTCAAAGCCCCAGAATCTTGGGTTTCATTCTGAACTCTCCTTTTCTCCACACATACAATCTACTGTGCAATGTTATTTACTCTACCTTTCATTATTATTTTTTTTTATTTTTTAAATGTTTATCTATTTTGGGAGAGGAGACAGGGAGAGAGAGAATACATGAGTGGGGGAGGGGCAGAGAGAAAGAATTTCAAGCAGTCTCTGCACTATACCCACATGGAGCTCAATCCCATGAGCTGTGAGATCATGACCCGAGCTGAAACCACGAGTTGGATGCTTAACCAATTGAGCCTCCCAGGCGCCCATGCTCTATCTTTTAAACATGTCTTGCATTTGTATGCTTTTCCACAGTGGTGATGGATCACTCCCGTGCTCCAGCCACCATCGTCTCTCCCTTGGCTTACTGCAACAATCCAACTGGTCTTCCACTCCTACTCTCTCCCTTCAAGAAGTTCACATGGCTTTCGGGGAAAGCTTTTGAAATGGCAAATTTTGTTCTTTTGGGCTTAAAACTTCACAAGGGCTCCCCAAGCAGGCTAGAACGTAGCAAAAAATGTGTACCTTGAACAACAGTCCTTTCTCCCACATACTGCAGATTCATCCCTTGTAACTCCCCACCTTGCACTTGCCTATTCCCTCGTTCCAGAATGTCTCCTAGTCCTTTGAGATCACTGTGCTCTGGGCTCCTCTGTGCCTTGCCAAATACTCTTCTGTTCTCTCCCACCCTAGCCCCTTCTCCGTTGCTTGGACTGCATCTATTCATCTCGAATTAAAGTTTCTGTTTAGATATTCCTTCCTCAGAGAACTCTTACCTTACCTCCCAGATCTGGGTTTTAGACATATCCTTAGAGCTCTCAAAACACTCTTCACTTCCCTTAAAACAGCATTTCTTTTATGCTGTTGTAATCACCTCTCCTCTTCTCTACATCTTGGGAGATCAGAAACCAGGAGATCATCTACCTCGTGAAGCCTTCACATAATGCTTGGGACCACATTGTCATTATCATCTGGCCTCCTCTTCAGCTAGCACACAGACATTGAGCCAAGAGCTTCACATGCTTAACCTTTTTTTTTTTAATTTATTTAAATTCTAGTTAGTTAACATACAGTGCAATACTGGTTTCAGGAGTAGAATTCAGTGATTCCTCACTTACATACAATATCCAGTGCTCATCACATCAAATGCCCTCCTTAAAACTCATCACCTATCTAGCCCATCCCCCCCCACCTCCCTCCTTCAGCTCTCTGTTTTTATCATTAACCATCTCTTGTGGTTTGTTTCCCTCTCTTCTCTTCCTCCCTTCCCATAAGTTCATCTCTTTTGTTTCTTAAATTCCACATATGAGTGAAATCATATGGTATTTGTCTTTTTTCTGATTGACTTATTTCTCTTAGCTTAATACATTCTAGCTCTATCCACATCGTTGCAAATAGCAACATTTCATTCTTTTTGATGGCTGAGTGTTATTCCATTGTGTATATATACCACATCTTCTATATACATTCATCAGTCCGTGGACATCTGAGCTCTCTCCACAGTTTAGTTATTGTTGATAATGCTGCTAAAAACATTGGGGTACATGTAACCTTTCAAATCTGTATTTTTGTATTCCTTGGGTAAATGCCTAATCCTGAAATTGCTAGATTGTACATATTTAACCTTCTAACTATCATATTTTGCCTATCAGGAAAATGAGGTTCAGAGAGATCACAAGAGGGGTCACCTAATAATAAGAACGCAAGGTTTGAACTCAAGGAGTCTAGCTCTAAAATTTACTCTCTATTCTGCCTTCTTGGGATAATAGTGTAACAGCACCTACTTTTCTTCTAGAAAAGCACCCCCACTCCACCCATTCCTTACCTTCCCTCTCCTGAGACTTCACTGTTTATTTTACGCACCATCCCCCAGGTACCTGTCGCTACACAGCCTGTGGCCTGTGGGAACAGGTATGATTGCAGTTTCCCAGAGATGTGAAATGCCTGTCACTGGTCCCATTCTCATTTCTCCCAGGCATCTCCCCACAATCCTCTGGGAACACTATCCGGGGTCCTTTTCATGACACAGGCAAGAATGGGCATACATTAGAGAGAGAAGAGCTACCCTTTCTAAGGATTTAAGTGAGTATGCCTCCCTCCAAATTCAGAAAACACTAGGTTTTAAGAGTAAAAATAAGTGTAAGTGTACTCTATAAATTTGATAAATTAATAAAGCTAACAAAAAAAACTGATCTGAAAATATAAAAAGGAGAAATACAGCTGTTTGTAAACTATAAAGCCCATCTCCTGGCCACTCCTGGCACTTGAATATCCTGTGTTGCTACGCTAGTTATTATCTTACCTCCTTGGTGCCTGACAAGCTCTGTAACTCTTAAGCACGACAACTATTTTCATCCCTGGAAGCCCGGCATGGAGAACAGCTCCCGACCTAACAGGGGTGCTCAAAAAAGGAGCAGTTGTAACCTAATCCAATGAAGGAAACGTATATTGCCACCAAAGGTTTTGTGTTCCCCCTTAGCAAGACAGCTCAAAAAGAAATTTGGTTGAATAATTTTAAAACTGAGCCTTAATCTGTCTGACCAGATGCTATTGTCAGTATTGCAGAACCAAAATGGAAAGTTAAGTTGTCCTCTATTCTGTCATCTTCAATTCTCTGAAGCAGAGATTCATATAAACCGTCACCCTGCCCCATAGTCCATCCAAATTTCATGTTGCCGTGAGTGCCCCCCCTTCCGCGGGGGTGGCACTCCCTTATGCCTCTGGCAACTCCCCTCACCCTGGGACAGCCTGTATTCAGCTCTTACACACGGGCAGACATCTTCACACCAGTCAGTATTCCCTAGTGACAAGGTCAGAAGCCCCCTCGTATGATGGAGCAGAGGGAAAGGGCAAGGTGAAGGACAGACCCCAGGGCCTCTGTGCCATCACTAGCTCTCATGCCTTATGCAGGCGGTACTTGCCCCCGAAGAACCAGTGCACAGATGCTTGGCCCCCTACGGGAACAATCTATTCTTAAGACTGATGAAGTTTTTTCCAGTCAGAAATGTGATACTACAATGAGCAGACTCCGAGCCTCAAAACTGGAGCTTCCAGAGAAAAGAACATCCTGAAGATTGTTTGAACTATATTACTGAAATTCTTCTTAATGCGTGGTGACTCAACCCTGTTTGTTCATTGCAAACATAAGCAGGGCTGATTTCTAAGGGTGTGCCTGGTTGAACATATTGTATACACCTTCTGTATGAAGACCAACACCTGGTTAGAAGCTGTAATTCATTTTGTGTAGAGTGTTTAGTTTTCACATAGAATAGAAATTGAGAAGGCAGTCATTAAATAAGGTTGGCAGATGTCACATTGCAAATGTCCTCCTGTATCCTGTATTTTTGCTATAAAGGACATTATCGGGACAACTGGCAAAACTCAAATGGAGTCTGAAGATCAGAAGGCAGAAGTGCATCCTTGTTAATGTCCTGATTTTGGTGGTCGCGTTGTGACCATATTGGGCACCAAACACACGCAAGAACTGTGAAGTACAGAGCAAAACACACAAGTATCTCTGGCTGCTTACTGTGTAACAGGAAACATAACAAGTGCACGGATAAGATGATGGAAATTGCAAAGCACAGTGTCACGCGGACCAGAGAAATGACAAGAATCTGTAGTTCTCAATATTTGCTCCACCAATAACATTGACCTTAATACTCTTGGAGATTTATGGAAGTCTAGCCCCAAGTCGCTGTGAGATGGATATAATTCCTTTTCTTTCTCCTTTATTGAATGAACATTGGAAGGAGCAGGAGTAGCATTCTTCTAGTGTTAGTTTTGAATTTATTCTAATTTAATATTAAAAGGTCAATGATTGATCATCTTGGTGACATCGTCTCTACCTGATTCATCTCGAAAACACTTCATTAAATCTCTCAGTATAACTCAGATGAATAAATTTTGAATAAGGGCCAATTTTTAAATGAGGCACTAAGTACCATCACCACCCCTCCCCCGTCCCCGTCCCCCCCATGAAGAAGCATTTCCTGCCTATTCTACCTCAAAAAACAACAACCACACAGCTTACACAGGGCAGCAATTGAGAATCTTAATACCTGCCACCTTCTCAGTAGCGTTTTCCATGTGTGCCAATAACACTGTCATAATAGATTCGTGGGCAGTTTTCAAGTTCAACGTTTATTCTTCCACAGTTATAGAGTGTGCTGGATGGTGAGAGAAAGACAACTCCTCAAGATGCTTACAGTTTAGTGGAGGGAGATAACAAACACGGGCAAACTCTGAAATACCTACGTACACAATACATACAAATCCCCCTTCCCCTCCCTCTGACTACAAGATTCAGAATGTCCCAGCTCACCTCTCTTCTCTGACTTGCAACCGAATCCCATTTGCCCTCCAGCCAACCCCACATATATGGGTAAATCAACTTACAGGGAGTTGGGGAGATGCATTTTATGGTAATAGCAGGTTTCCTAACTTCCTTGAGTCTACTTCCATATACATAAATCTGGAGCAAGCAAACCCACCACCTAGGTTGAAGACTCGGTCAAACGTGATCGTGAGTGTGAAACATTACACTCCAACTGCCCCGCCCCACTCTCTTCTCTTGGGTAGATCTAGGTCCAGAAATGCAGTGCAGAGATATAAAGAAACTGATGATGACAGGGAGGGGCAGTTGTGGGATGGGTGGAGAAGGCTGAAGACCTTGCTTCTCCACCATGGCTTTTGGTACTCCTAACCCCAGCTGATCTCTCCATTTTTCACTCCCTGGAAGCAGAGAAAAGCCTCTCTCTACTTCCTAGTCTCTGTCTGCCCTTCCAGCATCAGAAGTAGGCATCTGGCCACTTGTTCAGGTGCTTTTCAGTTCCTTGAGTACCAGGAACTATACTTGAGAGCAGGCTCACTGAAGCTGGGTTGATATTGATCTTCCCAAGGACCTACAGATTTCTGAATTGGCATGTTCCCAGAATCCTTCTCATTCCTTCACCCCAGCACCCTCCAGTGCTGAACCCCAAGCTCTGGTCCAGTGCAAAGAAGACAGAGAGAGTCCTCTGCACTTCCTGTCCAGCCACCGATGGAGCCTAGAGTCTCCCTGACACTCTGACACCTGCCTACCCCACCCCAGGTGCAGGTCTGCTCAGGACAGGTGAATGGGCTAGGTGTTGGAACAAGGTGGGAACAAGATGGTACAACCAGACTGCATCTTTTCAAACTCATCTGCCAACTCCCAGTAATCCTTAATTCTTGAGTCTCCTTTTCCTCTTGCATCCATTTTCACCAAATCTTAGAGCTACTCCTATGACTTTCCGAAACTACTGAATCCTTGGGCCCTTTTCACTCTTCTTCTCACATCACGAAGCCCAAATGAACACTCCTTAGAGAAAGGCATAAAAGAAAAGGAGGAAAAGAGTGAGAGGAGGAAACCAGAGAGTGTAAGTTGGGCCCCTCGTGTGATATCGGATGTTGACCAGTCACAAGTGTAACTCTCCCTCTCCCTCAAGCTCTGCCAGCATCATCCCCAGACCCCCACATAAACACACACTAGTTCTCCACTGTGGAGGAATGTTCCCCTACCAGGGGAGCAACAGCAGGAAATAGTGCATGAATACTCTAGAGTAATTTTCAATAAAAAAGGCTGAAAAAGAATTGATCAAGGACTTACCTTTGCCTTCTTCAGAAGTTTCAAGATGTCACCTCAGGTACTCTTGAGAGAACCTCGTATATAGTTTTTTGAGCTAGGTGATTTCTATAGTCCAGCAGAATCTCTCTCCTCAGCTATTTTTAAGCCTTGACTGCCATTTTGTGCTATTTTAAAGTACTTATGGAGTTTGGTTTGTTACATTGAGAAAGAAAATCTTATGTACTACTGAGTTTCAGTAGTATATTCCTCAAAGCCTATCCATTCTTCCTTTAGTTACCTTGACCTTCTAGAAGAAATGCATGGAATTAAAACAAATTAAAGAACAAGCCTGCATAACGTTACTTCAGGGACCCCAAATTCGAAGCCAAGGTACATGAGCTCCGATCCTTACTCTATTAATAAATTACTTGTCATGCAAATTTGGGGGAACATCAACCTGTCTCCTTGAGGTTACCGTGAAAAGCATGATAGATGATATGTAAAAGTAGGTTGCCAAAATATAATGTGCAATATAAAAGTATGGTGTTATATGTAAAGAAGTTATTGAGGGGTGCCTGGGTGGCGCAGTCGGTTGAGAGTCCGACTACAGCCAGGTCACAATCTCGCGGTCCGTGAGTTCGAGCCCCGCATCAGGCTCTGGGCTGATGGCTCAGAGCCTGGAGCCTGTTTCCGATTCTGTGTCTCCCTCTCTCTGCCCCTCCCCCATTCATGCTCTGTCTCTCTCTGTCCCCAAAATAAATAAACGTTGAAAAAAAAAAAAGAAGTTATTGAAATAGAAAAGATCTGTGCAAAACTTACGAAAAAGAACCCATGAGACCCTTTGCTTAGAAATGCCTATTTTCTCCAAATGCTTTAAAAGACCTTAGAATGGGGTAGAGTCTGAATCTTCAAGGTTTCTTTTAAAAGTATGAAAGCTTCCTCTTTTACCAGATGATATTTGATTTACAACTGTAAGTAAATCTAACCCAGTAGATGTTAGACTGCATTTTTTATTATATGGCATAAAAGTCCACACCACAAGTGGAGTTGAAGCTATTCTCAATTATTTCTTGAAACCATTTAGAAATAAGATATGATATAACCCAAAGACCAGCTGACTGACTGGCTAATAAACTGACATTTAGATGGAGGGAGCCTAATTGGATGACTGGGGTGCAAAGTGGATGTGAGGATGTGGCCTCAACTTATTTTTTCTGCGCATAAAGCTTAGCTTATACGTATCAGTCTTTCATATCACTGAAGTGACTCACAAGAGAATAAGGTCCTTCCCCAAAGTTATAGGATGTTGCTCATGCAGCGTACCAAAACAATTTAAGCCCTACGTTTAATGCACTATTTCCTTTTATTTCAAACAGTAATCCTTAGCTTTATTATCTGAAAACCACAATACAACATGCTGTATTTGACATTGTTATCTTTTCTTATGTGATACTTAATATTCTCAATACTACTTATTATACTGCAATTCATAAAATGTTTAAAGGTTAAAAACCTTAGGTTTCACATTCATTTTTTTCCTTTAGCCTAAATATGGAAGACCAGTTTATTCAAGTAGCATAGGATGGATGAGTTTTCGGGGGGATATGTTTTTCATGTTCTTTGTAGTCTGGCCAGGAAAATTATAAATGATCCCCAAGTCACATCACAAGTCATTTGATTACTGGTAGCTGGCACGTAGAGCAATGAAAAGCAGTTTCAAAAAAATCAAATGCTGGTACCACCAAGACTCCAGGAAAATATACAAAAAACATGAATCCTGTTGTTTTACCATCAAGAGGCTATTTGTCTTATTTATTTCTGGCTTCTAGCACAGTGTCTGATCATCATAGCCACTGCATAAATATTTGTTTAACATATGCTAGTAAAATAAACAGAAACATCCAGGAAAGAATAGCTAGATCTGAATGTGGATTAAAGTAAAGTGGGGTGTTTTTTTTTTTGCTATATTTTTATTTTCTTTTCTAGAAGCCAGAAATGGTTTCTATACCGCTCATTCATTACAGTGAATTGCCAAATAACTATAAGTCTCCTTAAAATGTCACATGGAGAAAGTCACCGTTCACAGAAATTAGAAAGCATTTTGATAAGGCAGACCACAGCCTTATGACTGATGGTTTTATTTTGAAACAGATGTGAAGTAACCTGAGCCTTGCATGGCAGGCTCTTACTCCAGACTGCCTTGTACAGAACTTCTCCTTACAACACTCTTCATGGACGAACAATCACCCAGGAAGAATAAATGAAACATGCCACCATTTTGCAAAGTGAGTTATTTTATATTCTGATAATGCTTATATAAGAGACAGTTTATAATACTCTCTAACTCTCCACACAAAAAAAGAGAACACTGAAAAATGAACCCTTAAGTATTTTTTTCTAGACAATTGGTAAAATTGATGCTAAGAATCTATGCCGACTGTAGTACTAATTCATCGAATGATGCTGTAAATTACCGTTTTTCCTATCTCCCCACAAAGTTTTATGAAACAGAAGACTTTCCAACTTGAACATCATTATAAATTTAGGGGATGTGGTAGAGAAAAATGGCAAACCTGAATCAAAATGCAAATACAGACACAAGGTCTGGAAAGCACTGTTTGTCTGTTTTTAATTTGTTTAGGTGCACAGTTGTACCTTGTGAGGCCAGGAAGGAAACACAGTCAGCAAGGTCGTCATGATCTATCTAGTTACAGCCAGAACCTGGAGAAGTCAGAAGCCTTTAGCCCGACAGGTATGGACAGGAAGCACACAGAGGAAGACGATTCCAAGCTACAGAAATGCTGGTGCAAACTACAAATTACAAAAAAAAAAAAAAAAAAACTACAAAAATAACTGAGGTAGAAAGATCAAAGATGATGCATCTGAGAGACAGGAAAATGAGGAGGATATGAAAGAGACTGAGATACACCCCACCCCCTGAGCAAATAGAGGAGTAAAACAGAAAAATCAAAGGTAAATACGTCCCTTCCCAAAAGAAAGTCCTGGGACCAAAGAAAATGATCCCACCTAGTGTAGGTCCAGTAGTAGCCCAAAACCCTCCTAATGTAACTTGAATTCCCAAGGGCTTACCATCTCATGACCCTTTGTCCCCAACCCCTGCAACTGTTCATGACTATTCATCCATGTCAACCTAAAACAGAATCTTTATACCAAGCACCGTCATCAATTTTCATAAAAATAACACTCACCCTGAACATTTTTGAGTTTAGTAGAAACTGACTGATGACCTTAATCATCAGAGATGACTGACGAAGACATAGAAATCCACATCACATCACATTCTGCCATTTTACTGGCCTCCTTCTGTCTTCCCATCCTCTCTTTTTTACAGAAGCAAAACACAAAATCCATTCTTCTGTCTCACTTGGAACAACTTACCAACATCTGAAACCTCTGTAGCAACAATAATTAAGGCTCTGGGTGTTGGAGAAAGGAGGGGAAAGGTGTAGGGGTCCACTTTCTATCAATAATTGTCAATGCTTTCTTCCACAAAAAGTAGAATGGTGTGAATAACACATCACTTCATTACATGTGCACATAAACAATTCTTAGAGATCTTTTGCACTCACTAAAACTTTATTTGCAAAGAGCATTTATGAATATAAAACGCTTATGCTATAGTGAGACGTAGGTTATATATGTAATACAATAATTTTTATAGAGGTCATATATATTTATATTCTTCAAAATGACTTCAGAAAAAAATACTAGAATATTAAAATAGCTCTGAATAGTGGCATTATGGATGATTTATAACTTTCTCCTTTATAGCCTTTCTATAACTGTTTTGTCATGGAGAGGAAATGTTTTTTTTTAAATCAAAAAGAAAAACATAACTCTTATTTTTTTTTAACTCTTATTTTTAAAGATGCCTTAGGGACATACTCAGTAACATTGTTAGATTAAAGTGATATCTGGTTAGTTTGAGCTATGAGAAAGCAGGTGAGGGCATTATAAGTCTCCTTTTAAATGTGAAATACATACTTCACTTGTCCTTGAATCCGAAGCAATTTGATTCTTTGAGACACTGAATTTGATTTCTCCTTGGGGAATTCAATCTTTTTACAGAATTTAAGTCACACTTTTATGAAATTAATACATTAAGTTAGAGGAAAGAGAAGGGCGCCTGGGTGGCTCAGTCAGTTAAGTGTGCGACTCTTGATTTTGGCTCAGGTCATGATTTTATGGTCATGAGCTCAAGTCCCTAGTCAGTGTCCATGCTATGCTGAATGTGGAACCTGCTTGGGATTCTCTCTCTTCCTCTCTCTCTCTGCCCCTCTCCCGCTTGCATTCTCTCCCTCGACTTCTCTCTCTTAAAATGAATAAACATTAAAAAAAAATAAAAATAAAGGAAAAAGAGAAAGAAACTAAAAATAACATGAGCTAAAGATACAGTAGCATATATTTTTTAAAGTCTTTCTTTCAATACAAAAATTTTATTATGAAGGATTTAATCAAGTTATTTAGTTTGGAGTCTTGGCTATAATCTTCCAAAGTTAGGTACCTAAGAGTCATCTTTTTAAAAAGTTGCTTTTTAAATGCATACTTCATTATGATGGTCTTAGATGGATACTTCTCATATCTTTAAATGATTTCATAAGTACTGATAACACAAGGCAACTTCTATTTCTACGTACAGAAATCCAGTGTATTCTGCCTAAATCCCTTACTAATACATAAGTGACCAACTGGGTATCTTTAGTTTTTAAAGTAACCATATTTGGGATATAATACAGCTATTAATTCACTTATTTGCATATTCATAACAAATATATATGTGTGTCTAATATATGCCGGGCACTGTGTTAGGCTCTAACAATAATGAAGTGTATAAGTCCCTGCCCTTAAGCACTTCATATTCTATGGGAGACACTCAAGACATTGGCAGGAACAAAGCTATACAGTTTGCCCTGATTCCTTAATTATAATTAATGCTTACTTTTTACCTTTGAAAAATACATTGCTATTGCTTTGATGGAATCATGCCTAATATTTTTCTTTTTTTCTTTCTTTCTCTCTTTTTTCTTTTTTTCCTTGCTTCCTTCCTTCCCTCCTTTCCCTTCTCCCTTCCTTCTTTCCTCCCTTTCTACAAAGTCTACCAGCATTGTGCAGTATAGAAGCAACTAGTCCTATGTGGCTATGGAGCACGTGAAATGTGGCTGGCCCAAATTGAGGTATACGGTGAGTGTAAAATACACACTTCATTTCAAAAATTTGGTATTAAAAAATGTAGAATATCCCACTGATCATTTTTTACATTCATTACGTGTTGAAACCATTGTATTTTATATATAGTGAGTTAAAAAATATTGTTAAAATTAAACTCACCTTTTCCTTTTACTTATTTTAATAAACCTAGTTAAAATTTGTAATTTTATACCCTAGCACATGTGCATTGCACTAAAGGCACAAAATTTGTTACTCTGGGGCTTAAATTATACCCTAGCACATGTGCATTGCACTAAAGGCACAAAATTTGTTACTCTGGGGAGGAAAATAGGGAAGCCTACTGCTTCTTAAAGCATATTTGTACAAAACATAATGGCATATGCTTCAGTTTTAGTAGTCAATTACGAGGGCCAGCCTATGTGAACATAAAAGCACAGTTCAGGAAAAAACAAACCAACCAACCAACCAGTGTATGAGCCCTAATAGTTTTTGTGTATACTGTAATCTTTATAAAATACAGAAGCATCTAGCAACTTACTTCTAGTTTTTATCTTGGGAGTGGAAAAGAAGTTCTTTTCTGTATTAGTAATTTGTCTCATATTATTTAAAACAAGTATTTCATTTATAAAACAACTTTATATAAGTACTATATAAACAGATCCATTTTTGAGGGTTTTATAATTTATACTTCATAATAGTATTAATAGATATTTGATCTATTAAATACATAAGAGTCTCTATACATCTAGACATAAGGTTATACTAGAGAAGACTCTCTTATTGTATACCCAGTGATCCTGAAAACAATAAGAATGAAATATTTCCATTTTCTCCTTAAGAATTGAATGAATCTAATTCCCTTCTTATTTTCTGTGATTCAGTGTGTTTGTGGTCTCTAGGTTAAATGCATGGAGCTCAATAATAGGTCACTAGAATTTTCGAAAGACTTATTGTACATCAAATATGATTTTAGCAAGATAATTATAAGCATCATATATTTAATGTTTTCTTTAATTTTCATAAAAAGGACAGTCCAAAATTTAAATTTTAGTTAAAAAAAAAAAAAACTTCAGGGGCGCCTGAGTGACTCAGTGGGTTAAGCGTCTGACTTCAGCTCAGGTCATGACGTTCGTGGGTTTGAGCCCCACATCGGGCTCTGTGCTGACAGCTCAGAGCCTGGAGCCTGCTTCGGATTCTGTGTCTCCCTCTCTCTCTGCCCCTCCCCAACTCTCTCTCTCTCTCTCAAAAATAAATAAACATTTAAAAAATTGTCATAAAAATTTTTTTAAAAACTTTAAATGACTTATATTGTGTTTTCTCAATAATACAAATTACAGTGACTATTTACATTTACAATGTATAGCGCATTACAAAATATCCCCCATAACTTTTCAACGATCATTCTTATAAAGATATATCTTAAATATAATAAAGGTGTTTCTTAAGTAATTTTGAATAAAATAATAAAGTTTGAACGAAACACTCCTACATGTATCTTACCAGAATCTACTCATCATATTTCTCACTTCAAATTACTTGGAAATAAATCATAATAGCAGGTAATATACTACATAGGCACACCTCCAGTGGATAAAAGATACACATAAAAGAAAAAATATATGAATACTTTCGGCCTCATGGAATCATGCCTTTAATACTAGATCATAACAAATATATTGGTTTTTGTTTTTCTAACACACCCTCTTACCTTTCTTTCTTGGGGAGTCCAAAACTCCTAAAATTCCCATTTCTATGATTTGACTATTGAAAATTTGATTAAAATATTACTTTAATTTGCATAAACATCCAACAGAAAAACAGGACCTTATTCACTTTTCTCATGTATTCATTCATTGAATAAATTTTTACTGAGCTTCTACTGTGTACCAGGTACTATGTTAGGCCCTCTGGGTATGATGATAAGCAACATATTTTCTTCACTTCCACAGAACTTAGAAGGAGAATTAGATATTTCACGAATAATCTCACAAACAAAAGCACAGTGGGGCACCTGGGTGGCTCAGTTGGTTAAGCCTCAGACTTCAGCTCAGGTTTTATGGTCCATGAGTTCGGGCCTGCCTCAGGCTCTGTGCTGACAGCTCAGAGCCTGGAGCCTGCTTCAGATTCTGTGTCCCCCTCTCTCTGCCCCTACCCCACTCATGCTCGTGCGCGCCCTCTCTCTCTCAAAATAATAAACATTTTTTAAAAATAAAGAGCCAAAGCATAAGAGACTGTTAAAAACTGAGAACAAACTGAGGGTTGATGGGGGGTGGGAGGGAGGAGAGGGTGGGGGATGGGTATTGAGGAGGGCACCTTTTGGGATGAGCACTGGGTGTTGTATGGAAACCAATTTGACAATAAATTTCATACATCAAAAAAAATAAAAATAAATAAATAAATGAATAAAAAATAAATAAAAGCACAGCTATATACCATGAAAAATGCAATAAAAGAAGCATAGGTTTTATAAGAAAACTTACTGAACTGTATGCTCTTTCCTCATTTCCTTTTAAACTTTGAATCATGCAAGTGTATTACCTGTTAAAAAACAATCAACAATTAAAAATAAAAACCAAATCCAGCAAAGACAAAAAAATTAAGAAACTCTGAAGTAAACACAAGAAAATAATGACATTGGTTACCTGTGGGGGGGGGGGGGGCGGTGGAGGGGAGGATGATAAACCGCGAGGATGAAAGAGGAAAATTTTTCACTATATCTCACTGTTTTTTCTTTTGATTTTGAACTATGTTCACGTATGTATTCTGAAATTTAAATGACATTTATCAAAAATCTAAAAATCGTTTTTTTAAAAGAAAGCTGGGGACAGGGGATAATTTAGGTGAGAGAAGTTAAGGAAGGCCTTTCTAGGGTAGTGACTAGTTTTGACTGGAAGAAGGGCAGGCTTGCAAGTGAAGCCTGGAGAAGGAGTGTTCTAGACAGAGGAACTGTACGTGCAAACGCCTCAGGCAGAAGAATCGCACACATCTGAGGTACTGAAAGACAGCTGGGCAGGAGCCCCCCCGAGCCAGGGGCATGATGGGAGACGAGGCTGGTGAGTCGCAGACATCAGGTCACGCCTGGACTCATGTGTTCTTTATTAAGACAATGGGTGCAAGCTAAGTGAGGTCTGATGATCTGAGAATGTTAATTTCCCAGTTTGGATGGTTGTATTTTGATTGTGTGGAAGAATGTCCTTGTTCGTAGGAAACACACGCTTAAGTATTCAGGGTTGATGGGGCATCATATGAGCTTTGCACTCCAGTAGCTCAGAGAAGAAAAAAGTTCTTTGTGTGATACTTGCAACTTTTTGGAAAGCTTGACATTGTTTCCAATAAAGAAAAAGGAAACAAAATTAGACAGTGAAAGTTCCTTTCTCCTAACCCTCTAATCGATTTCCATTTTGTTTTTGCTTTTTTAAAACAAACAAACAAACTGAATGGGATGATTGTGATGTATTCAAGGAAATGCCATTTGTGGGACCATTTACCTTTCTTTTTAGATACAGATTCATGCTATATGTTTCCTGTATAACCAGAAATAAGGTATCAGGCAGCAATGGTTTGCAATGTAGGCCCGTAAGGGCCACAGCTAGACTGCACTGTGTGGACAGATTTGGGGACAGAGAAAAGGTAAGACAGGTTCTGCTTGGGAAGGTACTGGTACAACACTTTTCTTTGGCCTGAGAAGTTCAGTCTCCCCTGCCCCCGGCCCACACTTCAGCACGGTACAGGCACTATCAGGGCAGTCGAAGAACAGATAGGAGCCCACATACCACATGTTGGAATACTTTGAGATTATAAATCAAGCTAATAAATTAAGTATATTAAGTATGTTAAATTAAACCTATTTCGTCATCATCGAGATGGCTTGATACCTTCATGGTCATCTGGAAGGCGGATTTAAAATTTATAAATAGACATTCACGGGCGCCTGGGTGGTTCAGTCAGTGAAGTGTCCAATTTCAGCCCAGGTCATGATCTTGCAGTTTGTGAGTTCAAGCTCCATGTTCGGCTCTGTGCTGATAGCTCAGAGCCTGGAGCCTGCTTCGAATTCTGTGTCTCCCTCTCTTTCTGTCCCTCCCCCACACTCTCTCTATCTCTCGCTCTCAAAAATGAATAAACATTAAAAAATAAAATTTATAAATAAAAATTCAAAATTCAAAATTCTTAGAATTCTTCCTGTAGTTCAGGGGAGAATGGCCCACTCCCCTTCTCTTCCCACATCAGGGTCCCACTCACCTGCAAAGACCATCGTCCCTCACACGTATACGAACATCTCCACAAAAAGCTGCCCCCTCTGCCACCACCCCTTGGGTCTAGGAATCAACCACAAGTGTTCCTTCAGTGTCTTAGTGATTCTCTTGGGCTTTCCATCGTGCGATTTTTTTATATTGTTCTAAGACTTCCACTAAACGTATACATTTATATCTAATGTTTGCTGAATAATCATGTCCACTAAACATCCATAATATTGTTGACATAGATTTTTATTTGTTTTTACATGATATGAAGAATAACATGTATCTATCTTCAGCTTGTTTTGTCGCTTTAGAGTAAGTCTTGGAGATCTACCCAACATTATCTATGACTTTGCCTTAAAAAACCGTAGCTATCATTGTGTATGTGAGACTGTATGTACAATGACCAGATCACATATAAGAACTGGAACTCTGACACATAATCTGCAGCAACCAGCTCAGGGGACCAATGCATTAACTACAGTAACCATCCCCAAAAGCCATCTGTAAGTCAGACTTGTAGGAACTCAGACCACTATCTCCAACAACTGGTCCAGGAAGACGAATAATAATACCTTAGCAATCAGACCAAAATGGCCAGCACTTGACTAATATCTATGAGCTTCCCTAATTTGGTCCTCCCTCTAGCTCAGGACCAATGATAGAAAACCAAATATGTACTCCTAAGCTATTACATAGGATGCCCCACTTCTTATTAGCCTACCTACAGCTTCCCATGCCAACAGCCCCCAATCAGGGCACACTTGAAGTCCTCCCCTTTTATTCACTATAAAAATTTCCATCTCCTCTGCCTGTCTTTGCATCTCTGCCAAACACAAGTAATGGTGGCTGACTCCTCTGTTATAATAAGCTCGGGGTTAAAAAAAAAAAAAAACAGCCTTTGCCTGTTCTCATTGGTTAGTCTTTATTTGCACGTGTAGCAGGCAATGATAGTTTTTCATGCTCAATATCATTTATTGCAATGAAGCAATTGGCAAATTAAAGTGTCATGTCTGTTTGGCTACTGTGTATTTCTAATTTACTAAGAAAAAATTAAATATTTATTTATTTTGAGATACAGAGAATGGGTGAGCAGGGAAGGAGCAGAGAGAGGGAGAGAGAGAATCCCAAGCAGGATACACGCTGTCAGCACAGCGCAAGACGCGGGGCTCAAACTCACCAACCATCAGATGACGACCTACTCTGAAATCAAGAGTCAGAGGCTTAACTGAGTGAGCCATCCAGGCACCCCTCTAGTTTACTAAATTAACTAAATAATTTAATAACTATTTATTATTTTATCATTAAAATTTCAGTTGGACTTGCTTCCTTTATAGAACTAGCAGTGGCTCTAGTAAAAATGGAATGTAGCCTGATTAAGGAAAACATTCTCAAGGATTTATCCATTTCCAGAGTTAGCAGCAAAAGCAAATGTTTCATTGAGTTCTGCACATGAGGGTGAGTCATCACCAAAGGGTGTTTTATATGGTGAAAAACAATGCTCATACCTATAAAGCCTTTTTACATAATTCAGTTAACAAAAGGATGTTAAATCAGAGAATGTAGTTGATTTTATTTCTGCAAAAACATTTGGTAAGAGGAAGAAAAAGGCATCCGTAAAGCAATAGAATTCCAAATCAATAGAGTTGGAAAAGTGGGAACACGGGTTCCGGATATTTTCAGTCCTTAAAGGAGGCCGTTATTCAGATCTATGACATGAAGACACTTTAAAATTCAAACCATGAATCGGAAGTCATCTTGAAGACAGAGAAAGTAGCTGGTAAATTCCAATTCCAGTGTTTTGTGTTTTGTGCAGATAGCAGGAGAGCCATCCCCAAACTGTGGCTATCTGTCCCTCTATCCTTCGCTGAGTACACATCTTCCTCTGGCCTTCCCAAATTCATTCTCCAACCTCTCTCTTCTCCTGTCATGCCAGTAATTCTTCAAGGTGTGGATGTGGGTTATCTAGAGCAGAATCATCAACAGGTGCCTGTAAAAATGCAGATTCCTGGGCCCAATCCAAACCTTCTGAACCAGAATCCCAGGGAGCAGGCCAGAGGAATGCATATTTTTACAAGCTCTCCAGATGATTCCTATACACATCTGAGGTTGAAAATTACTGTTGGAAGCATTTATCTATCTCAAAAATCTCACCAAATCTCTTGGATTCACAGGTGGTCTAATATGCTAATGACAATATCATCTATAGTTTTAACCTTAGCTTCTCATTCAAAATTCAACTGGTTTCTCTAACGTCTGAGAAGAACTTAGAGTTATTTATCAGATAACTCGCTGTCAATGCACAGCTCAGGAAAAATGACACCAAACTTTTATAGGTGCCACAAAAGAAGTTCCTCCCCTTTCTTCTATCAGTGGTAACATCGACCTCCTAGTTATTGACTATTTAAACATTTTAGAATAAGAGTCATCTTTGGCCTTTGCTTTCACATTGTCAATGCAGTGTCACATAGCTTCTCTCATTAAGCGTCTGACTGTAGCCAAGTCTGTCTTTAAGTCAGTAATTATCACCTGAGTACCCTCGAGGCGCTAGGAAATGGTAATATACCAATCAGACCTGAATCTTTCTTTGAGATACTCATTTAACTAGCAAACTAGCTAACTAGTTAACTAGCTAACTAGCACGAGAGTCCAATAACTAAATAATCCTCTGTGCTAAGGGCTATGGTGTAAACATAGTCGTAAGTGCTGACAGGACGCAGATAAGGAACCAATGAATGATTCCTATGGGGTCTGTGAAAGGTACAGACAGGAGGCAACGTCTGAGCTGGTGTTTTCTGAAACATAAGTAGCTTCCCAGGCAGAGAGCAAGGAAAAGACATTCAAGAGTGAAAACAATAGGAGCAAGAACCCAGGGATGTAAAAGTGGGTTGGAAAGAATAGGTCTTGGCCTGGTGTATGCTGGGGAGTAACTGTGGTAAAGTCAAAAAGTGGGTTCTGCCCACGTTATAGAATGTGTTCTGTGACATGCCGAATAGCTTGGACTTCTGTAGGCATTGAGAGTCCCCAAAGGATTGTTTTCTTTTAGTTATTATATTTATAAAAGTATATACGTAGGATTTTTAAATTCAAATATTACAAGGCTTAAAATAAAATCAGTACATTCTCTGTTCCTTCCCCAAGTCCTGCTTCTTTCAGGCATCCACTTTCCATATCTAAAGCTGTTCCTTTTAGTATTTACCTCCCTATTTCAAGATAATATGGAGCATTGAAGAAATTTCATTTGGAAATCAGCAAATATCGGTGTCATTGAGTCGTTCCTCTTGGCTGATCTCTTCTGCAAAGAAGAGTTTTCTGGTCTCCTGTCTTGACCTCCACAAGGTCAAGTGGAGGAGGTGGACGCAGACTTCACTGCTAGTTATATAGACTGACTCAATCACCCTAGGTTCTCACTACTTGACTTTTCCCTGGACAGTTAGTCTTTGATGATTAACATGTCCAGGAGACTTTCTTTGATCCGAAGTTGTGTCAGTTACTATCGAATAAAACATTACATTAACTTTAGCTTTATACTTTGAAGAATCCTAAGCTACCTAAATTTTTTTGCAGCAGTTGGACCTGGTTTCTATCTGACAGGTGAGGAAACATAGCAGACTAGAGTGAGGGTACAAGCGGGTAAACGAAGAAGTCTTCTACGGCAGAGGTCAGCAGGCTACAGTCTGTTGGCCAAATCCAGTCTCCTACCCAAGCTAAGAATGGTTTATATTTTTTAAGTGGCTCCAAAAAAAAAAAAATCCAGAGGTGAACACTATTTTGTGATGCATGAAAATTATATGAAAGCTCATAAATAAAGTTTCATTGGAATCTTACCAGGCTCAGTTTTTACATTGTATCTACGGCTGCTTTCATGCTGTGACCACGTGATTGCATAGTTGTGACAAAACCCACATAGCTTAAAAAGCCTGACATGTTTACTATCTTGACTCTCTACAGAAAAAGTTGACTGATCCTTGTTCTAAAGCAAGCAGCTGGGGCAACAAAAAGAGCATCTCATAAGAGGATTAAGCCCAGGTAGTCTGGCCAAGGGAAACAGACAGATCCGTATTAGAGAAAGCTGGAGGAAAGAAAGTAAACATGTTTTCTGCCCCTAGGACTTCCTTCAATTCTGATAGTCATCATTTTTCTGGTTAATGTGAGGCCATAAAGCATTAAGTCTCAGCAAATTTCAAATGTTAACACTTCTCCATGGTGTTTCCCATTTCACCTTCCTATCTCACTCTCTCCTATGTCATTCTTGTCTGTACCACTCACCAATATATCTTTGATTATCTGCATATGTGCATGTACATGATCTGTTCCCTAAATAAATTTAAGCTCCTGATGACTTAAGAGAAGAGAGAGAGAAAGAGAGAGAGAGAGAGAGAGAGAGAGAGAGAGAGAGAGAGAGAGAATGCTTACAGTCCCTTATATTCTTATCTTTCCAAGACCTAGAATAATATATCATGATCCCAGGTGCTCATGAATGTTGAAGATGATGATAATCTGCTGGGAATTATCTACACTTTTCTTTCTCTGAGAAAAGAAAATAAATGCCTACAAAAATGTGTTTCCAGATTCAAAGCATTTGAACAAGATAGATATTGACGCAGTTTAAGCTATTACCTGGATAGCACAGTCTGGGAGTTTGGAAAGTATCCGATAAAATATGTGTTCATTGGTTCAACTGTTGACAAAAGGAGACCTTTAGAGCTCTCCCTCTCAATTTCCTTCTCTTTTTTTTTTTTTAATTTTTTTTTCAACGTTTTTTTTTGTTTTTGGGACAGAGAGAGACAGAGCATGAATGGGGGAGGGGCAGAGAGAGAGAGGGAGACACAGAATCGGAAACAGGCTCCAGGCTCTGAGCCATCAGCGCAGAGCCTGACACGGGGCTCGAACTCACGGACCGCGAGATCGTGACCTGGCTGAAGTCGGACGCTTAACCGACTGCGCCACCCAGGCGCCCCAATTTCCTTCTCTTTAAGACTCCACCTTCTCCAACACACACATGCACACGTGCCTCAGACATTCCATCCTGGTATATGCAGAATCAGAAGATAACCTTCCCGACAGTGAAATAAAAGTATAGAAGAGATGTCAAGTGAGCATGTGCTGAGCCACAGAGTGAAAAGAAAACAAAATCCAAAAATACTTCTAGCCAATGCGGCCTGTATCTCTAAATTTCACCCAGGATTCTGGGGAAAGGGTGAACTGCAGTTTTCATTTAATTCAGTAGGGCACCGCCTCCGGCAGAGTTGACCTTTTTCCCTTTGGTGTCTTCATTGTGACTTAGTTGATACAAATTGATTTCCTGAAGGTGCTAACGGGCTACTGGCTAGTTGTCTCCATTGGAACCTGTTACAGTAGTTCAGTGAGCAAGTGGTAGAGATGCTATTAACTGGGGTTTCATGTTAGAAAGAAAAGAAAGCAGGCCCATAAATGGGAAGCCTGGGTGGCTCAGTTGGTTAAGTGACCTACGCTTGGTTTCAGCTCAGGTCACGATCTCACAGGTTTGTGAGGTCAAGCCCCGTGTCAGCACAGAGCCTGCTTGGGATTCTCTGTCTCCTTCTCTCTCTGTCCCTCCCCCCCGTCTCTGTCTCTCTCAAAATAAATAAATGCACTTTAAAAAGTAAATAAATAAATGCTTAAAAGGTCTGTCCGAATAGAAATTCTGGAACCTTAGGAGATCTAAAGAGAATCATAGAACGCAGCCCTTTTTAATCTAAGATGAAAGAATTGAAGATATTCTCAAACGTTACTCGCCACCATCACTTGTATATTGTATGAAGGAACCCTTGGTATATTTGACTTTAAAACATTTCTCTAACATGACCAAGTAAGGGTAAAATTGGAAGAAAGGGGGAAGAAGTGCGGTACATGGGCTGAAGGATTTGCCAAACAGAATGCGACAGAAAGCCAAAGCTCTGAGACAGACTCTGAGGAACGAGGGGAAGAACAAACTGGCAATTTTTCACGAAGAATAATAATGAGCACTTTACAATCTCATCATCTTTTCCCTGGCATTGCCAGAAGACTGGTGACGCAGAGGTGCTAAACGACTATGGAGACACCTGCTAGCCACAGACGATGTGGAGAACAACCTATATCTAGGACACTTGCGACTTTGCTAGTAATCGTGGAACTCAAAAGGGAGGAGATGTTCCTTGAGTAGTATCGGTAACCCCATCCACACCACAAAATATAACAACGAGCACGTTGAGCATCCTCCATCACCGTAATAACTGAGGACCCCTCACTGTTCCAATGTTATAAATTACAATAAGGAAGCTGAGAAGCAGGCATGAAGTAGACACTTGGTACATATCTTCCGGATGAACCAGTAGCTAAATATCTAGAGGTTTGAGCATATGGCTGCATAAATCCTGATGGTGCAGATATAACAAAGCATAAAGGAGTTTGTATGTATCATGGATGAAGGCAAACATTTTAAAGACTCTGTCCAAAGCACACTTGGTTATAGAATTCTGGATGGGAGAGTTCTTGGTGAACACATATTCTGTTCTAGAGAAGATAAAAATGTTAGCCAAAGGAGGAGAAGAAAGATTCCAAGGCAGTATCATAAATCCCTCTCTTTCCAAGAATGAAGTCATCGATCCTCTAATGACTACAGACCATGGTATAAAAATAATTCTTCTTGTCTTTTTATCATATAAATAGTATCCAGAATTTGGAAAATATGTATTCTATATGAAAAAAGAACTTGCTTGAGGGTACATAGAAAATTAGGGAAAGGCCAGAATTATATGCCCCAAGCTCTTTTGTTCTTCAACCTGCTCTTTTGTTCTTTGGCTCAGAATAACGTCCTCTGCATTTCTCCTAAACTTGTAGATACCCGCCAGGAACAAAAGCCCTTCTCACCGAAAAGGCCACCCTCTGAAATTATCTTTTACATGTTTCAACCGTTGCTTTGTTTCCACTACTCTTTGAAAACAACATTTTTTTGTTCAAATGTCACAAAATCCTAAGTGTACAGAAGCCACTCAGGCAAAATGCACCAAGGAAGGGGAATGTATGAGGCGTGGCAAAGGGTAAGTGACCCTCGGCCCTCGTTTCTGGGGGTCACAACGAGGATTGTGTGACAGTCGAGACACAAACCCAATGTAGAAGCTCCAATTTTCTGGGGAAGAGCAGAACTTCAGATTTATATATAAGGCTTTTAAATGTCATTGTGTTTATTTTGATAACTAATTAAAATGTAAAACCCTGGCCAGGCCAAAACCACAGAGAAAACCAAGCATGTCTGTGGGCTGTGTCTGGCCAGAGGGACAGCTTGCTTCCTTTGTATGTTGCCAGATTGAGCAGCCGGGGGTAAGTCACTCTGTTTGGATTGGCTTCTAATGTTATCAGCAATCAATTGCATTAAAGAAACTCCAAGAACGTTTTTAGTAATGCCAACATAGATGGAACTGTACAGACTATTAATTTAAGGTTGAGAGTTATGTTGTGTACTAGCTAAGAACGTAGGCTCTGGAACCAAGTTGCCTGTGTTTGAATTCCAGCTTTTTTACTTTGCCAGCTCTGTAACCTTAGGCAAAGGATGTGATTTCTTCGTTGCTCAGTTTCACATCTGTAAAATGAAGATAACGACCATTATCATTATGGTTACATGAATACACACACACACACACACACACACACACACAAATGCTTCAAGTGCTATCTAATTATTTGCTCTGGTGTTCACAAATCATAGAGTTGGCTGAAACAACAAATTTCACCCATCTATCTCACTATGATCCCGTGAGTTGCCTCAGAAAGCTTTCTTCTTTGGACAGAACAGGTGGGGAAATCGGGTTCCCTGTGGTAAATTCCCACTTTGCTGGCCTTAATGCCAGATATCATCGCTTCTTAGAAATGACATAATTGCATATTTCAATGAGATAAATACATACAGCAAATTGTTGAAATACTAAGATCACTAGCAGTTAATAGTATGTCCGTCTATCTTTCATTTTTTCTCTTTTTTTGGAGATCATCTATTTTAAAGTCAGGGACATTCTGTTCCAGAGTTGGAAGGCAGAAAATCAAAGGACTTTTATTTTCTTCTTTTATGGGTTGGTGAAGCATGAAACTTATTGGCAGATGCTTGAGCTAGATATGAGTTGCCATGCTATTTCATTCAAGTTTACTTTGACATTAAATGATCCTGGAGGTTTTCATTTTTCAAAAAGTTACCCGAGTTTTTCCCAATGTCTAGAAATAGAGAAAACAGAAGGTCATGTGACATGTTACCTCTTTTACTGAAATAGCCATATGTTTGTGAATAGCCAGTGATGACACAGAAGCCATTTTCTGTGGCACAAGCCTACTTTCTCACCAATGAAAATCAAGCTACCCTCCGCCCTTTCAAGATTCCATGACTTTCTCTTTCATTTCCAGGATTCCGATGAATAAATAAAATCGTCAGGCCCCGGATGCTTTCATTCCACCAAACTCTTCTAAGTCAGGAGAAGACCATCATGAACGCTCAGTAATGCAGGTGGAGTTTATTAAGATTGAAAAGAACATCTACTCTGATTTCCGCAAGGGCTGTTTGTGGCTTTAAGTTCATATGAAACCCACCCCAGGAGCTAAGAAAAGCAGAAGTGCAGAAGCCCGGAGTCACGTAAGATGGGAAGGTAGATAAGAAAGCACCCAGTGCACACTACCATCGCCACCCACCGCTTGACACCAAAAGGCCGAAGTTCAGAGAGAGAGCGTGCAAAATATGCACCCGGGTACACAGGGACCAGAAGCCAAACCTAAGACCGCCAACTAATCGAAATGTCTTTGTAATCCGAACTCTGGGTCTACTAGCTTCTGGAAGTATTGGAGTGAGAGATGCATCACACAGCATTAACTGTTTTCCTCTCAACGATTTCAAAATTCTCAGGTTTTCTCAGATACGATGAGGAGATTACCTGCATCAAAACCACCCGAGGTCTATGAAAATTACAAATTTCCAAGCTCACCCCAGACCTACTGGATGGGAAGGGGATTTAGAATGTGGGTACTGGTAGTTTTAACACACGGTTCAGGGGATTATTATAGACGATAAAGTTTGAAAACAACTGACATCTAGGATCTGTTATGTATATTAATACAAGTGGAATTATTGGAGTAGGAAAAAATTTCCTACTTAATTTATTAGAAAACGGATATTCTTTCAGATCTCAAACTCGCATAATTAATTTGCTATAAAGAATACTTACATTATAAATTCCAAATGTGTTTTCATATAGTCACACTCAGTGACGTTTCATAGAGTCAGTTTCTCATCTGGCTTCGTATCCTGGGGACTGACCCAAGAATGAGTCTTACTCAATGTCAGTGAAAGCCCTTAGCTCATATTAAGTGTAAGGAGTTATATTTTGTTACACTTAAAACAGAAGTACAGCTAGCATTTAATCTCGTTGTGTTTCTGAACAAAGACTATAGCTACAGGGCTAGGGCATTTCAAACCCAAACGATGTTTTTGTATCACATCACTTTCCTTTTTTAATCTATTCTTTAATCTAAAAAGAAAAATAACAAAGTTAAACAATAATTTAGGTTAAAGTTTAAACGGTATAACAAATTTAGAAACATGACAACTTTTAAAAGTGCATTAAACCAGGAGATGACATTTCAAATATAGAATATCCACAGATAAGCTTCTAGAACTCTTTTTTTTTTTTTAATTTTTTTAATGTTTATTTTTGAGAGAGAGAGACAGAGCGTGAGTGTGGGTGTGACAGAGAGTGAGAGGGAGACACAGAATCTGAAGCAGGCTCCAGGCTCTGAGCTGTCAGAACAGAACCTGATGTGGGGCTCGAACCCACAAACCGTGAGTTCATGACCTGAGCTGAAGTCAGACGTCTAACCAACTGAGCCACCCTAAGTGCCCTAAGAATTAATTCTAACTTAAGTTTGGTTCTCTTCCTTGTCTTGCAGCCACTATTTCCCATCAGCATAGTTCAGAACAAACCTGGTATTCTGTGTACTATGTGGGTGAACTGAAGTTTTTTTGAAATTCTACTTTAAGACACACACACACACACACACACACACACAATCTATTTTAATTTAAGACAATAAGGATTGGTAAATCCCCAAGGATTCATGCCCAATGTTTCATTATGAAGGAGCTATTCTTCCTTGTCTTCTGATAATATTACATTGTTCTTGTATTATCACTGTGGTGTGGTAACTCTGCTTAGTACATTTCTAGTATGCATAGTTCATTATTATTATTGCCACATTAAACTGGAGTTGTTTTCTCGATGAAAGCTACTTTTACTCAACTAGATAGCTGTACTTTACGACTCCTGGCACTTATATCTTCCAGGAAATTATTAATGTCCTCAGAATAATGGTCAAAATTAATTTAATGATAATGCAGAAAGATGAAGAAAGTTAAATTATCCTTTTGAACTATTGTCATCTGTCCATTTAAGATAACGAACATCTAGGAAGTGTTCATTGTACACAAAGTGTTCACTACTTTTCTCTGTACTTCTTGTACAGTGTCATATAAAGCTATGTCCATATTGTCATACGTTTCATTCACCATCACATTAGGACACAGGTTAGGTTTCAATGATAGCTTTGTGCAAATATTTGTGAAAAGACTTTAAATAAACTAGGTAGGGCTGGTTAAATGTTTCCTAAATTTGTACTAGATTGCTTCTACAATGATTCATCAAAATATTGGTTAAAAATCTTGTATCTAAAATTTTGTTGAGAAACAGGAGATAAAGAAATGCCATCTGACTGGCTGACATTTAACCGAAATTAGTGACCAATAATAACCCACCCCCCATGAGACAAATGTAAGGGACAAAATCTATTCATATCTGGACTGTTCTAGGAATGGCGATGACTTGGGAAACTCTACACCTGGGACCACATTTTTACACCTGGTCGGCTTCACACTTCTTATCAATAATCTCTTTCTCCCGAGTCCGTGCTGAGCTAAGGATCAGAGCTAACATTTACTTCGACATTTCACATTCTTTGGGTTCCTATTTGGTGCCAGGGATCATGCTAAATTCTTTATAATTCCATTGGCTTGTATAATTATTAAATCCCGTTTTACAGTTGAGAAAACTTAGAACCTGTGCTTTTAATAACTATAGCATATAATAGGAAGCATCTTTCTACTTTGGTAAATATTTTGATTTGCTATTCTTTTACATTTAGTTGCGCATCTTTTTTGTAAGCTAAAAACATTACCTAGGTGCAAATACCTAGATATATGCTACCGTATGGTAGACAAATAATTTGATATGTCTTCTTAGGTTCCAAATGTAGGTATTTGTGTCTTTCTGGGAATGGGAAGCATAGTTTCTTATGTAGACAAAAATAGTGGATACTAGCATAATATCTTTGGACTGAGAAATATTTCCAGTCAATCCGAGCCAATATTCTAGTGTAGAATATTAATAAGGCCTTGTTGTATATAAACCCTTAACATTTCCAAAGTGAATATTTGGTTATTACAACTCCAAGGTAAGCAGGAAAGAGATTATGATTCTCACTTTAGAGATGAGATAATTGAAGGGAGGGGAACTTCAGTCAACTGATTTGCCCAAGATTACGTAGTTAAATAATGGCAGAGCTTCGTCTTAGAACCTTGGCCTTCTGATGACTCACTCAGTGTTTTTCTAGTAGAATGTCCCTCAAATACCACTTAACCTTCTGATCATTCAAGCTCACAACTTTTGTGAATGTGTTAATTTTTCCAAAACTAAACAACTCTACGTGGAATACAAAACTGAACTGAAAGATAAAAGATGTGGAGGTTCAAAGCAAAGACGTAATGAGTTCCAAACCACATCATAAACAATCACAAAAATATTCCCTGGAAAATTCAGCTTGAGTCCTCAAAATATTGCTAAGACTGACATTCAAAAGACAAATTCTTTAACTTATAATTCTTCTAATAACAGCATTTGAAACACAAAACATCCTTGTAGCTACTTGCTTTTGTTACTTTGTGCTATGAAAGGAATTTGTGTATGAAAACTAGTTTTTGGTCATTCCCACTCTGGACTGACTAAAGAAAATCTTAGCCTTGGTCAACAATGATATCAATTTCAGCTATTGTGTAATATTTC
The DNA here is from genome assembly GCF_018350175.1 of Felis catus. NCBI lineage: Eukaryota > Metazoa > Chordata > Mammalia > Carnivora > Felidae > Felis > Felis catus. Next base: position 132,352,078 of record NC_058372.1, read on the forward strand.
AAGATGAATATGTGTAAAAGATCAGCATCACAATTCCTATGGAGTTACTTTATCAATCAGTGCCATTTGAGTTTTTCTTATTTATTAAAAAGTCTTACAGTTAAAAAGTAAGTCAAAGTGTTATGGGAACATGGTTCTTTTTTCTGTCATTTACAGAGATTTTCCGTGAATGTAATTTACAGAGATTTTTGAATGAGTGGTCCGTGAATGTAATTTACAGAGATTTTTGAATGAGTGAATCCAAGCTCTAATTCACGAGACAGCTGCTCTCTTGCTCGGTTGGGTTAAATAGTCTCTGTTCCCTTTCTCTCCAATCATCAATTCTATTCTCCACTCTGAAGACCCGCTTTCTCTGCTTATTGATTATCCCTGTTTTTCCATACTCTCTCTGTGGTTTTGTATCTGTAGATTCTTCTCTGTTTTTTCTTTGTAAGTTAAGGCACAGGCTCTGGTCCTAAATTTCCATGTCTTACAAGCTTAGCACCCATATTAACCAACCATACTTTTGTCTCTTACTTCAAATTTTCAGTAGATAAAACAAAATGACTCAGCCCAATTTGGAGGTGTGTTTCAATTAGATATGATAAACAGAATGAAGATTCATATAAATAATGCCACTAAAGCCCGACATGTTAGGACAAAAAGCCCCCAAGAAAGGAGAATAGGCTAGGAAAATACCCATACTATGTCTACTATTAAGAAACATTGTCCTAGTCACCCCAATAAAGAAAAACACAGGGTGTTATGGATGCACATAGAACGTGCACTTAAATGAAACCAGAAAGCATCATAGAAAGTTCCTAGAGGAAGTAATGTATGAGCTGAGGTTTGAAGGATAAATAAATAAGAGTTAGGGAAAGACAATGAAGTAGACTATTTAAAGGAATGGAATCAACCTCTACAAAGATAAAAGGTACAAAAGAGTTTGGTGTCTTTGGGGAACTGTAGGTTTTTCAAGGTGAATGAAGTGCAGGGTTCGAGAGGGAGAATTACAGGAGATAAATCTGGGGAGTTTGGTAGGGATCAGATTACAGAGTATTAGCCAGGTTTGCTTGAGGAATGTGGTTTTATCCTAGAGGCAATTATAATCCTTTAAGGAATTTTACAAAGAGTCTTGATATGAGAATGCTAATAAGTAATAGGTAATAGAACCATAGCCAAGGATGAATTTTCTGTTTCTAAACAGAAAAACCAGTTGTTAGATAGTTGCACGAATCCTGTCTGAGACAGACTGGGACTTAATCTGAAGGAACAGACAAGAAGAAGAGCTGGACCAGTGAGCAATGAGGGCATCAGAATCAAGAAGTTGTGGTTTAGGTGGATATGTGCAAAAGGGGAAGGAAGTAGTCAATAACAACTCCCAATATTCTGTATTGGTGATCTGGGAAGAAAATAATGTCTGAAAGGAGGAGCAGAGTTGAAAAGAAATATGTTGGATTTGCGGCATCTATGAGATAAAAAAGTAGAAATGTCTGGTGAGCAGGTGAATAAATAAGTTGGGAGATCAAGAGAGACACAAAAAAATGTAATTACTCAAACCACTGGAAGGCATTCCTTACTAATGAAAGATTCTAGGATGGGTATTTCCTTCATGCAGTTATTCAGAGACCTAGGTTGATAGTCCTTTTCCATGTTCAACACGTGCTTTCTCTAGTCGTTCTGATTAGAGAAAAGAGTGGAAGTTTGAGGACGGACATCTCCTCTTAGGCAAGTGCGGAGGAAGTTGCATATGTCACTTCTTATGCTAGAACCACCATGTGTCCATACCTACTGCGGTGGAGCTAAGAAATGCAATCCTTAGCTTAATGGACATAAAACAGCTTATAATGCTAGTATTATGGAAGAAGAAACTATAGGATAGTGTTGGAGAGTTTAGAGCTATGGAAGTGGATTAGATTACCTAGGAAGAATGTTTAAAGTAAGAAGTAAAGAATGAAACAGATATTTCTAGACCTTTTCATGTTGCCTGGGAGTCATCAGGGAGAGTTCCTTGTCTTTCTGTACCTTGACTTACATTTCTTATCTTGCCCTCGCCCTTCCCCTGCTGTTTGTTTGTTTGTTTGTTTGTTTGTTTGTTTTTGTCTCATGATTGTATACTTCCTAACACAAAACACTATGGTAAGAAATGACTCCATTTCCAGTTACAATTCCAGGGTTATCACCCCCACCACCAACAGTACAGTGTAGTTCTGACCTTCTCCTTTATCTGTGGAGATCAGGGAAAGTACATAGAAGGCATATTATAAAACTTTATATAACCAACAGTTTATAGAGACAATTAATATAAAAGAGTTTGAAGGGAATGAATGATGGTCTAGGACTAACAAGATAAAATTTCACAGGAACATACACAGTATTATTTCAAAAAACTAAATTTGTGAGAAAGGAGTAGGAGACTTTGCCCAACAACAGTTAATGTGAATACCTCAGCTTTTATTTGACCACAAAATCAATGTTCAGGAACGCTGTTATATAGCTGCTAAAAAAGTAATGCAATCTTAGGCTCTATTAGTAGGTTTGGCACACACACACACACACACACACACACACACACAAATGTTGGTACACGAAACATTTTACACTGAACTCTTGGGAGTGCCATACTAACTTTTACAACTTATTGTCACTCTTGAATTCTTCCTCTCCCTCCCCCCGCACATCCAATTAATATCAAGTCCCGTCTATTCTACCTTTTAAATATTCTGTCACCCTTGTGATTTTGAGTTGGAATTGGAGATATCAGTATGAACTCATTCCAACTATTATATAATGTCTATTCTAATATACATTTTATATCTATAATGTCTATAATCTATCTATAACACCTATATTATAGAGATAACATATAATTATATAACACGTACATTTTACATACCTAATTTTACAGAAAGAGGTATACACACATGTACTTCTGTGTGTGCGTGTAGGTTTCTTAGGTCCGTCAAACAGGTGGGCCTAGTGGTAAAGACACCAAGAGAGCAATGAGCACAACTAACACCCAGATCTTTGTCTCTAAATATGACTTTTCACTGAAAAGACCCAGGGATCCTTAGAGAAATAACTGAGCCCAGGGTTGGGACAGGGAAACTATGAAATGAGGCTGGGACTTTGTGTTGTACCAGAAAGTAAGAAAGTGCTAAGTAAGAAAGGACCTCTCAAAAAGGACAGGATCCAACTTGATGAATACTAAAAATAGTGGATGAAATGTTGTTGAACAAAAATTTACATAGCTTCAGAGTAATCACCAGAAATTACTTATTAACTACAAAGAGGAGAAATACTCTCCTGGGGATCATTTGATAACGTATAAAAATATTGAATCACTATGATATACACCTAAAACTATTGGATACTGTATGTCAGTTATACTTCCATAAAAAAGAAGAAACAAATAAAAATGTTTAAATATAATATTCTCCCCAATCTGTAAAATAAAAATGTTCACATATAGAGGATAGGCCATTTAAATCTTAACTTTCATCTTAACTCCAGTAGAGGCTTGGAAATATATGTGTATATATAATATTGTATATATACGCATGGCTTTTCCACATATATATTTCATTTTACATATTCCTGTCATAAAATATTTATATGACTAAAATATTTAATACTATGCTATATACATTTACTATGGAAATGCTCACAAAATGAAAATAATTTTTTTCTTGTTTTTCAGGGGTTATTTTTGAAATACAATCTAATTTGTTTGCCATATGCATATCTCAGAAAGAAACTGTACATACCTTTTAGAAAGGTTAAAGCAAAGGCAAAATAAAAGAGTGCTTAAAATTTTAAAAGGAGGAAAAACAGTAACTTTATAGATTAACCTAACAAACAAAAATTTCTTTAAGTTATCAAGGTTAACATTGGTAATAATGAAGCCAATTGACATTATGTGCTTCCCAAAATGATATGCTGAGAAGGACAGAGCATCACTTTTATGTTATTACAATCAAAAATACAAAACCTAAAGCTAATTGTAGGGAAACATCAAAGAAATCCAAACTGAAGGAAATTCTGCAAAGTTACTGGCTTTACCCTTCCAAAGCGTCAAGATCATGAAAGGAAAAGGAAGGCTGAGGAACCGTTTTTAGATGAAAGGAAAGTAAAGAAACATGACAATTAATACACCCTGTGATCCTGAGTTGTATCCTGGACAAGAAAGAAAGCTATATAATATACCATTGGAACAATTTGTGAAATTTGAAGAAGAACTATGAATCAGATAATAATATTGTGCCAATGTTACATTTCCTGAATTTGATAAAAATACTTTGGTTATGTAAGAGACAGTCTTTAGGAAATACATATTGAAGTATTTGTGCATAGAAACGAAAGAGAGAGAGAGAGGAAAGAACAAATGCTACAGTGAATGGGGAAAAATGTTAAGAATTGTTTGGTAGAGAATATAATAGAGTTCTTTGCAATATTTCTTGCAGCTTTTATGAGGTAAAGAATTGTAGCAAAATTAGAAGCTAGAAAGAAAAACTTCCAAGTTTGACCTAAGTAGTTAGCAATAGGTCTTTTTCTAAATCTGATAAATATTTCTAAGGTTAAGAGGATACATTCTTAATCCACTCATCTAGGAGCTTCCATCTGCTATGTAGAAAAGAAAAGAAAAGAAAAGAAAAGAAAAGAAAAGAAAAGAAAAGAAAAGAAAAGAAAAGTTTGTGAAGTGTTTTGTTTACATTAACGCTATGCTGTTGTCTGAGATAACTTATATTTTAACATATAGCCAGGAGATCCTGTCACCTGGATGTCATCTGGAAGGTCAGCTTTCAATAATGGAACTTCAGAGAGTAAGAAAAGCATACTACTAGATCTAAAAGACTTTTAGGATACTAAGTGTGATCTCAAATAAGCTAAAAATATGCCGTAAGTGTCACAACATCTTGGGCCGTTTCATCCTTAGGATAAATCTGCCATCGCTAAGAGCAAATGCTAAAAAGAGAATTCTCGGCAGAGTGCTCCAGATGTAGAGTTATAATTCAACTCCGCCAGTCACTAGATGAATTTAAAAAGATAACGCTTAGGTATTTAGTATATTGGTATTCCTAACAAGAACTCTACAAATAAAGTACTATTATCCCAATTTTACAAATAAAGAAACTAAAGCAGAGAGATGTTGAGTAACTTTCCCAAGCTCACACAGTCTATAACAACTTGAGCTAGGACTCAAACCCTAAGATCTACCAAAGATAGTGCCTTTTCCCTTTTCCTCTTTCTACTGCAAACATTCCAAGAGAGAATTTGCTCAGGTGTGGTAGGTGATAAAAAGGCTACATAGAGCCAGTGTGGCTATCCTGTCACCCAGGAGTGCTTTTCTAGAAATCTACCCATAAGAAATAATCAGCATTTCAAATCAAAATTTATGTTCTAGAATGTTATTCATTCTCACACTTTAAATATCCAATAATTGGTTAAATAAATCATGGTAGATACAATGGTATAGTATAACTTAGTATAGTATATAATAGTATAAATTATTAATTATTATAAGAAGATGAATATTATATGATTTTCATTAAAAGGAGCAGAATACAAAATTATTTAGACAGTGTGGTTTAAATATATATCTATCTATATACCTATATAATATACTTAGTATATACATGTATGTATGTATAGGTATATATGTATATACTAAGTATATTATATTAGTATATACTAAGTATATTATATATATACACACACACATAATATATACAAAATTATTTAGGCAGTGTGGTTAAATATATATACCTATATAATATACTTAGTATATACATATATATACTTAGTATATACATATATATACACACATATATATTATATATACTTAGTACATATACATACATACATATGTATACATATATATGTATGTGTACTAAGTATATTATATTAGTATATACTAAGTATATTACATATTTTATATATATATATATACATATATACGTAGGAAAAAGAAGGGTATAAATCAAAACGTTAACATGTTTATCACTAAGTATTGCAAGTGATTTGGATTACATTTATATATTTTATCTTTGTTTTCAAATCTTTCTGGGGCGCCTGGGTGGCGCAGTCGGTTGAGCGTCCGACTTCAGCCAGGTCACGATCTCGCGGTCCGTGAGTTCGAGCCCCGCGTCAGGCTCTGGGCTGATGGCTCGGAGCCTGGAGCCTGTTTCCGATTCTGTGCCTCCCTCTCTCTCTGCCCCTCCCCCGTTCATGCTCTGTCTCTCTCTGTCCCAAAAATAAATAAACATTGAAAAAAAAATTAAAAAAAAAACTTTCTAATATTAGTTTTAATCACTTATAATTTAAAAAAGCCAATAAGCAGCATTTAAAAGAAGATTCAATGCAGTCTTTGAAAATTAAGAAAGAAAAGAAGAAAGAAGAAAGAAATCCAGTAGACTAGGTGCCTCCTCTTGTCTATATTCATCAAAAAACCAAGAAGTAAAGAGAGTCCCTACCAGTAGCAGGCTCGGCAAAGATGAGATACAGCAAGTCACTGATGAAAAGAGAGTAAACATTACGGGGGAATCTTACCAGCACACCCACACAGGTTTCCAGTGGCACTCCTGGTGCCATCTTCAAAAAAGGGATGGCAAAAAAAAAAATCAGGGAAAGTATAATGCACTCACTGTTTATAAAAACATTCAGGGAAAAATCAAAATAAGCCTTTGAATTCAGAAATTAAAAAGAAATAAAAATAGAGGATGGAAACTACTCTATATAATATTATAATGGCAGATGCGTGTCAGTATGCCATTTGTCAAAAACCCCAGAATGAACAGCATCCAGAGTGAACTGTTAATGTAAACTGTGGACTCTGGGGCATAATCATGTGTCGATGTAGGTTCATCTATTGTAACAAATGTACCACTCTAAAGTCAATAACGGGAAATGGTGTTTCTGTGTGTGTGTGTGTGTGTGTGTGTGTGTGTGTGTGTGTGCGCGCGCGCCCGCGTGGAGGTGGCATCTATGGAAACTTGCCGTGCTTTCCACTCAATTTTGCTCTGAACCTACAATTGTTCTAAAACATAAAGTTTTTAAAGTAAAAAAACAAAATAAAAAAGAAATGAAAATGGAATTTTCTTGTAAAATCTAGCACAAGTCTCTAACCATTCTAACTTTAAGTTATGAAATCACAAAGAGATTGAATCAGATTAATTTAACTTAAGTTGATTTAATTGAATTTGATTTAATTGAATTTAAATGTTCATATAGTAGTTTCCTCTCATCCTCACACCATCACAAGAAGGGTAAGAACACTACTACCATAAGATATTCTGAGAGAGAGAGAGAGAGGCCACATTCCCGTAACTTTTATGACAGTACAGTACATTGTCATAATTGTTCTATTGCATTATTACATAGTAGTTACTGTTAATCTCTTAGTGTGCCTAATTTATAAATTAAATTTTATCATAGATATCTATGTATCAGAGAAAAAAAGCATGTGATTTCAGGCTTCTGCTGGGAGTCTTGGAACATATTCCCCAAGGAATGTGCCCCTATATTTTATGCCTGTATTCCTCAAGAGGTAGGAAAATTTTTTTTTAATGTTTATTTATTTTTGAGAGAGAGATAGACAGAGGACAAGCAGGGGAGGGGCAGAGAGGGGGCGAGACACAGAACGTGAAGCAGGCTCCAGGCTCTGTGCTGTCAGCACAGAGCCCGACGCGGGGCTCAAACCCATGAACCGTGAGATCATGACCTGAGCCAAAGTCGGATGCTTAAACTGACTGAGCCACCCAGGCATCCCAGAAAATTATTTTTTTTAAGAAAAGTGGGTATGGGGGGGCCGGTATGGGTGAAAAATAATAGGTAAGTAGGTAGATACTATGCATTTACAAAACACCTAGCTAAGCACTGGTACTAACTACTGGAGATAAAACAAAGGCAAATGCTTGTCCTTTAAGGGACCGTAGCCTAGCAGAGAAGCAGACGTGCCAACCACCAGGGTCCCTGCCTGCATACTGTGTTGCATTAACCCCAGAGGGGGCATCCTCATAGTAAGCTAGGAAATGAATGACAGAACTTAGAGTTGCTCAGCAGTCTTATAAAGAGTTACAAAACGAAAAGAGGTGGGCTGTGGGGCCATAAGTGACCAGGCACCCAGTGTCTTTGTGGGAGTGATGAAAGCTTCATAGGTTAGGTGACACAGTACATGAAACTAATGGGAGGGAAAGAAGGAGGGCAGGTTCCACGTGTGAGCAAAAGCAGGATTAGGGAAGAGAAGATAACGTCCCATGTCTCTGGAAAGCAAAGTGCAAGGTACGTAGTGACAAAAGGTAAACTGGAGAAGTAGGCAGGGACCTCACAGGGAGGAGACAGAAAGTCACAGTTTTATACTGGGGCAGGACGTGAAGAGACTTGAAGTGTTTTGAATTAGGACATGACACGATGAGATTTTTAGATTAAAACAAACAATAATAACCCTTGGGTAGCAAGGAGAGATTCTATACTAAAGACAGGAAGACCGTCAACTCAATGTTGGCAGTAATCTGACAACAACGAGGTCCCAAATGAGGGTAAATGGTGTGACTGAGGTGGGAGGAGGCAAGGGGGAGGGAAGGGAAGAGACCAAGAGCTAGAATCCTGGCAGCTAGTGTCTAATTGAACGTGGTAGTGAGTGAGAAGAAAAACTCTCAAAGGACTTCCCAGGCACTGGGCTTGGTCACTGGATGTGGTCTTTCCAGAAGAGAAAATATAAGGGCCATATTCCAAGGAAAAGATGAGAAGAAACGGTGCTTTCAGGATCTATAGCTCCCCTATGTGTGTTATGGGGACCCACATCAAAGGACCATACATCCTGCCGAGGGAAGTGTGCCTGTCAGCTGGCAGTCAGCCTCTGTTTCCCCAGAGGGCAGGGAAACACTGATGCTGGACCTGAACTCAGGTGAGCGGAGTTTCCTCTCCTCTAAGGGATGATCATCAGCTGCTTTTCTGGGGAATGCTGGCAGGATAGGGCATGTGTCATCTCTGATCAGGAGGGCACTTAGCTAGTGTCTTCATACATGGGAAGAACACGAATGAAATTGAAATAGGCATGCATTCAATGAAAAACATCCAATTAAGAAAAACAGATCATTAACTATCTTTCCATACTAGCATCAAAGACACATTTATTAATAATATAACTGGACAAAACTGTCTGAAAGGCATTCCATAAAAATCATTAAAGTCTATCATTCAAGAGATTTTAGGGAACCGAAGTTCAAATATCAAATGACAGACATAAAACAACCACCCTCAGGCTTAAAGTGACTCCACGTGGACAAATACATAAATATCAAAGTATGTAGTTTGAAGAAGGTGAGCTCAAAGAGTTGCACATGAAGGCAAAAACACAGAAAAACAGTCACCTCCCTTTCAAAACACCAAGGAAATCTTCATTGAGTACATACTCTTTTCGCTGTGTGTAGAACGATGAACTTGGATTTCTGGGAATAGGATAACTTTCCACACAGAAGACATAGCCCAGAGTGGTTTGTAAGGAGTGGGAGAATTTGGTGAAAGCAGAACCATGTCCATCTTCTCAGGGAGAGATAATATGCAGGATCTTGGAGGTACAGGGTAGTGATCACAGATGAAACTTTCAATGGGAAGCCATTCTGAGTACTATGGTGACTAATGTGTGCACTTAATTACAGTAAGTAACCACTGTATTGAGTCAAACTAGGAGCACATGCAAATCCCCCAGCCCCCAGATTGTGGCTTATTAGAGAGAAGTGAATTTTGATTACATCATAGTTTTATTATGCATTCTTCCCAGGCTTAAGTTGAGTGTTTTTACTCCTATTGTAAGTTTCCAGTTTTCAAGTATAATGACAATGTGCCTCTTGCATATTTTAGGAATTAAAAATAGATTTCTATTTCAGGTGAGAGAAATAACTGCCTGGGAAGAGGAACTCTTGAACCACAAGGAAATTATTTTCATCCAAATATCCTTAGTGATTAAAAAATAAAAAGAGACTGAAAAGAATCCAGAACAGTTTCAATACTGCAGTATTTCTGCCACAACATGTTAGTGCAATGAGCACTTTTATAACACCATCCATATAACCTTTACTGCTGGTAACTGTACGGGCAGAACAGGTTTTGCAAACTATGACTTGTAAACTGAAATTTACCAGGCTAAAATTCTTGTAATCCTTGTAAAAATTAATAATGATGTTTATTTTAAAATAACACCCAAACAAAGGCAGTGATTTAAATGTTTTAATGTACAAATCAGAAGGCATTTAGAATGGAGTACATTTTGGGGGTGTTCAGCTGGCTCAGTCAGTTAAGCCTCAGAGTCTTGATTTCAGCTCAGGTCATGACCTCACGGTCTGAGAAATGGAGCCCCATATCCCATTCTGCACTGACAGCATGGAGCCTGCTTGGGATTCTCTCTCTACCTCTCTCTCTCTGCTCCTCCCCCGCTCTCTCTCCTTCTCTCTCACAAAATAAATAAATAACCATTTTAAATAAAGAGAGAGAATTGAGTACATTTTTAAGTCTTCCTCAACCTCACACTCCATTGTGTGCCAAATAGTAATGGAATAATGGCACTAACAAAACAATTTTTACTGAACACATATTACGTGCAGGGCATCGTCCTTAAGTCTTTTTCACGTGCTGGGTTATCTAAACCACACAAATCCCTGCGAGGAGTTACCTTACATGATGGAAAACGTCAGCACTATCTACAGTTTCAGACCCTGAAGCTTTTCTGGTAAAGATTATTTAATGTGTTTTGAGTATTATTAACAGGAGACAGGACACCATGTAAAAAATTCAATTCCTGAATTCATATATTCAAAATAATTTTAAAAAGGGTACTATAGGTTTGTCATATTAATTGGACTCTAAAGAGGATTTTAATGAGAAGAAGAAAATTTGGCAGGTGGAGAATGAGGAAATTTTACAGCTGAGTTAGATGTGACCTAGAAGAAGAACTCCCAGGAAAAGTGATATTGAGGAAAATAAGGAAAATCTGGTAGAAGATAGGGACCAATCTTTAAATTTTTTTTAACGTTTGTTTATTTTTGAGACAGAGAGAGACACAGCATGAGTGGGGGAGGCACAGAGAGAGAGAGGGAGACACAGAATCCCAAGCAGTCTCCAGGCTCCGAGCTGTCAGCACAGAGCCCAATGCAGGGCTTGAACTTAACGGATCGCGAGATCATGACCCGAGCTGAAGTTGGACGCTTAACTGACTGAGCCACCCAGGCGCCCCTGGGACCAATCTTTAAAATGAAGGTAAAACAAAACATGTTCTCAGATGCCTGAGAACATGTTGTCATTTTACAACTTGGGCTATTCACAAAGCAGTGTGGTACAGAAGAAAGGACTCGGGAGACAGAGGATCCAGGGGGGGCTGAGTGTTCACCTTTGTTCTACCATTTATTTGCTGTGTGACTTTACAAGCCACTCTTCTTCCTTGAGCTTTACTTCCTCAATCCTAAATTAGGGGCAGTGATTACACAGGTATTGTTGTGAATATTAAACAGATATTATGCTTTTAAAAATGTCAAATGCTATACAAATGAAAGATATTGGCTGTATTCTTTTCAGGTTCAGTCACTGAACATTATTCTTCCTTTTTTGATCTTTTGTCTTGGCATAACACAAGGTATCTTGGCATCAGCTTAGAATTCAGTTATGCTAAGCTTTTGAAATTCTTAAGCAGAAAGTCACTTAGGTGACGGAAAGAGAACAGAGGTTTTGAGCCTGAGGCAGGACTGAATTCCTGAACCCACACTTCAACAACTTATACATCAAGGTCGCCAAGTCCTAAATCAATAGAATCTTTCAGCCAACCCAGCCCGTGGCCCATCATGGAAACCTACGCTTGCATAGCCCCAGGCCAGGGAGAAGCAAATCTGGACTCAAATACAACGTAAGTGGAGATCATGCAAAAGACCAGTTTCATAAATCTATGCTGTGATAAGAGAGAGTTTATTTTCTGATCCCAGAATATAAATCTCACAGGAGTTTAGGTATATTGATTATTCTGGTAAACTAAATTTTTACGCTATATATCATAGGTCAGCCTTCCTTGTCACCACCATGGCATGGGTCACTCAAGCATGACAGTGTCCCTGAGGATTGGTACGGCAAGCAGGGGAGGCAGGGGTGGCCGCTGTGTGTTTCCTAGTTACAGCGCTGTTAGTAGAAAAAGATCTAGAAAAATATCGTAAGTTGTACCAAAGGGGATGCAAGGCTAGAGCCAGAGGTAACAGTAGAGAATCATACAATGTATCTGTTTGGGGCAGAACAAAAGCCTGAGCCAAGGTCCAGGGGTAAATAGGATAGAGGAACTGAGCCAGTGAGGGTGGCGTGTGACAGCTGAGACAAAATCAGCCTAACAGAAGTTTGGTTTGCTGTGCTGGCACCTAGAGTAGATTCATTAATTTTTGTTTAATCTTTATCTACTTTTGAGGGAGAGAGAGAGAGAGAGAGAGACAGTGTGAGCGGGGCGGGGGGAGGTGCAGAGAGAGAGGGAGACACAGAATCCGAAGCAGGCTCTAGGCTCTGCACTGTCAGCACACAGCCCACCCCCCCCCCCCCCCGCACCTCCACATGCAGGGCTGGAACTCAGGAACCTTGAGATCATGACCTGAGCCACCCAGGCACCCCTAGAGTAGATTCATTAAAAGGGGGTACAATAAAAGAGGGGAAAACTAGAGTGAATATATATATTTTTCTAACACTTTTAATAAATACATCTCTATATAAACATTCCAAGAAATGATTAATTACGAAATTTTTGATAATGCGACCTCAGCATTAGGCACCCTCATAACAACATCACTACAACCACTAGATATGATGCTGACCCTTAGGACCGTTACGGTCAGTTGAGTTTTCTAGCTGTTTGGATGGTGACCAGTCAAGAGAAAACACAACATTTTCAAAACTACCGATTTAGAAAAGTCATTAACCAAAAACAAACAAATAAAATGTCAGCACCAACAAAGGAAAACCACAAAGGCAGAGATAATAAGGTATTAGGAGGAATGATATTTATTCCAGTACTTGGGTAGAAAACCAACTAAAAACTTGGATCGGTGAAACAGAATGAAAACCCGGAGACCCCTGGAGAATGGTTAATTAAACCTAGAAGGAAGGACAAAGTTCAGGTGGATTAACAGAATATTTGCTTTTGATGCTACTTGTAAATTTGATTCAGAATCTTGCAATTTTCATTGGTAATTTGTATCCTAAAATCTGATCATCTCCACAAGGCTAAACATGAATGTAAAACTTTGTCAACATGTTTTAAAACCATGCTTACAATGATGGTTTTTTAAAAATGCAATGGAAGACAGAAATTGGAAAGTGGATAAAAAGAAATAATGCTTATTCTCACAAATTCTGAGATTTATTCTTACCTAACCCTATCCTAGGTAAAATGAAAGGGGAATGACAGAGCCTAAGGAGGGGGATGACTTCAATTCTCCAGAGGAGCATAGGTTCAGAGTTATTAGGTCGAGGTGCTGGGCTCTCCTGCAAAAGTGATCGCATTATCCAGAGTTTGATTATTTACGTCAGAGGGTCTTGGTCTGTTACGGAAGAGAAATGGGATGTTATGCCGCTGTCTTACCTTGCCTTACCTTGACTCCATTGCTTTGGATAATCTCAATACCAATATTTTTCCTCCTAATGGGAGAAAAACAGAGGATTTAGGATTTAGGATTTTTTCGGATAATATTTTGAAACAAAATTAATGACTCCTTTCCTTCTCGAGTGTATAAAAACTTATACCAAAATAATCATAATGATAGCACAAGGATGCGAATACAATGTAATATGGCAGGATAAGAAAATGGAGATATTTATCAGCATGGTTTTTCTGCCACTCATCATTCACTCTTCTAACCACACCCCTTACGGTGAACCCCTTAGGCTCAGAGAAACGGGACCCTGCTTGCTCTATTGGGAGATTATAAAAATCTTGCGGGCAATCAAATGAGACACCTCAATGTTTAAGCTTACATTTTAAATAGAAAGATTTAAGAGGCCGACAATAGTGGTCACAAAAATGAAAAAAAAAAAAAAAAAAAAAGGAATTCTGTCTGCTCTCTCTGCCCTCCCCAGAGAGGTATGAGAAGGGAAGGCAGTGGACGAGTTAGGTACAAGTATGGGGAGTCCTACACCTTGTACCTCATTCCTCAGGCAGAATGGAGAGTTGGGGATGGGCACTCCATAAACATATTTATCTCTTCAAGTATCTTCTATCTCCCTTTGTTCCCTTTAAGTCTAATGATCCACAAATAGAGAAAGAACTTGTACCTTCCGCTCTAGGGGAGATCCAGGGAAATTGCAAGTTTCCCAGAAAAGACAGCACCCCATATCCCATCCAGTTGTTGCAGGCAGCAAACTGCACACATAGTAGGGCAGTAGACGGGAGAGGGCTGCAGAGAGGCCTCCACCCCTGGTTGGGGTCTTTCAGCTAGACAAAGGGGTGTCAGATTGGATGGATAGGGTATGGACATTCTGCACTAGAAACCTGTTGAATCGGCCGCAACATCTTGGCTGTATCCTGCAGGAAGTCAAATCGGCCTCCCACAACTATCCTTTTGCATTTTGATGGATTGTGATTTATTACTTGTGCTGAGGACGTGGCAAGTCGATACCTGGTTTGCCACCGTGACAGCATTGTGAGAGGGGGACAGAAAGCAAACATCTTGAAATGACTGCTTTTAAAACCTGAAATGGCTTAAAACAAAAACAGGTCCTTAGCTTACCTAATGTGGCAAGGCCCATTTTCCTCACCGGGTTAGAAAAAAAATTTAGGGTGGGCCTCAAGTCAGGAAACAATTTCAGTGTTTCAAGAGGAAGGAATTTTCACTTCTTGCACACTATGAACTTTGTGCCTGCTGCCGTAGTAATAATGTCTCAAATATGCTCTTTTGAGGATCTCTGTCCCTCTCTCAAATATGCTTCTGGATAATTATTTGGCTGCCACTAAAGCAGCAATCTGAGTTGTATGGCAGCCAAGGAAATCTCGGATCCTATGTTTGCTAATTGGACATAACAATTCATGCTCAGGGGCAGCAAGCAAAATGGGCTTTACTCTGCCAGAATTGTTTTGGCTTCCTTTTTTTTTTTTTTTTCTGGTTCGCCCCAATCCCTCATTCCAAGTTTTCTGACCCCTAACACTACTTTCCTGGTGAATAGCAATTCTCCACCCAGGTATAAGAAATGCTCATACTACTGTATCTGGAGAGGCCAAGTCTTTCTGTGTGGGAAGATGAGAGTTTACATTGGACAGAACTTCGTACTTCTCTGAAACTTGATCACCTTAGAATTAATAAGAGCAAATATTGGAATTAATTCACAAGGAAGTAGAAGTCATAAACATTGGACAATAATATTCTGGCATCTGACCTTTTCATTTTAGGTATCCTGTAAATGTAAGTCATGGCTTGCAAACCAAACGACTGAGAGAAACAGGTAGATGAATGATGCAACTCTAGGTTTAATTACTTAAAATGCAATGATATTTGGTTCTTAATTTATAAAATAGAGACCCAAATGATGGCCTCTGCCTGATCTCTGCAGTGCATGCTTAGATTATTAAGAAATACTTGGACATAGGGGAAATCAATCAGATTGAATCTTTGCATGATCTCTGAAGATTTCAATTTTTTTCCTCTATACGCAAAGTTTGAAGCAGAGAGAATGACCATAAATTATTTTGGTCATTTAGAACTTTGAATAAGTCAAAGTTCTTTGATTTGAAAAGTTCTTCTATTTTTCCTGAAAGAGATTAGGGTACGACTGACAAACAAAATTTTTATTTCTATTACTTTTTACAGTGTTTGTTTTGTTTTTCTCTTTGCATTGATCATTAGATTTGATCTCTACAGCATGCCTTATTTTTTCCCCATTTTAGAAAGGGACGCGTACAATGTGAGTGGTTATGTGAAATGCTGAAGGTTTATATTGATATGCTACAAGCAGGAAGGGACTCCTGCCTTCTGGCCCAGAGCCCATCGTTTCATTCTATCACAAGCAACTGTTCTATGCCCCTGGGACACAGCAGAGAAGAAAACAAAATCCTTTCCAAATAAATGTAGTGTGTTATATAGTAGTTATTGCTATAGAAAAGTAAAGCTAAGTAAGGAGCCTGGGGTGGGTATAGGAAGTGCCTGACTGTCTTTGGAGGGAGGGAGGGGGGTATCGAGGGTAAAATTGCTCCTATTGCTTGGGAAAAAGTCGAGGAAGGCCACATTGGTAAGATGATATTTGTGACAACTGGGCAGGGACATGAAGGTGTTGGGAAACAAGAATTTTCTGTCCCCTTCAAGGTCCTTCCAGCTAGACTAAGAATCAAATTGACATGAAACAGATTAACAGGGGGAAATCACATTTAATTCTGTACATATGGGAAGTCCACACAGACATGGAAATTCTAAAGACAGACAAAATGAGGTATATGTATCATTTTCAACTAAGGAAGGGTGTAGGGATGTGGAACTTCAAAGGGAAAAAATGTGATTCACAGGAAAATGAAAAAGAACAAATGTTTGGTAAAAATAAAGGTTTGGTTGGCCTCTCAGAGACAATGGGACATAGACGATTTTCATCAAAGAAGCCTCATTGGTTCCTCCCTGTCTACCATACCTAATTCATAAAATAATGTAGTTATTTATGGTGGTAGCTGTTTTCTTGGAGCAGGTTCTCTATCTAAATTTTTAAGCAGTCCTGAAAAAAGGTAAAGAGCTTTTCCTAAATCTGCTGTGTTTTGATTGCTTTTTAACTCAAAATACTCTTCATACCAAAGTGGGCCATCTTGGAGTGGTCTGCCTTTGGCCCCTACAAAGTAAATTTGGGAATGTATCATATGTGGGTGTCAAATGTGGGGGAAGAGAAGTATTGGCTAGGGGTAGGCCAAATTCTGTCCAGTGACATTTTATTGGAACACAGCCATGCTCGGAAGTTAACATATGGTCTATGGCTGCATCTGTAGTATACTGGCAGGGTTGAATAGTTGTGACTGAGGCTGTGTGTGGCCCATAAAACTGAAAGTATTTACTACCTGGCCCATTAAAGAAAAAGTTTACTGACCACTGGCTTATGCAGCGGAAATGACAAATACAAAGCCCAAAGACACAAGTGTGCGTATTGTATTCAAAGAATAAAGAAAGCAAGTGTGGTTATGGGAGGGAACAAGGAGAGAGAGAGAGAGAGAGAGAGAGAGAGAGAGAGAGAGAGAGAGAGAGACAGGATAAGAGAACAGAAGGAGAGTAGGGAGTAGATCCTGAAGGGCTTTTCTAGGCCATTCTAAAGGATTTCGAGGTTTACTTAGAGAGGGACAGGAAAACACTGGAGATAACTGAGTACAGAACTGACATAATCTAACTTACTTTTTAAATTATTCACTCTTTTCAGGATAGATGAGAGGAGATTAGTCCGGTATAAGGTGCAATAATCCAGATGAAAAATGGAAGTCCTGAGTATTTGCCAAATTCTGAACATATTGTAAAGATTGAGCTGAGGTGATTTGTTGATGAACTTGAAACAGAGGTGGAGGGGCGGTGTTGTGTGAATGGGAGACAGTAAGAGAGGGTAGTACAAGTTAACTTGTGTAGGCCTGAACATCTGGAGGATAGGACTTCCATTAACATACAAAAGGAAGATTGTGGGAGATGTAAGCTATAATTTACCACCAGAAGTGAATTTTAGATGCCTTTTGAATATCTAAGTGGAGATGTCAAAGAGGCACTTACTAATGACATCTGGCATTCAGGGGAAAGGTTGAAAATAGACATATACATTTTGGAGTCATCAATGGTTAGAGAACATTTGAGTCACAAGAACAGAATAAAATCACGTAGAGCATGGCTATCGACAACACAAAGAATGATTTGAATACCTACCGTTTAATTTCAATATATGTGCCATGTTTTGAGCTAAGAACTTTATAGTATATACTCTCACAATACTTTACCTAGGTAGGAATCTGTACACCTATTTTACACATGTGGAAATGAAAACTTAAGTGTTAAATGACTTGTCCGATGCCAGGAAGCTAGTGACAGAGTCCAGATATGCCCGCCTCAGTGGTCTGAGCCCTCCCTGCTCTATCATGACATGAGAAATAGAAAAACACAAGACTGAACATTGGCTCTGTACATTTAAATAGCTAAAGAAGCAGCTAAATTACCCAAAGTATTTTGCATGTGAACTTGCCCAGTTTCAGCGGCAGTAAGATGCCTCTTTAAGGAAACCACCAGAC
Organism: Felis catus; assembly: GCF_018350175.1. Classification (NCBI taxonomy): domain Eukaryota; kingdom Metazoa; phylum Chordata; class Mammalia; order Carnivora; family Felidae; genus Felis; species Felis catus. The sequence continues at coordinate 132,370,298 of NC_058372.1, forward strand.
TGGTGAAGCATGATAATAATATCATGGAACTTCCTCCTCAATTTCCTGAATTTAACAAACTCTCTCATCGTGAATAAGCAGAAAATTTCTAGTTTATGAGCAGATTAAGAGGCAGCCACTGCAGGGGAATTCATGCTTCGATGCCATACACTACATTTTAGGCAAAATAAAGTTATCAAGGTTGGGTGCTATTACAGGACACTGCGCAAATCCTTTATTAAATGAGAGGAGACAGACCTCCTACCTGGAAGCCAAAATCAAAATCATTGGAAATTCAAAATCATTTGAAACAGCACAGAGACAGAGAATACGACTTAGCAATAGATGTGACCCCCTCAATGTCATTACATCCTTATAGTGTTGCGTTTACCCTCACAAATGTACTAGCCCTAAGTAAAAGTGTTCTGGTCTGATAGTCTCAGACTCCTCTGATTCCCCTGGCTCCTCAGAAGTACAATCACTCCAATTGCTAAAAACCAACGTGGAGCCACAATAAGCCTGCTATGCTGCTTCCTTTTCTTCATACAAGCCTGGACTGGAAGAAATCCTCATTTATTTTTCACCAGAAAAATCAAGAGGCACCTCACTTCCACGCTGAAAGGGAAATAGAAACTAACCTGCAAGCAAATGTGAGAACCTCCACCTACTGCAATTATAAAGCCACACCTTGCAGTAACACCCTCATTAGGGTTATGAGGAAGCCAAGGAAGGGAAGTTGTATTTGGGGCCTGTTGAACAAGATTAAGTCTTGGTGGAAATATTTGGGTCATGTTGGTCTGGAGGAACGTAGTGGGAAGAGTCAGAAGTTTTGAAAGAATCATAGGGAATTAAGTAATTCCTGTGTCTTGTCTCCTCTACGCTCCATGTTTCCCAAACTCCAGGTTTACTTCTTGGGAAGTTCAACCTCTGGGACGAGGTACCAAGATGATGAATACATACCCAATGGGAGAACGTTGCTATGAAGAGTTTAAAATGCTATATGGTAGTTGAGTGTCCGACTCCTGTTTTTGGCTCAGGTCACGATCCCCAGGGGATCAAGCCCTGTGCAGGGCTCTGTGTTCAACATGGAGCTCGTTTGAGATTCTCTCTCCCTCTGCCTCTCTCTCTCTCTCTCTCTCTCTCTCTCTCTCTCTCTCTCAAATAAAACAAAGGTTTAATTTAAAATGAAATGGTATATGGTGATAAGCCTCAGGAGAATAAAAAGATGTGTTCAGCATTGGTTTTTGCTATTGTTTTCAAGGGTTTGCCATCTTGTTGAGTGCCACAACCAAGTTGTATCATGTTTGCATTCCTCACAACACCCACGATGTCTGTCACACAGTGGACGAAAAGCAATGCTTCTGGAATGGAACACTAATGATCGCCCTGCTGGCAGATCGACATAAGCGCCAGCATTCAGATTCTTGATCTTCTATTCTGGAAATTTCACTAGTATTGCATTGTCTTCTGTTACCCCCTTGCTTTATGGACTGTAGTCATTTTGTGTCCTCAGCATCTCTGGATGTATTTACGGACCAGGAACAAACTAGCACTAAACTACTAAGGTGTACATAGTCACATTCCCCCTTGTGAAGAATATGCTTTGTTTGTGCTTCTGGGCTATTCATGCCTTTTCTTTCTGATTAGACGAGAATACTAGCTGAGCGTCAGAGAGAAGGGAGTAGACAGTTCTCCATAAAATAGTATATGGAAAAGAACTGTCCGGGAGGTTTGAGGAGTGGGAATTTGTAGGGAATGAGTAAGCCATCCAGCAAAGACTGGGTTTTCTAAGAATCAGGGTTTTGGAGGGGCGCCTGGGTGTCTCACTCAGTTAAGCCTCCGACTCTTGATTTTGGCTCAAGTCACGATCTCCCAGTTAATGGGATGGATCCCCACATCAGGCTTCCCCATACTGACAGTTCAGAGCCTGCTTGGGATTCTTTCTCCCTCCCTCTGCTCCTCCCCTGCTTTATCTCTCTCTCAAAATAAATAAATAAAACTTAAAAAAAAAGAATCAGGGTATTGGAAAAACTGCCATGAGGTGGAAAGGAATGGGGTGAGGGGGTTATAAATAGGTGAAGAGAATTTTGAGGAAGTTGTCTTATGCTAAGTGTCTTACCTTCCTTCAGAGATTATCTTAACAAACTGTTCAGAAAATATCCAAATTATTATCCCAGGCTTTGGGAGCTGGGTGTGTGTGTGTGTGTGTGTGTGTGTGTGTTATTTCCTGAGATTGAAAAGGCTCAGTTTTCTTTGGAGTATTTACACTGATTTTACTAATGTTTGGTTTAGTAACATGTTTGTAGGTTACTTAATAGAGATTTTCCATTAAAAATTGCATGCTCAGGGGTGCCTGTGTGGCTCAGGCAGTTAAGTGTCGGACTTTGGCTCAGGTCATGATCTCAGTTTGTGCGCTCAAGTCCCATGTCCGGCTCTACGCTGACAGTGTGGACCCTGCTTGGGATTCTCTTTTTCTCCCTCTCTGTCTGCCCCTCCCTGACTTGTGCTTTCTCTCTCTCTCTCTCTCAAAATAAAGAAATAAACAACAAAAAAATTGCATGCCCAAAGAAATGTAGTTTGTGCCACTGATCATAGAACTAGGGATCGTGCAGTGGCCACTGGAAACTGTAGGTGTGTGAAAATACAATAATAGAGTAACATAAAAAGAACAGATGACCGTGAGGCCAGAGATTACCTAAAAGTTGAAGATGGTTGTATGTATGTATACATATATACATACATGTGTGTGTATATATACACTATGTGTTTTTCCTATACATACATACCTATAATAAAGCTTAATTTATAATTTAGGCACAGTAAGAGATCAATAATAACTAACAATAAACAAGAACAATTATAACAGTGTACTGTAATAAAAGTTATGTGAATGTGGTCTCTCTCAAAATTTCTTACCGTACTGTACTCACCCTTCTTCTTGTCATGATGTGAGATGATAAAATACCTAGGTGATGAGATCAAGTGAGGTAAATGATGTAGGCACTGTGATGTATCCTTAGGTTACTGTTGACCTTCCTACACGAAGTCAGGTGGATTGTCTGCTTCCCACCATGGTTGACCATGGATAACTGAAGCCACTGATGAGGGGAGGCTCACGTGCTACAGTTGTAGGCTTGTAGACACATTGTTGTTAGGCTAAGTGTATGGTGTTTGCGAAAGACACAGTCAAGGACTCCATTCTCAGTTTAAAGCTAGATACCTAATCCTATTTTGAGGAACTACATCCCTGGGGGTGAGACTACATTTTCCCACCTAAAGAAAGCATCCCTTCCACGTTTTCATTGTCTATACTATTCTCTTGGCTCTGGTAGATCCTTGGAGAGAAGACCGCTCCCCTTCTCCTTAGGTCAGGGTTTTTGTTTTGATCCGTTCTGATTTCTCAGGTGGTGTTCTTGAGAGTTGCCGAGAAAGAAAGGAAAGTCAGCATGGAAAAGTTCTACAGCCTCAGAGCCTCAGATGGAAGGCCCTGTCACATCACTTCGTTGCGGTTGGCATTATCTCGTTGTGCTGTCATGTCCAACAACTCTCTCTGAGGGAGAAAGGATTCAGTTTTCTGTTAGTCTGCTGGCATTTAGTTATTGACCTGTGGGCTGAGTAGTGTTTAATTAAAAAAAAAAAAAGTGTGGCCTGGCAATTCTCGCAGAGTCATACTTGGTATGCTTGAGCTCTGCCAAGGGAAAACTTTTTAGAAGTATTATGACACACAATTTATTCTCTCTTTGTGTGTGTGTTGCAGGGCTGGGAGGGGGCATTGGGGGGACGGCTCAGGCAGGACTGGAGCAGAAGGAAGCAATGGGGTGGGGGGGGATGGAACGAAATACTAACTTTAACTGCTTTTCAAAGCTTATTCAGTCACTACAGTGTATTGACCGTGAGTAACTGCATAAAGTACAATAAAGTAAAAACTTTGTTGCCAACTCTTCAGTCACAAATCAAATTATAAGCGGTTTTTTGAGAAGAAAAGCTGAACTTTTGGTGAAAACTTTAGCAAAATTCTCCAAACACAACAGTGTTTAAATCCTAAAATGAGATACTGAAACTAAAAATACTGGGAGCATTGGGGCTCCTGGGTGGCTTGGTCGGTTAAGCATCGGGCTCTTGATTTCGGCTCAAGTCATGTTCTCATGGTCTTAAGACTGAGCCCCACATCAGGCTCCACGCTGGGCATGAAGCCTGGTGGAGATTGTCTCTCTCCTTCTCCCTCTGCCCTTCCCCCTTCCCCCTCTCTCTAACAACACAAAACTACTGGGGGTATTTATTCTTTACCTCAAATATTGTTCCCATTATAGAAATAGCATTTGAAACATAGGAGAATTTATTGAGGAACTTCTGATTGCCCAGTGTCTAAGTTTTAAGAATTTGACAATATTTTTCACTCATATTACATGAATGCTTCATATTTTACATTTAAGTGTTCATTTGGTTCGATTAGTTTTGTTTTGCACCTCTGGAATTTTCTTTTCACTTGAACTTGAACTTACTGACCTTTGCTTAGATATTTTTGTATGTAGTGTAATGATAGTCTTACAATATTAAATAGTGACAGAGGTAATATATGGAATGATAAAAGCTCACTGAGGGGCTCCTGGGTGGCTCAGTGGGTTAGGCATCTGACTTCAGCTCAGGTCATGATCTCACTGCTTGTGAGTTTGAGCCCTGCGTTGGGCTCTGTGCTAACAGCTCAGAGCCTGGAGCCTGCTTCGGATTCTGTCTCCATCTCTCTGCCCCTCCCCTTCTCTCTCTCTCTCTCTCTCTCTCTCTCTCTCTCTCTCTATCTCTCTCTCTCTCTCTCTCTCAAAATATTAAAAATAAAAAAGAAATAAAAAATAAACTTAAAAAAATAAATAATAAAATCTCACTGATCTCTGCCTAATTTGTTTTTCTAGAAAAGCCAGAGCTTGACAAAGGGCACACTGTGGTGGATCCTGCTTGTTCCCAGACATGCCTTGTTTATTTAGCTGCTGATATTTGTCCAGTCCGCTCAGGTACAAACGGTAATAAAATTCCCAGGACTCATAAATGTGGAAATTAAATTGCAACACCACTCTTTGAAGAACTCAGGCCAAAACTCCAAGGCCTCATCCTTGTTGCTTCCCTTTCTCCCCATACTGTGAGCAAATGCTCTTGGCTCTACCATTAGAATACAATCCAGGATCTGACCCTTTCTCACCAAAACCACTGCTTTTAACCTTTCCACCCTAAGCCACCAACTCCTTGTGGGATTACTGCGACAGCTACTTAACTATGGGAAGAATTGTGAGCAGAAGGTAAAAAGGGCAGTGGAAGATGGCTGCAGTATTTCTACATTCCTTTATATTTTGGAGTAGGTTGTGTCTAAATCTCTCCCACAATATTTGGCTGCAAGAACCAGAAACCCATTCAAACTCATTTATACAAAGATGGAAAGAAAGTGTAGCCAGAATTTCCAAGGGATGAGGACTGGGAGCTGGAAGGTCAGGAATGGAGAGTCTGCTCTCCACTTCTCTATGGCCACTTTTATGTTGTTTGTGTGTCTGCTTCATTCTCCCATGTTCCAACTAAGTCTGGACATACTTAGCTTTAACCCCGGCTCCACATGACTTCCTAGTGCAGACTGATTAGCATGGTCTGATTCAACTCCAAATTCCCACAAGATGATCTCTTGGCTTGGCTGACTTCAGGTGTCTGCCTCTGATTTAATCAGCTTGCACCAGAACACATAATTACAAGCCCAGCAATTCAGTAAGACCCAGGGGACCCATTCAGAAAAGGGGGCCTGAACTAGGCAAACTAACTAATTAATATCCCTGCCGCAATTTGCAAATGATTTAAATTCAGTATTCGGTTAAATGGTGTAGTGAATCAATTATTGTCACACATACATCCTTTGGGAGTCAATAAATTGAAATGAAGTTGATATAAATAAATGCTAGCAGGTAAGGTAGATTTGGTCTACCTTCCAGAAAGTGTTTGCTGATAACATAATTTCTCATTAAAATTTTTATTTTCAATGTCTACTTTATTCCCCTCAACCAGCATCCAGCTGCCCCTATGAGACTACTAACAGGGCCTTCTTTAGCTTGGTAGCCTTTAAACGAGGCAATGAAGACTGGCAGATTCTGGAATATATGAATCTTTAGTCTTTGGCTTTCAATACCAGATAACTTAATGAACTGCCTTTCTTTTTGTATGTTGATTTTTTTTTTTTTGCCTTTTTATTTTTATCATATATTTTTTTTTTTAAATTTAACTTAATTTTTGAGAGAGAGACAGAGAGAGAATCTTAAGCAGGTTCCACACTCAGCTCAGAGCCCAACACCAGGCCCAATCTCACCACCCCGGGATCATGACCTGAGCAGAAATCAAGAGTCAGATGCTCAACCGTCAGCCATTCAGGCACCCCATTCATCATTTTGTTCTTAACTTAAATTTTTAATTAATTTTATTTGATTCCTAAATTTTATACCTTAGTGGTTTTTTTCCTATCTTAATTTTAAAAATCTGTTTATCAATTGAAACTGACTTACAAGAAAAACCATGAGTTTGAGGATCCATCATTTTTGCTCTCATAAAGGTAGATATTTGGGGGTATTGTTGTTTTTTACCGAACAGAACTCTGGTTTCCCTGAGTTTGGAGAGGGAGGGTTGCAAGTTCACAAAGCTAGCCTCCATTAGCAGATATGCTCCACATTCATGCTAAACGTCACATGTCCTCTATGAACTGAACTTTTGGAAAGGCCAGGATGAGTTCATAATCTGATGAGAGGGACGAGGTAGGAAACTCAAAACAAATATCCTAAAGTAAAAAATGGGGGACTGGCTTAAATTGATGATCTCCTGAAGTCCCTTTCACCTCAAGGACCCTGATAGTAGAATGGAAAAATGGACATTTAGCACTCTATAGAGTGCTGAGGAATGTAGTGCAAACTTCACATTTGTTTCTGTTTGTTCTCGCAAAACTCTAGGAAGAAAGTAGTACTAATGTCGTTTTACACATGAGGAATCTGACCCTTAGAAAAAGTTAAGGAATTTGCTCAATGTTGCACATGTCACCAAGGCCTTGAAATTCATGTCGGGCAGACAACAGAGCCTAGGATTTTTCCACTGCTCCACAAGGCCTCTCAGCAATAAGCTGTCCCTTCTCCGAAGAGAGTTTTTAAAATGTATTTCCAGCTTAGATGAAAAGGTGCATCAAAAAATTATGTGGGGAAGTGACTTCTTTTGCAATTGCCCCCAATGAAGGTGTCTGTATTTTTAAAAAGCTCTCCAGATACTTTCAACAACTTCCACCTGCCGTCCAGTGTTCTCCCTCCTCTTCACCTGTTCAACTCCTTTCATCTGGATTCAACTATGTTATCACTATACCTAGGTGTTCTCTGGACAGTTAAATTGCTCTCTTTAGTTCTTGTGCATGATTCCATCAATGAATCCATCGTATTGTTGTACAATTACTTTTTATGTAAGGTTTGCCCCCTTTAGGCTGTGGTGAGCTTGTTTGAAGCAAACATTGCATTTCTGGGTCTTCATTACCTACCACAAGGACTCAAACTCATAATGTGTTTCAGGGAACTAAATTAGTAAGCAAAAATTTCAGGGCCACTTGGAAATAGCTTAAGAAGACGTGTTTTATTGCTTGTTTCAACGTGTTTTATTGCTTGTTGTACCCAGTAAATTAACTAATTCAATAAATACTAAGCCAGGAAACAATTTTTTAGGTTCTAAGCCTAAGACTAGTTCCTGGACGCGGAAGCCCCGCAGAGAACTACATTTCCCGAAATCCCTAAGCCCCGGTTGTTGGTTCGCAGAATATCCTTGAAGGCCTGTCACATCAACCAGTAGTTTGACGAGAATTTCCCTGGACGCCGTAGGAGGCGGCCAATCATAAAGAAGAGGGCGGGCACTTCTGTTTTCGGTTCAGGAAACCCTTTGCATCTCTTTGCCTGTACGCAGGATGATGAGGGGCAAAGAGTTATTAACCTGAGAGGGTGTCCTCCCTTTCCACCCCCACCCTACGAATTAAAAGTAATCTTTATGTGCTTCTATCCTTCCTTACGTTTTTCCCAGTTTCCACGTCCTTTCCAATCAAATGCTGCTTGCTTCACATCCGCCCTTCTTTCTTGAACACACTCTCCGGGAGGGTGCCCCTGGCATGAATCTTTCAATCTTTTCAAACTTGAGCCAGACATTTCTCTCTACGTCTCCAAGTGAGATTGTGCCAGTGAAGAAGCGGAAAAGTCTGAGCAAACACTTCATTCTCCCCTCACCTCGCAAGAGTGTAGAAGCTACTGGGGATTACTCAGTGGACAATCAGAATTACAAGGCGGATTGTGGGTTCTGAAAATGAGTGGCGGTGCGGTGTTTACTTCCATCTTTGCTCCCGCCTCCATCCCCACCCACCCTAGCGTGCGGACTGAATCCAGGGGTGGTGTGTCACTGGCCCGGGCAGACACCCAGCCTTGGAACGGCTCCCCTCTGGCAGCCTATTCCATTCCAGCAGCTACCTGCCACGGCCACGCTTTAATCTGACCCACAGTACCAGATTCAGGAAATAATTAATATCCCCGCCCCCGGTTTATCTTCTTTCCTTTGCTAGTACCTAAGTCTGTCATCCTTTCACCACAGACATAATCGTTGTCTAGAAGCTTTTGCAAAACTCAAATCCAAATCAATCCAAAACAAGACCCATCCGTAGAGCAATATTGCAGCCAGCAGCCAGGAGCGTGTACCTCATTAAAGGGTGAGAGCATAAACCCCCGAATTTAAAATAAAGGCTTCCTGCTGCTCCTTAGTCGTCCACGTTTTTACTATCTCAGCTGCAGGAGAAGCAGCTGCATACTCTGGCCGGGCGATTGGGGTGGGAAAAATTTAACCATGGTCTGGGATTTTCGCAGAAGGTAATTTAAGCCCCAGCTCCACTCCCGTGGAGGGGGCGTAGGGGGGGGGGGGTGGTGGTAGCGAGCGGGAGGGGGGAATGCGGTGCGCGTGCGCATGCTCAGCAGCCCCGCTCCGCGGAGGCCCAGCTGCCGCCACCACCGCGGCCGGCGCTGTAACCGCGGCTGCCGCTGCTGCTCTGGGCGGGCGTTGGTGTCGTGTGCCGAGGTGCCCTGTCAGGCGAGAGGGAGCGGCGGGGCGAGAGCCTGGGCGGCGGCGGCGACGGCGCCTGAGGAAGGCAGCGGGGGCTCTGAAGGAGCGAGGGCGGGCCGGTCCAGCGGCGGAGGAGCGGAGCGGAGAGCGCGGGGACCCACCCCGGGCGCCCTGCGTGCGATGCTGGGCGGGCAGCGGCGCTGAGAGGCGGGGAGGCCGAGCGGCGGCGGCCGCCGGAGGGCCGGCGACCCCCGGGAGGAGGAGGAGAGGAGGAAGCGCAGCAGCGGGAGGAAGCGCCGAGGGACTGCGGGGCCGGGGCGGGCGAGGAGCGGCGGGGCCGCGGGCCATGGACGCGGCGGCGGCGGCGGCGGGGGCGAGCCGGGGCGGCGGCGCGGCGCAGAGTCAGCCCGCGGCCAGGTGAGGCTGGGCAGCGCGGGCTCCGGGCGCCGCCGCCACTGCTGTGCCGCCGGGCCGCGGAGCGAGGCGGCGGCGGCGGCGGCTGAAGCGGCGCCACAGCAGCCGCGGTGAGCGGCGGCGGCGGCCTCGGAAGAAGAGGGGTCGCCGCCCGGGGTTCTGGTGGCCGCTGCTCTCTCGTCGTCGCCGTATTTCCTGTTTGGATTATCTTGCGCTTCTCCTCGGCCGCCTCCTTCCCCTCGCGCCCCCGCTCTGCCCCACTCCTCCGTGTCCTCGGTCGACGCTGCCCTCGGCCCGGGCTCGTTTCCCGCGCCGGGGGACGCCTCTTGCCTCCCCTTGCCGGGCTGCGGGGGAGCCCCGCCGAGACCATGAGGAAATTCAACATCAGGAAGGTGCTGGACGGCCTGACCGCCGGCTCGTCCTCGGCCTCGCAGCAGCAGCAGCAACAGCAGCACCCGGCTGGGAACCGGGAGCCCGAGATCCAGGAAACGCTCCAGTCCGAGCACTTTCAGCTCTGCAAGGTGAGCGGAGCGCGCAGCCCCGCGAAAATTGGGGGGTCGTTTTCCGGGGGGCACCTCGGGCTTTTCCCGGGAATGCCAGGGAATAGAACGCCAGTATTAATTATACCTCGGATGGAGGGCTCGCTCCTGCCCAAGGAAGCATTGGCTTAGTGGGTTATTTTGGAGATTGACATCATCTTACTCCTTTTGGTTTTTCGTTTTGGGGTTCCCCCCCCCCCTCCTTTTCACATGCAGCAGTCATTTCAAGGTTGCTTCTAACGTATTTCACCGACCTTTAATTTGTATTGTCAATAACCTTATAGCCTTTACATTCACGCATTTTAATGTAATTCACCAACTTCGAAGTTTCCTTTGGAAACAGTTTCGAATGAATATTGTTCATCAAAAAACCAGACCTGTTCAACTGGATATTTGCTTATCACCTTTCCCTTAAAATGTGGCCGGAAGCTTAAAATACGAAATCACAGGGTCCTTTCAGCATTCTGTTTGATTAAAAAGTTGGTACCGAGATTTTTGCCTGTTAATGGCACAATTGCCATAGCGGTCTGTAATTGGGAAAGAATGATGCAGCGAATTAGTTCACTGGCTGCTCAGTGAGATATACAAACTTGTCTCGATGTTAATACCTGCCTTATGAATACCGTGCTTTCATATGTCAGTTTCTTAAAAATGGCTGCATGCACATTTTTGCCCCAATGCCCTGAAATTCGGGGTTTAACAGCAAAATTCAAAAATAATATGTTGCACTTTATTTTCATTCTGTTACAATTGCAAAATTTGGGGATCGAGGTTTGATAATTGCTTTCCTGAATCCTTGACGAAAGTAATTGTGTGACAGCTTTTCTTTAGCAGTACTTGCATTTAGGATCCAAATAAAGTAACGATGAAGTTATCACACTTGAAATAAAACACGAACTGCATTTTTACATTAATTTACAGATCTCTTTTACTACCGCAAACTTTGGTATTTTGGTCTGAGACTTGATAGTATAGAGTGTTAAGAAATTTTCCTCCGTAGAATCCCAGTATTATGGAAGGGCAGAAATGAAAGTGTCACATTGGGAGGTATTTGTGTATGTGTGTGTGGTGTGATCTACACACACACGTACACACACTCACTTCTTTTGGTTTCAGGTTCTGTGTGCATAAGTTTTGTTGATGTACGTTTTGTACTTTTTTTTTTTTTTTTAAGGCAGTGAGTGCATGTGTATGTGTTCTGCATCAGTTATAATTGGTTCTAGATTCTAATGCCTCTACTGACTTTTCTGTTTTTAAATTCTGCTTGCTGCCTTGGTTGCTGTGATGTCATTTGCCCATCCCTAGACTGTTCGCCATGGATTTCCCTATCAACCTTCAGCTCTGGCCTTTGATCCTGTACAGAAGATCCTGGCCGTCGGAACTCAGACTGGTGCTTTAAGGCTGTATCCTTTCATTGAAAGTTTTTTTCCACATTTGCTGTATCTCCCCAGTCCTTCTGTGCTGCTGAGTAGTTGCTTTTTCTGTTTAAATTCCAAAAAATGGTATGATCAAGTATATAATATTTGTGAAATCATGTGGTGTTCGCTTTTCTCTTAATTCTACATCTATTCAGGCTATAGGTTGCTGGGGTGTTTCTCATCTCTCTGTTTATGGTAGCTAAATACGTATCCACATAGAGTTCTAAAGTTTTGCTATAGTAACTACTGTCTTTGCAAGGAGCTAGAAGTTTCTAAGGGGAAATCTCTTTGCTTATACTAGGTATATTGAATGCAATATGGTTTGGAATGAGATTTAAAGACAATAACATAGGATGCACCTTAACTGCTTTGGTAGATAGTGAATTTATGACCTATTGTTCTAATGAATTAGAGGTTGAATTTCATTTGGTTGTTTGACTTGCCCTTTGGAAAAAGAAATTAGAAAATAAATTGTGTAAATTAATTTTATATAAACAGTTAAGAAGGGTTGATATTTCTAGAAGTTTTAGATCATTTTGTTAGTATAATGCAAATGGATAAGTGTATTCTCTTGGTGTTTTCCCTTTCGTAGTCACATTTGTTATGTACACGTACTCTGAACTATTAATATAAGGAGAATTATTTTTCCTGACTATGCATGAACTATAATAGTCTTGTCATAGCATAGCATAGTTTTTCTGAATACCTACTCATTCTTCGGAATCATTTTTGTTTTTAATTCTGAACAGTGGAAAATACCTCTCACTTTTATACTATTTAACTTGAAATAAAATTGTTTTTATCATGAAATTTAACCATATTTAACTAAAATACACTTATTTTTAAATATTAAAATTTTTAAAAGCAAATGCTTTATTCATCTTTAGGATATCTCTTTATACATATTAAAGTAACGTGTTGGTAGTAAGAAAAAAAATCACAAGGCGATCACAAAAGAATTACTATTGTCAAAAAAGAAAAAAAAAAAAAGGAGGGAGCTTTACCTTTCAGATTGTATCTGGCTCCTGAGAAGAGCGGAGGAAACTTGCTAAGTTAGTTAAACATGTGCTTTGCATTTTCCTTATAATCTTTTAAAATCTTTATTTCAAAGCAGTCCTGTATATAGTATCAGGATATGCTTCAAGTTTCATTTGTGATTAGTGTGTTATCTTTCAAAAAACTTAAAAAGTTTTCAGATGGGCCATTAATATGTACTATTGAGTGAAATCTACTTTCATAGTAAATACCAGTCGTGCACACATTCCTGTTGAAATGGTAAAATCTGACCAGGCTAGGTCTGAATCTGAATTTCCAAGAGTATGTCTCAAGGGCTCTTGCCCAAATGTCTAGATAGTTGAGACTAGAATTATTTTTGGCTACAAATGTTTATATGTTTTTATTCCTAAACCCAGCGATCATTACCTTCTAGTTTAGGGTTCCTGTTTTAGTCTTTTGAAGATGGGACTAAAATTTAATTTTGTCAGTATGGGTTCAAACTATTCAGCAAAACTCCATGTAGTGACAAGAATAGTGCATTGTTGGATCTAGATGGACTGTTTGGAACTAAAAGCAGACATTTTTTGTTCCCAACAGAAGAATATCATCACTGGATTAAAAGAAAAAAAAATAAAGTTAAATCAGTTATTTTTAGATTTTGCTTTTCTTTTAAATGGATTCAGCTTTTACTGTTTCTCAATGTAGTCTCAACTTTTTTTTTCTTTTAACAGCCAGTCTGCCCCTTGTACTTTTAACGTTTATTTATTTTTGAGACAGAGACAGAGCATGAACAGGGGAAGGCAGAGAGAGAGAGAGACACAGAATCTGAAACAGGCTCCGAGCTCTGAGCTGTCAGCACAAAGCCTGACGCGGGGCTCGAACTCACGGACCGTGAGATCATGACCTGAGCCGAAGTCGGACGCTTAACCAATCAAGCCACCCAGGCGCCCCTGCCCCTTGTACTTTTAATGAGTACCACCAGCAAGTCCAATTTTATAAAACCAAGTATTTTTCTTTAGGCAACACTGTTACCTTTAATGCATTTGAGTAATGAACAAGTTGACACAAAGGAGTTAAAATATAGGCCTAATTCTAATTGCCAAATAAAAGCAAAGATTGGGTGTCCCAGATCCTCACTTGTATGTGACTTGCTAATACATTCTAATAGCTGAACACTATATGAAGGTGAACACATAATTATAAGTTTACAGCTATAATTTTTTTTTAATTTTAGAATCTTTCTTACTGTATTTAGAATGAAGTCAGGAAGACTCTTTACCAAACATGTTTTTACTTTTTAATGAGATGCATAATGAATATTCCAGAATAACAGATTGGTTTGCCTTCTTTCATTTCACTGTGGAGGAGAAAGTAGGAAATGTTTTCCGAAGTAGGATTGAGCTATTAGAATTTGTAATACATATCTAATTAAAAAAAATATATATATATATGTTTATTTTTGAGAGAGAGAGACAGTGTGTGAGTAGGAGAGGGGAAGAGAGAGAGGGAGACATAGAACCTGAAGCACACTCCAGGCTCTGAGCTGTCAGCACAGAGCCTGATGCAGGGCTTGAACCCATGAACCAAATGAACCATGAGATCATGACCTGAGCCGAAGTTGGAAGCTCAGCTGACTGAGTCACCCAGGCGCCCCAATGCACGTGTAATTTGACTAATAGAATGTCTTCTTAAATGTTGGACTATATGAAATTAATCTACTTTGAGGTTTTAAAAAAACTAGATGAGAAAGTTACATCTGATATCTAATGCTTACAAGAAATAGGGAAAATCTGAATTTTTAAATTTCTAACCAAAAATGAGGCAAGATGAATTTAATGTATTTCCTGCATTAGTCTATAGCAAGTGAATGATATTATAAACATGCTTTATGTTTGAACTTCTTGGCTTCTAGAAAGAATGTGAGGTTGGCATATACTTACTGATGGGAAGCAGGAAAGCGTAATTTTATATAATACATCATATATAGCAGTGACATGATTTAATTATTTTAATTCTCTTTTTGCCATGCAGAAGTAGGTATGATTTGGTTCTTAGGATTAATCTAGGGATGAAAACTATTGGGATAGAATAATCTAATTATTTTCGTATCAACATCTAGAAAGGGAAAAAAGGTTTGCGTTTCTAGTAATGCTGCTGTTGTCCTTATCTAGATTCCTGGTTTACTAGTATAATTTTGAATTACTATAACCATGGGCTACTCTGATCTTTGTAAGCTATTTTTTTCGAAATGAAGTCATTTTATGTGTGACTCTTTCAAGGACTAAGCAGAAAACTGACATCTCAAGTTTATTGAATTTTTTAATAAAAATGTGTGAGTTTTTGTTATAATTATCAAAATTATTTAAAAATCTCATTTATTGTTTTCTTGACTTGTGGAAGATACAGTAAAATAAGCAATCTCTGATAAAGCATGGATTGTCTTTTAAACTACAGTGTAATTTTGCTGAATGCCAACTTACAAGGTGATTTTTGTACCTTGGAGTTCATTTAACCAACACTTACTAAGCGTTAACATTAGATTATAAAAACTGTGGCCTGAATTCTGGTTCTTTTCTTTCTGTTAAAGAATTAGGTGTCTTTTAATTTTTTATTCTTTTAAAATGAACATGCTGTATTAGATGATTTCCTTGAGAAATAATTCTGTAATTCCAAGTGGCAATGTATTGTTTTACGGGAGTATTCAAAAGAAATGAAAAATGTGATTCTTCATATAGTTTCCAGTCCTAACTAAAAGACTAGAACTTGTTAAACAATTGAATTTAGAGAATTATTTAGAAGTCTACTGACATTCTGTAAAGTCAGATTATAGGCAAAGTCATTGCACTTGATGATGTTGCTACACATTAGTAGATAAGGATTCAGAGTAGCATGAAGGACTAGGAAAATTATTCTAGGCAAGCAATATGGGCAAAAGTAGAGAAAAGCAAATTATGATAGTTAAGAGGAGTACCAAAGAGAGGTTGGAACAGTGATCCTAATTGAGTTGGAGACAGAAATAGGAGCCAGTTGGTGGAAAGCCATGAATGTTCACCTGAGTTATCTGGTTGTTATTTGGTTAGGATTCATTATAGTTACGTATTCTTGATCAGTATCTCTCAATAGTGGTAGCATTTTGGGCTGGATAATTCTGTGGGTTTATCCAGCATGTAGCAGGCTACTGTATATCCCTGGCTTCCACCTAGTAAATGGTAGGGTGCCCCTGCTGTTAGTATATGGCAGCCTTAACTCGTACAGTTCTGTGTGCTCCACTGAACTATGCCCAAGTTGTTCAGTTAAATAGGATAATAATCCTACTTGGGTCATACAGTTAGCATCACAATTAAATGCAGTAATGTCTATGTATAGCTTTTAAGACCATGCAGAGACTGTTTTGGTGAATATTCAGTATACGATATTGTGAGAGTTTTTCTGTAGTTTCAATTTTCAGGTCCTTCATTAGTTTATTTCAGCAAATACTTGTTGAAAGGCAACTAGTGCCAGACACTCTTTAGGAAGGCCTTATTTTCATTTATTTTTGTTGCTAGTACAGTCCTAAAAAAATCTTGTAAGAGTACTGTTTTTGCTTTTTTTCTTTAAGAGTCATGGAACTGGCTCTTCTTAATCATAAGGCTGCAAAATTGCTATTGAGATGTGAAAGTTTCTTGCACATAGTAGGCATTAAATGATTATTTAGTGACTTTGCACTTGTAAGATAGTATTAGAATGCTTGACTTGCTGCTTATTTTGTAAAACATAATTACAGTCCTGAAAAATTTAGAAATGATTTTTGTTCAGAGTAGTTAAAAGGGAAACAGTGTAGCTAGAATTAAGCCCCATTTTTATCTCCTCTTCTCCCCTGCCATCCTTTTTGTCTATGGAAGAATTCTAGTCATTTGGAATTCTAGCTCCAGAGGAGAAACAAGGACTTTGAAATACTTTTACTTCTCAACTCTTAGTTCTTTATTAAAGAGGACTTTGTATAAAAGGAAGAACGAGTACTGTGTCAGCAGTAGGTTGTGATTCTCAGCATGAACTACTGCAGCAGGAGGAATAGGCACTTTTACTTTAGAAACAACTAGAAATGGTGCCTGCTTGGAAGCAGTTACTTTGCAATGAATTTCTTTTCGAGAGAAACAAGGTGTGATAGAATCTGAATGGAACTGAAAAGGGATAAGTTAATTAGTACGGAGTCAAGTCTGCTTAGGAAACCTTTCTGCCTTAAGTTAGATAGGTTTTTATTCCATATTCTTTGTTTTCCATTTGTTTTTTAGTATTTTTTACTTTTAAAATTATAACCTGACTTTGCCATCCTAGAGGAAAAGGGTAAAGGAATTTTGGAAGGGTGACTTTATCGTTAGAAGTGTTCTAGTCTTCAGACTAATTTTGGTTAAGCCAGCTGAAATGGGTTTCAGTCTCCTTTCCTGTAAAATGGGGAAATTGGGGGTGTGATATCTGGAGTCCCTCCATCTTTAGGATCTTAGAATTTCATTTTCTGTAGAGGATTGGGAATGTTCTGAACCATTTCTGTCTAATGGGCTGCTTCGAGGACGTGTAAAAGAGGATGAAGTATTGGACTCCATCCCATTGTGGGCCCCTTTACTTTGTGTCCATTGATTACATTCAAAATCCAAGTCAGTAGATGCACAGATGTAAACCTTTGTTTACAAAATGGAGTGGGAAGGAACCTATGGAAAACATGCACTTTTTTTGTTGTTGAAAACTCACGTTGAATACTTAAGATACTAGGTTGTTGCATTTTTATTCTATAACAGATAAGATCTCGTTATGACAAACTGGGGCGTTTAAAAAAAATTAAGTGTACTTTCCTTTCTTGGGTGTAAATAGTAAGGATAAAAAAATAAAATGAAATTACATAAAATTACTACTGGGTTTTGTTAACCTTAAAAGTAAAACTGTAAGTTTTTTAATAGGAACAGATGGGTTTATTAGAGAATAAAAGAGAATTGCAATCCAGGACAAACAAGCTGCTAAAAACGGTAGGCAAGGGGTGCCTGGGTGGCTCAGTCGGTTGAGTGTCTGACTCCAACGATGTCAAGAATTCATGGTTCGTGAGTTCGAGCCATGAGCCTGTCAGCACGAAACATGCTTCAGGTCTTCTGTCCCCTTCTCTCTCTGCCCCTCCCCCACTTACTCTCACTCTCTCTCTCTCTCTCAAAAAAAAAAAAAATATATATATATATATACACACACACACACACACACATAAAACGATAGGCAAGTGCAGGTAAACAAAGGACAGACACCCTTTTTTAAGCAGAAAAGGACGTTGGGAAGGCAGTTAGGATCTACCAGTCCATTGGAGTAAAACAGGAATTCAAATTGTGGGACTTCTCATTGGTGGAGCTGTTGCCTGGGGGGGGGATGAGAAAAGTTGTCACCTCCAGCTGGAGTAGTGGAATAGAGGGGACTGCAAGGTCAAGTCCATCTCTTCCTGTTAGGTCTGCAGTTGATGATGAGTGGTAGGATATGAGCTCCCCCTGCCAAAACCTCCCAAATCCATTTTAGTGAGGGTTCCCATTACTAATTTTCACAGTTCCTAATCACGTGATTTTATTAATTTTTATATAAGAGATTGAATATAGAGACTATTGAATTGTTGGTATGTAATTTGGGTGTTAAATATGGTAATCATATGGTTACTTGGGGTAGTAGTAACTAGTGATATACATGTAAATAATTGGACGATGGGGTAGTTTTGCTAAAAGGTAAGCTTTGGTTGTTTGTCTTTGGTTTTAACTTCATGCATTGAAAGTGACACATTATTTACAAGACGAAAATTAATAACGAGTGTCAGTATTGTTTTGTTTTATAATGTTTAAATGAGAATTTTTCTTCAGTGATTTGGCATATTATGATCATAAGAAGGTATACTCAGTATCTTAGGATTACAGATTAATGAAATGTTTTTGGTTTGAGCTACACAAATCTGTCTAGAATATAAGAGAATAATATAGAAAAAGGGTATTTTACTATATCGCCACCTTATTTGTGTTCAAATATTATGTATTTAAATATACTGCCATATTTGAATAGTATAGATTTTAAGATAGATTTTAAACATGATACAGTGCTACAGAATTCCTTAGGAAGTAAAACAAGGTGATTTTTGCCTTGATTTATGTGCAATAAACTAAGAGTTGATGAAAGACTACCAGAAGGTACTCGATAGACCTCTCTTCCTTTAGTCACGTATGACATAAATCATTCCAAGAAATAGCACCTTCTGATTTACTCAGAATTCTTCGTAGGTAGAAAGATGTTTATGTTTATAATTTAATTAACTTATGCTTTAATTTGAACCACAGTATATCTAATTTTTGTCTGCAACAGAAGAAAGATAAGTTGGTTATCTTCCCTATATTGTATAATTTTTAACATTTTTGGTGAATTTAAATGCCTAGTAGTTCCCCACTTTTCGATTTAGTAATCCCAGTCGTTTTAATCTTTCACTCTTGTGTTTCATTTTAAAGAAATTTTGGACATGAGTTTACTGCATAACTTTTTTTTTTTTTTTCCTTTTTTGGCTGTGGAGGTAAGTAGGGGAAAGAATTGTTGACACAGGTTACTTGTTACTACTCACTCTTTCACAAAGGGCCATGTGTTCAGCAATTCCTTAAGTCTAGAATATATTTTATCCTGTTAGAATAATGCTTATCTTTAAAGCTCAGTTCCTTTGTCTTTGTGATGTATATTTGATTTAGTTTCATCCCCAGTTCCACCCATCTAGCCATCTTCTTAATTTAATGTTTAAAATCTAAATTTCTACATTACCATTCTTTATATTTTAAATGGCTAAAATTAGACCTTGTGAAATTATAACATTGAGTGGTATTTTCTTTTAAAACAAACTGTCAGAAACAGTATAGCATATGAAAATATGCGGTGGAGTCTAAAGCAATGCAAATCAGAATTAACCAGTATCCTCTGTTTTATCAAGAGTCCAGAAACTGGAAAGCAGTTGGTACGCAATTCTAAAACAGAAGAAATACAGATTCTTTTTTTTTTTTTTTATGTTTGTTTATTTTTGAGAGAGAGAGAGAGAGACAGAGCATACGTTGGGGAGGAGCAGAGAGGGAGACACAGAATCCAAAGCAGGCTCCAGTCTCTGAGCTGCCGTCACAGAGCCCGATGCAGGGCTTGAACTCACAGAACTGCGAGATCATGATCTGAGCCGAAGTCGGACACCCAACCAACTGAGCCACCCAGACACCCCAGAAATACAGATTCTTAAATAATCAACCTCATAGGTTGTCTACGAAAGATTCTACTATGAGATGGGTGTGTTTGTATGCTCTCATGTCTTTAAAATAACGAGGATCTAAATCTAAATCTTTAGTTCAGGAGTCAGCAGACTTCCTGTAAAGGGCTAGATAGTAAGTATAATAGCTTTTTTACCAGTCTAGCACAAAAGCATCCACAGACATGGGGAGGAAGGAGTATAGATCTGTTTTAATAAAACTTTAGTTCTAAAAACGGGGGACTGGATTTCTCCCACAAGCTGAAGTTTGCCAATCCCTGTTTTAATTCATCAGGCTGCCTTGCTTTTAAATCATTAGTGGAGAGGAATGCTAAGGAAGGAACTACTACCGACATCTTTATAGTAAAGTTTCAAAAATTATACTTGCAGTATCAGTTTAAATTTAATCTTTTAGTCATAAATAGAAAATAGTTTAAGAAAAAGTAATTCTTAATGATACATAGTACTTCTGTATGCTAAGTTAAATTACTTTCACAAATATTTGATCCTGTGGAAGAGGCCTTTTGTGTGTGTGTGGTGTGTGTGTGTGTGTGTGTGTGTGTGTGTGTGTGTGTGTGTGTGAATTATAATTAATATGATAATGAGATGCTTAGTTGGGCATCTTTTGGGGGCAGTTCAGTCATCAATTCTATTGAAGTATTCAGCTCGTTTGAACCCTTACTACCTAATTTTAATTAAAAATGTTTGCATTTGTAGCTTTTTCTTATATTTTCATTAATATTATACACAGATGTGGAAATATTTATATTTAGATTTTAAAAGATAAAAGTGAAAGTAAGCATTTTATTAAAATATTGCAATTTTGTAGATGTCTGCAAATTTTGAATAAAAAAAATTAGTAGAAGAAAACAACCTAAAAAATAACATATAAAAAAAAAACTCATAAAACCCCTAGAAGCAAATTCGGGTGCATGGTTACCTTCTTTAGAGTTAAATACATTGCATGTCCCTTGGGAAGAATGTGTGATACTTTAATTGAAAACTGAAATTAGATCCCACTTTTCGAAAATGTCTTATAGTTGCTCACTGGATCATTGTCAAGTAGCACTAAGTGTAGATATCATTTTATTCAGTAAATAAAGCTAATACCTACTTGATTACATTTCTCCAACTGGTGTTAGTCCTTTTGGAGGTTGTTATATAAGACAAATAAATGAATTGATGACATGCTGAACATATTTCCTTTTATTTTTCTGAGAGAGCACGCAGGAGGGGGAGGGTGGAGTGAGGGGGGGAGAGAGGGAAAGAGAGAAAGAGAATCTTAAGCATGCCCAGCGTGCAGCCCAATGCGGGCTTGATCCCACAACCCTGCGATCTTGACCTGAGCCAAATAGTCACATGCTCAACCCACTGAGCCACCCTGGTGCCCCATGAGTGTTCTTCTTTATTGGTGCTATGATTTAAAAATGAATGTTGATCAAGAGTAACTTACATTCCCTTACAGTGGAAAATACAGGGTTTTTAACTAAAAACTCGCTGATATTTTTGGTTTTATAATTCTTCATTTGAAAATTAAGGTTTGCTTAGCACATGGAATTTATAAAATATATAGTCTTAGAAATTATATGGTAGTTACTCTTAAAATGATAAGATTTTTTATTTTAAATTAGGGTTTTTTTTTGTTTTTGTTTTTTTTTTTTTTAATATCCCTGGTTTGTTTTGTTTGTTTCCCTTTCAGTAAATGCCATCTAGAATTTTTGAAGTTTTCCTGGTGAGGTTGTCTGTTGGAGAGTGATTAATCCTACCCTTTCTTGAAAGTATGTAATCTTTTCTTGTAATAGCGGTACCTCTGCTTTTTCACGGCAGTGCTCTGCCAAAGGTGACTATAAATCCAGTGGCATCAGCTATTGCAGTACTTTCTGCTAAATTGCTTTCCTTTTGTGTACTTTTTCTCTTTGTCTTTTGAAAAGGAGAAAAAGTGTTGGAGCAGATTTTTCCATCTATTCAGTCTTTGTACTATATTTTTCATAATGGGCTGTATTTTTCTTTAAAATTCACTTTGCCGTACTTGAGAAAAGAACTTAGCCATTAAGCATCTGAGAATGGGTGCCGGGATGAAAGATGGTTTTTACTTGATATGTCAGAATACACATTCTTTTTTGTTTCTCTAACCCAGACCACTATTTATGACTGTATTTCTTGTAGACTGAACAAGTGGTTCGTTTAAGAGTGTATTTATATACCAAAAGCTATTCTACGTAATTTCCTGTGAAAATAAATATTCATTTTGACCCCTTTGTAGACCATCCTGATTCCAAAGCAGGACATAATAAGAATGAATATTTTTCAACAACCTTAATTTGCTTACAAATAATAAAAAATTCTTACCAAAATAATGGTGGAAGAGATAACTAGAGGTCTCTTTTAACCTGGTGAATACTCTAATTGTAAGTTAGTGTGGATGCTACAATTTGTTTTTTGTTTTGATCTTCCTTTGATTCACATGAAAAGAAAGCAATTAACTGACATAATTTTTCAAATATTGTTGGGCATTTATTGCAAAATATTACAATTGTGTTGAATAAAGGAAGTTTTAAATGTTGATCTATATATCTTTCACAGTTAATTGTAGCATTTTATTAAATTTTTACTGCAGAAATAGTGCACATTATAGTTTTGCTTAAATAGCAGATTAGCAGGATGTTAACATTGTGAGTGAGCAGTAAAATTAAGTATGTCCACCCTTATTATCATGAGAATGTGGCTAACTTCATTTATTAATATATTGATTTTTAATAGGCTATTTTTTTGAACAGTTTTGGGGTTTTGTTAATATATTAATTATTTAATAGACTTTTTTGAGCAGGTTTTGGGTTCAGCAGAAGGCAATAGAGATTTCCCACATATCCCTATCTGCACTCAGCATAGCCTCCTTTATTATTCACATCCCCCACCAGAGTGGTACATTTGTTACAATTGATGAGCCTACACAGACACATAATCATCCAAAGTCCACAGTTTACATTAGGGTTCACTCTTGCTGTTTGTTGTATATGCTATGGGTTTTGGCAAATGCATGACATGTATCCACGATTGAATATCGTACGGAGTAGTTTCATTGCCTAAAAATCTGTGCTCCACCTATTCGTCTCTCTCTCTCCCCTAACTCCTGGAAACCAGTGATCTTTTTATTGTCTCCATAATTTTGCCTTTTCCAGAATGTCCCTATAGTTGGAATCATATAGTATGTATAGCCTTTTCAGATTGGCTTCTTTCACTTTTAACATCTAAGTTTCCTCTGTGTCTGTTCATGGCTGATAGTTCATTTCTTTAGCGCTGAATAATACTCCATTGTTTGGATGTACTACAGTTCAGTTAGCTCTCCGCCTACTAAAGGGCGTATTGGCTCCTTCCAAGTTTGGTAGTTGTGAATAAAGCAGCTATAAATATCCTTATGCAGGTTTTGTGTGGCTATAAGCTTTCAGCTCCCTTGGGTAAATACCAACAAGCGTCATTACTAGATTGTACGTATGGTAAGAGTAGGTTTGGTATTCTAAGAAGCTACCAAACTGTCATCTAAAACAGCCATACCATTTTGTTCTCTGACCAGTAATGAACAGGAGTTCTGCTGATCTACATTGTTACCAGCATTTGATGTTGTCATTCTAGATTTGGGCTGTTTTGATAAGTTTGTAGCAGTATATCCTTGTTTTAGTTTGCAGTTATTTCTCTGGAGACATATGATGTGGAGCATCTTTTTATATACTTATTTGCTACCTGTATGTCTTTGTGTGAGGTATCTATTAAGGTCTTTGGCCCATTTTTCAATTGGGTTGGTTGTTCATTTTCTTATTGTTAAGTTTTAAGAGTTCTTTGTATATTTTGGATAACAGTCCTTTGTATATTTTGGATGTCTTTTGCAAATATTTTCTCCAAGTTTATGGCTTATGTTCTAATTGTCTTGACCTTGTATTTTACAGAGCACAAGTTTTGAAATTTAAAGACATCCAGATTATCAATTATGTTTTCATGGATGGTGCCTGTGGCTTGGTACCTAAAGTGTCATCGTCATACCCAGGACCACCTAAGTTTTCTCATATGTTATCTTGTGGGAGTTTTATAGTTTTGCATTTTGGTCTGTGATCCATTTTGAGTTAATTTTTGTGAAGAGTGTGGGGTCTATATCTAGATTCATTTTTGGTGGTAAGATGTGAAGGTCTTAGTCTTTTAGTGAGCCTCTGCTTCTGGATTGTGGACTTCACAAGTGAATCTCAGGTGACCCAGGTAAGTTAGGGTGGCTAGAGTGGGTTCGAGTTGGGTCTTTCCCTTCTACCTGGTCAGTTCAGTTCTTTTTCTTTTTCTTTTTAATTTAATTTTTTAAAATTTAAATTCAAGTTACTTAACACACAGTGTAGTATTGAGTTTCAGGAGTAGAATCCAGTGATTCATTACTTCCGTATAACAACCAGTGCTCACCCCAACAAGTGCCCTCCTTAATACCCATCACCCAGTTAGCCCATCCCCTGTGCACGTCCCCTCCAGCAACCCTCTGTTTGTTCTCTGTATTTATGAGTCTCTTATGGTTTGCTTCCCTCTCTGTTTTTATTTTATTTTTCCTTCCCTTCCCCTATGTTTATCTGTTGTGTTTCTTAAATTCCACATATGAGTGAAATCATATTTGTTTTTCTCTCACTGACTTATTTCACTTAGCGTTAATACCTTCTAGTTCCATCCCCATTGTTGCAAATGTCAAGATTTCATTCTTTTTGATCGCAAGTGATGTTCCTGTATACACACACACACACACACACACACACACTCACACTCACACTCACACACACTCACACACCACGTCTTCTTTATCCATTTGTCAGTCTATGGACATTTGGGCTCTTTCCATAATTTGGCTATTGTTCATAGCACTGTTCTGATAAACCCCTAGCAGTTTAGGCTTCTGGTTTGTATCTTCAGAGGGCAGATCTTGTGAAGAACAGAGTGCTCCAGTGTATTTAAAAAATGGTTGCTTTTCCCCCCACCCATTGCTGGAAGCAGGAGGGAATTTTTTTCTCAGATATTTGCTGTGGGAACTTGGTGGAGCTCTTTGAGGTAAAACTCACGAAAGTATAAGGATTCCCCCCCACTTCCTTCATGACTGGGTGCCCAGGGATTTGTGACTTTCAGACTTCTCTACTTTAAGATCCCAGCATTTCATCGACTATAGTTTGGATTTTCCTACCCTGGCACTGTTTCCTGTGGAGGTGTCTTACTGGCTGGTTCGTTTTGGTGAGTTGTGATTCATGGTGTTGGCCTGTCTTTGCAGTTTTGGGGGCAGCGTTTTGCCCTGTGACCTCACTTGTCCTAGGGATCTAAGAAGAGTTGTTGATTTTTAGTCTGTTCAGCTTTTCCCTTGTTGTTAGGATGGAGTGGCAGATTTCAAATTTCTTACGTGTTGGACTGGAAACTGAAAGTCTGTATTAATTTTTATAGGTGAAAAAATACATGATCTTCTAAAAGAGGGTTTAAATTTGATGTTTGTCAAGTAGGTGAAAGTAAAGAATAGGGGTACTTTACTATAACAGTGTGAATAATTGTTATTTGACAAAGGTTTTGTTTGTACTGCAAATACGTTAATAGTTCTAAAAAATACCAAATGAAATGTTCTTCACTGTGTTAAACTTTGGTAAAGATATACTAAGTTCTTGCATTGACCACA
This sequence comes from Felis catus, assembly GCF_018350175.1. NCBI lineage: Eukaryota > Metazoa > Chordata > Mammalia > Carnivora > Felidae > Felis > Felis catus. Next base: position 132,395,660 of record NC_058372.1, read on the forward strand.
TTCCTATCAAGTTGATTAGAAGCTAGTTCAGATAAAAGTAGCAAATTATTAGAAGTTTGGAAAATATACTTCTGATCAGATATTAAGGGGATTCATGACTATTCCATTTGAAGAAAGGAAGTCTGAGAAATTACTTACTGAATCATTCATATATAAATTTATTTTTATGGAAGACAATGCTTAATTCTATTTATGCTCATAGGGTTTTCCAGTTGTTGTTGTTGTTGTTTTTCAACCATGGCTATCTGTTAGAATATCTTGTGGAGCTGAAAAAGATAAAATATACAAACAATGCCCAGACATTTACTTGGATTTCTTCTGTAGATATTCTCATTGAGTGAATCTGGCGTGGGGCTTGACATCTATGCATGTTTATGTGAAATCTCTGTGGATGCTTATAATGTAGAGCCAGAATTGAGAAATACTGGCCAAATGTTCGACAGATAGGGTAGCGGTATTCTTAGTGAGGCAGATGGTAGATAAGAAACATGTTCTGGGCAGTGTGTGTAAGCTGACACTTTGCTATACCATTGCCTTTGGAGACAGAGCTGTGAAGCTGGTAGGACATATTTATGAAGGTGGGAACGAACTGGAGTCGCAGGATTGAATTACAGTGTTTCCCCATCCTAGCCTTATGTCACTGGACATGGGGACTAGCAATAAAAAAAGTCCATGTAATCTTAATAGAAAGTTGAAAAAGTTTAGTCTTGCAGGTGATTATCACGCTGATCAGGTGGAGGAGGCAGGTGAGGCGTTCACTGACGAGAAAACTAGCACACATAGGTTGCCTTTTATATCACAGCTCATCTGACGTATTTCCATTTTTTGAGGAGGATACACGTATGATGTACTGCTTTTATCTGTTGACTTTCATTCATTCCTCATAACAGTGTGGAACAAAGAAATGAAATCTCTCAGCTGCTAAGTGATTGTTGTTTATTTTTACACTACCTGGTAGAGTTGGTCTGATGTTAAAGCTCCTTCTCTTCATTTTTAGAATGCTTTCATCAATATTCTTTGACTACATTATGGTGGTGTTTAGATTTTAACTTTGTTATAATCACATTATGGTTAAGTTTCTTCAAGACTTAAGCCATTACAAATAAAAATCATCCACTGAGCTTTTATTCAGAATGTTAAGCCAGTTGAGAGTAGCAACACCTTGAAGGCTTACTAGAGGCGTGAATTACTCTGTTTGCTGAAAGTACACGAATGTGCTAAAAGAAATGGCAACAGAGGTTAGTGGAAATCGTCAGAGTTTGTGATGGATTAAAATATCCTCTTGGGTTTATTTTACTGTGGCAGGGATGAACAGTTTACACTTTAAAGACTGTTTTTGGTTTGTCAGCAGAATATGTGTTCAATGGAAGTTACTTTCACACAATAATATATAATTAAATGTATAATACTGCAGGATAATTTATTAGTCACTTAAGGGTTCATAGAAAGTTTAATTATCCGTATTCTCATCTTTAAACTTTGCAGAATATAAATGTATTTTCAGAAACTGCACAGCATATCAGAGTTCTCCAGTTGTTTTCCACCATTTTGTATGTTTTCCAGTCTTCCAGTTGTAGGTTGGAAAAGTGAATGTGTCACTCCTGTAGAGGTTGGAATAATGCCAGTACTTTCTTTCCTTTTTTTTTTTCCAAAGACAGGAATTGATGAACAGATTCTCTGAGAAGATATATAATCTTGAAAGATCTTAATAATTTACTAAGTATATACCAGTCTTGGTATTTTCACATTCTTCATAAAAAGTAGAGGTTGTCAAAATATGTGTATAATACACAGCAATAGTGAGAGCAGTGAAAACTTGCCTAGGAGCTGTCCTCTAAGAATTTAACCACCGGCTACGGTCCCATTGCCTGCTTCTTTGACTATTTTTTTATTCGGCTTTGCTGATAGCACAGTAGAAATCCCAGGAGGAAGACTAAAGTAAGAGAAATTTTTGTTGTGATGGTGATACCAGCCTCACAAATGATCGAAAGATAAAATGGATAAGCTGACCTTACAGATTCATGGAATTTTAAAAGCTTATAGAGGGTTTTCTTGTTGTTTCTCATCCATTAAATACTTTCTGTGTTTAAATCTTGAATGCAATAAAAATGTTTGAAAATTGAGTGCAGGACAGAAGGAAATGAGCTTAATTGCAAAAATGCTAAACTGTAGTGTGATTTTATTTTTCCTTTTTTTATGCTGCATTTCAGTTAGGTCGCTGAATAGTGAAATTCATTCATTGCTTCTAAAAGATATTTTTAAATCCTAGTTAAAGGGAAGACTGGATTCTTAAAACATTAAGAATATAATGTTCTGGGGCGCCTGGGTGGCTCAGTCAGTTAAGCGACCGACTTCGGCTCAGGTCACGATCTCACAGTTTGTGGGTTCGAGCCCCGCATTGGCCTCTGTGCTGACAGCTCGGAGCCTGGAGCCTGTGTTCTGTGTCTTGCTCTCTTCTCTCTCTGCCACTCCCCTGCTCACGCTCTGTCTCTCTCTGTCTCAAAAATAAATAAAACATTAAAAAAAAAAGAATATAATGTTTTAACTTGTTCCATTAATAATTGCAATCATTTCCTGCCTTAAATTCTGTCTTTTGTTTTTGCCTATTTGTATTATCATTTATCATTCATACAAGCTGATTGTTTCTTTTGTATAACAGCTTTATGGAGTTATTTTTACATACCATATAATTCACCCTTTTAAAGTATATCGTTCAGGACTTCTCATTATATCCACTGAGTATGCAATCATTGGCATTTCTTTTTTTTTTAAATTTTTTTTTCAACGTTTTTATTTATTTTTGGGACAGAGAGAGACAGAGCATGAACGGGGGAGGGGCAGAGAGAGAGGGAGACACAGAATCGGAAACAGGCTCCAGGCTCTGAGCCATCAGCCCAGAGCCTGACGCGGGGCTCGAACTCCCGGACCGCGAGATCGTGACCTGGCTGAAGTCGGACGCTTAACCGACTGCGCCACCCAGGCGCCCCAATCATTGGCATTTCTTAACTTCAGAACATTTTCTTTACGCCAGTAAGAAACCCCATACCTAGTATCAGTTGTCCTGCCTTACCCTCTTCACCCAGTCCTTCACAACCACTCACCTACTCTCTATTTCTATGGATTTATTCTGGACATATCATATAAATAGAATCATGTAATATGTAGTCTTTTATGATTGGCTTCTTTTACTTAGCATAATGTTTCTGAGGTTTATCCATATTGTGGCATGTGTTAGTGGTTCCTTTCTTTTTATGGCTGAATATCTCATAGTATAAATACACTGCTTATTATATAATAATCAGTTGATGGACATTTGGATTTTCCTCTTTTTTGACTCTTAGGAATAATGCTGTGAACATTTGTGTAGAAGTCTTGTGTGTATGTATATTTTCATCTCTCTTGTTTATATTCCTGAAGGAGAATTGCAGAGTCATATGGTAACTCTGTGTTTAATGTAGAGGAATTGCCAATTATTTTCCAAAGTTGGTTGCACCATCTAACCGTAGTCCTACCAATAGTAATCAAGGATTCTCATTTCTCCACGTCCTCACAAACTCTTGTAGTTGTCTTTTATAATCATATTAGAGGAGGTGGAGCCGTATTTTATTGTGGCTTTGATTCACACTTCTCAAATGACTAATGATGTTGAGCATCTATTTATATTTTGGCTCTTTGTGTATCTTCTTTTCAGAAATATCTATTCATATCCTTTCTCCATTTTTATTTTTTAAATGTTGGTTTATTTTGAGAGAGAGAGAGAGAGAGAGAGTTTGCAGGGGAGTGGCAGAAAGAGAGAGAGGGAAGATGAGAATCCCAAGCAGGGTATATGCACTGTCAGTGCAGAGCCTGACACAGGGCCTGACTCCACGAACTGTGAGATCATGACCTGAGCTGAAACCAAGAGTTGGACGTTCAGCTGACTGGGGCACTCAGGAGTCCCTCCTTTTTCCATTTTTAAATTTTATTTTTTTTTTGTTATTCAATTGTAAAAGCCCTTTATATTCTGCATATTAAATCCTTAATCAGGTACGTGATTTATAAATTCTCCTATTCTGTGGGGTTTTTTTTCATTGTCTTGATGGTGTCTTTTGAAACACACAATGTTTTTAATGTTGATGAAGTCCAGTTTATCTATTTTTTCTTTTGTGGCTTATGCTTTTGGTATTGTATCTAAGAAACCACAACCTTATCTGAGGTCACAAAGATGTATGTTTTCTTTTAGGTGTTTTATAATGTTAGCTCTTACATTTAGGTCTCCATTTTGAGCTAGTATTTTTTATATAGTGTGAGATAGGGGTCCAAATACATTTTTTTCATGTGAATATACAGTTGTCCTAAGGCCATTTATTGAAAAGAGTATTCTTTTTCTATTGAGTTGTCTTGACATCCTTGTCAAAGGCAATTGATCATAAATGTTTATTTCTCGGTTGTCTGTTTATTCTATTGATCTAGCCATACGGTAGCTAATTATACTAATACCACACTGTCTTGATTATTGTAATATTGTATTAAGTTTTGAAATTGGGGAAATGTGAGTATTCCAACTTTGTTCTTCTTTCTAAAGATTGTTTTGGCTGTTCTGGGTCCCTTTCCACATTAATTTTAATCTCATTTTAGGCTCAACTTGTCAATTTCTGCAAATAGCTAGGATTCTGACAGACTGTTAATTTTATAGATCAGTTTGATGAATATTATTCTGTTCCATGAATATGGGATGTTTTTTCACTTTGCTCTTGTTTCAACAATGTTTTGTTGCTTTCAATGTTTTGTAGCATACAAAGTTTTGTAGCATACAAAGTTTCAATGTTTTGTAGCGTACAAACAAAAAAACAACAATGTTTTGTAGCTTTCAATGTTTTGTAGCGTACAAGTCTTGCATTTTGTTGAATAAATTTGTTCCTAAGTATTTTATTCTTTGAGATACTGTAAATGGAATTGTTTTCTTCATTTCACTTCTCAGATTGTTTATTGCCAATGTATAGAAGTACAATTGATTTTTGTATATTGATCTTGTGTTGTGTAGTCTTGTATTGTGCAATCACAACCTTTATTTGTTCAGTTGGTTTTTTTGTTGTTGTTGTTTGTTTGTTTTAGGGAATTCCTTAGAATTTTCCATATACAAGATCATGTCTTCTATGAGTAGAATAGTTTTAGTTTACTTCTTCCTTTTCCAGTCTGGACACTTTGTATTTCTTTTCCTTGCCTGTTTTCCCCAGCCAGAACATCCTGCATATGTTGAATGGAAATGGTGAGCACTAGTGGACATTGTCTTTTTCCTGAGCTTAACAGGAAAGTATACATTTTAATCTTTCAGCATTAAGTATGATGTGAGCTGTGGGTTTTTCATACATGCCCTTTGTCAGGCTGAGGAAGTTCCATTTTCCTTGAGTGTTTTATCATGAAAGGGGGATGGATTTAGTTAAAGGCTTCTTCTGTGTCCACTGAGATGATCATGTGATTTTTGTCCTTTATTCTACTAATACAAGTCTGTGATTCTATGGGCTTTTGAAGGATAGGGTTGTTTACTCATTTTAATATCTCGCGTAATTTGGTAAGAACAGTTCCTCTCATGTAGCTTCAGTCTCTAAAATGTTTGTAGGCTGATCATTTTACACATGAAAACTTTTGTAAGGAGGCAGTCTCAAAATTTTGACTATAATTAGAATAGAGAACTCCGCTTTTTGCTAATTCTGCTTGGCTATAGTGTTCTACTATTAAAATTAGTAGGTATTTGTTACCGTGAACTAACATGAGGAATGAGTCTGAAAAAAAATTTTTTTAGTGTTTATTATTTTGAGAGAGGGAGAAAGTACATGAGCTGGGGATAGGCACAGAGACAGGGAGAGAGAGAATCCCAAGCAATCTCCATGCTGTCAGTGCGGAGCCCCACGCTAGGGTTCAATCCCAGGACAGTAAGATCATGACTTGAGTGGAAATCAAGAGTCAGGTGCTTAAAGGACTGAGCCACCCAGGTTGTCCCTGGAAAACATTTTTTGATTGGTGTGTTGCTTTTGCCCAGTTGCCTTTATAATGTTTACTTGCTACTAAAAGTTGCATTTGGTCTAAATTTATGGTTTTAGACCAGTCTGACTTTATTTTGTACTCAGGTAAAAAAATATTATAGATGTTTCTTCTGTTTTCATTCCCTGGTTTTAAAATGAGTGAAAGCAAGTCGGGAAGTGACATTTACATTCTAACCAAGGCCCATGGATACAAAAGCACCTGGCTGTTGGGAGTCCCAGACAGACCAGGTCCGACCACTCTCTTCTGACAAAATCAAAGCAGAGAGACGAGCGGTGGTGAAACAGGAAAGGAATTTATTTCCATGAGGCTACCACAGGGAATACAGCAGGCTGGAGTCTCAGACTGTCTTCAGTGTGCTTAAAATACTTCAGGAAAATGTGGGACAAACCTCAGTGGGTACACGCAGGTGGGCAGTAAAGGTCAGGTTGATCATTGTCTCAGGGTCAATTCTGTGAGCTCTTGCTGGTGTTGGGGCAGTCCCTGTTGCTTGAGGGGTAGTTTTGGTTCCATCATGGGATGCTTTGCCCAGTGGGTCCTTTGCTTGAGTTAGAAGATAAGCTGGAAGGAAGAACTTAACAGAAAGTACTGATTAAGGTCAAAATGGAGATAAAGTCCTCGTTTAATATGTGAAAATTGGCTCTTTTTTGGTGAATTAAGCCTTGGTGATTTATGTATAAATATTTGTATGCATATATGTGTGTGTGGGTACTGGATTTAGCTTGCCAGGGTTCAAACCCAGCTTCTTTATTAAGTAGCTGGATGGCCTTAAGTAACCTTGTTGTATCTCAGTTTCCTCTTTTGTAAACAACAGAGCCTATAGTAGAGGTACTCTTGTAAGCTAATACATATATAGTACTTGATACATATTAAGTGTTTAATAAATGTTAATTACTGTGATGATGTACTTAAAGGCTCCCCAATTCCTCCTTTCTTCCTCCTGTTCCAAAATACAAAACAAAAAAACCCATTTAGACAGTTGAATGAATGTTTATTTTGAATTTGAAATTTGATTATATAATGTTATAGAAGGTTTAACTGGTTTTGGTCTCTTTTTCTGTTTATCTTTCCAATTACCTCTTTTTGATTATTCTTCAGTAATTGCTAGTTTCATCATGTTTTGTTTTGTTTTGTTTTGTTTTTCATTAAGTATTTCTTTTCTCCCTGTTGCTTACTTAGAGGTTCATACCTAAATTCAAAGACTTTGATTTCAACCTGTTTTAGTCTTGTCTTCTGCAGCTCTTATTCAGGAGTTATGATGGTGCTTGTTTGGACAAAACCCATAAGTAGTTGCGCACGCAGTTTGTGGCCTGTGTCATGGGCCATGTAAATGAATTGGTTTACTCCCGAGGCAAAGATGACAGTAGGATTAAGTAGATACCCTAGCTCTTGATAGGCGAGCGGTAAAAAAAACAAAAAAACAAAACAACAAAAAAGAAGAGACTAAAGGTATCCATTATAGGAAGATAAGACCATTTTAAAAAGAGTACACTGGAGTTCAGAATTATAAGGTAAGCTATATTGACACCAAGAAATACTCAATGTAGCCTTACAGTTTGCCTTTGTCTTATAATTGATTGCTGCATATAGAAAGCAGACACCATTATAATTATAGGTATAACTATATTAGGAATCTAATGTAGTCAAAGTTGTTTTTTTCTTACATTATGATATGTCAGCTGTAGGGTATCTTTAATTCTTGTTAAAGTAGTGAATATACCAGTTAAATAATGATAATGGCTACCATTTGGGGAGTACACTCTCAGTGGTTTTAATTCTCATCATAGTTCTGCAAGTTAGGCTAGATAGGTATCTGCATCTTATAGATAAGAAAGTGGAGCGTTGGAATAATTCTCAGGTCACAGCGAGTACTGGTGGAGCCGGCATATGAACCGACTTGAAAGTAGGTGTCTTAATTAATTCTCACTGTGCCTCAGATGTTCCTGTGGCACATCAACAACAACAAAATGAAAAAGGATACCTAATTAGGCTACTTCTCAGGCAATTTGGGTTTAGTAAATTTGCAGTAGAGCTGTGATTCTGACACACTGCCAGGATTGAAAACTACTTGCTTTGGAACTTACAGTCTTTCAAACTAATATTTTTTGATTATATGTAAGTAATTTCCATTCCTTAAAATTTTATTTTAAGCTTTTTGTTACAATGAAGTAATGACTTAGGATTTTTTCCCCAACACATGGGACTTTTATAGTATCAGGAGCCTTCAGGGCTGGCTGCAGCATAGTACTACCTTATCCAAAGGAAAAAGGAAAGAAATCAGTAGTAACCTTGAGAAAAAGCACTTATCTGAGCCTCAGAATTATCATTTGTAAAATATGGATAATAACTACCTTTCAGAGTTACCGTGAAGATTAAGTACAGTTATGTATTTAAGATACAGAGCCTAAAACTTAGTAGATAGTAAGTGCTTCTTGTTTATTAAAGTATATTTATCATCTTAGGTGTGACTATGTTAATATTAATGTCATAAAAAAGTGCAGTTTTTCTGGCCATACATAGAGTAAGAACAGACCTTTCTTGACCTCCATGTAACCGACTTCCTGGACTTACAGATACTTTCCAGTCTCTATGAATAAAATATTGATTGATGCTCACAGCATGCTGAAGTTTTCAAACCATTGGGCCCTAATTAGCATAGCTGTTTGCTTATACTTTACTTAACCAAGAATTGGTTCTGTGTATTCCCACATCTGTTTGTGCCTGTTATATTTGATGTTATAATCAAGTAATTAGTTCACTTTAAGAATATATAAACTGATGAAATGTGAATACAAAATGGAGGTTTTTTTTTTTAAGTTTATTTATTTGAGAGAGAGAGAGAGAGAACATGAGCAGGGGAGGGGCAGAGAGAGAGAGAGAGAGAGAGAGAGAGAATCTGAAGCTGACTCCATGCTGTCAGTGCAGAGCCTGGCATGGGGCTTAATCCCACGGACCGTGACATCATGACCTGAGCCAAAGTCAAGAGTCCACTGTTTAACCAACTGAGTCACCCAGGCGCCCCAGAGGGTTGGACTTCATGAAGGTCAGTCACCTAAAATTTCTCTGATGCTGTGTGTATAAGATAACAGTAAATGATCAGAAAAAAAATAGATTCTATGTGAATGCTACACTTAGAATGCATTGCCAGTATCTTTAAAGTTCCATTTAAAATATTAAACTACAAATCCTATACCGGGGTAGTTATAGCTATGTTTTATTTAAGAAAAACAATTCTGAACTCTAGTATTCAGTTAAAGAATACTTTAGGGGTGCCTGGGTGGCTCAGTCAGTTGAGTGTCTGACTTCAGCTCAGGTCATGATCTCGCGGTTTGTGAGTTCGAGCCCCGCGTCGGGCTCTGTGCTGACAGCTCAGAGCCTGGAGCCTGCTTCGGATTCTGTGTCTCCCTCTCTCTCTGCCCCTCTCCTGCTCACGCCCTGTCTCTCAAAAACAAGGAAACATTAAACACTTAAAAAATATATATAGAAGTGTTTGGATAATATCACAAGATATGCAAAATTATATATGATTTCTGAAAAATATGATGAGTAAATAGAATTTGTATGATTTTTCATAATAGCTCACATTTTTCATTAACTTCTCAGCTGATAATAGGAGAAGTTTTACTCCATGTAAAATGAGAATTTTAGAATATGCTGATTGGTGCCAGCAAGACTAATTTAGCTGGATGGATTAGAATTAGACTCACTCTGCTAGCTAAAAAGGCAGAGTCTGTGCTGTCATCCTGACAAAAGAAATGGATGAACAGAGATGTAGGTTCTTCGGCCAAACAGGTGTGATTTGGTACCGTGCCAGGAGAGCCATTGAAATCTAGCTTCCTGTAGATGCTTTTGGGCAATTGCTGTAGTGAAAGTAGTACTATTAATACTGATGACGATGGTGGTGATGGTAAAAGTTTAAAGATGCTTAAAGAGTAGGGTAGTATAAGCTAAACATGCATGATTAGTCTATTCGTTTATGAAATATTAGAACAATTAATTGCTGGCAATAAAATGAACAAAATCCCTGGAAAATAAATATCTCCTAGAAAAACTTCTAGAACTCGGAAGGCAAAGGTGCATAGAAAATAAGAATTTAACTTTTAGTGTGATTATTTTTACTTAAGAACCCTAGGGGGCATGTATTAATAGAATATAGGAAATAGTCTGTATACCTGAATATGGCATTGTATAAAGAGAGCTACAGTTTTATTAAATCCCATCATATCTTGGTTTTAGATGTAAATTTTTATTTTCAGTTAATATTTACTAACAATTTTATTAAATCCCATCATATCTTAGTTTTAGATATAAATTTTTATTTTCAGTTAATATTTATTAACTAGTGAAAAGTAGATTAGCAGCATGTTAAAATGGCTAATTTCTTATTTCAAGTTTATGAAAATAAAAAGCCTGTAACAATGTCTGGCACATAGTAAGTTGTATAAGTGTTTGGATTTTTTGTTTTGTTGTTAGCATACCTTAGTATTCAGAGTATAGACTCGGGAGCCAGATTGCTTATTCAGATCGCTCCTCTGCTGCTTTCTAGTCGTGTGACTTACAAGTTACTTGATTCCTCTGTGCTTCAGTTTCTTATTGTTCATAGGGGAGAAACTATATATTCTTCATAGATTATGAGGATTAAATGAGTTAATATATATGACATGTTTAGTATAATGCCTGACACAGAAAATGTGTGTTTATTTTTATTATCATGGGGAAATTAATAGAAGTTTGCATATTTTGTATTCAAGCCTGTTGTAAAAGATTGATATGTTCATTGGTAATATAACATGCCACAATTGCAAACATAGTTACATGGTTATATTAACTTACGCTATTGAAAAATAACACTATAGGTGTGAACGATGCCACTAAAAAGATTGGCTCCAAAAGCATTATTCTAAAATGACATGTCTCTGCTTTTCAGATTTGTTTGCTGTCTTGGGCAAAATTGGATGTTCTGCAGATCAACTATCTTTTCTCTTTTTATTTTAAGGGAAAGAAAAAAAAAAATACCTGAGCCAGAGTAAAGTGTATTAGATATATTTTGTGTTCTGTATATTGTTGTTTTTGATAGTTCTTTTGTTTTCTAGAAAGAACAGCTACTTATTTCTTCTAGACCTATAATCTCTGAGACTTCTGATTATGAGCAGAAGCTAGCTGATTTGATTGATGTGTAATAAATGTAACTCTGACTCTCAATCTCAGTAAAAAGCCTGAATTGAATATCAGGTCATTGGAATGTTGGTCTATTATATAACTTAGCAATTGCTGTAAAAAGCCCACGCATACCATAGACTCCTTAATGAAATTAATCACAGCTTTGGTCGTCCAGGAGTAGAATGTTATTGTCAACATGACAGTGGAGCTGCAGTAATCCAGCTTCAGTTCCTGATTAATGAGGTTAGTGAATTGCTTTAATCTGTCCTACTTATATATGAAATAGGGGCACATCTGGTCTTTCAGATTTCTTGCATGCATTCATATTTAAATATTTGTACAAAAGTGAATTTCTTAAAGATCAGAGCTAATAGCAGTTCACTTTATGGCATCATGGGAAGTTACATAAATAATGTAAGATGTTTCTCAAGACAGTGTTGCAAATAGAATGCAATAAGGTGCTACATTTAAGTTTTATTTCATGGATATTGAAAGTTATGTAACGTTAAAATCTGTATTAAAAAACTGTTTTTAGAGATTGAGTTTATTATAAACGACAAAATGTACTTCTCTAATAAATTGTTTGAAATATAACCAGGAAACGAAAATCCATTAGAAACTGGTTATTGTCTAAAATTCTTGTTTTGTCACTTACTGGTTCAAGTAATTGATGATGCCTTTCTTTTTGATGGAGTATAAAGTTAGGAAGGAGCTCAGGAAACAAATACTATTTTATCAGCAGTGTAGACAGCATGCTTGCAGGTTTTAAAAAAAGTTTTTGCCATGACATGGAGCTGGAGAGTATAATGCTAAGTGAACTAAGTCAGAGAAAGAGAAATAACATATGATTTCACTCATATATGGAATTTAAGAAACAAATGAGCAAAAGGAATAGAAAGAGACAAATCAAGAAACAGACTCTTAATTATAGAGAACAAAGTGATGGTTATCAGAGGGGAGAAGGGTGTGTAGGGATGGGGGATAGGTGATGGGCATTAAGGAGCGCACTTGTCCTGATGAGCACCAGGTGAGGTATGGGAGTGTTGAATCACTATGTTGCACACCTAAAACTAATATAACACTGTATGTTAACTGGAATTTAAAAGAGAATAATAAAAAGTTAAAAAATTAAAAATATGAGCAACACTGATAATGATGTTTATTGTATGCAGTGATGGGCAGGAAAAGCTGGTCATAAGAAATTACTCCAGAAAAGTCTCTTCTATCTTCAGATGTGGTGATAGTTTGTGGACATTCTTTTTGCCCTCATGTCCTTAGGTTCCGTGGAATGAATTCTTAAATATATATGAGTGGAAAAAAACAATACTTGATACCTCTAACCTTATGTAAAATGTTTTTATTTATATCAGAATATTAATATGCAATTGTTTAGGCTTTTCAGGGTCAGAAGTGTAATTTAAAAACTTCAGTGTTCTGTGTAGAATTGTGTAATAGGTATTGTAAAATGTTAAAGTACAAAAGAAATCATAATATAGAAAGTTGTGGAACCTGTTAGGAGGACTCAAGATTAGTTTCCTGTTTTTAAAACACTTTTGTTATGAAATAATTCTATTAGCAGTTAGTTTCAAAATAAAGAGGTCCTGTGTGTACTCCACCCAGCTTCCCCCAATAGTAACATTATGCATAACAGTAGTAAGATCTCAAACCAGCAAAATAACGTCCATATACTACTATTAGCTAGACTATAGACCTTATTTAGATTTCACCACCAGGTTTCTACATGCACTCGTGTGTGTGTGTGTGTGTGTGTGTGTGTGTGTGTGTGTGGTTCTGTGCAGTTTTATGACACATAGAGATTTGTGTAATGACCACCTTGAACAAGATACAGATCAGTTTCATCATCATAAAGAAATTCCCTAAGGCTACCCTTTTATAATTGTGCCCCTTCCTGCTCTCAGTCCCTAATCCCTGGCAACCAGTAACCTGTTCTCCATCTTTATACTTGTGTTAAGATTATTTCTTAAGGCTGTACATGAACCAGGGCACCTGGGTGGCTCAGTTTAGTGTCTTAATTTCGGCTCAGGTCATGATCTCACTGTGAGTTTGAGACCTGTGTCAGGCTCTGTGCAGACAGCACGAAGCCTGCTTGAGATTCTCTCTCTCCCTCTCTCTCTCTGCCCCTCCCCTGTCACTTGCTTTCTCTCTCTCTCAAAAGAAATAAACATTAAAAAAAGAAGCTGTACATGAACCAATGTAAATAACATATTGCAGATTACCTATACACCTAAATTTTAGAAATCTTAAGTAGTTTATGTTGTCATTTGTATTACAGGGTTCTTTTTTAATAGGAGTCATCATTGAGTTCTTGGATGTGACTTTTTATTTTACATGCTCGAATGTTACTTTTTGAGTACTTGAAGGTGATGTTACTGTTTTAAAAATGCTTTTCAAAATATGAATATTTAAATGAGGTTAGATATGGAAATCTGATCATTGAGAGTAGGCATTTGCTTTTGTTTTTAGTAAACCATATGTGTAGGTAAAGGAGCCATCAGAGGAGGTAGTCAAGCTGTTATTGCCATTCTGGCTCTACATCTCTTCTTGAGATTTCAAAACGGTGTGTACATCATGAGAGACAAGTTGACATGCTGTGAAACGGTGGTGGAAATAAGAATGAAGAGTACAGATCTTTGATACTCTGAATCCTTTGAGTTTCACTGCTTCAAAATGATGTATTTTTTATATATTTTTGTTTATCTTTTTTTTTTTTTTTTTTTTTTTTTTTTTTTTAGGGAGAGAGAGAGAAAGCGTGAGTGGGAGAGAGGAACAGAGGGAAAGAGAGAGAGAATCCTGAGCAGTTCCGTGCCCAGTGTGGTATCTGACACAGGGCTTGATCCTACTACCCTGGGATCATGATCTGAGCTGAAATCAAGAGTCGGGTACTCACCCAGCTGAGCCACTAGGCATCCCTGCTTCAAAGTGATATTAGATAAGACGATGCTTTCTAGTGAAAGGGAGAGTATGTGGACTTTATTTCTGCTTACTGGTAGTCATGTAGCAGTAGGAATTACACAATAGAGTAGCCTCCATAGAATTGCGAAAGGGGAAAGGCCTTGGAGAAATGATTTAATGTAAATTTTGCCTTTAGAGCTATTTTAATCCTCTCTGATAAATGAGAAACTCTTAGGTTGAAAAAGGAGATTTTAAAATTTCTCATAATAACCTAAATGATTAGAACTGCAAATCCTTTTTGAAATTAACATAAATTCTTCATATTACATTTTTTAAAATTTATTCTGTCAGTAGAGATGAAAAGTATTGACTCTTTTGAGGAAAACATGCGCATGTCTTAATAAATCAGCCTCAGTCCAGAGATTCTTAATCCTGTTCACACATCCGAATCGCCTCTGAAGATTTTTATAAATACACAGAGGTCCTTGCTCTGAAAATTCTGGTTTGTCAGGTCATGGGTGAGACTGAGCTTCCTGTGTGATTCTCACCTAGGACCAGAGATTTTCTTCTCCATGCTTAACAGGATTTAATACTATCAGATATTTTAACTTTCTAAATTGGTTGATTGTTCAACCCTTTAAATATTGAAGTTAGAGTGTGCTAAATGCTATCTTTATTTTCTGTATCATTCTAGTAGTAGAATTAGGATCTAGGCATAGTACATTCAGAAGAATTTGTCTTAAGCCAAATAAAATGCGAAGGTTCCTTCATGTTGTATTTTTCTTTTACCCAAGGAAGATGTACGGTAGTGGTCAAGCCACCCAAATAGTCTGACCTCTAATTTTATATAGCTAGTTATCAACCTTAATATCCAACTAGATTCTAGTATGCTTGTAGTGTATAAGATACTAAATTATACTTTATTGAAGTTAAAATATTTCTTACACATACATATACATGTAACATACCGTTTTACACCTGCTGTTTAGAATTTGGGTGAGGCAAATATTTCTCTAAACTAAACCTATTGGCAGAAAGTTTTGAAGTCTGGGAAGATTTTTTTGGCAGCTCTTTAGTAGCTTTAGTGTTTGCAAAATATATTCTGTGTAAAATGTATTACATTTTATTTTTAAGGGAGCTCTCGTGAGTGCCTTGGCTGATGACACCTTACATTTATGGAATTTACGTCAAAAGAGACCTGCCATATTACATTCACTTAAATTTTGCAGAGAAAGGTAAGAATTCTTTGTTATCCTATATATAAGATATTTGTTATTCTATTTTGAAATGTTTTCTTTGAATTTTATTCTTTGATTTTATTTTTTTGTGATAGACTTTATGCACAATCTAAAAAATGATTCAAAAACTTCAAAGGATATACAAAAAAAGCAAGTTTCCTTCCTTTCCAGACCCATTTCCCTCTCCAGAGACACCACATAAATTTGTTTTGTGTCCTTCTAGAAATACTTAGTCTGTGCATGTAGACAAAAATCTCTGTATATAGCTCCTTTTTTTTTTTTTGCATAAAAGGGAAGGCATTATATATTCATTCTATAATTTGTGTTCACTCAATAATATATCTGATTGTTAACTATTGGACACAGGCCAGCCTTCCTTTGTTATTTTCACAACAGCATGATATTCCATTGTATGGAAGTACCCTAATTTAGTCAGTCTTCATCAATGGACATTTATATCCTTTTCGGTCTGCTGTTCGTTTCCTCTGCTGTGTTGTGATGTTATGTTACATATATGTCTTCATCCATTTATTCAAGTCTATCTGTAAGGTAAATTCATAGAAATATAACAGTTTGGTCACAGAAATCTCGTATATGACTTGTGAGCTTTGTGCTATGATTAGTAAGACCTTGTTTTTTACTTTCTTAATTCCAGTATAATGAACACACAGTGTTATGTTAGTTTTCAGGGTACAATATGGTGATTCAACACTTACGTACATTATTCAGCACTCATCATAAGGATACTCTTAATCCTCTTTCACTTACTTTACCCATTCCCTCACCCACCTCCCCTCTGGTAACCATCAGTTCTCTATAGTTAAGAGTCTGGTTTTTTGGTCTTTTGTTCATTTGTTTTGTTTCTTAAATTTCACATGTAAGTGAAATCATATGGTATTTGTCTTTCTCTGACTTATTTCACTTAGCATTATACCTTCTAGATCCATCCATGTCATTGCAAGTGGCAAGATTTCATTCCTTTTTATGGCCCAGTAATATTCTGTATATTAGACCTTTTCCACCCTAATTTGATTAAACATTCTCCCATATTTTATTTTTTTTTTAATTTGTAAAATTTATTTAGTTTGAGAGGAATAGAGAGAACACGTGTGAGTGGGGGAAAGGGAGAGACAGAATCCCAAGCAGGCTCCATGCTGTCAGTGCAGAGCCAACTTGGGGCTTAATTCCATGAACTGTGAGATCATGACATGAGCCAAAATCAAGAGTTAGACGCTTAACCGACTGAGCCACCCAGGAGCCCCTCCCATATTTTCTTATAATGCTCTTAAAGTTGCATTTTTGTGCTAAATCTTTATTTCGTCTAGAACTTACTTCGGCATGAAATAAGAGTAAAAAATATAGCCCCCCCCATTGCTTATGAGATATATTTTTCGATGTATATATAAAAATGTGTGTGTGTGTGCACGCACTCATAAGCAGGAGCAGATGTGAATATATATGTATATGTGCCAAAGTTAAGAAATCTGGGTCTATGTAGTATCTAAATGCAGTGAGGTTAGTGTCTTTAGGCCCTGTTTTCTGTGAAAGCCAGGCATCAGACTGCCCAATGCATATCCAAGGATCAGACCATTTGATAAATGTTGATCTGTTCAGGTTATATAAATAGGTCAATTTGTAAATCTGGGTTTTTGCCCACGGTGGCCCTCCAAAGTAGGCAAGCTAAAAAGGCTGGTGAGAATATAGCAGTTCAGCCTTCTTTAGCCAACACCAAGACCTGTTTACACCGCGTGGTGTTCAGAGACCAGAGTTGGCCGGGATCAGTAGCAAAATTTGCTGTTGGGCTACATCTTGCTTGGGAAAATAGATCATCTTAGTAACTTGGAGTCATGGTTCTGCTTCTTCCAGGAGAGGGACAGAAGTGAAGGAGGAGTTAATGGAAGGAGGGAGGGTGACATAGGGCAGGAAAAGCCAATAGTTAACGTTCAGTTCTTTTCTACCTGCTAGGAATAGGGCCAGCCTCAACTTGCCAGGCAGAATTCCTTAGTCTCCTTGCCACCTGGATCGCAGGGGGAGTCCTACATCAACTTCAGATGCCATCAAGCAGGTGGAGATACTGATAGACATCTTAGTGCTAGTGCACATCTTGTCAGTCTCATAGCACCTGCTGGAAATGGAAGTATAGGTCTAGCAGAGTTGCTGTTTTCCTGGTGTGATTTTACCCCCTCCCCCCCCCCCAGGGCATTCGACAATGTCTATAGACCTGTTTTGTCACAGTTAGAGGAGGGAGGGGTGAGCAGTGCTACTCGCTTCTAGTAGATAAAGGCCAGGGATGCTGCCAAATATCTTACAGTGACAAAACAGTCAGTCCCTCATAACAAAGAGTTTATCTGGTCCAAAATGTCAAGAGTGTCAAAGTTAGGAAACTGGACTCTAGCACATCACAGTGATTTCATTTGGTCCATGTAGTGTTGTGATCTGCTACCCACTGGAAGGATGCTGATGCTACCAGGATGTAGAATTCCAACAGAAGAATGCCTGTGATACCTCAGTGCCAGTGGCCTGTCCATATTTCTCACCGGGACACAGGAATGTAGCAGTATGTGGTCCAAAATCACAAACATATACTGTAGGTTATTATGGTATATCTTCATGCAGAAAGGTCTGAAGTTCAACGGGTTGCAGAATAGTCACAGTCCTATGATGGTCAGGGATGAAGTAAGTCTCTTCAGTAGTGCTTCCAGGGATGGTCTCCAAGAAATTCTGGTAAAAGTGGGTAAAGAATGGCGAGTTTGTCTATAAGGTGCCTGTAGGCACAATCTTGACAAACAGAAGGCACCTTTGTGTGAAGTACAAAAAAGGAACCTGTCTTCTTGGTGAATGCAGCCTCACAGAGTCCACCACTACCTTCCTGGTTCGGGTGCTATTATGCAGGGCATATTCTGCACAGTTGTATGCGATGGTCCTAAAAGTTACAAATGAAATAAACTGATAGAGTTCCCAGTTTTGAGTTTTGTAATAGTCGTTACCCACCTGACCAGCAGAAATTAGTTAGTCCTGTTCAAAGTTCAACTTCCCCTTGGACTTCATTAGGGCAATATTTGTTCTTTGAATATCCCCTTAGCATGAGATCCTCTAGGATAGCTAGACTTGTATGGCAGCCATTGGACCTAAAATGTTAAGGAATGGGCTTGATGTCTCATGGATGAAGCTACTTATATTCTCTCAAGGCTGAAGTTCAGATTTCTTCAAGGGGCGGGAAGGAGAGAGGTAGCAATTGGGAGGAGCCTCACTTTCTTCCGTACTTAGCTACAGATGGGGAGAGGAAGGCACAGTAGAGGTTTCCTCCAGCTCTAGGAACATACCCTTGGTGGCAAGACTTAGCTGCTGCCCATCAGCCTGAGCTCTCTTTCAGGACTGTAATCTGTACCTGGATGGAAACCTTCTGTTAGAGCACCTATCTCTAGGTAGGGGAAGGGACAAAATCTTGCCATGCCCTCCTAGTCCTTCCATCTCCCACATTTGTAGGAATCTATCCTTTTTTTTTTTAATTTTTTTTTTAATTACTTTGCATTCAGTTTTTATATCTGTGTCCATCAGGATAGTCTGTCTGGGTTATGCTATAATCTTAATGACTCAAGTCTTAATGACTTAATACAGCAACAATTTATTTTTGCTTATACTATACATCCTCTGTGGGTTTGCTGGAACTCTGTTCCTTTTCATTACCACTATTCCAGAACCTGGCTAAGGAACAGCCGGTCTTTACAACATTGCCAGTCACTATAGGAGGGAGAAAGAGACTGTGGTGACGCATGTGTTGGCTCTTAAAGTTTCTGCCTGGAAATGACACATCTCTTTCACTCTTATTTCATGGGCTGTGGGAATAAGTATCATGGCCATCTCTCATTTTACTCTCATCACCAACAATTTTAAAAAG
Source organism: Felis catus (assembly GCF_018350175.1). Taxonomy (NCBI): domain Eukaryota; kingdom Metazoa; phylum Chordata; class Mammalia; order Carnivora; family Felidae; genus Felis; species Felis catus. Next base: position 132,414,890 of record NC_058372.1, read on the forward strand.
CAGGAAATCTTGTGAATATTTTTAATGACTACCCGAGTGCTTATTTTTATTCTTGACCTCAAAGTACAGTAACGAGTTGCCTAGTTGGTTTTCTCCTTATTTCACAGTGGATTCGGCCAACTTAATAGTAAATTACTCCATTTCATTTTTATGCCATTTACGTTTTTACTTTTGAGACTAGGAAAGGTAGAAAACTATGAAAATTTTTATTTAATTTAAATAACTTTTCATTTCATTTCATTACATTTGTTAAATAATGTAAACTTTTTATCATAATATTTTATTTTTGTAAGTAAATATTCTTAATGTAGTAGAAATTTGTGAATATAATGGAAACTATATGTAGTGATTTAAATTATATTTTTTCATAATATGGATTTTTCCAGTTTTGACTTAGAAATTGTGCTAAAATACATGTAAAATTGATTATCGCAACCATTTTTGAGTGTACAGTTCAGTAGTGTTAAGTACACTCACATCTTGTACAACTATGTAATGTGGGTATTTGGATAGAATTTCACTTTTTGGTATTGAGGAAAATACCAAAAGAAATACCAAAAGAAAAAGAAATTGAGAGTCTCAAGACTTAGTTTTAACTATATGAAATTGGGCAGGTTACTTTATTGCTTTGTGTGTTGGTTTAATGATTTGCAGAAATTTTTCCTCTTTGATCCATGTAATTCTTTATCATTTCTTTTCTCTCATATGTTAAAACAACTTCCTCTTATCCCAATTTATTCTATAGGTAATTATAGAATATTCGCCTGTTATGTGCCAGCTTAATGCTAGCTGCTGAGTGTGCTTTGGTAAACAAGACAGACTTGGGCTTTGCCATTAGGATCTTGGTCAAAGTTAAGATGAGCTTAGCTTCCCAGATAGGCCTGTTAAAATGACATTTGTTCATAGTAAATAAATATGTATCTCAATTCCCGTAAATGATTTTGAGTTGGGGGATAACATAAACTTATAAATATCTCCTCCTTGGTTAGCAACCTACGTATGCTGATTGTTAGGTTTAGTTCTTACCGTACGTGGTTACTTAGCTTCAGATACGATTTTCTCTATCATTGAAAAGCATTGTACCATATTGGTTAAGAGTTTAGACTTTGGGCCAAACTGCCTATGTAGAATCTTAGTGCATAGCTCAGTCACCTATTAACTGTATGAGTTTTGTGATCTGTAAAATGGATAATTATTGTCTCACAAAAGCCCCAAGGTGCATATTATAAAGTTAATACATATAAAATAAGTAATATGTACAAAGCATTTGGAACAGTGCCTTAGAAATCACCTATATAGTTTTTTTTTAAGGTATTGTATTTACTTAAAGTAATAATTTTGTAACTTGAAGTATCTGCATCAGCTGTACCAGAGATTTGACTTATTAGACAGTCTTTATAGAAACAACTAATTTACATTGGAAAATCATTAGAGCCGATGATATTGGCTCTACATGGCTTTATACATGTAACAGAGAGATTCTTTGGCTTTGGTGGAAAATGAGAATTTGACAAGTAAAATTCTGTCTGGTAGGTTTTTTTGTTTTAATTAGAGTATGTTCCATTTAGCTTCTCTGTTTGTTTATTTATTTATTTTAAGGAAGTTTAATTGGGAGGAGTTCATGGATTTATAAGCAACTACAACTATCTGTTCTGCTAGTTTTTTATCGCCTTGAACATGACCAGTATTCTCAACCATGTTAGAGCAGTTAAAAATATATGAAACATTTTAAGACTGAAGACTAAATTATAGATCTGGGATTTCCTCTTTAAAACCTTCTATTGTCTAATTATTATATCTCTAATAATTATCTCTAATAATTCTGTGTTGTTCATAAAACACTTTCACATAAATGTTATTTAGTCTCTGGGGTCAAGAAAAATTTCCCCAAGTGAAATTTCAAAGAGTAGAATTTTTCTCCATAAATATGTTAGACACCTGAATAGCTGAGTCTTTAATACTGAAATTAATGTATTTCTTTTAAGATATATTTCTTTTATCCTGACACATTTATATCTATTCATTTGTTATTAGATACAAGTACTGGTTTAGAGACTAAAAAAAGCATGCATGCATTCTAATGGTTAGCAAAATGCAATATTCTGTGGAATACATTAGTAATAAAAAATCTCATCCTAACAGTTATCAATGGTGCATCAGTGCCCAAAGTCCTTAAGAAAAGAAAATATTTCAGAGATGGAGTAATTTATTCAGATACTAGGACCGCAGTGGAGGAGTTGATGCCTGTAAGGTACTTCAGGAAGTGACTGCTGCTGTAGCATTAGATTTTCTTAGTAGCAAAAAATAAATTATTGTAGAAACAAAAACTGATTTATCCCATTATACTCTTAATTAAAATATTACTTAAATTTGTGCTTTGCATATTCATGAGGCTTATAATTTGCTCAGTATAAACATGAACAGGGCATAGCTGTAAAAGAATCTTTGGCTAGCTACCAGCCCTTAAAATATCTGTACAGGTCTTCCAAAGATTTTGAATTAATTCACTGCACATACTGAATAAGAAAAAAAAAATAATCATAATATTGCAACAAATTAGAAATCTAGAATTATAGTTTTTGTAGTAATTGTGTCATATTGGCAAAATGTTTCTCTTTTAAGTAGCTTAATGAAAAGTGTACAAGCATTAGAAATAAGATTTTGTGTGATGAAATTGAGGACTAGAACACAGTAATGGAATGGAATGCAGGCTGTTAGGAAGCCTGACAGAGGGTCTGCTATTCTGGACCTAATTCTAATCCAGGAAAGAGAATTGCTTGGAGTTCTGTGGAAGTGATGAGTCATCTCCGGGATTATTAGAGAACCATGTCCTGAGACAAAATTTAAAAAGAAAAAAGGAAACTGTCAGTGTTTATTTAGAGGGAAGATGATTGTGATTTGATGACCTTGAGACTGTAAAAGGAAAGATGGTCAGGAAGTGTTGGATAGCTTCCTAGAAGAAAATTATCCATAACAAAGAAATTCTGACAAGGAAGTTCGGAGAGACATCCAAAGAGACTGGTCTAGTTACATAAGGGCCTTATGTATTCAGGTATAAAAAGATTGTATGGAAGGAGGGGGACACATAATCAAAGGTGAATATAAAAATAATTTATCTCCCTTAATGGGCAAAATGACCTAAGGCTTGTGAAAAATAACAAAGACAAAATAATGAATGAAAACAGTTTACTTTTTATGTTGAGGGCAAGAAAGCTAGGTAGATTAATGATTGGTACAGTCGGGGCATGCATTATTCCTCTAACTGTATTCATGCAATACTGGCTCAGACAAATTATGTCTTAGACTGCTAAAAAGGGTTGGCTCCTGTGCCATTATTGATGGGCCTAGGAGGAATATAGAGTGGGAACAGTGCTTTAAATTTGGAAATGAAAAAAAAATACACTTTAGAAGGTGAATGATGTTCAGTTCAGCAAACATTGGGTGCATTCTGTGTGCTAGGTATTGGGATAAGAAAGATGAATAAAAGGCTTGAATAGCTTACATCAGAGCCCAGACATATAATAAGTATGACATAATGTGGATAAATGTCATTTTAGAAGTTTATGTTAAAAACCTAGGATAGAATAACTAATTCAGTCTTTCAACTTAAAGATATACTGACTTCTTTTAAGACAGAAGTCAGTCATCAGGACAATGCAGACTAAAACCAACCAGATTATCACTACACATCCATCAGAAGGGCTAAAACGTTGGCTTGGATGAGACACTATCGGAACTTTGCATATTCTGCTGGGAGTGTTAAGTTTTAGTCACTTCAGAAAAATGTTTTGCAGTATTCACAAATTCCATAGCCCAACAGTTCCTGTCCTAAACATATATGTGGGGTAGACAGAATTTTAAAATGGGTTGCAAGATTTCTGTTCCCTCATGTCCACACACCAACTCCTAGTTATTTATACAAACACTACTTAACTCTAGCTGAAGGTTTTTTTGTAGATGTCATTGAGGTCCCAATTAATTGACCTTATGATAGGGCAGTTATTCTCAGCAAACCTGATTTAGTTAACTGAGCCTTTAAAAAGGACTAGATTCTTCCTGGCACAGGGTTCAGGGCATGACAGGGATTCAGTGCAAGGGATATTGAGTCCTACAACCACATGAGACTGATTTCTACTAGCAACCTGTTAGAGCTTCAGAGCGGATTCTTCCCAGAACCTCCAGAAGGGGACACAGGAATGTCTCCTGGCTGATGTTTGGATTTCAGCCTTCTGAGTCTGAATAGAGGCTATGAGTCATGCAGTGCCTGGACATCTGACCTATAGAAACAGAGAATAAATGAGTGTTTTCTTAGGTATTAATTTTGTGGTAATTTGTTACACAGCAATAAAAAAAAAAAAAAAACTAATACAGATTTTGGTACCTAGAAGTGAGGTGCTGCTGTAGCACATACCTAAAAATGTGGAAATTGCTTTGGAACTGGGCAGTGAATAGAGGTTGAAAAAAATTGAGGAATGTGATAGAAGTCTAAATTGCATTGAGTAGGCTGTAGGGCTCTAGACTTGGAGACTACTGCCAATGAGGACATAGAAGGGAGAGAGGAACATCTTTTTGGAAACTGGATGAAGTGGTTCCTTGTTATTTAGCGGTGGTGGGAAGCTTGACAGAAGTGTCTCCTGCGTAATGTGTAAGTGATTAACTTGGATATTTACCTAATGAGATTTCCAAGGAAAGGGTTGACGGTGTCACCTGATTTTTTTTTTTTTGCTGCTTTATAGTAAAATGCAAGAGGAGAAAAATAAATTGAAAAAAGAATTATTAAAGGAACCAGGATTTGATGATTTAGGAAATTCTTACCCTGATCCAGTTGGTAAAAAAAAATATTTCTCAGTATGGCATAGAGAAAAAACATTCAGGTGTGGCTGAACAACATTTTACTAAAAATCTAATGACTAAAGGTCCAAGTATTTAGTCACACAAAGAGCTCTTTTAAGAGATTGCAAATCTTTTTAATAAAACCAGAGAACCTCTAGAATGCTTTAAGATGCACAGTTTGAGAAAATTGTATAGCAGAATATTGCCAGCTTGGCCTGAAAGAGATAGTACAAAATGAAAGGAGGCTGCCAGCCAGAAGCAGTCTGATAAAACTACCTACTCCAGGCAAGTGCTGTCTTGGATGAAAAAGGAAGGATGGTTAAGAGGGTGGAGCTGAGAGCTACAGAGGATTATTCCCAGACCTTGAAACCTAATTAAGAAAATCCCAACGTTTGATTTCAAAACTGTTAAGGACCAGTGACTCCTTTTTAACTTCCTCTTTTCCCAATTTTGAACAGGAATTTCTGTAACGGTTATCCTATGCTTCTCCCACCATTGAATGCTGAGAGTACTGGGGACAGATAATTTGTGTCTTTAGTTTCATAGGTCCACAGATGGACTGTAATTGTGCCCAAGAGCTAGATCTAATGGATTCCAGTTGGGATTCTCATATGCAGCAAGTTTAGATGATGAGATTTGGGATTTTTTAGCTGATGATAATTTAAGGGGATTTTGGACTTGATAATGTAATTGGTTGAGACTTTGGAGATGTAGGGATCAAGTGAATGTTTTTTGTATTTGGGAGGAATGTGAATCTTCAGAGGTTAAAGGGCAGACTTAGAGCCAGGATTCTAACATGGTTCCCCAAGGTATACATACACCTTCTCCTAATTATTCAACCAATGCTAATCAAAGTGATGCTGTGAAGGGATTTTTACAAATGTAATTGAGATCCTAAAGAAGTTGACCAGTCACACATGGAGTATATCTAACTGGTTTTAACTTTGGATTACCTGACTTAAAATGGCAGCAAGTGAGCGGAATTACACTGGTTGGTTTGGCTCACCTCTGGAAGTCAGCCTCCAAAGGTATATGGGTATCTTGAGGAAGACATGGGTACTCTAATGAATATCTGAATAATGTTAGGAAGGAGTGGAGTGAGGAATGGATGTTAGGTAGATAAATAACCAATATCCATTATATTTAACTGCTTTCAAAATGAAGTTGATACACTTAAATACTTAGCATCCCCTAAAAGGTATTATAAGGTCTATGATTCTACTTATTACCATAATTCATTTTGCTATGCTTCTCCCTTTCATTATGCATTATAATATAGTCTCCTTGACCTCATTTTTAAAAAAAACTTTTTAATGTTCTATTTATTTTTGGGAGGGGGGGGTAGAGAGCGCACACGTGAGTAAGAGGGCGAGGGGCAGAGAGAGAGGGGGACAGAGGATCTAATGTGGGCTCTGCACTGACAGCAGTGAGCCTGATGCAGGGCTTGAACTCAAGAACCATGAAATCCTGACCTGAGCCGAAGTCAGACACTCAATTGGCTGAGCCACCCATGCACCTCATGACTTTTAATATTTTTTTTAATGAATGATCCTCTCTCCTACCTGTTTGTATGAGCTAATCTCCCTGCTTAGAACACACTTAAGTTCTCTTTCCGTGGTTAACTTGTCTTGGTCATTTCTTTTACAGATTTTTCTGTAAATTCTCTAGCGTGGGTTTTGTGCCGGTTTTGTATTATGGCATAGTATGATGCATTTTCCCTAAAATAGCACATACCGTGCTTACTGTAATTGCCTTGGTTCCTTGATTGTCTTATAGATTAGAATGTAAACTATATGTTTTTTTTAATTATTATTCTGTTTCCAGCAGTAATCTGGAATTGTAATGCCTGACATCTGGTAAATGCTCAAAAAATTGGGGATTGGTTGTTAACTCATTGTCTTTGCAGAAACAGGGGAATCTCTTCTTCTGTAAAAGGCATGGTGCTCCACAGACTGTGTTCCTTACCTGGGAGATAGGTTTAAGAAGTAAAGTCTTCAAACAGAAAAACATGAGAGTATTTGCTTTCTGTATAATCTTTATTCCTCCACTAATAGATCCCAAACTGGTTAGGTTGTTTGATTATCTTTGGAGTGCTATTTGGTCCTTGGCCCACAGCAAGGCTTTTAAATTTTTTTCTTTTTTGGTAAAAAGAGTGAGATGGGAGAATAAAGAGCTTTGAGCAGTAGCTTTCTTTTTACTGAACCAGCATGCCTGGGAGGTATAGCAGACTTCCATCTGGAATAGTTTGACAGTGATTTTTAAGATGAAGGTTTTATTTTTCTTTTTTTCCCTTACTGTATTAACACAAATTCTTAGAACAGTGTTCAATGATATTTTTGATAGCAAGTATATTTTTCTTGGTGATAATTTTAATAATACTGCCTTTAGGGCTTTACTACTAAGCATAACATAGGATGTTGGTTTAAGATTGAACCTTTTTTTCCTTTAAGAGTTGGCTGTCAATAATGGAAATTAAATTTTAATTGGATGCCTTTTTAGCCCCTTTTTAGATTGTCGTGTGATTTCTCACCTTCCTTTTTTTCTGGATGGCATTAATAGATTTCCCAATACTAAGCATTCTTGTATGCTTGTGAAAATTTTGGAATAGTACTGATAGTTCTTTTATTATATTGTTAAATATGGTTCTTAATATTTTCTTAGAACTTTTACTTTTGTTCAAAAGTGAGATTAGAATATAACTTTTTTTCTGTAACTATCAGTTTTGGGATCAGGGCAGATACTTCCTTCATACAATGAATTGAGTAACTTTTGTGTCTTTCTCCTTTTCTTCTTTCTTTTTCTTTCTTTCTTTCTTTCTTTCTTTCTTTCTTTCTTTCTTTCTTTCTTTCTTTCTTTCTTTCTTCCTGTTCTAGAACAGATAGAGAAATTAATAGAGGAATTACATGTTTGCAGAATGTTTTCAGAGTATACTTAAACTTTTTAGAACTGGATTTTTTTTGTATATAATTCTTAGATACATCAATTTCATCTGTGGTTATTGATCCTTTATGTTTTTCTTGAAATTTTTTTATGATTCAGAATATCATCAATTTCATTAAGATTAGAGGCTGTATCTTACTGTATTCTTGTGTGCTTATATTAATTTTTATACTCTTCATATCATCTTTCTCTATTTTATCATATAAGTATTAACTATAATTTGTCAGAGGCTTTTGTATTTAATTGTCTTTTAAATGTAGTCATTTGTGGATTTGTTTTATTTTTATCTTTTATTGATATCTAACTTATTTTTATCTTTATTCTCTCTCCTATTTTGTTTTTAATCTCTTGACTTAAAAGTAAAACTTATTTATTTTAACTTGCTTAAAAATTAAAACACTTTAGGGCATGACAGTTATAAGATAAAGTCAGAGGATGGAGATTTGGACCTAAGAATTGTAGGGATTTTGGTGATGAAGACAGGAGAAAGCAGAACAATGGAGAGAAAAGTAGTGATCAAAGGTATAAAGAAATTTGTGGAGCTAAAATATCTTGATTTATTTTTTATTTTTATTTATTTTGAGAGAGAGATAGACAGCAAGCCAGGGAGGGGCAGAGAGAGAGGGACACAGAATCCCAAGCAGGCTCCAAGCTGTCAGCGCAGAGCCCAACATGAGGCTTGAACTCACGAACTGTGAGATCATGACCTGAACCGAAGCTGGATGCTTAAGCGACTGAGCCACCCAGCTACTGCCCCTAGCTAAAATATCTTTAGATTGTTAGAGCCAATGAATGCTCCAAAAACTGCTGACATACTGGAATTAAAAATACCTTAAAAATTATATTCTGACATTGTCAACTGTGAAAGAACTCAAAAAATACAGTAATCATCTGAAATTCCTCCTCTTCCCCAAATAATCATTCTTTCAGACCTTGTTAGAAAGCAACGATGTTGAATGTGTCTTAGTGTAAGGATAACTACTAGAAGGATACAAAATACATACTATTAAACTTTTAGAGGAAGAAAAAAGGAAATGAAAATGGAGATCAGGAAAAGCGAAAATAATAGAAAAAATATGGCTAAAGATGGAAAAAATAGTTCAGCTATATCAGTAATCAAAATCATTGTAAGTATATTAAATTCACTTGTTAAAATTTTGAAATTTTTGATTCAGTTAAAAAAATGCAGTTACTAAACTTTTTATAAAAGATATACCTCAAGCTTAATTACATAAAATTTGAAAGTATGTGGAAGGAAAAAGGGGAAAAAGCACACATCTTATGACAAAATTTACAGTGTTCTTAGAAGTAACACTAGCAAAAATGTATAAGATCTATGTGGGGAAAATATTAAAACTAGTGAAGGAATCAAAGAAGACTTAGGCAAATGGAGAGCTTCAGAAAAAGGAATATTCAAGTTTTAAAATGTCACTTCTTTCCAAATTAACCTTATAAATTCAGTGCTATTCTAATTAAAATATTAACAGCGTTGTTCATATAAGTTAATAAGCTGATCCTAAAATTTATATGGGAAAAAAAAAGGCGCAGAATAACTGAGACATGTTTGAAAAAGAAATATAAGATGGTAGGTCTTATTTTATTGGATATCAAAAAATATTGGAAAGCTGTAGAAATTAAAATGGTCTGGTAATAACAACAAAGGGAAGACCAGGGCGCCTGGGTGGCTCAGTCGGTTGAGTGTCCCACTTCGGCTCAGGTCATGATCTCATGGTTCCTGGTTCCAGCCCCGCATAGGGCTTTGAGCTGACAGCTCGGAGCCTGGAACCTACTTCAGATTCTGTGTCTCCCTCTCTCTCTGCCACTCCCCTGCTCGTGCTCTGTGTGTGTGTCTCTCTCTCTTTCTCTCAAAAATAAATAAACATTAAAGAACAAAAAGAAACCCAAAAAACAAACAAACAAAAACAAAGGGAAGACAAATAGATCAAAACACAGTGAGCAAACTGACACACACACACACACACGCACACACACTTTTGATATATGACAGAGGCAGCTTTGCAAACAAAAAAATGATGCAGCAAATAAAAAAGGATGCAGTAAATTAAAAAAGGTGCAGTAAATAAAAAATACTGGGAGAACTCTTATCTAAATGGGAAAAGTGCTTCATAACAAAATAAATTGCAAACCAGTTAAAGACTTAAATGTAAAATGACCACAGAAAACTTAAAACAGGGAGGAGGATCTGTAAGATCCAGGCAGGTTGTGCTTAAACAACATACATGGAAAAGCACAAAGTGTATTGGAAAGGATTAAAGGTTCTGTATAACACATTTACCATAAAGTTAAAAGGCAAACCCCATCTACCAGGTACTGCTGGATAAGAACACAAAAATCAGAATAATTTGCACAATATTCTTTTTAAAAATAGCGACTCCCTCCCCTCCCCAAATTCCTCATGACTTATGCATTTTATGAACATTGAGAAAAAATAGGAAAGGATATGTTGACCAGTCTATTAATTTGATTTATAGAGAGTATATTTTGGAGGAGAGGCACACAATCATGATAAAACTAATTAAAAAATCATTTGAAGGGCCAACTGTCTGACTTATTAATGAGTGGAGTATGCGACTCTTGTTCTCGGGGTTGTAGGTTCAAGCTCCATGTTGGGTATACAGATTACTTAAAAAGAAAATCTTTAGAAAATTATTTGAGATAGTAAGTTTGTATAAATGTATAAATAAGGTCATATTTGTGTATATGTGTTATTCTGCCTATATACAATAGAGAGAGAGAGAGAGAGAGAGAGAGAGAGAGAGAGAGAGAGAGAGAGAGAAACTTCTTTAATAATTAAAAAGACATAGCCATAGACTGGAAGATATTTAGAGTACACCTATCCATACAACAAAGGACAGTCTAATATAAAAATGTAAAAGAGGTGTAGTTAACAGTTGCCGATGGCTATCAGCAGCTTTTGTTTATTATAACATTCGTTATGTAAAACACTCTGGCATTTTCATTCCTCAAGGTAAGATCATTAAAAACAGAACTTTAAGCAATCCCCCATGTAATAGGGACAGTTTTTTCAGATGTTGTTGTTGGTGCTGTAGTTTTACTTACTGATATTCAGTTGATACTCGGTTTTTTCCATAGTCGTTGATGATGTTAAGGTGTCATTTTACAGGAAAGGTTAATATTTATTTGGACATCTTTCCAAAAGTTTTATAAAAACTGAAATGTAAGAAATAAAACAGTAAATCAATACAAACATAAAATGACCTTCAAAAACCTCTGAAGCTTATTTTTTGGAAAACATTTGTTACATTGTACTGCTGGGATATAGATATGATGATTTTTCTAAAGTGGCCATGACAGTTTATCCAGAAAGATAAGAGACTGCAAATAGAAAGGAAATCCTTTGAACAGATTTATAAATTGCTTTCAGCTGACCCTGCTGTTATCTTTAATACATTTCTGTATCCATTAATGCAAACTTAAGTTTTCTTCTATTAACCGGTACAGTTAATTTAAGAAAAATATCAAATATGTTCTTTTTTGTTTTCTTGTGTATTAATTCATTTCATAAACATTGATTGAGATTCTGGTCCATGCAAATACTGTGATAAATTCTGTAGAGACATGGAAGTTATACCTGCCTAAGGGAGATGAAATGGCAAATCATAATGTAATAGGAAATGTGATATAATATGTAGTGAAATTTTCTTACGAAATTTTAAAGATTAACCAGCAAAACAGTGTATCACCATGTTTTGAGAATTTTAGGTAAAGCATTACCAAAGAGCCCATGTGAACAGATTGGTAGGATTGGTGGGAATTCCCTACATTGACAAAGGGCAAAGGGACTTTCCACTATTTCAGATGCACAGTCATGAAGAAATTTCATGTTAGGGCACAGCATCTGTTAAACATGGCTAGGTATGTGGTCCAGAGAGGTTAACTTTAGAAAGATAGAAAAGGTCTATTCATGAAAGTCCTTTTATGGAAACATAAGAAATTTATATTCTCAATCTTTATTCAACTTTAAATCATTAAATGAATAACATATGAACAAGATACATTATAAGTGGGTATTGCAGATTGGTACATATCTTGGTTAGTGAATAAGGGTTCAGTGGAGGAATAGAAACCATTGTAGGCATTAAGCATATAAAGGGATTCATTTCAGGGATGTAGCAGTTTATAAAACTTTGAGAAGGGTTCTAGAACTGTTGTGTTAAAAAATTACTGCCCTACACCTGCCTCTTAGCACGGACAATACTGTGGCTGGTCCCCACTGCTGCCATAAGTACCTCTTGCCATTCAGGTTTCCTTGAATATCCTTGTCGGCAGAAAGAGCAACAGAAATATGGTCTCTGCCTCACTTCTACCTGCAAATCTCAAGTTTGTAGAAACTTAGTCTCATCTATAACTCTAGCCATGGAAGAGTCTGGGAAATAGAAATTTTAGCTTTCTAGCATCTGTGGTACAGGAAGGCATATAGGAGAATGTGGAAGAGGCTGCCGAGTGCTAGTTGACCAAATCCCCACTGTAACTCTACACCGTTTTCCCAGATACATGTACCACCAAGTGCCACTAAATATTGTTTAGGAAGCATTATGGTAGAAGATAGGAAGCTGTTACAGTCTTCTAAGTAAGATAATGATAGGATTTCTCTTGTCTTTGAAAAGATAACTCTCGAGGCAGCTAGAAATTGATTCGACAGTCAGTAATAATGGTTTAATTAGGTCTAAGTCATGAGGATAGAAAGGGAGCAACTCAGGAATATTTGATTATTTTATTAACATAATAAATTCTCACATTTTATGTAGTTAATTTGTTTATTTAATGAATTAAGTACTTATTTAGTAAAAGATTTGCTGAGAATATAGAAGTGATGATGTATTTCCTGTCACGTTGGGCTGATTTTATGGTGATACAGGCATGTAGATGAGCTTATTGGTTCATATGTCTTTATGGCTTAAATACAAATTTGTGTTTATACACTTACTTATAGATGATTGATTTTAACATTACTTAGACTGTGTTCTTCTGTTAAGATTGGTAATAGTTAAATCTTCCAGATTGGGTGCTTGTTAACTATATAACACTTGACAGACTGCTGCCAAAGCTAAATAGTGAATAGGATGTATGTATTACTTCCTGCCACTTAATATGTTACACGTTGTTTAAGTCCCTTAAGTATATACAGAAATTACTGTGTTCCTAGTAACACTTTGTATAGAATAAGTGTATCTGTGTTTAAGTGCTGTGTAGGGAATTAGAATACAACTCTACTTAGTGACGTTCTGAGGGAGTTCAACTTGAACATCGGTATGTCTCGAATACATTTGTTTCAGTCATGCTTTTTTTTTTTTGGCTCCATATTATTTATTTTAAGGTACATTTTCAGGCTCAATTTAATATACCACTCTTCATAATATCTGACCTTACTGTTTACTGAGTTTTAATGTTTTTCACATGAGTCTCAACTATGTCATTTTAGTTATCTTCACTATAACATTATGCTTTAATATGTCAGCACATAAAGTTTACTTGCTCTCCTGGTATCAGTAAAAACTGAAGTCACTGTCATCTATTATGATCTATATCACCTTAAAATAAATATCTTTATAATAAGGGGTGCCTGGGTGGCTCAATCAGTTAAATGCCCAACTCTTGATTTCAGCTCAGGTCACGATCTCATCATGGGTTTGTGAAGTAGAGTGTTGCATCGGCCTCTGTGCCGACAGCACAGACACCGCTTGGGATTCTCTCTCTCCCTCTCTTTGCCTGTCTCCCATGTGCTCATGTGCATGTTCTCTCTGTCCTTCAAAATAAAGAAATAAACATTGAAAAAAAATCTTGGGACGCCTGGGTGGCTCAGTCTGTTAAGCGTCCAACTTCGGCTCAGGTCATGATCTCACCGTTTGTGAGTTCAAGTCCTGCACTGGGCTCTCTGCTGTCAGTACAGAGCCTGCTTCAGATCCTCTGTCTCCCAGTCTCTCTCTGCCCTTCCCCTGCTCATACTCTCCCTCTCTCTCTTTCAAAAGTAAAATAAACACTTGGGGCTCCTGGAAGGCTCAGTTGATTGAGCATCCAACTTTGGCTCGGGTCATAATCAACATCTTGCGGGTTCGAGCCCTGCATCTGGTTCTGTGCTGACAGCTCAGAGCCTGGAGCCTGCTTCAGATTCTGTGTCTCCCTTTCTCTCTGCCCCTCCCCCGTTCACATTCTGTCTCTCTCTGTCTCTCAAAACAGAATAAAAGTTAAACATTTAAAAAAAATTTTTTAAAAATCTTTATAATAAAAGTGTATGAACAACAATAGTTAGGAATTTAATTTCAGTCAAAGGTAATGTTTGAGCTTCATGATAAATGCACTGTTGGCATTCTTAAAATTTTCCTGGGGTCTTTTTAATTTAATTCTAGAAATAGGAGAATTTGTTTTCCTCTATGTTTTTATAGCTTTTCAAGTAAAAAGATTTTATTTGAGTGGATTGTACTAAATAACAGGTCACTTATCTATTGCTGCATATCAAAACATCCCAAAACTTGAGAAGCTAAAATAACAGCCATTTTGTTTGCTCATAATTTTGTGGGTCAGCACTTGGGTCGAGCTTAGCAGAAGCAGTCTTTCCCTGTAGTCACTTATACAACCACAGTTATCTGGCTGCTCTACTGGGTTGGGTGATCTAGCTTGCCTTACATGTCTGGTGGTTGGTGCTGGCAGTGGGCTGGGCCAGATTCTCCCAACAGGTTACACTGGGCTTCATCATACGGCACCTGGGTTCTAAAAGCACAAGAAACAGGTCAAGGCCGAATGTGCAAGTGCTTTTCAAATTCCTGCTTGTGGCACAGCTGCCCGTGTCTCAGTGGCCAATGGAAGTCACAAGATCCTAGAGTCAGTGTTGGGAGAGACCATACAAGGGGCGGGATACAGGGAGAGAGAGAAGATCTCTTGAGGGACATTACTATAGTAATGTAGTGATACTTAGTTCATTGAGGAAACTTTCCTGTTTTCAGTGTTTCTTTGTGTCTGTTGATCTGGACTCTTTAAATTTGAAATCTGTTTGTCTGAAAGCTATTCAGTGCCATTTGTTTCATGACTACTTTACTGAAAAATAGTAGATTTCTATCATGGACCACTTTCTTAGAAAGATTAACAACAAATCTCTCTCTTCTCTCTATATATGTATATACACACATACACACATGTACATATGTACACACACATAATATGTATATATAGTTTTAAGTGCTCCAGTTGGCCTTTCCCTAAATCAGTGGCATGGTATTTTATTTGGTTGCATGGAATTTTAGTTTTCTCACTGTTCCTATTCCCACATATTCAGAGCTGTTAAAATTTGCTAATTAAGAAACTGTCAGTTTAATTGTGATAAAAACGACTTGACTTTCTTCCTTCTCAAATGAGTCAAATAACGAGGGTAGTTATGGTACAGAGTAATTTTTAAATTTGGTACATTGTACAAATACACTCCCATTATTTCTATATAAGACTCATTCTAGGGTCCATATTAAAGCCTTGGTGCCAGATCATTAAGTGAACATTTTAATTAAGTCCCTTCTTAAAATGTTAAGTAGTAGTTTCCACTTCTGAAAACAAAGATGCTTAAAGTTTTTCAGCAGTGTCCGTTGGTTTTATAATTGAGAAAAAGCTTATGATGGTAGCTAATACTGAAAAGGTGAGTCTAGGGAAAAGTTCTAGATTTTTTGCTGAACATTGAAGAATTTATTCCTTTTTTAAAAAAATTTTTTAACAATTATTTTTGAGAGAGAGAGACAGAGCATAAGCAGGGGAGGGGCAGAGAGAGAGAGAGAGAGAGAGAGAGAGAGAGAGCGCGCGCGCGAGAGAGAATCCAAAGCAGGCTCCAGGCTCTGAGCTGTCAGCACAGAGCCCAATGTGGAGCTGGAACCCATGAACTGTGAGATCATGATCTGAGCCAAAGTCGTATGCTTAACCAACTGAGCCACCCAGGTGGCTTATTTATTCTTTTTTATTTATTCTTAATTATTTATTCTTATTCTTTAAATTTATACTTATTTCTTTAAATACTTAAGAAACAGTATGCTGTTGCACTGGGAACAGAAAATATTGTATGAATACATCACAAATCTCTGGCCTTAAGATAAGTTTAAATTTCTTAAGCATATTATTTAAACAATTTTGTTAGTATTAAAATCAAAGATGGGTCATGTCATTGTATTAGCAATGTCATTAGTTACTGCTTTTCTAGAGTGAAGAATAAAGGAGAATTGCATAATAGTGGAAAAGACGGGAAGTTAGATATTTCTGATTTTTTTTTTTTTTTTTGTGAGCCAATCATTATTTTGGCTTATTTATTTTGAAATTGTTGAATTTTCAAAACATTTAGCTCTATTCATGTTTTAGTTTATAACACATTTCAAATGAAGTGGTTGTTTTTATGATGTTTATTGCATCGTTCATTTTATATTTGGCTTGTTGTTGGTACTTTTATGTAGCTTAAGTAGTTAAAATTTGCCTATAACTTCTAGTTGGTAGACTATCACGTGATAATTAGCTAACATTTATTGAACACTTCTCTGCTTCAGGCCCCATTTTAAGCATATACCATGCTTTGTCTTATTGGAGACTCATGGGAACACTGTCAGGTAGATGTCCTTTACTGCTTAGAAACTGAGGTTCTGAGAGATTAAGTGGTTTACCAGAAGTCTCATACTTGATAAGTAACAGAGCTGGAAATTAAATACAGGCAGTCTAATTCCAGAGCTTGTGCCTATGTATTATCAGAATCACAATCTATATGCATAATCGCCAAATCCATAAATCTCTGAAAACACAAAATTTTAAAACCGTTTTATTTAGGGTATAATAAACATATAATACGCTCCACATAAAGTGTACAGTTTGATAAATTGACACAATCATACGCGGATGAAACTGTCACCATAATCAAGATAACTAACATACACGTCACCCCAAAATATTTCCTTGTCCTCATCCCTCCCCTCTTCTATTTCTAGCCTCCGCTCCTGCAATCTGCAGGTAACCACTAATCTGCTTTCCATTACAATAGTTTAGTTTGCCTTTCGTATTGCATATAAGTTGCATATAAATGGAATCGTACAATATGTCTTTTTATCTGGTTTCTTTCCCTCATGATAGGATTTTGATATTCATCAATGCTGTTGCATGTATGAGTAGTTTATTCCTTTTTACTACTGAATAGTATTCTGTTATGAGTATATACCACTTACCTGTTGATGGACATTTGGATTGTTTCCAGTTTTTGGCTGTTACAAAGCTGTTTTGTAACACGTGTACAAGTTTTGTATAGATTTTTTTTTTTCTTTCTCTTGGGTAAATACCTAAATACAGTAGGTATATGTTTAACTTTTTAAGAAACTGCCAGTGACTATAGTTAATAATACTTTTTATATATTTGAAGCTTGCTTGGAGAGTAGGAGATCTTAAAAGTTCTAAACTAAGAAAAAAATATTTCTAACTATATGTGTGGTGATGAATATTTCAGCTAGACTTGCTGTGATCATCTTACAATATACACACATATCGACTCATTGTATATATTTGAAACTAATATAATATTACATGTGAATTATATCTCAGTTAAAAAAACTGCCAAAAATCATACCTTAAAAATATTTAATGTGTTTGTGAGATACTGCCATTTTAGGTGATCTACAAAATTTGCATTGTATATTTTTTTGAAATCCAGAAAATTCAGAATTCTGAAACCTATATGGCCCTGGAGTTTTCAGAAAGGTACTGTGGACTGCTTAGTATTTTGTGAAGTCATATGGGACTATAAAACGTTTTTTTGATGCAACAGACATTTTTGTGCTTTGTTTAATATAGAAAATCCCTTAGAAATATGACGTGTTATTATATAAAACCCTCAACAAGAAATACAGACGATGAACCTTAAATAATTATTTAAATGAACATTCCCTCTGGGAGGTAGACCATGAGTCGCATGTACATTTATTTGATAAGTATTTTCATCTTGAAAATTTTCTGTAATGAAATCGTGTTCATGGGAATAACAATGTTGTGTATGCTATATCTTGCTTAAAACCTAGTACCAGTATTGATGGTCTAGTACTAATTATTACTGTATGTTATTTGAAGTGCTGTTCTATTGAAAATTTGAATATATTTTGAGAGGCACAATAAATAGTCTAAAAAAATGAGCATTATATGATTTCATAACATACTAATTTTGGGGGGCTAAAAATAAGTGCTAAAAAAGGACAAGATAGTTTCCATTCTTTATCTTGAAGTCAAATGATCTAAGAATAGAAAGTGTTTGAAATTACTGGAATGATAATAAACCTTAATACGTGCATGTAAATTATAATTTGTTAATGAAGTCCTGTCATATCATTATGACATAGGAGAAGAGCATTGTCTAAGTGTGAGTATAGAGGATCTCTGCACTCCCTGAGGCTTACAAGTTACTGAAGAAGGTAGACCTTAACTGTCTTAACAAGGCAAGCCTGATAGAGATAAAAATTATTGGGCTATCAATTTGAATAAAGGTGTGTTTGAACTGAATCTTGAATAGAAGAAAAATATGAACGGGAAGAGCCTTTTGCCTGGAAGGAATGGTAAGCACAGGTACTGAGATAGATGAGTGTGTTTAATAACTCCTGAGGAATGTAATAATACCTAGGGTCATGTGGGTATTAATGGTTTGTGGTTTAATGGTTAAATATGTGATGCGCCTGAAGTAACACAGTGGATGACATAGCCAGGTTTGAAACACATGGTAACTTTAAAACCCATCTTCTTTCTGTCAAGCCATCATGTCTATTTACTATAAGGCCTTCTGTTTGACATATAAGTTGAATTTGTATGTCGAATATTAATCACAGGGACACCTGAGTGGCTCAGTCAGTTAAGCATCTGACTCTTGATTTCAGCTCAGGTCATGATCTCAGATCGAGTCCTGTGTCAGGCTGTCCACTGACAACACAGAGCCTGCTTGGGATTCTGTCTTTTCCTCTCTCTGCCCCTCTCCCACTCATGTTCTCTAAATAAATAAATTTAAAAAAATAAATTAAAAAAAATGTTAACCACAATGAGTAGAGAAATCTGGTTTCATATCATTTTTGCCTTTCCTAAATTAGACATCGTGATTAACCCTCTAATACAATTAACAAAAGTTACAGACGTTTTTCTAATTTCCTTTTTGGTTATATTTTCTCTTGCAGGGTTACATTTTGCCATCTGCCTTTCCAGAGTAAGTGGCTCTATGTGGGCACTGAACGAGGTAATATACATATTGTCAATGTGGAGTCCTTCACACTCTCAGGCTACGTCATTATGTGGAATAAAGCCATTGAACTGTGAGTTTGAGCAAATATTCCATATCTGAAAGTATCAGGACCATGTATGATATCTTTATATAATAGCTAATGAGTAAATCCGTGTGGAATTAAATATGTCAGACATTCTTGATATTAAACACAGATTTATTAGCCTTTTCTAAACATTATACTATTAACAGTTTGTACATTTAAATGTTCTGTATATATATAGACAGATATGTGATCATATGTATATATAAACCTGTGTATGTATGTACCAATTGTAGCACAAGTTTAATGAAACAATTATTAGGTGAAAAACACTCCCAGTTTTTTTTTTCTGTACTTTTATCTTCTGTTTATTTTTCTTTCAGATGTTAGTCATACCCCACTAAGTTGATTTCATGACCCACTAATGGGTTGCCACCAGTGTTTAGAAAACATTGATCTAAACCAGTACTTGATATGTTTAAATAACTGACAAATATAATGTAAATGTTTACAATATTGCAGAATTTGACAATTTGTTAATTTTGATATAATGATGATTGTTTTCATTTAACAATAGCAATAAAAACAGGGTTCAGCTGTAAGGCCTTAAGGATCTTTAGCACTAACTTTGCACTACTTTGTTTTAGAATCTTATTTTTATATCTTTTTTAATTTTTTTTTAACATTTATTTATTTTTGAGACAGAGAGAGACAGAGCATGAACGGGGGAGGGCCAGAGAGAGAGGGAGGCACAGAATCTGATACAGGCTCCAGGCTCTGAGCTGTCAGCACAGAGCCTGACGCAGGGCTCGAACTCACAGACCGTGAGATCATGACCTGAGCCAAAGTCAGATGCTCAACTGACTGAGCCCCCCAGCCCCCCCAACTCTTATCTTTATATCTTATCTCAGGTTTTTTCTCATATTATTTAGACACAAAAATAAAAATGTATGGACATTGACAAAATTCATTTTCAATGTTTCGTTTGTTTTTAAAAAATTTTTTAACGTTTATTTTTGAGAGACAGAGAGACAGAGCATGAGTGGGGGAGGGACAGAGAGAGAGGAAAACACAGAATCCGAACTAGGCTCCAGGCTCTGAGCTGTCAGCACAGAGCCCAATGAGGGGCTCAAACTCACAAACCGTGAGATCATGATCCGAAGTCGGATGCTTAACCTGCTGAGTCACCCGGGTGCCCCATCTTTTGTTTGTTTTTAAGCAAATAGTTCTGTATTATTGCATTCCACAGAATTTGACATAAGGATAAATTTGTGGCATCACTCTTAAGCAACGTCTTGGTCAACTATTATAATGTACCAAGCCTGGTTTTTCTTCCTGTGGCAGTAATGTTATCATATCTCAGTGCCTTGGTCCAAGGTGTGGGTTTTTGTGGTTGTTCTCTGAGTTGATCACAACACCCACTAGGTTGGCCTGGTGCAGATAGATGTCTGTATGGTTTCACAAAGGTCTCATGAAGTGGGCTGGTGTCTCAACCCTTGGAATTTATGAATAGGGAGGTGCTCATTCCTACTTATGGGCATAAATTCAGCTCCATTCTTATCTATATGACTTCTTTTTCTCTGAGCGTGTACAGTGGCATTAGTTTTGTTGTTGTTGTGTTAAAAACCATAATAGAGGGGCGCCTGGGTGGCTTGGTCGGTTAAGCGTCCGACTTCGACTCAGGTCATGATCTCACGGTCCGTGGGTTCGAGCCCCGTGTCGGGCTCTGTGCTGACAGCTCAGAGCCTGGAGCCTGTTTCAGATTCTGTGTCTCCCTCTCTCTCTGCTCCTCCCCTGTTCATGCTCTGCCTCTCTCTGTCTCAAAAATAAATAAACGTTAAAAGAAAAAATTAAAAAAAAAAAAAACATAATAGAATTTTTCCTATTTTTTTGTGGGTGAACTATGGAACTATGGATGCCCCAGTTGGAGGCTAGAGTTGAGTAAAATAAGATAGCAATATTTTAGATGATGCTTACTTAAAAATATTAATTCTGAGAATTCTACCATGAGAATAGATTTTTTTGTGTGTGCTAAAATACTAAATTGAATATTCCTATACAGAAAGTGTACTTGTAAATTTTGTGGATTTGTATCAATGTCACTATTTTTCCTCTGATTGCTATGTTTTCTTTTAGTTCTTATTTAAATTCCAGTTACTTAACATACAGTGTAATATTAGTTTCAGCTACACAGTATAGTGATTGGGCACTTCCAGTGCTCATCACAAGTGGCCCTTCAGTCCCCATCACCTATTTAACTCATCCCCCACCCAAATTTTCCTCTGATTGCTATTTTGATCCATATTAAGAACTATACATTTCTTACCGATTACTTACTGAATTGTTCTCACCCTTTATAAATACATCGTTATCGTCCATTCATTGGTTTCATTATAATGAATATATATTTGTATTGAAATTTTTAATTGAGAAAAAAAAGTCTTGCTAACTTTTCTTTTTTAGGTCATCTAAATCTCACCCAGGACCGGTTGTCCATATAAGTGATAACCCAATGGATGAAGGAAAGGTAGAGTTTTTTCCTAAAAAATGACTTATTACTTAAATGCATGGATCTTGGTATATTTTAAAAAAATATGCAAACTGTTCTAGTGCCACATGTATTTACCTTGCAAAGTTGACATTTCTAACAAATGTTGTCCATCATAGACTGTTACTGGTTTATTTAAATATTATGTAGAACAAGAATTTGAATCACTTATAATTTTAAAGAACACAAAAAAACCCTAAGACAAATAAAATGTAATAAGTACAATTCAAAGTTATTTTTGGCATATTAAGATTTTGTGGAAATCTGGCAAAAACTGTTTTCTTTTGCTTTAGAATTATTTTTAACACTTTAATTATACAAATTTTGTAGCATTTATCACATAATGCCTTATGTTAGAGGTGTCTCTGTACTCCTCACTCTTCAATTTTTCTTCATAGATAGCTTAGATTAATAATGTAGAGATTTTTTAAAATATTACTTCACTTTTTATACTCAAAACCAGTTTCATATAGTCAGTATCTAGCTATTGTTTAGATTTGTTAATACATTTAAAAATAAAAATTCCTTTTCCATGAATCTCTTACTTAAATAATTTTATGATATTATCCTACATAAATGCCAGGAAGTTTATCACTATCAAAAGTCAGTGAAATGAAACTTCTAGATTTTGTGAAGGTTTTTCCTTTCCTCAACTAATGGGAGTGGTCTAGCCTGTGTGTTGTATAACACTATTCTTTTATTTGCTACTGGGAAAACAAAGGCATAGCTCTACTGTTTGGAGTTAGCTTGTAATCATACAAATGTATGCTTTGAGAGAAACTTCACAGGAAGCAAGTTACAGTAACCTATATCTACACTTTATTTTCTTTGATACACGGTACTTGTTTAGAAGCCTTTAGGTGGGAGGCATGGCAAGAGAATTGAAAACTTCCCTCCCTTCTTTCTGGATTCAGTCACTAAGTCATTTCAATCATTTCTTTGCAGTGTCTGTTTTTTATTCAGCCTCATTACGGCCACTGTAGTTCAAGCGTTCCAACCCATTCATGAGTCGTTTCCAGATCAGTCTTCCTAGAATGCTGTTTTAATGTTATTGCTCTCCTTGTTGAAAAGCTTTCAGTGGTTCTGCAGTATCTAACAAGATACAGTTTCCTTAAAACATAGCTCCTAGGTTCCACTGTCTTCCATAACACCTTCACCTGAATGCTCTGCTGAAGCAAATAGTTATTGTTCCCCAGATGTGAGCTGTTCTTTGCTGCCTACCTGCCTCCTGTATGGGAGTCCCTTTGTATGCAATGCTTTTCCACTGAATGCTGTCTGCTGAATTCGTACCCACATTTTGAGGCTTAGATTAAATATATATCTTTCATGATATCTTTGCTGTTAATCCTGACTAAAAATGCTTTCTCTCACTTTCAAATCCATTAGCACCTTAGTTGTGCAAGTTTTACAGTACTTGTCACATATTGCCATGTATTAGAAATATGTGCATATCTCACGTCCCCTGCACTCGAGAGACCCCTTGAGCATAGAGAGATTTACAAAGGTTTATGTTTCCCATAGCACCTGACATGGAAATAGTAATTCCTCAGTACATACTTAATTTATTGTATAAATAAATTACGTATAGCTGCTTGTATCATCCTCACTTTTTGAAACCTGGCATTATGTTATTCTCCTTAGTTTCCAGAGTTAATCTCATCTAAACGTTGTTGAAATATTAAGGTACTAGACTAGTTTATATTGTCTAACCTTTGATTTCTAATAGAAAAGCCCACTTTGTATCAGTGACTCTCTTCTGCTGTTTCCAAAGATCTTTGTAACATTGTGTCACTAAAGAAAGGCCACGGGGCAGATTCCTTCAAAGCTAACCTTATAGGAGATGCCACCACAGTAAGCAAAGGCCTTGGCTAGGGAAGGTTAGGCGTTAGTGTAAACTTACTTAGGATAGTAACAGTAATGACTGCCACTTACTGAATTGTGCTTTATTTGGGGCACCGTGCTTTCTACTTTATATGCACTATTTTATTCAATCCTCTTAACAATTTGTAAGTTCGTTGTCTTCCCGAATTTACAGATGCTGAGGCAGACACTTGGTGTGATTATGTGTTCCAGAGGTACAAAGCTAGATAGCGATAGAGCTGGAATTTTGAATACTGATCGTTCTGATTCCATCCCCAGAGTTATTGATGTTGCAGAGAGTCCCATTCATATTGAGTGTACCCACTAATTTTTTTAGGAGAGAAGAAAATAAAAGGAAACTGCTCAACAGTATGTAAATTAACATCTCTGAGAAAAGATTCTAGTGGGAATTAATATTGAAAGAATTTTCCATGTTTAAATACCATATCTTTTAAGTTAGCTCTTCTATTTTTATAATATTTAGGAGATTATGGGGATTAAGGTCTAACCTGTTGACACAGATTTCTAACATTCTTAGGATGTTAGAGCAGGCTAGAGATGTTAAAACTTACTATAACCCTCTTATGTTATTAACATCTGGATGGATAAAATTACTTCCTTAATGTTAAATGGCTACTAAGTAACAAATCTAAGACGAGAGCTTAAGTGACCTATGTCCTGAGCAATCCTGTGCTGTTTACACTGTATATCAACTCTTAAGTTTTATCCTTTTCCATCTCTTATTCCTGAAGTTTCTCTATTACTTCCCCCTCAGAAAATGCCATGTTACATGTCTTAAGGTATTTAGAGGGACTAGGAGAAGGTAAAGGAAACAAATACAGTTTTTCCAGAAGGAGTATGTATCTCACATTGTCTAGAAAAGAACAGTTTGTATTAGCAAAATTAACTATACTTCCTGACAAGGTGGGGGAAAGTTTGTTAGCTTCAGTGATTGTCCTTCCAGATACTCCTGAAGTCTGAAACCCACAAAATTGCTATTTCATTAAAATTATTGGGACTGCCCCAGACTTTGTTCATATCCCCAGATTACATTACAACTATTAGCTACCTACTAGTCATTTATGTGTTTATTAAACAAATATTTATTGTCTTCTGTGTACTAGGCAATATAATAGATATTAGAGACATATAGATGCAAATGCATGTGTTGGCATAGGAGAAGGAAAATCTTAGTCTATCTAGAGAAATGGGGGGTTGTCTTACCCAAGGGAGCATCACTAAATTGAGACTTAAAAATGAATAGAAGATCACTCAGAGAATAAAAGAGAAGGAGGTTTCAAGCAAAGGGAATACTGAGATTTGAAAAAGTCAAGTTCGGGGGTTGTGGGCAGAAGAGGTTTGATAGACAGTGGACAGTCTGTAAAGCAAGAACATGCATTCCATTCTGGAATTTATTTATTCCCTCCCAAAATATATTAAGTACCTACAACATATCAGTCAGGCTCAGTGTCTTACGGTGGTGGTGAACAAGATAAGACCAGTCCTTGCCTAAATAGACTAGTATTATAGTCAGAAAATTCAGCTAAGGAAAAGGCCACTATTGTGTAGCAATCCTTCAGATTAAAAAAATGTACAGAGTGCTGTTGGAGGACATAGGAATGGGATTGACTTACATTTGGTAGGTCAAGGAACGCTTCCCAGAGGAAGTAATAGCTAAAACAACATCTAGATGTTAGTAGGATTGGTCAGGCAAAGAGGGAGACATTGAAATGTGGCCCAGGTGGGAAGGCAGCAGAGGTAAGAGAGCATGAACGGAGAGATGTGCTGGAGTGTATTGGGTAAGAGGGATGTGACAAGGGACGAAGCTGGAGAGGTAAGCAGCAGTCACACCATAGTAAATCTTATAGGCCATATTACTCAGTTTGGACTTTATCCTAAAAGTAATGGTAAGACAATAAAAAAGTTTAAATAAAAGCATGCATTTCCATAATCAGGTTTGCGTTTTAGAACTGTTAAAACACTAGCTACAATAGGGAATGAGTTTAAAAAGGAGCAAAACTGGGGTCGGGAGACTGGGGAGACCAGAAAAAAGACGTTTGTGTCTTGAACCAGGAGAGAGGTATTGGAGGTGGGGGAAAGTGGAGAGATAATAGAACGTAATTTTAAAATCACCGGATGATTTTCCCTGATGAGGGAGACTAGAGTTAGGGATGATCCTCCAAGTGTTTGTTAGAGCAACTTAATGAACATTAAGACAGGAAATAGAGAGAGAGACACAGTGTAGGGGGAAAATAACAAATTCACTTTTGGACACGTTTACTTTGAGGCTCTTACGGAGTTAGAAAAGGGAGCCGTGACCACTGGAATTATGAGTCTGCATCTCATGAGAAGGATCTAGGCTGGATATAACTTGGAACTTATCAATAGATAGATGAGTGAGATTATCTAAAATGTGTTGAATTAGGAGAGTTTGTAAACTCTAAAGCACCTACAAATGTTAATTTTTAGTTAGTAATTTATTATGTTATATTAATTAATGAAAATGTACACACCGGACTTCAAAATGGTACTGTTTTCTTTCTCAATAACTAGTTATATATGTTGAGTCACTAATCATCAAACATATATGTATGTAATATATAATATTAATATATATATATAATATATAATATACTGCAGTGCAGTATCCTCATCATTCATATGATTAGCAAAGAAGATGTTTAATTATAATTTTATACTTAAAACGTGAATGATAATATTTATCTTTATTGCCACCAAATAAATGTTTCACATAATTAATACCATTCCTAGGTCATGTGGCATTTTCTTTTATTACAGCTTTTGATTGGCTTCGAATCTGGAACAGTGGTGTTATGGGACCTCAAATCAAAGAAAGCTGACTACAGATACACGTATGATGAGGTAATAACATTAGTTTTGCTACTCAAACGTTATTTTTGTCATTTTTCTAGTTCAGAACAGCTTCTCTAAGAACTTAATTGGTGATTTTAGTTGAGGCAACCTTTGTAACGCTTTTTAAATATATAAAACAGATAGTCACATAGCTTAAAAGATTTAAAAAACAAAAAAATCTCTTCTCCACCCCTGTCTTTTGGCCTTCTAATCCCTTTACGCCTGGGACTAGTGTCAGCCGTTTATCTCGTTGGTTCTCCTAGAAGTATTCTGTCATTTACCAGCAAATTAATAAATGTATCCTATTTTTTTTTATTATATACAAGTCATAGTAAACTGTAGACAAGTATAGTTTCACTTGTTTTAAGATCCAAAGAAAGGGGCTCCTGGGTGGCTCAGTCGGTTAAGTGGCCGACTTCGGCTCAGGTCACGATGTCGCTGTCCGTGAGTTCGAGCCCCGTGTCAGGCTCTGGGCTGATGGCTCAGAGCCTGGAGCCTGTTTCAGATTCTGTGTCTCCCTCTCTCTCTGACCCTCCCCCGTTCATGCTCTGTCTCTCTCTGTCTCAAAAATAAATAAACATTAAAAAAAAAAAATTAAAAAAAAAGATCCAAATAAAGATTGATTGTGGTTGACCAATGTCTTTTAAGTCTCACAAACTGTAGGCCTCTCCTCACCTTTTGCCTTCCCTCCTTACTGCATTCCTTCTTTTTTTTTTTTTTTTTAATTTTTTTTTAACATTTATTTATTTTTGAGACAGAGACAGGGCATGAACAAGGGAGGGGCAGAGAGAGAGGGAGACACAGAATCTGAAACAGGCTCCAGGCTCTGAGCTGTCAGCCCAGAGCCCGACGCAGGGTTCGAACTCACGGACCGCGAGATCATGACCTGAGCCGAAGTCGGACACCCAACCAACTGAGCCACCCAGGCGCCCCTGCATTCCTTCTTTATGGCCATTTATTTGTTAAAGGTAGAGTCTCCCAAAGACTAGATTTTTCTGGCTCCGTCCCTCTTGTGTTTAACTTTTTTTTTTTTTTTTTTTTTGCCCTTAGATTTCCTATAAAATGGATAGTATGCTGAGGCTTGATCGAATTCAGATTCATTTTTCGTTTTTAGCGAGACTTCTTCATAAATGATGCTGATGCTTTTCTGTTAGGTGGAGTGTTAGTATCTGTGAGGTGAGCAGGCAGTGTTGTTCAAGGCCTAGATTTATTAATGGATAGAGGTTGCAAAACGAAGGTGTAATTCTGTAATTCCTCCTCTACTTATTAACTCAGACACTTGAGTGTAAAGAGAAACTTCTTCTCATCTACTATTCGGTTAATAGTAGTACAGTTCTTTTTTTTTTATTTTTTATTTTTTTAATTTTTTTTTTCAACGTTTATTTATTTTTGGGACAGAGAGAGACAGAGCATGAACGGGGGAGGGGCAGAGAGAGAGGGAGACACAGAATCGGAAACAGGCTCCAGGCTCTGAGCCATCAGCCCAGAGCCTGACACGGGGCTCGAACTCACGGACCGCGAGATCGTGACCTGGCTGAAGTCGGACACTTAACCGACTGCGCCACCCAGGCGCCCCAATAGTAGTACAGTTCTTAAGAAAAGCATCAATGATTCTCTCATTTTACTTCGATATTTACTCTAAAGGGGTTGTTCTCTAATAATCTCAATGATGACCAATTTGTTCTTGCTTCTAGTTTCACTATGTACTTAAGGATTTAAACATGTTTGCTCTCCTTTGACGTGTTGAAGCTACTATTCTTACTGATTTTCAGATTGTTCCATTTTTGGTCAGTGAACCTCCTCCTTTTGGTTCCTGAATTCTTTGGTGATAATAGTCATGGATAGCTTCCCTGCCATTATTAACAAAGTGTAACTATTAATTTTGCATATTTTTGTTTCAAACTTAGGATTTTTTTCTTCTGAAATGTGGCTCAGTCAGTGTGGAATGGTATCCAGTAACTGTAATCTGGGGATTAGTAAGGGTCATGATTTCTAATTCAATGACTAGAGCTAGGAGGTGTATAAGTGGTTTTTCTTGTTTTTAAGATAAAATATGTCATGTCTTCGTATTGATGCTTTCAGTTACTTAAATAGCAGATGACATTGAGAAACTATAGTAATACTTGGAATACTTTATTAATATTTGCATGATATCTTTGTAAGCAGAACTAAAAGAATTTCCTTTGTTTTCATAGCAGCATACTTTGTGTCTATTTTTTCATAGTTTTTTAAGTTTTTATTTATAAGCAGCGTGTGGCCCAATAATCAAGATCTTGTTGAAAGTATAAAAAATATTTTTAATAGAAGGTTCCTATAATTTCATTGAAAGTTTTGACCTATAAATCTATTTTCTACATTAAAGTCAGAGCAGATTTTAAAAACTAAATTGAACGAGATGATAGTAAACGTTGATAGTTTAAAATAGTTCAAGATTAAATCGAATGAGATAATAGTAAACGTTGACCTGTATATGAGTGGAGCTCTTAAGTTTCAGTTATGTGGTTTTGTGCTGCACTCAGCAGTTCTGCCATATTCCAGTAGGGCAGCTTTTAAAGTCAATTGACCATTAAGAACTAGGAGTGTTATCAACTTGAGTTGAGTGTTATCAACTTGAGTTATCAACTTGAGAAGTTATTTAAAGAGGACCTAGGAGAGTGATTTTATTTTATTTTATTTTATTTTATTTTATTTTATTTTATTTTATTTTATTTTATTTTATTTTATTTTATTTTTTTTTGCAGGCAGAATAATATTAGAACAAAAGTTGAAAGGTTACATACTTTGGTCATATAAAAATATTTCTCAGATTGTTTTTAAGTGGCTCACAGGTATAAAATAACTTTCTAATCAAAAAAGGGTCTCTTCAGATTTTAAAAATCACCTCATTACTGTGAGAGATGGGTAACATGTTGGAGCTCAGTCTGAGGTTTTTTTTTTTTTTTTTAGTTGATCTTAGTTCCAAATCTGTGTTTCTGTCTTAGAGTTTTAGTTGATTTAAAAAATCTGTTCTAGGGGTGCCTGGGTGGCTCAGTCGGTTAAGCGGCCAACTTTGGCTCAGGTCACGATCTCGCGGTCCGTGAGTTCGAGCCCCGTGTCGGGCTCTGGGCTGACAGCTCAGAGCCTGGAGCCTGTTTCAGATTCTGTGTCTCCCTCTCTCTCTGACCCTCCCCCATTCATGCTCTGTCTCTCTCCGTCTCAAAAATAAATAAAAAACGTTAAAAATTTAAAAAAAAAAAGAATCTGCTTAAAAAAAAATCTGTTTTTATCAATGCAACTAGTTTTTTTCTGATGGGATATTGATTGTAACTACTTGATAATTTAAGTTTAGCTATAGTTTTTCTGAGAAACTGTAAGAATACATTGTTTTCATGAATGTGTTGCTAATACATATATCACTATTATATCATCTTCATGCTGGCTTAAGGAATAAAAAGACTTAAAACAGTGTCAATACTGTATTAAATTTCATTTGCATTATAAGAGGGCTAATGGGAATGTAAAGGTTGTAACATGTTGACTTTAACTTGGAAAATAGGAAAAGGTTAAAGTTGAAAATTATAATATTGATTGTGTATAGCTTGGTGTTGAGATTTTGTTTCTAAAAATGGAATTCTTCACTCCTATAGGCTATTCACTCTGTTGCTTGGCATCATGAGGGAAAACAGTTTATTTGCAGTCATTCAGACGGCACCTTGACTATATGGAATGTGAGGTCCCCAGCTAAACCTGTACAGACAATCACTCCACATGGTAAGAATGTATCCCTTTGAACGCTACAAAAATTGTGTACATTAAACTGTTTTGAATTTGGATTTTTTGTTTTGTTTTTGAGGATAAGGATGAGGGTTTTTTTAAGGAAATTAAAAATATATATGCATATGGAAATAACATGTAACAACCAGCTAATAAACTCTCTAAGTGTATTTACAGTTGATACTTCAAATTTGAACTTTGAGAAAATGAATGGCACCTTGTCTTCTGAATATTGTTTGTCCAGTAGTCCAAAAAGTGAATAATTTTGTGAAAGATATAGGACTTACTTTAAGCCTTTCTCATCTTAAAGTTATCACTTGCAAGTTGCATGCAGCTTGTGTGTGTGTGTGTGTGTGTGTGTGTGTGTGTGTGTGTGTGTACGTACTGAAACACTTTGAACTCTACATAAGGTAATTTTATGCATTGAAGAATTATGTCAAAGGTTCCCAAGGTCACCCCAAGTTTGATGATTTACTAGTGAGACTCCCAGGACTCAGCAAAGTCCTGGGATGAAGAGTAAAATCAACAAAGGGAAAAGGTACATGAGGTAAAGTCTGGTGGAAGCTTCCAATAGCCCTCTCCCAGTGAAGTGACACAGGGCATGTTTACTTGCTCTAGCAATGAGTTGTTACCAGATATGTGGAAATGTTGTCTAACATGGAACCTCATATGAGTCCAGGGGTTCAGAGTTTTTATTGGAGTCTCTCCACCAACACTTTCTGCTTTAGCGCATACCAAAATTTCAGATGCCCAGAAAGAAAGCATAGATCGTCATAAATTGTTTTGTTCATACAGACAGCTTAGGCACACTGTGTCACCCTTATCAGAATCGGAATTGTGGAAACCATCTCAAAAGCCAGTTACCAGATGCCAACCAAGAGCTAACCCTGCAAGCCAACCTTTCTAGGGATAGCAGTCTCAAGCTTGCTGTGTTAATTCTTTTCTGCGCAAGCTCTATTGACAGAACCTCTTAAGAAGGTTTTATTAGGGTGTTTATGAAGAGATTATGAAGGCCTTCTTTGAGTTTAGAATGAAGTTTAGGAATTTGTATTTCTTTATTAATCTGCATTCTCCAACCACCCTAAGAATTCTTAACCAGTGAATTTAGGGAGATTAAAGGAATTGTTCTTTTTTGGTAGTATATTGAAGAATATCCTGTAGTATTGCTAATAGTTTATTGTTTGCTTCAAAATGATCAGTTCCTACTTAAAAAAAATATTAATCTAAATTATTGCAACATAGAAATTAAAGAAACAGTAAAATTAATGGTTTATCTACCTGTGTCAGGATGGGTTTTTAGAGTTGTTTTCTAGAAAAAAATAGTAATTCTTAAAGCCACACATTGTGATATACTTTACCATTGCTTTGTGGTAGCAGTCTTCCAGGAAAACTATTTTAAATTTGCAACAGGTCTATTTATGTGTGCATCCAGAGGATAGC
This sequence comes from Felis catus, assembly GCF_018350175.1. Lineage (NCBI taxonomy): Eukaryota > Metazoa > Chordata > Mammalia > Carnivora > Felidae > Felis > Felis catus. The sequence goes on from NC_058372.1 coordinate 132,446,420, forward strand.
CCTTAATGATTAAGGTTCCAGTTTTTCTTAATATATTTTCGTTTTTTATTAGTGCCTAGTTCTCTAGTCTTGGTGATACTCCTAGGAATTCCCTTAAATTTTAGGATCTCCTAAGACCTCTACATCCTAAGAATCCTGAAAACCAAAAAGTAGATGATTAGTTTCAAACCTTTCATTTCAAATCCAGGAGAAAATGAAACTAGTATCAAAGATGATAGAAATATACGACATTGGTTTTGCAGTTTTAAGTTTATCTAAATTTTTATCTTTTTATGTAAGAATGGTACTTTTTTTCTTTTTAACTGTTTGAGAGTAAGTTGTTGACATACTGCTCAGTCACCCCCAAATATTCCAGTATCTATTTCTTACAAATAAGAACATTCTCCTGTATCACCACCTTTTGCCTTTTATCAAAAGGGTCTATATGCAGATTACATTCAGTTGTCATGTTTCTTCAGTGTCTTTCCCACTGGAACAGTTCTTGAGCCTTTTCTTGATTTTCATAACTGACAAATTTTGAATATTGTAGATTTAGCTATTTTATAGAATATGCCTGCATTTAGTTTTGTCTGATGTTTCTTCATGCTTAGATTCAGATTGCACTCTCTCAAAAGGTTTGCTTTCTTTTTGCTGCCTTCCAAGTGGAACTTGTGTTTGATTTGTCCACATTGATGGTATCTTATACCTTGGTCCCTTGATCAAACTTCTGTTAGAGCTCTCTATTACAGCATTCGTTTTCCCTTTGAAATTGATAACTATTTTAACTTGTATTTGTAATCAGTAAATATTTTGATTTGAAGGCAGTACTTTGAGACTGTATCAACATACTGTTCCTCCTCAAAATTATACCCTCTGTTTTTAGCACCCATTGTTGTTTCTTGGCTGGATTAACTTTACTGTGATAATTGCCAAATGTTGACTTTCTTGTTTAATCTTGATCCCTTCTTATGCCAAAATCTTAGCTCTTTGAGAGCCGATTTTCAGAAGTGGCATAAAGTTTCTATATCTTAGCAAAGTCACTAGCTAAAATTATTTTTAAATGAATAAGACAGAATGTTTGTAGTAATATGTTCTTTTCAAAATTAGAATCCAAATAAAGTGTAAATAAGTTTTTTCTGTGGCAGGTGTGAAAAAGTAGGATGGCATTTATTGCATATAATAGCAGTCTAAAAATGTATATGATCAGAAGTACTCTTAATAAAATATGAATTATTTTCAATAGTAATAATGTTTACTGCTTATTGCTAAGGGTAGGTAACCTGCCAGAGTTAAGTTTGTGTTAATAACTGATTTCAGTGACAAAACTAAGTACATTTTTATACATTAAACTAGAAAAATGTGTTTTTCATGCCATAACAAGGTGTCATATATTCCATATATAGCCATACTTGTGGTGTATAATTTGGGTGTACTAAATGTCTGCTTTGATGGATTGAAATTTAGGGTTATTTTCTCATTAGTGTCTTCTGTTGTGGTCTCTTGCTTTTACTTTCTAACAGTTATGGTAAATTACTTTAAATATACTAGACTTAAAATTTTGTCCATTTTGATTTTTTTTATATTTAAACCCATTTAATGGTTGGGTATCTTCTTCTTAAAAAGCATTTGTAAGCATTACCTTGATAGTCAGGAAATGATTGTACTTTAAGACTTCTGCCAGTACTTTTATTACATGATGTTCAAGGTAAGGAATAGCTTGAGATGTCCTTGAAGAATTTGTTCAGAAGACGTAATCAACCTAACATGGGGTTTTAAAGTCAGAAGATTTGTGGTCAAGCCCTGGTTCCCTAGTTTCTAGGTCTGTGGCCTTTGGGAAGTCAGTTAATATTTCTGAACCTCAACATCCTCAATTATAAATGGGGATAATAAATGAATTTAGCCTTCTGACATGGTTGTTGTGGGGATTATTTTTACTTAAATTCAGCAAATATTGGGGCTACCATGTGATAGGCACTGTTCTATATCCTGGATCAAATAAACAAAATGTAAGTGAAAGTACCTGAAAACTGTGATGTGCTATACATATGTGATTATAATAATTATAAATCTGGGTCTGGTATTATTTGATAGGATAGTACCAAAAGATTTTTAGATTAGAGTATTGTTCCCCAAAATATATTTCACGATACAAATTTTTCTTACGTTAATGAATTTTTTGGTGAAAAAGCATGTTATAGTTGAAGATTAGGAAATGCTGAATTAAAATTGAGCATTTTCTTCACTGTAATACTTCATAACCTTTAACGTGTGCTATGAATTTCTAAGAGTATATATGTATATACACGTACACACATATAGGTACATCCCTATATATATTATTTATACGGTTTACAAATGCATTTATTTTATGTGGCTTTTCACAAACTTATTTGACTTTAGTATCTTTTATTTGGAGGACATCTTGTGGTTCTCTAGTGTTCTATGAAATACACTTTGGGGAATGATGGGCTTGAACTATAACTGAATCGTAAGATAGTTCTCCAGATGTGTTAGCTATTATGTTCCAGTTACCCTTGGATGATATCTTTCATAGCTAAAGTTGTTTGCTGGACTCTTCTTCTGAGGGGCACAGCAGTTATCTAGATAGTAACGATCAGATGTCCAGTAAAGGAAAATAATTTGAATTCATTTAAGATAATTTTTTGATATAATGTTGGATAACTTTACAATGCATATAAAGATGGTTGATAGTTACATTTTTTCAGAAAGTTTTCATTCGTGTGTCTGAAATACTTAACAGGTGATTTTTGACTAAAACAGTGATAGCTCCCTTTAATCTAGTTTTTATGAATTGCAGAGAATGTTTCTTTGGCAATCAGACAACCTGGAATGTAACTCTAGCTTTGCTATGTGTGAAATAACTTTGTGGAGGTAATTACTATTCTCTGGGACTTAGTGTCATCTAAGGTGAACAAGGTGATTTTTAAGGTGTAAAGTTTTGTGAATCTGTGGAAATAAAGCAGTATTTGTTCCATCTACTGACTGCAAAGTCATTTCATCTTGGTGGGCTATAAATGCTGTATTTCATATGGTAGGCCTAAGGGTGAGTTCCGCTTTTCTCTTTTTACCTGTTTGTCTCCTAGGACAGACAAGCTTTCATAATTTAGGAGGGAAGAACTTGATAGTCCTGGAATGGCTCACATATTTACCCTGAAGCAGTCATAATGATTCTATGATTTGCTGGTTCAGGGCACCACGGGATCTCCCCTCTAATCCTGGGTATGTGTGTGTCAGTCAGAGTGAGATTTTTCTGATTGTCACCTTCATCAAAATCAGATGATTCTCAAAGGAGATAGACGTGATAGATGGTTAAAATCAATAGATGTCCATTAAAGGACATGGTATTTTAAAATTTATTTCCTAAAGCTTATTAATTGGTACAGTCTAATCTACTTATTAAGAAATAAACCAAGGTTGGGAAACTTTAATTCTGTTAAGTGTCACTGAAGAGAAAATAAAATCTTACATAAGTAAAAGTCAATACAGTATCTTAAAGATATGACATGGAAAAAATTGTATTAGTCTACCTTTAAGATTCACCTGAAGGATAAAACATTCAATAAATAATAAAACCATACTGCAGTTCTTTATATAGTTCATTACAAAGTTTTGCTCAGTTTATGAATTTGAAAGGACTTACCAGACTCCACAGAGCATATGCAAATAAAGCTTTTATTTCAAGGCAGAGGATATCATCCTGCAGCAGGAGAAACATAATGCAGGTAAGCATTCTGAGAGACGTCCCATATCCAAGCTCCCACAGGCACTTACATGTACGCAAGGATCGTGCTGAGTCTCCCTCCAACCACCATCTGACTTCTGAGGAACTCAATTTACCCTTTCAGTGATCAAGCCAGTCTTGCCAAACCAATTAGGCCCATTGCCAGCCATCAGTAAAACTGTTACACTCGGGATTACCAGGGGAGTTTTGGGGCGTTTTGGAACTTGAACAAGCGTATCATAACTCCCATTGCCCTTGGCCAAGAGTCAAAAACTACGTATTCAGATATCTCCAGTTCAGCTGGGGTGTCTTCACACTCATTAAAGAAAGAACACCCGCCCCGTTTCAGACTAGTATTGTTAACGGTGTGATTCTCCAGTTGGAATCATTTTATTTTCTAGAACATCACCGTCCAATAGAAATGTAATGCAAACTGCATGTGTAGTTTTAAATTTATTAGTAACTATACCAGTAACTGTTGAAAAAGGTCAAATTAGTTTTAGTAATGTTTGAGATATTTCACATTCTTTTTTTTATACTCTTTGAAATATATATACTTTACAATTATACCACATCTTGGACTAGCCACATTTTAGGTGTTCAGTAGCCGTGTATGAGTGGTGGCTACCACGGTGGACTTTGTGATGGAGACCTAAATGATTTTACAATGAGAAACAAAATCTATATTTTGGAAATACTACTTTGATGGTAGTGCATCAGTTGAGCTGGCGGCAGAAGAGGGAGACCAATTAAGAAGCTTTTATAAACAATAAATAATGAAGATTTCAATTGTGACAACAAATGGGAAGAAATGGACATACGTGAATACAATTCTGGAATTTAATCTACAGGGCTTAGACCAATTCTTTGTGGCTGGGTGGTTTACAGGAATGGGGAGCAGGGCATAGTAAGAGATAAGAAATCAGATGTGACAAGGAGGTTTATATGATTTATTAAGTTGTTTTATAATTAACCAGCTCTTTTCAACAACTTATCAAGGCAGTTCACAGGTATTTGAACAAGCACAAGCTGAATAAGCACAGATTTTTGCTGCTCAGGTGACACAGCAAGTAAGAAGTAAAATGACACCTAGTGGTGAAATCAGGTGATCCTCTAAACATCCTGTATATGTGCTGTATTAAATCTTATGTCTTGTTACTTACTTGATTTAGAAAATGGTTAATCTAGGATTACAGATGAATAAATTTTTCTGTAATGAAGCAATGATTGGTGACATAATTTTAAAAATCTGAGTTGGAAAAAAAAAAACAGACTATGCTGATCAAAAGGACTCATTAATGTCCACACAAGATTAATGAAGAAAGGTAACTATAAAAACTGCAACATTTTTGACTTACGGAGATAATGAAACTACTCTGTAGCATCCTTATAGGGGGTGGGAAAAAAAGTTTACTTATAAAGAAATAAAAATCAGACTGGCTTTAAACTTCATTATAAGTTTAAATGCTGGACATGGTGGAACAACATGGAAGACTATTGAGCAAGACAAAAGCTAAGACTTTTGTACCTAGCCATGTTTTGTGCATGACATATAAAAGCTCCAACTTGTAAGGATTCAGTAGATACACCACCCAATGTCCTTCTTTAAAACTCATCCTAGCCACTGAAAGAGTGGTGGTGAATATTGAAATAAGTTAAATTGAGTTACAGTTGAATAATTGTTTACTTCATGAAGCAAAATGTACACAAAAGTAACCTTTGAGAAAATAAATATAAAATTTATGTCCGCATTCTCAAGTTTTATCAGTCTGACACTTTCATTAGAACTTTGGGGGGTAGAAGGAGAATAAAGGCCTGATGCTGGCTGTCAGAGCAGACATTTAACTTACTGAAAGGCCCTATATTTCTGAACATACTGAAATAGTGGTTAAAATTCTGTGTTCCTGGTACAGTGTGAGGGACTAATTTTCGGATTTAGGTGTCCTTTTTTTCTACCTTTCTCTTTTTTCTCCATTCCCCTTCCCCACTCAGTAAGCCAGTCTTCTCTCCTAGCAGTCCTTTCCGGTCCCTCGGTCTGGTGTTCTGCTTACTTTGTCACTGGCCACTTGGTTTTTGTAAATTAGGATGCCAGAGGTTCAAGTTTCATTACATTGTCATTTCATACAAAGAGGGGAAGAGATGATTCCCCGGGATCTTGAGGCAGGATTAGATGCTCTAATACCAGTTGGCAGGTGTGTATTTATAAAAATTTAATGTAATAAAGGTGACATTTTGAATCCGTGGGAAAGCTATGATGGTTCAATAAACAGTGCTGGTAGGTGCATACCTCTATCACAACTCTTCGAATTGTACACTTTAAATCTGTGCACTTTGCTGTCTGGCAATTACAGCTCAATAGAACTATAAAAATAGCTCTGAAATTGTTAGAGGAAAATTACTTTCCCTGTGCCAAAATAAACTTCAGAAAATAATGAAATGTAATGAGTGAGACTGTAAAGCAATTATAAGATACTGCAAAAAGAAATTTAAATGATGTGGGGGCAGGGAAGAACTTCCTAATAAGCATGAAACCAAGGAAGGGAAACCAAGGATCCCATAAATGTGATCGTATCTTGCCAGTCCCTTCTCCCTCAGCCTTTCCCCATGTTAGCAGCCCGGTCCCCTTTCCTGTCCTACTAGGCACACTGTCAAAAATCTTACAGGTGTTCTTCCAAAATAAATATACTTCTAAAATTATATATATTAGTACATGTATATATGTAAATATGAGGGTTTGGGCATTGTTTTGCAAAAAACAGAATTATATTAGTCTTTTTTGTATGTTTTCTGAATCCAGCGTACTTGAGGAAAGTCTCTTCGTGTCATCTGGCATAGTTCTAATTCCTTCATCTTAGTAGTCATGTAATAGCCAATTGTTTGTGTCCCAGTTTTTCCCAGTGTTCAGCCATTCCAAAATAATGGACGTTCACTTTATTTTCAGTTCTTGAAAATACACTACAAGTTATGTTGTTATTACCATCTTGTACATATTTGGTGGGTATTGGTCCTTTTGTTTTTATGGAATAAATGCTTAGGAGTAGAATTGCTGTTCCTAAGGGTTAGAGTTTTAAGTATTTTTTAAAAAAAATTTGAATGTTTATTTTTGAAAGAGAGAGAGGGAGAGAGACAGAGCATGAGTCGGGGAGGGCAGAGAGAGAGGGAGACACAGAATCGGAAGCAGGCTCCAGGCTCTGAGCTGTCAGCACAGAGCCCGATGTGGGTCTCAAACTCCCTAACCGCGAGGTCATGACCTGAGCTGAAGTCAGCCGCTTAACCAACTGAGCCACCCAGGCGCCCTATAAGTATTTCTACTTTTAATTAATGTTCTCAGGCTGCCTTTCAAAGAGACTATATCCATTACACATTTCCTTCAGCCATGTATGAGTACTTCTTTTACAACATTCCTGCTAACAGTAGACATTATAGCCCATTTTACTTCTGCATTTTCCTTTTTTTTTTTTTAACTTCCTCTTTGCTCAAGGTTTCAAAATCAAAGAGTGACTTCCTTCTTTCCTAGGTATTTTCTGAGCATACACATGACCTTGCACCTGTATACAACCTTTTAGTCCTAGCATATGTCTAGTTTTTCAGGATTTTCTTTAAATTCTTGCCCAGGCTCTTACTTGACACACCTGAAACCACAGCCTTAGGCAACTGTGATACCACCAGCAAATTGTTATTATATCTGTGCTGCCCTGCAGGTATGAGACCTTCTGTCTCCCTAAGCTGACCTTCTGTGTCAAATGAAATTGCCATGATATCTTGGGAATAGTTTCCAGGGAGCTGTGAGTTGGGACAAAATATCAATGATTGTGGTCTAACAAAGCTGGTTTTGATGGAATTGCGAAATTTCAACCCTCTGTGATGGCATGTATTACTGCTTTTTCCTGTTTGCCCAGTCACTGAGCTGGGGAGTGAAGAGGATGGGAATAGCCTTTCATCAGAACATCCCCCCCCCCCCCCCCCCCCGCCCCGAGGTTCCATCATTCTGTTGGGTAGACAATGTTCCACTTGTTTTGTGACTTCACAGTTCTGAAGTGGTTAACTTTAGTTGCTAGTATTTCAATTTTTGTGGGAGAGCGAGTTCACAGAGGTCCTTACTTTGTCATTCTGGAAGTCACCTTCCTTTCTTAGTTTTCCTTAGCTTATTCATAGGTAGTGAGCCGACCATGTGAACTTTAAGGTCATTTTGTGCAAATCCAAGAAAAGCTGTTGGGATTCTAATTACATTAAATTTGTGAATTAATTTTGGAAGAATTGGCATTTTAAGATTTTTAGTTTTCTTAACTGGACACATGATTAAGACTGATAGACTTGATTATTTAAATGTATACTTTTGTGCAGTTTTTTAAATTTTCTAAGAATTCAGTCGTAAATGCGTCTAGGAAAAATACCTGTAATATATGATGGATATAGTGTTAATGACCTTTGATTAGCATTTTTAAATGTAAAGAGGGTAAGATATAAGCATAGGTAAAGGACATAGGTATTTTTCAAAGAAGATATACAGATGACCAGAAAGGCAAAGAATACCCAGTTAGAGATTAAAACAACACAAATTAAAATGAGATACCCTTTCCACTTAACAAAAACAAAACAAAACATTGTTTGCGAAGAGTGTGGCAAACTATGTTCTTACACTGCTGTTGGATGTATGAATTGGTATAACCTGTTTGGAATACAGTTTGACCCACATATCCCTTTTCCTAAGAATTAATCCTTAGGAAAAATCATCAATTTACACACTCATTAAATAGTAACTGAGTGCCCACTTTATGCCAAATAATGTTTGTCACCAGGAATACATCAACAGAAACACATACACACTTAAAACCTTTGCCTTCATGGCATTTACATTCTTGTCGGTGAGGCAAACAAGAATAAAATTTAAACAAAGTTTATTAGAATGAGCAGGTGTGCCAAGAGGCAGGGGGAAGGTGGGAGAGAAGTATGGGGTAGAGGCATGTGTTTGGGATCTCCCAAGAATATTACAATAATGTTGAGAATGATTAATCTCTAAGAAGGGGAATATGTTTTATTTGCTTTATATTTTTCTGTGTTGTTTCTACAATGAATATGTAGAAATAGCAGAAATAAAACTTTTTTTAAAATAATAAAATTCTTTCACAGTATGAGTTTCTGACATTTTATAGAGCTTGGTTTATTTTAGCAGTCTCTTCAGACATTACAGTGGATGGATCCTACTTTAGAATAAATATAAATGAAGTTATTAGCATAGGGTTTAATTTTGCAACCTGTCACCCTTGGGTAAAATATGGCTTAATTTATTTTTTTAAATCTAGCTATTTTAAAACTTGAATTCATTTACAAAATTGAAATTCCGTTTGCTTATCTGTAATTAAGAACATTGGAAAGGCTGTCAATGTCTCTTTTCAAGAATTTTGTCACATAAATGTACTAAGTTACTCATTTACTTTGCGGCACAGAATTTCAAACAGTAAAAATTACTTGATCATTTTAAATATTTTATATTGAAAACTTCTTTCAAAATTGTTTAAAAATGTTTCATGGTTGATTTCATTATCCTTTACTTTCATTTTATATATTAACTATCAATTTAAGAATTTAGAGTAATTTAGAATTTTAGAATTTAATGCAGGAAAATATATTTTAGGAAAACAGTTAAAGGATGGGAAGAAGCCAGAACCATGCAAACCTATCCTCAAGGTGGAATTCAAAACGACTAGATCTGGGTAAGATTTTACTTCATTGCCAATATTCATTGTATATAATTACTAAAATAGCACTAAAGGCCATTTTATCATTATGTTTTAAAGCCTACTTTAGAATGTTCTAGCCCAGTCTTAAATTTTATGCATGCTTTATTTAATGAAATAACTAAAATTGGTAAATTTAGGATAAAGTATTTCTTTGTATTCTCTTTGTCTTTGGTAGTTTTGTAATGTATCTTGGAAAGTTTGAATAATCTTTCTTGTTAAACATTATACATTCAGTTCAGTTACTCTTTAGCAACAATGGTTGTTACTATTCACTACTATTCACAGTAGTATTCACTACTGAAAAGTGGAACAAGCAGTGAAAAAATATTTAAAACTTAACCTATTTATACTATATATGTTAATTATGAAAGTTATGTGTGTTTTTCACAAATCTCATCATGAGAATATTTGGCAAATACAAAAACACATACGGTTTAAATATTAAAGGAAGTTTGTCAGTTGTATTTTGTATTTCTTATATGTACCAGATGTTTAAATGTATAATAAAGGGAAAAATTATAAATGTTTGCTAGAAAATTCCACCTCATTAACCCCTGAAAGAAGCCTTTTATTTATGTTCTAGTTCCCCAGGAAGAGTGTGTGCTTTTATTTATCATAGCTACGTAAGGGAGTGAATTTATGTAGTGTATACAGAGCATTGGTTCTCAAATCGTGGTCCTTGGAAAAGCAGTATTAGCTGAGAACTTGTTAGAAATGCAAATTCTCAGACTCTTCCCCACACCTTCTGGATCAGAAACTATCTGTGGGTGGAGCCAACCAATCTGTATTTTAATTAGACTGAGAGGAGATTCTGATGCATGGAAATTTAGAACCCTGGCATATGTTTTCTTTTTTAAGTTTATGTATTTTGAGAGAGAGAAAGAGCACACAGGGGTAGGGGCAGAGAGAAAGAGAGACAGAATCCCAAGCAGGCTCTGCACCATCAGCACAGAGTCCAGTGTGGGGCTTGATCTCACAAACCGTGACATCATGACCTGAGCCGAGATCATGACCTGAGCCGAGATCAAGAGTTGGTTGCTTAACTGCCTACGCCACCCCGGCGCCCCAGTTTTTAAATACCAGCTTATAACCACTGGTTATTATAACTGTGGTCCACTTACCTCGATTTACTCGTCTTCTAATCGTATTCATTTTAGCCCTATTCTCATTTGAGAAAGACGGTGGCTGAAAAATCATAAGGTTGCTGTTACTTGTCCTTGATACTCATCAGCCTTCCTGTGGGATTCGGAAGATATACTGGTTCCAACAAGAGGTTGAATGAACTCCAAAAGGAATGGCATCTGTTTAATTGACTGTGGCATCCCTCACCGTGTGACCTTTGGCATAGAGTTTTTTGACTTCTTGGAACTTCAGTTTTCTCATTTATTACATGAATATGATAATAGGTCAGAAGGTGGTTGTGATGAATTAAGTGAGAGACAGTCATGTATTGAAAGCATTTCACAGAGTGCCTGGTACATAACAAACTTCCTGTGAATAGTTGCTCTTATTGTTACTAGAAAACTTCCTACTACCAACTGTCCTACTGCCTACTACCTACTTCCTACTACCAAATTGTTTGCATAATTTGTCCTATGGCAAAGGAATGTAAGGAAAGGCAATGACAGCGAAAACAAAAACAAAGTGTGTGGGGTGAACCAGAAAAAAACCTGTGTTTATAGTTTACAATACAACATCAAATGAATTGTCTACACATTTAAATTAACCATGCCTGTTGTCTACTGATTGGAAACAAAGGTGAATGTCCAGGGAGGATTTTTTTTTTTCTATTTGTGCTTTACTGTTTTCAATTTTTTTTAAGCTTATCTATTTTGAGAGAGAGAGAGAAGAGGGAGGGAGGGAGGGAGGGAGAGAGAGAGAGAGAGAGAGAGAGAGAGAGAACACAAACGGGAGGGGCAGAAAGAGTGGTAGGGAGAGAATCCCAAGCAGGTTTCACATCGTCAGCAAGGAGCCCGATGTGGGGCTCGAACTCACAAACTGTGAGATCATTACCTGAGCCAAAATCAAGAGTCAGACGTTTAACCAACTGAGCCACCCAGGTGCCCCACCTGTTTTCAATTCTTTTATAATGATAATGTTTATGTTTCCAGTTTCTTCAGGATGGCAGCCATACTTTTTCTTAAGATCAGAAATGAAAAAAAAAAAAAGTCTCATTCCTTTGTATGCATTTGTAGATACCTGTAAATTGATCAATAGGATCACCCTCTGATAATGATCTTCACTAGCTTTGCAGTTTCTTTTTTCACCTGGCATAGGACATTGGGTAAATTAAACAGGTTCTTTTTTTCACAGTGCATGGCCTCTTTGGAAACTTGAGATAGTTCCTTAGAATTCCAGTGTGCAACCAGCATTGAGAACTGCACCCCTATTCCACCTACAGCAGAATCACCCTCCTTTAAGTAAGCCAGTCAGCTCTCCCCTTTTCCTGTTCCTAGCAAGTGTCTTGAGCAGGTACTACCTGAAGTTGTTTGTCAGGTTGGCAACAAGTAATATTGGCAAATTACCAGATTTTATTAGAAGAGTCATCCTTCCTTCCTCAAGATCTGCATTTTCTTCTTTTTGCCTAGAAATCATTTGAGGAGAAAGATTCTCTTTCATCCGTTATAACTCAACAATAATATCACTGCTTTGTGGATGTCTTGGCCATGTTGCCTAGATTAGGACCGCAGTAATATATTCTCAAAGCATGCTATATTTTTCCCTTCTAGAATTTTTACTTGTCATTAATGATGAAATTATTAGTTTAATGCTTGTGTTCCCTCTTACATATTCAGCTCAGTGAAAGCATGGGACATACCTGTCTCAGTTCTAATTGCCCTAGCATAGTGTTACTGAATATGAGGAAGAAGAACATAGGCCAGTGTTTCGAAAAGTGTATCCGTGAAGAATTAACTGTTATAGATCAGTAATAACATATAATTTGTTTCTGAAGCAAAGGTACACTCTGACAAAAAATGGAATCACGATGTTGTATCTGACTTTTGTTTCCTAGTAAAATAAAAGCATATGTTGCACCAGGAGAGAGCAGATTTTTCCCCTAACATAGTGAATGGTGACAGTATAATTAATAGAACATTTTAATAGCACTTTTATTAAAAATATGGAACTATTCTTTACATGGCCAGTTCTTAATCCAAAGTTAAATGTGAAGTCAATTCTGTTGAAGTTGGTTTTTTGAAACACTGACGTGACCCAGGTGTGGAGTGCTACAGCAGATGGTGCTCGAGCAAAGCGATTAAGGGTGTGAGCTCTGGAGCCGGCCCGCCTGGGTCCACTGCTTCCTCAGAGCCCTGCCATCTTGGGCACATCAGCTAAGCTCCCTGTGCTTGTATCTTCATCTGTAAGGCAGGAACAATAATAGTATCTGCCTTATAGAGTTGTTACGAAGATTAAATATATGAAGCACTTGGAACATACCCTTTCTTTTTTTAATTTTTTTTTTGAACGTTTATTTATTTTTGAGACAGAGAGAGACAGACCATGAACGGGGGAGGGACAGAGAGAGAGGGAGACACAGAATCGGAAACAGGCTCCAGGCTCCGAGCTGTCAGCGCAGAGCCTGACGCGGGGCTCGAACTCACGGACCGTGAGATCATGACCTGAGCCGAAGTTGGCCGCTTAACCGACTGAGCCACCCAGGCACCCCGGAACATACCCTTTCAACCGGTCGTCTCGCATACCTCTTGTCTCAGAACAGCATTCGATAAGCCCTGACGGGCATCTCTGATTTTGCTTTCTCAGAGCAGATGTACAAGTTGTAAGGTTGGCAAAACTATAATAAGTAAGGAGCCTCACTGATACTCTTCCCTGGATTGAGAATTCCACTCTGAGAAACATTATGACATTACATTATTTGTTTGTTTGTTTGTTTGACACACAATATTACATTAGTTTTGGTTGTAGTGATTCAACAACTCTGTGCATTATGCTGTGCTGGCCACAAGGGCAGCTACCGTCTGTCACCGTACAACACTATGACAGTACCATTGACTGTTCCATATGCAGTAACTTGCATCCCTGCAACCTCTTCATTCTGTAACTGGAAACCTGTATCTCCCATTCCCCTTCACCCATTTTGCCCATCCCCCCTCACCCCTGATTTTTTTTGTTTTTAAATATTAGATAAGGGTGATCTACTAGTGGGTTACGACAATACTTTTGTTGGTTGTGACATCAATTTTTAACTTATGGACTAGAATAAGATATAGAGTGCACTGCAGGTTTCAGGTTAAGTATTGGTTCACATGAAACTTGTTCAACTGTATGTACTTAGGTATCTGTATACTGTATCGTGAAGTAAAATGCACTTCGTACTGTGACTCAAAATCATCATGTTTGAGAGCCCCTGATTTAGGGGAAATAACTGAGGCTTCGGATTTTTAGACTTAGGTTCCAAGCCCAGTTCTGCCACTCAAGTGACAGTATAATCTTTGGCAAGTTGCTTAACATCACTGAACCTCTGTCCTTACCTTGGTAAAATAGGGACAGTAATTCCCACTTCATAAAAGTGCTGTAGAGACCTGAAAGAAATACTATGTGTTTGGCCCCTGGTACATGTTTGGTAAATTGTAGTTCCTTTTCTCCTTTACTTCTGCATTTTTTGTTTTGCTAACAGACTGCATAACAAGTTACAGGCAGGGCCAAATTTTCAACAACAGTGAACTCTGGATAGGTTCAAGTTTTCAAACAGGTTTATTTATTTTTGAGAGACAGAGTGCAAGCTGTGGAGGGGCAGAGAGAGAGGGAGACACAGAATCAGAAGCAGGCTCCAGGCTCCGAGCTGTCAGCACAGAGCCCGAAGCGGAGCCTGAACTCATGAACCGTGAGACCGTGACCTGAGCCGAAGTCAGATGTTTAACCGGCTGAGCCACCCAGGCACTGCAGGAGTTAGTGTCTTTTAAGGAATATGCTACCACTCAGAGAATCACCAGCTTGGGGGAGAAGCATCTCTGTTCAGTATCCTAGAAGTGAATGTTACCATAGTTAAAAATGGCAGTTTAGTCACATTTGGAGAACCACATCTAAGAGATTAATTTACTTCCTTTCCTCTAACACGTACTATGGCAAACCCTTTGTGTATAGGGCCAGAGAGAATATTTTAGGCTTTGCAAGCTGGATAGGTCTCAACTGGCAGCTATCCAGCTCTGCTGTTGTAGCCCAAAAGCAGCCATAGACAACTCATAAATGAATGAATGCAGCTGTGTTCCATAAAACTTTACGTACAGACACTGACATTTACATTTCCTTTAATTTTCATGTGTCATGATATATTCTTTTGTGTATTTGTTTCCAACTATTTAAGAATGTTAAAATCATTTTTAGTTTGTAGGCCATACAAAAACAGACAAGAGGTTATAGTTTGCTAACTCCCTTGATATATACACATGTACATACATATAACGTATTTAAGTTTGTCTATAAGCAAATGTTGCCCCCACCCAGTGGTGCCTGAATTTGTTTTCAAGTAGCTTAGTAGATGATTTCTTTAATTTGTTTTTATTTTGGGGTCAGTCAGTTAAGCATCCGGCTTCAGCTCAGGTCATGGTCTCGTGGTTTGTTAGTTGGAGCCCCCATGGGGCTCTTTGCTCTCAGCGCAGAGCCCACTTCAGGTCCTCTGTCTCCCTTGCTCTCTACCCCGCCTTCCCTCCCTCACGCTCTCTGTCAAAAATAAACATTTTTAATTTTTTAATTTTCTAAATTTATTTATTTTGAATGAGAAAGAGAGCGCTATTGGGGAAGGGGCAGAGAGAGAGGGAGAGAGAGAGAGAATCCTAAGCAGGTTCCACACTGTCTGGCTATCAGCACAGAGCCTGACACAAGGCTTGATCTCAGGAACCGTTAGCTCATGACCTGAGCCTAGATCAAGAGCCAGGTGTTTAACCAATTGAGCTACCCAGTAGCCCTGATGATTTCTGTAATTAAAAAAAAAAAAAAAAAGTGGTGGGGGGCACCTGGGTGGCCCAGTCAGTTGAGCATTTGACTCTTGCTTTTGGCTTAGGGCATGATCAGAGGGTTGTGAGATCCCCCATGTCCAACTCCATGCTGAGCGTGGAGCCTGCTTGGAATTGTCTCTCTCTCCCTCTCCCCACTTGTGCTTGTGTGCTTTCTCTCTCTTAAAAAAGAATTTTTTTTTTTTATATGTGCACTAAAAGTTGTAGGTTGATTGCCTGTGTGGGAATATGAAAAAAACACAGATTGTAATAAAAACTCAGGGTACATTTGTGATATTCTGGTCCTGAAAATATCTAAAAGTCTATTTCAGTAACACCCACAACTTGCTACCACTGAGTTTCCCCCACAGCTGCTAGAACTGTATCCAATGAGAGAATCCCAGCTCTCTGAAGCCCCAAAACAAACTCCCTCGTGCAAAAAGATTGTTATCCCCAGAGCACAGGCTCACTCTGGTATGTTTTTTCCTTCTCAACTGTAGATTGTTTTTAAATAACTATATATAAATTATCCATAATCACATGCTGTGCTTACTGTGGCCAGACATTGTTCTAAGTGCTTTACACATATTTTCTTTAATTTTAGCAACCACTTTATGAGGCAGGTATGACAGATGAGGAGACTGTTACAGAGAGGTTGAGTAACTTGCCCAAAGTCATACAAATCATAAGCAGAAGACCCCAGATTTAATGAAGTCTGTACTCTTAACCACACTGCATTTCCTTTTTAATTAAACCTACTCTCTATTCACATTAACCACAGTCCCCAAGATTATAGCTCTACCTGCAGATCTGCCAGCAACAATTGCTTGGCTAAACTACCTTGAAAAAACTGAGATGAAAAAAATTTTTGGCCACAGAGCCAAAAGTCTTAGGATTAAAATAAGTTTGGAGTCCTGAAATAGACCACTGAAATCGGCAAAGTAGAAAGCCAGGATCAAAAGCAAAGTAGTAGAGAGGGGTATGCCGGGCAAAGACCAGTGAGTCTGGAAGGATCAAATGATGGGAGACTCTTTGGCCCCTCCTGCAGGGAGCAGCGCGGTTAAGCACTTGGTAAATGCTTGCTGAGTGGATGAATCATAATAATATTCTAACTTAATTTGTGTAGTTACTCTTGAGTGGCCTATGAGCAGAAAATTCTTCAGCATAAGCTACGTTTTATAGTACTTTAATACAAAGTGTAGTGACAGATAACAGAAATGCCATGAAAAATCGATAAAATATTTTTATGGTATTTCATAGGAAAAGTGCAGTTTTTTTAAAAAAGTATAATTGGTCACAATTGTTATATTAATTTCATTTTTTTTAAGATTTTATTTTTAAGTAATCTCTACACCCAACATGGTGCTCAAACTCACAACCCCGAGATCAGGAGTCAACATGCATTTCCGACTGAGCCATCCAGGCACCTGTATTAGTTTCATTTTTAACCACTATTACTATCTTCTTCTCTGAAGTGTTTTTGGAAGTACCTAATTATAACATTAAATAAAATCTTCACAAAAGAAGCATATTAACCTATAATTCCACTATTCTAAAACAATTTTTTTTCTTTTCATTTTCCTTCAATCTTTTTTCAGATACATTCCCTAATTGTATTCTTAGAGCATATTCAGTCTGATATTTTTTTTTTCTACTTAACATGTCTAAAGTCTTAACTGGTTTTTATCAGTTTTTTTTAATAATTCATTGTAAAGGCTATGCACTTCACTCAGACTAATGTCCCTTTTACTGAACATTTAGTTTTTGATATTATAATCAGGCTCTTCATAATAGAAGTAAAAATATAGTAGTGAACAGATTCTCTTTTTTGATGTTGTAGATAACTCAACAGAGTTTTTACTGTTGTACTATTTCTTTACAACAAATTTCCAGTGGTGAAATTTTGAAGATAAAAGATTTTTATGAATCTTGATAAATTCCCACATGGCTTCTTGGAAGTATCTGTGTATCCTTTTAAAGAACTGAGTATAAAGTATAGCAGTGCCACCAGTCTCATTAATGTGAGATGTTTTTCTGTTATTAGTTTCCTACCTTAAAAGGAAGCATTTATGCTTTTGAATCATCTTAAATACTATAACCACAAATGTGAACTCCTAAATGAGTGCTGTTATGACAGAAAAGGCAACCTGCTGTGATAATAGGGACCTGAAGTTAAATTTGTTTTCATCTGCATACAAAGTGATGTTTCATAAAAACTTTATAATTTTTTGCAAGCAGTCATCCAGCTGAGCTTTTATGTTTTGGCAGGGACCAAAATTATTTATATGCTTACCATGCCCCTTTATCTAGAAACTATCTGATAAATTTAACAAAGTTAGTATATTAGTGGTTGATATTCATTTGGTAACAGTTCTTCCATTTCTGAAATCCTAAAGTAGAATTTAAAATCTTGTACTTTTTTTTTTTAACCTTGTAGTTTGTGATGTGTTTATTTGTAAAAAAAAAAAAAAAAAAAAAAAAAAGGCACAGTTTCATTTCACACCTAATTGTTTTCAAAATTGTTACTTGTTGGGGCTATTCAGATATTTCTTTCTTATACTGCCTCTAGTTTATTGATCCTACTTTTTTTACTGCTGAAGTTCATTCTGAGCTTTCTAGAGTTTTTTTCTTTTAGAGCTGTCCCTTCTTCATCATCTAAATTGATTCTCTGTTAATCCTTAAAGCTTTATGGCTTGTTCGAATTAATCTAAGGATAGATTTTCCATCGTTATTCATCCTAATGTATGTTGTTTTTTTTCCATCTCTAAAATGTTTCCATTTCTGATGTGTACATAGATTAAATGTCTTATCTTAGTGATGGTTCACTGATTGTTCTGGTACTTTTACTTGACTGCTTATACACCGATGACAGCTTATATGCTTTGATTATGTTTTTCTAGAGGACAGAGATCAAATCCATTTAAGACCTTGTCTGCAGTAAATGATTTTGAAAACTTTGCAGTGTTCTTTCATAGATAAGCTTAGAAATCATACTTGTAACACTATGAACTTCATATATAGTTTATTTAATCACAAAAATCACATGACAAAGATTGCATTGAAGGTTTTAGATTTCTTGTTTGAAAATAATGCCTGTTACATAAATTCTTTCATTTGTATTGGTACTAGGAAAAAAAAAAAAGTAAGGGCTAGTATGAGTTGCTGTGGGACCTTATAGTTAATCCTCTGTATCCTAACTAGCTTGCATTATGAAACTATAATACGCTGAAATCCCAAAGCATAATTTTTCTGAAATTTGTATGGCTAAGATAGGTCTTAAATAACTTTCTTTCTAAAAATGCATCCTAGCGGAATTGTTTATTTTGGAAATTTCTTTCAAGTTGAGTATAAAAGACTACAGCTGGAGTCTCATATCTGCTTCTACAGTCTTTTGTGATATGTTCTTTTAATGAGGCATATGGAGAAAATTCAGTTTTGCACAAATATGTAGTTTGACTTTTTTAAAATAGATTTTTAAAAAATGTTTATAATTTATTTTGAGAGAGAGAATATGCAGTCAGGGGAGAGAGGTAGAGAAAGAAGGAAACCAGGAATCCAGGCAGGCTCTGTGCCGTTAGCATGGAGCTCGATGCGTGGGGCTCAAACTCATGAACCATGAGATCATGACCCGAGCCAGAAGCAAGAGTCTGACTGAGACTTAACTGACTGAGCCACCCAGGCACCCTTGTAGTTTGACTTTTAAAATAATGATAAATATTCCTTGATACTATACCAAAACTTACCAAGTGGTAGATTCAGCAGTGTGAGAGCTGAATCCCTTTTCAGAAAAGCGTTCCTGTTCTGTTTTCTTGAAAATCCTTTGGTGTGTCAGCACTTTCAGTGTCTCTTTTCCTCTTGCATGCTTTTATAACATCATGACACTGGTAAATTGGAAAACATTGACTGAGTGAGTCATTTGTATCTTGTAATGCTGACACATTTCATTATATATTTTCAAATCACTGATACCACCACTGATGTCATCAGGAAAGTTTTCAAGTATTGGGAAACTGTGAAATCCAGGATGGCAGATAGAAGTTCCCAAACTCTTGATTTTCACTTGAAAGGTCAGATTTTATCATTGTAAACAAATATTGTCAGTTGTTTTTCTTAAAGTAACAGATTCATTCATTTTTGAGAAAATGACTCAGTTACCTCAGCCTAAATTATAACTTGTTAGTCATCCTTTCAGCAAAAGTAATAGCAAATAGTTTAGCTCGCAATTCAAACAATCGTACAAGTGGTTTTCTGGAAATAAATGTCCATTTCAGTATACAGAAGTGCTTTGTGTATGCTTTTTATTTTCTTAACGCAACATTAAAAAGACATATTGGGGCACCTGCGTGACTCAGTTGGTTGAGCGTCTGACTTCGACTCAGGTCACGCTCTCACAGTTTGTGGCTTTGAGCCCTGCATCAGGCTCTGTGCTGACAGCTCAGAGTCTGGAGCCTGCTTGGGATTCTGTGTCTCCCTGTCTTTCTGCCCCTCCCCCACTTGTGCTCGCTCGCTCGCGCTCTCTCTCTCTCTCTCTCTCTCAAAAATAAATACATTTTAAAATTTTTTTTAAAAAAGACATATTAAGGGTCAAGACTTAAAGTTAGTCATTTTATTGCTTCAACAAAGACATGAAGTGGCAGGAGAAAAATTCTTTTCATGTATGGAAATGAGGACTAAAATGAATAGGCCCGGTTTGGCGCCACTGCTTCAATTCATGCTGAGATGCCAGGAGTTTAATCCACCTACTATTACCTTGTGCCATCGGTGCAAATATCAGCACAGTGTAAGGCAAATAATGTCTTAATATCATGATGAAAATGGCTTTATCTTCACAGTAAAGGATCCTGAAAACCCCTAGGGGTTCACAGACCACCCTCTGAGTATCACTGTTGTATACTGTAAGGCAATTTATGGAAATGTTTTGAGATTCCACATTTTTGATAACTAAAAGGATATGTATTAAGTCTGATTACTATAACAACTTTACATAAAAATTATATCAATAAAAATAACCAAATTATATTAAAATCTTAACACTTTACTCAAATACTGTGATATGCAAACCTACTCTACTAAAGCTGTATCATTGTTACCTTGATCATTAAGTGAACAGGAACTTGTCTAAATATATTATGCTCCTTTATTTTTCCCCAAACTTCTATCTTTCCTTGTTAGCAAAAGAGAGTATTAGGGTTAGTCACTAGTGAAATATGGTCTGGAGATGGCTACTCTGATTCTCAGAAAGTCGTCTTAAAATTGGCAAAGGTAATATCTGAACTAGAAAGGCACTGGAATATCACCATCATGATGCTAAAGTAATAGTCACTTTCTGAGAATGTATTTTGTACCAGGCACTGTAATAAGCAACGTGTATATTGTGTTACTTAATCTTTACAATAACTCTGTGAGGTGTCTATTACAGAAGACAAAACTGAGGCTCAGATAATCAAAATTGAAGTAAGTTGTTCAGTCCTTATAGATACAAAGTAATAGAGTTAGGATTTGAACATAGATGTCTTCTTCCAAAACTTGGGTTATGACCCATTATGCATCTCTGTATACCCTTCAGTATCATAATGAGTTATTGTTAGGCTACCATATTATCTTCCTGTTTACTCTAAAAGGTCCCTGGTGAAAACTTGTTATAACTAAGCAGTAGTTCTCTTATTAAAGAGTTGTTTTGGAGATCTGCCTCTCTACTCAGACATGCCCCACTAAAGAGTTCTGTGGTTTCTGATTTAACTTTAGAGTGTCAGGGGGTATGTATGGGGCCTTGAAGTGAGATCTTCAATGACATCTTCACATTTCCCCCTGATGATGATAGGGTAGGTTAAATGGTATCCTTAGATGGCTCAACTTTTTGTCTTCTAGACTAGTGCTACTCAAAGTATGATGCATGAATGGTTCCAGTGTGCTAACTCTCTGAGACAAAATATGTACAGAAATCAAGAGTATGGAAATTTGAATATCATTTGACATTACTACAACATCTGTGTACACATTTAATTGTTTTTCTTACAAAAGCACAGATTTTCAATGACTTGAAAACTTTTTTAATTAGTTCTTGACCATAGATAGTTCAAGAAGTGTTGTTTGAAACTAACATTAAAAGATTAGAAGGGTACTTTTAATTCAACTCCCTATGTTTTAAATTTTATATTCTTTTTATTTCCCAGCCCTTCAGCATTTAAGTTTTTCAAACCCTTGTTCTTGATTATTCCATTTTGATTTGATAGCTCAAAAAACTTAGTAGAACTAAGAACTCATTATTACTTTTTGAGTGTGCTTCACAGTTTGTTTTCCACTCTAACCATGTATGCAGATGAACCTATTATAATAATTAGCACATAATCAGCAAAATCTAAACTTTAAGCTTTTATGTGAAAAGTCAACAATTTGACACCAAATATGAGATCCAAGTTATATAGGTTGCTATTAAACTATTCAAATTAGATAATTAGAATTTACATTTGAAATTTGAACTGAGAATCTTAGAAATTTGATGTAGGGGTCTCATGAAAATCATATGTTCATGGGACACTTGGGTACCTTAGTCAGTTGAGCATCCAACTTCGGTTCAGGTCACGATTTCACGGCTTGTGGGTTCAGGCCCCTCATTGAGCTCTGTGCTGACAGCTCAGAGCCTGGAGCCTGCTTTGGATTCTGTATCTCCCTCTCTCTCTGCCCCTCCCCTGCCCACACTCTGTCTCTTTCTCTCCCTCTCTCTCTCTCAAATAAGTAAACATATATTTTTTTTTTTTAATCGTGTTCATTCAACAGAAAATTAAGCACTGGGGTTAGAGTGGTAAAGATAAGGTATTAGTTAGCTTTCAAGAGCTAAGGTATAATTCTGCTTACCAAATATATAGTTAATTGTTTTCTCTGAAATAGAATGGCATATCTCCATTTGAAAAAAGTTGGAGAAATCGATAAGGTTAGTAATGTACAATTACATATGGGATAAGTTAGAGCTTAAATTTCAATTGTAAAAATATATTTAGTAGTGAATAATACAATTGGTAGTACTAATTATATAGAAAGATTATCAGAATAGCATAACAGTTAAATTTCAAACTTCTTTAGACAGCGTTTATTACCGTATCCGGCCATGGGCTCCTCCTATAGCATTTCTCATTGTTAAGTCCTAGGACTGGTGATCAACTGAGCAATAGATTTCGTGGTATTTAAATATGTATTTGGCAGTCACTTTTTGGTCTAGATAGGGCCTGGGAATGCAGAGGTAAATTATACACTATGTGTCCTGAAGGAGCTTAGATAAATAAACATAATGACAATTCCGTGTGGTAAGTGCTGAAGGGAAGTAGGCGCAGGATGCTTAGGAACACAGGAAAGGCACCCAGCTCAATCAGGGTGAGTGGGTCAGGGAAGGTTTTTCTGAGGAGATGATGATGCAAAATTATAAAATGTCCAGACACCTTTCTCTTGTGGAGGTCTTCAAAAATGATGGTCTTGCAGAGCACCCAACATCATTGAAAGAAATTCTACTCAAATTTAAAAATTTTTAGAGTCAACAGAAAGTTAGGGGAAGTATATCTCAGGCAATAAACAAGTGCAAATGCTATTGTAATAATTTCAGCTATAGGTTACTAGGGTCAGAACAAAAGTAATTATGGGGATGAAATGGAGGAGACAAGTTCTTGAGATCCTAATAGAGAAAACAGGATGTGTTGTACAAGGTTTGGAGTCATGTCCTCTATTACCATGGATTGCTTTACTCTGCTGTGGCCCCACTGGCCATTTGTTTCCTCAGGTATACCAACCTCATTCCTGACCCGAGGTCTTTGCAATGGTCATTCCTACTGCCTGGAATGTACATCCTTTCCCCCAACCCCAGGCTCTTTGAGTGGCTGGCTCTTCACTGTTCTGGCCCCGCTCATCTGTCTACTTAGGGATCTTTTCTGACCACTCTTACAGTAACTGCCCTATCCCCTTCCTCACAGCCAGCCCACCATTTCACTTTGTTTTCTTTTCTTTGGAACATTGTCGCAGTGTGCTTGTTCATGTAGACTGGATGTGAGAGCACAGGAATACAGGTGCTCAAAGAAAATGGGGAATGTTATAGAACTGAGATGAGCAAACTAGTTATACAAATGGAGTTTTAGTTAGAAATACCTCCTTAAATAAAGCATGGTTCATATGGAAACCAACTTGAGCCAAACCCTTTGTCAAGGCCAGCCTGGGGGAGGTTAATCAGAAGGATAAAGGAGTTAGAAGTGTCTAGGCTCTTAAAATTTTCAATCAAAATTATAAAATGTCCAGACACCTTTCAAATGTGCATGTGTTCAAAAATGGTCTTGAAGAGAACCCAACATCATTGAAAGAAATTCTACTCAAATTCAAATCTTAAAGTTATGAGATAAAAATTATATTATCTCCAAGCCTTATTATAACATCAAAAAAGCTAACCTTTTGTTTAAAAACAACAGTATTCTCCACCTCCATAATTCTTACTTTACCTAGAAATAATATAGATTTGTAGAAGTTTTTATGTAATTCCAAATGCCAACAAGACTCTGTATTTATATAATTTTCACTATCTTGTGTTAAAATATTTAACCTGTTTTATCATTGTATTTATGACTACTTTCTTATAAAACATTCATCTCATTAATATTTATTCTTCAAAGTTTGGTTCATTATAATGGAAAAAAATATAACCTGCAAACTTAGATGATTTTTTTAAACAGCACATAAAATAGAAAAGGAAAAATACATCTTTAAATATATATATATATATATGCGCATTTATTGTTAGACTTGGGAAACTTTTATTATTATGAAAAAGAATATTACCTTGGTATGTCTTTGAAACTATTTCTTACTCATATTTTTTTGTTCATATGTTTTTATTCTTATTTTTTTCATTGTATATTTTTTCTCCTAAGTTTAGAAAATAAGTACAGACAACTGACAAGGCCATTGAATACACACTTAGTTGCCTTTGAGGATAAACCTACCTAGTTGCCATGGTGTTATTTAATGCCATATTAACAGTTTATCTAATAAACTGGTGATTTACCTGGTCATTAATGGAAACCTAGCCAGGTTTCCATGGAAATTTAATTCTGTAATGTAGCGGAGCATCTCCCTTTTTCCTGGTTCTTATGTTATTAATACTGTTTTTTTTAATATTTTTATATTTAGGTATATTTAGTATATTTACTAAATTACTATATTACTATATACTAGTATATTTATATATTTAATATATATATTTATATATATTTAGTTATATTTTATTTTTTTATATTTAGTTATAGATTACACACTTGTGCTACTACTCTATTAGTGGTTTATTCTTGTTTTGATAAAAATAAATATAATTTAGAAATTTTAATGTTTCTTTGCACATATCAAAAGAAGGAAAACTTTCACAATGGATGATAATGGTAATTTGATGATAATAGTAATAATAATGGATAACTGTTACTAGTAATAATAATACATAACTGTTACCAAAGGTGTACTGTGTTACAGACATTGACCCCAGTGCTTTGTGTGTATCATTTCAGTAATTGAGGGTAGATACTTACCACTCAGACTCCATCTTATAGATGCAAAAGCTAGGCACAAAGAGGTTAAGCATCTTGTCCAACATCACACAGAAAGTAAAGCCAGAGCTGAGATTTAATTTAAACTCAGGTAGTTTAGTTCCAGAACTAGCACTTTTTTGTTTTAAGTAATAAAATATTGCTTAATCTTATTGTCTCATTATTCGCACCCATGTAACAACAAACAGGCTTCAAGTTGAATACAGGAACTAGCACTTTTAACAACTACGTGTTATTATATACTGTTTATACCAGATGTAAAGAGGAGGAAGATAGATCTACTGACCTTAGAGGAAACATTCAGAAACTACCTAAAAATCATACATGAAAAGATTCAAGAAAATCTTGTATCAAATTTTTGAAATCCTCTGTTAATGTAAATAACTTCCCCACCTATAAATGGTGAGACATGTGGCAGATCAAGAGCTAATCCCTTAGAATGCAAGGAACTCTTAGTAAACCATTAGAAGAGGATTACTAATCCAATGAAAACATGGACAAAAAACATGAATAAGCAAGACAAAGATAAATACACACAGGTCAAAACATACAAAAAGATGTTTTGTGTTTTGCATATTTAGGAGTTTTAAAAAGTGGGTCTAGATAAATCATGAAGTAATGACTGATAGGGAGACAGAGTTGTAGAGCTGATTAGGAGTGGCAGGCTGACAGCTGGTGATGCACACGGGCACTGTGGTTTGAGAGCATACCAGCCAAAATTCCAGAAGTGAGCCCTACAGAAAATGATTTTGAGTGACTGTTTTCTCAAGGGTGACTTATAGCTAGTATATTCCTGATACATCAATGAGAAGTTAATTCATTACATACAGTGGATGCCATGGCTCATTAACATTCTCTTTTAGACCTTCTGTTGAGAAGGCCTGGTTATCAGGATTGAAAATAAAAGCAGTGCATTCAAGACACTTAACCAATAGAAACCCAGAGAGAATTTTTTGGCAATTATATAAAGAAGGTAAAGGAAAAATTTTTAGGGATCAAGGGGAGATATGAGAGCGTCATATATGGTCAATGTTCATTCTTACTGTAGGTTAATTTTCATGAATTCACCTGGGTCTTACCTAATGCAATTAAAAAACCCACCTGTGATTCTTCAATTAAATCACACATAAAAATGTTAGAATTTAAGATTTCATTATGTCACTAAGTAAAAAATGTATAACACAGCAAGAAAGTAGTCTTCATTATGGTGTTTATAATCCCACCTATGTATTTTACTTCCAGGGAACCTTTTATTATTTTATCAGGAGGTTTGTCCTATGATACTGTAGGAAGAAGACCCTGCTTAACAGTTATGCATGGGAAAAGTACTGCTGTGCTGGAAATGGACTATTCAATTGTGGATTTTCTAACGCTATGTGAAACACCATACCCAAATGGTAATAAGCTTTGCATCTTTAAAACGTATTCTCTGTGGATATCTGCTATTCAGAACAAAGACCTGTTTGTTTTCTAAATAGTTTCCTTATCCTAGTATGCTGTCACTCTTCTGGGGGAGAGATTCTGTCTTCATGACTTTGTAAGTCTTATTTCAGAAGTTAATTTTGTTTAATAAGCTTTATCTGTTTAATATGACATAGTAGTAGTTAGTGCTACTGAAGGATAAACAGAACTGCCCACATTAAGCAACATTTTAAAACTCTATAAAACTCTAGTATATTAATTAATCAAGGTTCTCCAGAGAAACAGAACTGATAGCACATAAGGAGAGGAGAGAGAAATAAGGAATTTATTTTAAGAAATTGGTTCACACAATTGAGGGTGATGAATCAAATTGATCAAGCACCATGGCAGGCTGAAAATTTGGGAGTTGATGTTGCTGTCTTGAGGCAGAATTGCTTCCTTTTTAGAAAGCCTGTCTTCTCTCTTCAGGCCTTCAACTGATTGGATGAATCCCACCCACATTATACCTGATAATCTCCTTTACTGGGAGTCTGCTAATTTAAACGTTTATCACATCTAAAAAATACCTTCCCAGCAACATCTAAATTGGTGTTTAACACCAAGTTAACAAGTGGGCACCAAATCAGAGACTAGTGACACATAAAATTAACCATAACAGCTAGCGTGTGTCCTTTCAAGAGGAATTTAAATCTGGATCTTTTTTGTTTCATTTGAAGCTAATTGAAATGTAAAGCTATAACACATTTTATAATTAACAAGTGCATATAAAATATCTAAGAAAGAGATTATAATATTGTAGTGATACTCTACTGAGTTCCTATAAGAGACAAGAATAAGAATTGTTCTTATGGATATTCAGATTTAAATTTTGGGTTTGTTGCCCATGTCCTGCCTTGGATTTTGCAATACCATAGAAGTTACTGTGAACTTCTTGTTTTATTCGTCTTTACAAAATTGAAGTAATTTTGTATGAGTTATATAGATTTATCTCATTTAAAACCAAGTAGTCTTAAATTACATGAAGTGCAAGATCAGATTGTTACATACTTGAGAGAATGGAACAAAAATTTTTAAAAAAGCAAATGTGTATTATCTAATTTGCTGTCTTATTCCATATTTAAAACTGTTATTTATGCATTGTTTTCCTATTCCAGATTTTCAGGAACCATATGCTGTGGTGGTTCTTCTGGAAAAGGATTTAGTACTTATAGACCTTGCACAAAATGGGTAAGAATAAAATTTGGTGAGAGATTATTTTAGTATATGGTAGAAAAGACTCTTTTTAGCATAGGGTTGGCTATTTCTTTTTTTTTTTTTTTTGAAAACTCTATATTTATATCCATAATGTTGGCCTCTTTTAGAGTTTCAGACACACATTTCTAATTACCTGCCAGATTTCGCTAGTATGTTGCTCACACAGAATTTCTATTTTTTAAGTCAGAATTTCTTGAATTTCTGAAATTTCATATAATTCAACCTAATACTTGGACACTCTGGGGGCACACAAAATAAATACGTGCAGAATTCATCCCATCACAGTTTACCTCCAGATAAGCTCTGTGGCCTCCCCACCCACATGCACTCTCTGTGGCACTGTCATGAATACCGTTGTCAGAGTAATTTTACATGCAGCACCCAGCTTGTCACTCTCCTCTTTCAAGGGTCCCATACTCTACTGACTGAGCCAACCGGTGCCCTGTTAGTCTCCTCTTTAAACCACTATGATCTCTACTGTTTTATTATTTGAAAGCACCTTCTCAGCCTGCTTCTCCACACAGTAGGAATTGAGGATACCTTTCTGACTTGATTTCTCACTGTCTTCCTACAGGTGCCTTATTCCCTAGAAAAACTGAACTGTGTATTAAACAAACATCATACTTCAGTGTCTTTTCTTATATAGTTCCCAATGGCTGCAAACTCCACTTGCTTCACTGCCATCAAAACTCCATATAACTTTCAAAGTCAGTCCTCTTTTCCTCGTTCAACTTCCTCTTCTAGGGGCCCCTGGGTGGCTCAGTCGGTTGCGTGTCTGACTTCGGCTCAGGTCATGATCTCGTGGTTTGTGGGTTTGAGCCCATGTGGGCTCTGTGCTGACAGCTCAGAACCTGGAGCCTGCTTCAGATTCTGTGTCTCCCTCTTTCTCTGCCCCTCTCCTGCTTGTGCTCTTGCTCTCTCTCTCTCAAAATTAAATAAACATTTAAACTTTTTCTCCTCTCTCTTAACCAGATATATCATACCTGGTGTATAAATTGCCACCATAGCTCCTTTGCAACTTTTTGTGGTATTTGCCATA
This sequence comes from Felis catus, assembly GCF_018350175.1. Classification (NCBI taxonomy): domain Eukaryota; kingdom Metazoa; phylum Chordata; class Mammalia; order Carnivora; family Felidae; genus Felis; species Felis catus. Next base: position 132,475,117 of record NC_058372.1, read on the forward strand.
TTCTCCTTTTTTCCAACATAGATGATAAATTCTTTGAATGCAAGAATATTACATTATTTATTTGTGTCTCTTGAAATAATCATGAAAATTTAATTGTGTTTACCCATTTAGGATCTCAGTGTTTCTCAATTATGAGCAATTCCCCCCCCCGCCCAGAAGATACTTGATTGTATCTGTGTAAACATCTTTTCTAGATGATATTGGCATCTAGTGATGGACAGGGTTGCTGCTAAACATCCACAATGAACAGGACAGTCCCTTATAATAAAGAATTATCTGATCCAAAATGTGAATAGTACCTGGATTGGGAAACCCGGAAGTATAAGTCAACAGTATTATTTACCTTGTTTTAAGGTACTACTAGATTCGTATCACCTTAATATGTACTACCTGTAATAATCATTTTTTTTTCCTTTTTGAAAATTACAAGACTATAGTGGAAAGGAATTTGAAAACAGTATTTCTAAAGGGCAGTCTTGGAATAACTTATTCTTAATATGATTTTATTTTTGGGGGCGCCTGGGGTGGCTCAGTCCGTTAGGCTCCCAAGTTTGGCTTAGGTCATGATCTCATGGTCTGTGGGCTTGAGCTGTCAGCACAAAGCCTGGAGCCTGCTTCCGATTCTGTGTCTCCCTCTTTCTCTCTGCCCCTCCCTCGCTTATGCTCTGTCTCTGTCTCTGTCTCTCTCTCTCAAAAATAAATAACATTAAAAAATTTTGTTTTAAATATGACTTTTTTTTCATTAGCTAAGTTTTCAAATAGTGGGACTTTTTGCCTGTGGTCTATACTGATGTGTATTTAAGTTAAAGAAAATATTGTCCAAATAACCTGTGACTAGGCATTTTATTTAGCAAACGTATCAGTTAAATGTATGGTGATAGTAGAGTCATTGTGCCTAAGGATTATAAAGTATGTTTATAAAGAGAAAAAAGTTACCTGCCATTTTTTTTAATTCATGTTTTTGTTTGAATTTTTCTTCTGTGTTTTTATGTGTGTTCGAGGAAGGAGTGATGACAGTTTGCTTCATTTTGAAATCTAGAAAGGGCTTTTCTGAATTTATTCTTTTCTAGTTTTTAAATTATTGTCAGTGGTAGACTGATGAATACATACAATTTTTGCAGATGAGCCACTCTAAACTTCTGAGACTTTTTAGGGCCAGTTGCTGGTTTTCTAGATATTTTTAAATAACCATTCTCAAGGAATTCAAACCAGAAAAGAAATATCATTGTACATTTAGTTAGGGTTTTACTTTAAGATTTTTGAAAGCATTTTTTGCTTTATTTAATGAAATAATTTCCTATCTAGGAAACCTTTCAGGTAGACTTTTATTTAGATTATCACTAAAACAAGAGAGCATCTCTAGATTAAATATTGCACTAGGCATTACATTGATGGAGAAGAGAACTGAAAATTTGTGTTATTTGACATAAAAATGAGGAATCTGTTGATTGAGAACTTTACAGTTAAGAGCATAGTTTAAATTTGGCTTCTCCTTGCCGGCTGGCATGCCTTTGGCACATTACTCTAAGTTTTCGTTCCTCCATAAAATTTCTACATCGTGAGTGTGGTGTGAGAAGTAAAGAAGATACATGTCTATACAAAGCACTTAGTCCAGTGTGTGCCACATGGTATGTATTTCCAGCTGCAGCTTTTCTCTTTACTAGTCTAACTGAGCAACTTGCATTATAGAAGATGTCATTTTTTACATATTTGCATAAATTAAATCTATTAAATCTCTGTGACAGAATGTATGTAATTTCCAAAAATATGGAGAAGAGCACTGTATTCCAAAATTTAAAATATAAATTTAGATAATATGTTATATGGGCCTTCAGAGAATGTTATCTTTAATCAAATTTTAAATACTGTTTTTGTTCCAAAGATGTAAATAATTTTAAAAGTTTTCATTGTTGTGTTAATTTTATTAAATACATAAATATTTTTCTTTTCCTATTGTTAAAGATATCCTATATTTGAAAATCCCTACCCTTTGAGTATACACGAATCCCCTGTCACATGTTGCGAATATTTTGCTGATTGTCCTGTGGACCTCATTCCTGCACTTTATTCTGTTGGAGCTAGACAGAAACGTCAAGGTTACAGCAAAAAGGTATTGAACATGAGTTTTAGTATTTAATGTTGCATTTCAGTATTTTATATTTATCACCTTGGAATATTTGATAACGTATACCTTTTCTAGAGAAAATATATAGAAAATCCTTTTTTGGAGCAAAATACGTTGTTTACTGTTATCATAGAAATATATATATGAAGATGCTTGAAAGTTGCTTTATACTATAATCTTTTCTTATAGGAATGGCCCATTAATGGAGGTAATTGGGGCTTAGGTGTTCAAAGTTACCCAGAAATAATTATTACAGGGTAAGTAAAAGCCTGTTTTCACCACTAAACCAATAATGGCTAAATACAAAGACTACATGGACGTTAATTAATTGGGCAGGTAGTGCTTTCCTTTATACTGTAGCGTATTAAAAAATGTTATTGTCTGGAACCTGCCAACTTACCCTGAATTTTTTACCTTTCCTCGTTTGGTGGCTAACTTTTCAAATAACAGTATACTTCATCGCTTCTCGGCCTTTGGCTAAGATCATGTGCAAATAACAGTATACTTCAAAGAAAGAAAAAATGTAATATTTTTTCCTTTGTATCATCACAGTTTTAACTCATTTCTTTTTCATAGGCATGCTGATGGATCAGTTAAGTTCTGGGATGCTTCTGCAAGTAAGTATTTCGAATATTATTTGTTATATGTTTGTTATATAATCATTGCTTTTATATAACCTGTTTTATAATAGTTGCATAATCAACATTTAGTATAAAATTTGGAAGCTATCGATTTAATAACTGATTTATCAAGTATATGAGTTTAGAATTCTTGATAGACGTTAAGATATTTTTAAGGATACTGTCTAGTCAGTCAAGAAAAATTCTCAGCAGAAGTAATCAGATCCTTTCTTCAAAATTTCTTCAAACCTTCTCTTTTTAACTCAGAATTAGGAAAAGTGAGAATGTGTTTCAAATCAACAGAGATTTGTAGAATAATGCCTGATGCTCGGCTAACAGTAATTTGTATTTTCTTTGCGGAATATACATGTTGGTTACACAATAGCAAAAAAGGAAAGAATGCTTTGAATCATCAATGTTTGCAAAATACACATAGCAAGCAGTGAGACTCCAGTTAACTCAGGATATTTTGTGTTTCATCATATAGAAATATGAGATGTACTAGCACCGTTTGTAGTGAAAGTAAGTAGAAAATCATTTTAGAAAGCAAAAATGTTCTTTATTTTCATTATATTTATACTCTTTTCTTTTCACAAAATATTTTTGTCATTGATTTTTTTTCAGGTTATCTAAATTCATCATCATGATGAGTTTTTTTTGTTTTTGTTTTTAATGAATACAGGTACACCTTTCTTTTGGTCAATAGGTCCAATGAATGCATTATCTAAAAGAATAATAGAGAAATGTAGACCTGGGAATAAAAATATGGTTCAAATAAATATTGGCTATTTTCCTTAGATAATATGAGTGATTAAATATTACTTTAGATTTGTTCTTTTTATATTAAAATGTTTAACATATATTATCTTTTTTTCTAGTAACTCTGCAAGTATTATATAAACTAAAGACATCTAAAGTATTTGAAAAGTCAAGAAATAAAGATGACAGGCCAAACACAGATATTGTAGATGAAGATCCATATGCCATTCAGATCATCTCCTGGTGTCCGGAAAGTAGAATGCTGTGCATAGCTGGAGTTTCAGCTCATGTCATTATTTATAGATTCAGCAAACAAGAAGTGATTACAGAAGTCATTCCGGTAATAGTCTCTTAATTATTTTCAGTGTCAGATGTCTAACATTTAATTTTTTTTTAATTATTTAGGAGATTATTTGCAGTCGTTTTTTTCTAGAATTTTTAAAAACACTTAAGTGTTTACATTGCCATCTGTCTTTTGTGGAAAATAGTGTATTTTAATCTATATCTTTTTAGTGAGCATTTAAATCCTTATGTATATTATGTGTTTCATTGAAGGAAAGTTAATATGAATATGAGCATACTCTAATTTGGTACTAACAGGCATGCTGTGAATTCTAAAATCATCGTGTGTTCTTGCACACACACACACAAAAAATCATTTTTGAAACGCTGAGTCAGAAACATTTTTTTTTCTTTCCTAAATCTTTACCTTTAGAAATCGTGGCTAAATTTTTACCCTTACAACATGTTTCCACTGAAGTGTATGTGTGTATGAGTGTGAATCGTAATAAAGTGAATAATTATTAGTAGTAGGTGAACTGTCTTTCTTTTACAACAGATGCTTGAAGTTCGATTGTTATATGAGATAAGTGATGTGGAATCCCCCGAGGGTGAACAGGCACCACCTTTGCCGACACCTGTAGGGGGCGCCACTCCTCAGCCCATTCCTCCTCAGTCTCATCCTTCTACCAGTAGCAGTTCATCAGACGGACTTCGTGATAATGTCCCTTGTTTAAAGTAAGTTATAAAAAAATGCAGATGTTTTGGAAACTATTTTTTCGTTTAAGTAAATTATAAACATTACTAGAATAATATTTTCCTGTGATAGAGAAAAATGACATAACCTTTCTTTGTTTTGCTGTGGTTAATCCAATTTGTTTTTCTGTGGCAACAAGAGGAATATGATTGAATTCTAAGTGCTAAGATTTGATCTGTAAACAATACTGGTAGGACAGCATGGATCTTTCCTGTGTATGCAGCTCAATCCTCCAAATCCTTGGATGTTTTCTAGTTTGGATTCATAGATGGATCAAATGTATATTTAAAAAAAATTTTTTTAATGCTTATTTATTTTTGAGAGAGAGAGAGACAGTATGAGTGGGGGAGGGGCAGAAAGTGAGGGAGACACAGAATCTGCAGTAGGCTCCAGGCTCTGGGCTGTCAGCACAGAGCCTGATGTGGGGCTTGAACTCAAGAACTGCGAGATCATGACCTGAGCTGAAGTCGGACGCTTAACCGACTGAGCCATCCAGGCGCCCCTCAAATGTGTATTTAGAGTGCTTTCCACCACTCTGAAAATTCTGTTTTTTTGATATTTAGAGATTCAGTTTTTTTGTGATCATTTTCTTGTATTTCTGAATCTTGTCTAGCACAACAGTATCATTATTTAAATGCCTTTATTGTGGCATTCCATATTTGAATACATTTTGCTTTTATATAGGAATAAGATAAAACATTCTTTTCTTCTATCTAATTTATATTGCTGAGTATTAACTTTTTCAAGGGTATGGGCCTTAAATATGGCAGAGAAATAAAACAATGAGGAAAGAGTTAAGACCACTGAAAAATTTTATGAAGACTATGATTAATTACATTTACAGAGAAGTCAGTTAGGGTAATGACTGTCGTTGTGGAAAATGTAAACAAAAATTCAGTGTAAGAGTTGAGCAAAAGCCCAGATTAGTAAATTCAAGGTAGAGATGGCTGCTGAGAGATAATCGACGTCAGTTGAAAGAACCAGGTTTGTCCTGGTTTTGTTTTAGATCTGCCAGCGTCTCCTCGCTTCGTGAAGGAATTACTATGGAGAAGGTCTTGGTACCCAAAAATGCGCTCACCCCAAACATAAGGCAGATTTTTTTTATATCATCATCATTTAAAATGTATAGACTTTTTAAACATTATACCTTTATGTGTTTATATAAATTTTAGATTATGTGTTTTGTGTTAATGATCCTCAAAAGGGATGATTTTGCTCCTCTGCACGCATTTGGCAATATCCGGAGCCGTTATTACTTGTCACAACAGTAGGAACAGGGTGCTGTTGCATCTAGTGCATGCAGGCCAGGGGTGATGCTCAAGTGCGCAGAACAGTGCCCCCAACAAAGAACTTTCCAGCTCAGAAGGCTGCTGATGCCAGCAATGAGAAATGCTGATCTGATCGAAAACATACAAGCATCGAGGTTAAGCAACTGCATTTCTTAGAAAGGCCTCACGTTTTTTCTTTCTCACGTACATACATGCACACAATTCCTTTTTGCTGCGGTTCTAGCACATGTTTAACTAGAATGAGACTTGGAAATACAGAATTCTACATTCTTCCCTTTTACTTTTTCAGTACTATTTTGCTTTAAACTTAAACTTGTAAAATTTCTGTCAATGCTCTTCTGATTTTAATGTGTATTTCTCCAGCCTTTTATTAAATGTAAGTCTTATAAGCCTGTATAGTACAATTTGTCTTTGACGTTTATTTTGGTAACCTTTTTGGTGGCAGAGTTTTGAGATTTTTGTCTAAAATCGACATATTCACTAGTGCTTTTGGAGGCAATTTGAGTTATACCTCATTTTTTCTTTTTAATAGTTTTCTGGTAACTTCACGCTGTTTTAGTCCATAGTCCCCAAATTCGGTTTTTAAATGTCAGAGATCTAACTAAACTGATACTAAAATAACTAATACTGAGTTTCGTTTTGCTTTTTAAAGTTTATTTATTTTTGAGAAAGAGAGCATGAGAGAGAGAGAGAGAGAGAGTGAGTGAGTCCCAAGCAGGCTCCACACTGTCAGCACAGAGCCCCAGGCAGGACTTGAACTCACAACTGTGAGATCATGACCCAAGCTGAAACCAAGAGTTGGACACTTAACCCACTGAGCTATCCTGAGCCTACTCAGGTGCCCCGAGTTTTTTGTTTGTCTTTTATACAAAATGTTTTTGTATGTACTTGTTCCTTTGAAGAATCGTTTTAAAAGCTATTTGATTTATTCCCTTTACCAATAAAATTTATGTTTTTAGTATTTTAATTGTGCTTTTGCGGTTTATTTGTCAAAGCAGATAAACAATTGAAACTGCAAAGCCTCCAAACATTATTTTGACATTTAAAATACATTTGTACAAATTATGGAGCTTTTCACAAAGGTTCAACCCCTTGTCTTTAAAAAGTAAACCTTAATTTACATATATTAAAATCATTAAAATAACTTGCATGTAATCATAGACATAAAATGTTACACCCACCCATCCCCATTTTGCATTTTTTTCCCTCATTTTGAATTTTTTTTTAATGTTTGTTTATTTTTGAGAGAGAGACAGAGCGTGAGTGGGGGAGGAGCAGAGAGAGAGGGAGACACAGAATCCGAAGCAGGCTCCAGGCTCTGAGCTGTCAGCACAGAGCCCAAAGTGGGGCTCAAACCCACGAACCGTGAGATCATGACCTGAGCTGAAGTCGGACGCTTAACCAACTGAGCCACCCAGGCACCCCTCATTTTGCATTTTTAAATCTAACCTATCCTGTCATTACTTGATCCAATTTCCAATTTTTTACCAATTAGGGATTTTGTAGCAGGCTTGCGTGGCTTATTTTTGCTTAATAACTTTTTTTTTTTTTGGTCTCTTGTAAGTAATTTAAGAATTCCATGAATTCTATGTGTCTTTATCACTGAAGTTTTAAATGTGCCCACATACGCACTTGTAATATTATCCGTGAATGCTTGCTATGCTCTTGGGGTTCTAATTTAATGTGCATATTAAATATGCCGGCATGAGGTAATTAGGTTCGACTTCTTTGAAGCTTACCTAATTCATATAAGGAGAAAATAACACACTCAGAATCTTCTATTCAGAAAAATACTCTGTCTTCATTTCTATCTCGAGATGGATGGCTGCCACTGATTAGGGGATACGTCCCTGAGAAAAGCCAGAACTTCTGCCTCGGCCAGCATACGGTTCCGAGTGTATTGCCTTACAGACTTTGCATAGGGAAAAGCAACTGTAACTTGGTTCATATTTGGAGGACCCTCAGTGATTCATGTTTACCCTAAAATTTGGCTAACACACCCTAAAGACCGGGGGTGACGGTCTTCTTCACTACACGTATCAACTAAATGACTCAAAGGCATCCTTCCCTCTGAGATTGGTATTAGGAGATTTAACATTGCGTAGTTTTCTTTCTGCCCTTCTTTCTTCCATGAGACTGTCCCTCCAAGGCAGAAGCCTCAAATATTGCTGAAGTAACCAGGCTTTGCTTAAGTTTCACAAGAGCAGTTATTGGAGGAGTCTTAGCAATCAAAAAATGTTCTCACCTTAAAGTCAAAGTAGGTTTTTTTTTAAATAGTAATCACCCACAAAAATAAATTACTTACATTAAAGGAAAAAAAAATGTTATCTTCCAAATCCACTTGAAGTTTCCTGGTACGCGTATTAAAGGTATGGTATTTAAGTAACTGTATGCCTTAGAAAGTCTCCGACTCATAAACCACTCCCTCACTCCCCCTGACATGTGTGTAACAAGTACTGTAAAAAATTTTGTATGAATTTACTCAATAAAGTGAGGCTTGGGAATACATTTGTTTTTTTACTAGTAGTTCACTTGAAAATCCTACCATCACCTCAAACTTACTGCACATTCCTGTAAAACTAGCTCTTCATTCTGACATTTTATTTTCTTTCTCTTTCTTTTCTTTTTCTTCTCTCCTCTTCTTTCCTTCCTTCTTTCCTTCATGCCTTCCTTCCTTTCCTTAACTTACAGTCACTCTGTATTCTTTTTCTCCCGTGATCTACCTCTGATGAACCTTCAGCTCATTCATTCATTCAGTAAATATTGAGTGCCTCTTCTGTGCTAGTGTTAAAAGTAACTGCAGGGTTTTTGCCTTCATGGAGTTTAGAAGCATTTTTCAATTCTTACTTCATAGTATGTTCCAAATCTACCTTTTTCTGACTGTTTTACTTCAGAATTACAGGTACTTCCTAATTGTTCTCCGATCCTACTTCATCTTGTAAATCTCCACAAATTAATCTTCCCAAAGTATTTCTTAGAAACCTTCATTTGGCTTTTAATTCCTTAAAATAATAAAAATATATTACTTTTGTGTAATTTGACCATTGACAGCTCTTTCATAGCCACTCAAAATGTCTCCGTACTGTGATTAGGTAGTAATATTCCCACTTTCTAGATAAGAAGATAGTTGGAAAATGGCAGAGCCAGGACTTAAATGCTAGCTCTTCAAAAGCCCTCAGTTCTTTCTACCAATATCAGACTTTTGCCGTGAGGCGCTGAAGACCCTCTAACTTCTCACCCTGGCCTATCCTGCTGTACTGATTTCTCACTGTTACTACACACACTTCCACTGTGGACAAACTTCCACACTTGTTAATCTTTGACTAAGGGTTTCCTCCTTGTTTGTATATGTTTGCAAAAGCAATATATTTTGAACACCTATTCAGTAACTATTGGGGAAAGAGTCTGCAATCAAAACTCAAAGAGTACATTTTTTTTTAATTGTTAATGTGTCATGCACACAAAAATAAATTTCTCACAATTTTTTTTTTTTTACTCATTTAACTTATTTTGTTTTGGCCACTTTTAATTAAGCCATATGTTTACAGCTTGATTTTATGTTTGTTTAAGTGTTTATTTATTTTGAGAGAGAGAAAGCACACAAGGGAGGGGCAGAGAGAGAGAGGGAGAGAGAGAATCCCAAGCAGGTTCCCTGCTGTCAGTGCAGAGCTTGATTTAGGGCTTAATCCCACAAACTGTGAAATCATAACCTGAGCTGAAATCAAGAGTCAGACGCTTAACCAACTGTGCCACCCAGGTGCCCTATATATTTAAGTCTACTTTTACTCCCCCCCCCACCCCCGTTTTTTTAGGTACTTTTCTAACTTCCATTTTTTTTTTCTAACTGGGTTTTTTCCCCCTCTTGTTAATTCTTGGGCTTCTCGTTCTCCTCATTCTTCTCCCCATTTCTCCTTCCCCTTCCTACTCATTCTTGTTTTCTCCCTCCCCACTTCTAAGCCCTGAATTTATAATGGGAACTTACATATGATTTCTTATTTTTGTTTTCACATACGGGTTTTGTTTCTAACCACATTAAATGCCTCTAGAGAACAGGATTTGTTTGTTTTGTTTTTTTTTTTCATGTGTTTAGTACAATTTCATATATAAAGTTATGTTTTGTATAGTTATTTATGCATGACTTTATAGCTACATGAGCTAGTAAGATACTTGAAGATGGGTTAAAAGGTAATATATTATCCTTTATTACAGAGTTAAAAATTCACCACTTAAACAGTCTCCAGGTTATCAGACAGAACTAGTTATTCAGTTGGTGTGGGTGAGTGGAGAACCACCACAACAAATAACCAGCCTGGCAGTCAATTCTTCCTATGGATTGTGAGTATAATTTATGTGTTTCTCATACATTCTTTTATTTTTAAAAATAGAAAAGATGATCTTCATTATAGCATCAATTAAAAAGTTGTATAACTTTAATTTCAGATCAAATTCAGCATTTGTTTGGAATATAATTCTGTTTCAGATAATTTACTCTGAGTATGCTTATACTGCTTCCTAATGAATTGGGATAAAGGTTTGAAGTCAATATACCATCTCCTGGCTCTACTCTCAGAAATGATTTCCTTATTAATACTCAGTATAATGGAGGTCTAACAACATGAACTCAGAAGACTTTGTGCTAAGCTGATTCTGTAAATGTTGAATCAAACCTATATAATGTCTTCTTGCTACTTTCAAAGTTCACTTGTATAAATTGTAAAAGCATCGTAATAATTTATTGAAGTATTTATACTGCAGGTGTATTATCAATTCATGCCTTCAAGTATTTAGTATTAATTAGACTCACTTTTTACTATAATTTGGTAGACTCATAGAGTATTTTTGTTTTTTTAAAAATCAGCACTGTGGTATCAGAGAAGCCACACACTCACTGTGCAGTCCCAGGGCCATTTACTGGTATGTGGGTCTCCTTGATGTAGTTCTAGGGACTCATTGATCTTTCTTCTTCCTCCTCTGTCATCACTCAGTCTGTCTCTTGCGGATGTATACCTAGCTAAAATTGGCTATAGTCTGAGCTGGTTTTCTCTCATGTCTTTGGTTTGCTGCCCCACAATATAAGAACACAAACCTCTTCTTGTTAATATTTCACTGCCCACAACCATAAAGGAAGGAGGGAATAAGAAAAATAACTAGTAGGAAGTTTTAAAGGAAGTTGCACATCAGTTGATCACAGGCTCATTGGGCTCACAGTTAACATTGCATTTAGCCCTTTTTTGTATATTTTTGACATTTGAACTACTTGCCAAGATAATTTACTATGCAATCCATATTTAGAACTTCAACTGAAAAACCTGATCATCTGGCCCATGTCTCCATTCCTCCTTAACAGTCGTCAGCAGAAATGGAGTTGAAGCTTTTTCTCTTTAGATGGGTCATACACTCTCCAGTTCACTCCATCCCTTGTCTGGCCCGTTCATATTACTTACAGAGCCCCTCCCTCTATACATTTCAGTTTTCAACTCCTGGTTTAAGACATCTTAAAAGAGTAAAATTTCTTTACTCATAATTGTTTGGTTTGTAGCTCCTGACTTATAATTGGGAAGGTATTTGGAATACTCCAAAGGGAGACCTCCAAGATTTAATGCTTTCTAGTTTTATTCTTGACTGTAGGGATTACCACAACTTTTGAGCTGCTCAAAATGCCCTTAAGTCAAAAAAAAAAAAAAAAAAATGCATGTCACATTTCCTAGGATAGGGATTTATGACTATGCTCATGTTTCACTTCCTATGCCAACTTCTTTTTTAATGATATTGATTTGTAATCATTAATGTCTGCAGAAGATCTGTACAGTTCCATGAGAAGGCATACGTAATGTGTAACCTGTGTTTCCATGCCTCTGATAGTCTGCAGTTTCAGAGAGGAATTTTGTGAAAAACCCATCCTTCTTCTTTTTCAGCCTTCAAGACTACAAGTACGTATCCTTATACTTGTTTATGCTAAAGTATTTGCTCTTTTCCTATTCCCAGGGTAGTTTTTGGCAATTGTAATGGCATTGCTATGGTAGACTACCTCCAGAAAGCAGTACTCCTCAACCTGGGCACTATTGAATTGTATGGCTCCAATGATCCTTATCGGAGAGAACCCCGGTCTCCTCGTAAATCTCGACAACCTTCAGGAGGTATAAAGAAAAAGTCCTGAGTTTTAGGATTTCTATAAATACTAAAGCTACTTCTGTGAATATAAGTACTTCAGTGAGATAAATAGCTTGTCTGACTTAGTCTATATATATAAACTGTCAAAAACTAGTAAAAGTTTAGAGCCTTCTTTGTTTTGTATTATGAGATTTTGCTTTTGTTTTAGGATTTTAATTAATGTTGGGAAAGAACCACATCTAAATTATGAGATGAAAATTTGTCTCATTATTGTGAAACAAAAGTTAATTTCAAAGTTTTGCCCCTTTTGTTACTTGGTATTGTGAGACCAAAAATTCATTGTTCCAACTATTTAATTTAGAGGGAGCATTTCCTATGTGAAAAAAATGTAAATGCAAAAGTGAATTTGAATTCTTTGAAAATACAGTGTTTTAGGTAGCCTTGATTCAATGCAAACCCAAACCCATTAAGAATTCTCTTTGTAGGACTCTTGTGTTTTCTGCATAAGTAGTCTAATTTTAAATGTTTTCATATGTCTGGTTGGTTATCTATACCAGTACTCCTCACCCCCCCCCCACTTTTTTTTACCCCCATAGTATTGGATCTCTGGCACTTGGGGTATATTAGTGAGGCCTGCAGCAATTACTGGCCTACAGGTTCCAGTCTCCTCAGGACCTGTTCCACTGGGCCAGGGATTAAGGGGAGCCGTATGTATCTCTGGCTGACTTAGCCCGTTTGCAGAATGCCAGTGTGCAGTGGAACCCTGGGAAGCTCACGTATATACTTAAAACTCAGCCTCTCCGAATTAAAATTCTCCCTGAGATTCATTTCTCATTTGCTCTCATGACATAATCAGCTAATGCTACCTTTATCACAGTTCGTGACAGAAGAAGAAAAAGGTGGTGGGATATAGACCTTACTGTCACTTTAGCTTGATGGTTGAACTTTCTTTTCCATTTTTTGTGTGTGATCATTTTGTCTCACGTTATCTTCAGAAATTTTCCCAACCATACCATTCTAGTATCTTTGTCTCCTTTTTTTTTTCTTCTTCGCTTTTCGTTGCTTCACTAAGGTGGGCTGATTGTGACTTCTTGCATGTGCGGCCTTTCTAGCTTATATTCTGAATCTGTGAAAAAACTCCGTTCTTCCTTAAGTAAGTTATTTATTCCATATCAGTTAAGTCACAGCATGTTTGTTTGTTGTATGTAAAATCATTTTTTCTCATTTATTTTTAAAAGAGCTTTTAACAGCATTATATTTCTAAATTACATATCTAAATGTTTGTCCTCGTTACTTGAATTCATCTATAATATGTATGTGAAAATAGCCGTTGAAATGTTTGCATCCGAATCCAGTTTTTTTAATAAAGCAAAAGAAACTAATATTTAGTTTAGACTAATATATATTTATAATGTTAGAAAGTTAAAACATTGTCATGGTAGAGAAGACAAGTACTTTTGGCAGTTTTACCACAGAGCAAGTAAAAACTTGCTCCTAAAATTCATTTATCTTATTCCTGATACCTCATCATAGTTTCATAAAATTTCCAGAAATTAAATACCTAAACTAATCCAAGGATAGAAACCAGTTTTACCGTCTGATTTCAAAAATATTTCTTTCTTAAATTCTGTGGCATCTTATTTTATTCTAGAGTAAATCTTGTAATATTATTTATATTATTATTTGATGTTTAGGAACAGGAGAACAATTTGAATTTTTCTTTTGTCATGTTAAGATACTTATGCTCAGCAGTAATAACATTTAGGATTATGTATTAAATAAAATTAAAAGAAAGTTATTTTAAAATGTGATTTAACATTTTAAGGATATTTATGCCTTAATTCTAAAATACTGTAATTATTTATATTTCAAATAAAATTAAATGTGAGATAATTGATACTAAAATTCTTTAATTGCATTGATAAAATTATATTCTTGCAAAAAAGGTGTGTTTTATAATATATTCTGGAAGTATAGCCCAAATACCACCAGGTTCTTCTATTTTTTTTAAAGATTAGTTTGGAAAAATGTTTTAATACTAGTAGATTCTAATCCGTTTTCATAACAAGTAAGGTGTCACTGATGAAATTATTTTATAGGCATTACTGTCTAAGGGTTTTACAGCTGTATTAAAATATAGTTGAAGCCATAACTAAAATATGTACAGTGTTTTCATAATAAAAATTATGAGGCTGTTACAGGGGCAAGCAGGGATAAAGTATTTCAACCACCTGTGTATATCTGCTGAAAGTCTTAATTATAACAAAAGTGAAACAGGCTAGTATGTGTCATGTTTTGCTGACCACTTTTTGACTTCGTGAAGGATACAAAAGGGAAATTTCTGTTCTGAATATAATTGTAAACCCTAACAAGATCTGCATAGTGATGTGAACATGATAGACCCATGAGAAATAAGTTACTTAGTCTTGGAAGTTGATAATTATAAAGAAGGGAATTAGAGGGATGAAGCTGTTCCTGACTTTAGGAAACATATTTTCAAAAGTTTTGGAGAAGTGTCTCTGAAAATGAAGATTTGGGCTACAAAGTTGTAGTTAATTTCAAGTCTTCAATATTCCCAGTAGGATAGAAAAAGAGAAATAGCTATGGAGCCTAGTAATACTAGTTGATATTTTTGTGCATGTGTGTGTTGTAAGAAACAAAACACTATATAAGAAATGAGGGATATAATCAAGGATGCATAATAAGTGTTGCATAAATCAGTAACTACTATGTTGAATATAGGCAGGTTTTCAAAAAATGGGAAATAGCAAAATGTTTGGTTTCAATGAAAATATAATTAAGGAAGGATTAGGACTCCAGGGATCAGTTGAAATGATAGTTGAAAAGCAGAATGTAGAGCTAAATAACTTTGTTTCTCAACACTCTCTTAATGAGAAATTATTTATGTTTCTGGAAAGTGAAACATAATGAAGAGAAATGAAAATCTAAGCTACATTATGTTTGCAAGACAGACCTTGGTAATAAACAGTAATAAGGTAATAAAAAGATCTCAAGAGAATTTGTGAAGAAAATTTGTAAACAGTTTCCAAGTTTTCAAAGGTCAGATATTTTATAAGTCATTAAATTTGATGTACAAATCAGTCAGAATTCTCAAATGATTTGTGTGCATATTGAAATGCCTTGTGTGCATATTGAAAATAGAACTGTCAATTGAAATCAACAGGAATTCACTAACAGTACGAAAAATCAGTGTTACTTTTTTAATCTCATAACTATGTTAATGGTTTATGGCAGCCTGTTGACCTAATGTTTCCTGAAGTTAATCAGATATTTGATAAAGAATTCCATGTATATTTTTTATGAACCGAGCAGATGGAAGCAACCTAGTTCAGTTTGACAATTGCAAGATTGATTAAACCAGAGTCAGCAAACTATGGCCCATGGGCCAAATCTCTTCCACTGCTATTTTTGCTAATTAGAACATCATCCTTGCTTAGCTGGCCCTAAGACCAATCTAGGCCTTCACATGTGCCAATCCATGGACTAAACCGTGGTATCTATTTAGTGGGTCAATTTATAGCCTACTACTAATTTCTATGGTGTGCCTCAGTAGATATAGAATGCTGAATAACATGATTATGCTTGTTGTCCTTAAAGGATAGCTACTACATCTGATAGCAGAGTAAATACCCATAAAGATATTGGTAGGTAGAAATCATAAACCTAAATGATATACCATAGTCACATAGTATATGCCATAGGATCACATATATCAATTAATGTAGGGTTGGACTTTGACTTTTACCCTAAGCCAGATGGAATGGAAGGCTTAAAATTTCAAAATTGATTATTTTTATTCAGTATTAGGCTCACTGTAGTGCTAGAGTATATTAGAGTTTACTATCACCACTATTTATTATTGAGGTAAAATTGGCACATAACATGATTTTAGTTTCAGGCATGCAACATACCAATTTGATATTTGTATGCATTGCAGAATGATCACAGTAAGTCTAGTTAACATTCATCACCTTGCATAGTTACAAAATATTTTTTCCCTTGTAATGAGGACTTTTAAGATCTACTCTTTTTTTTTAAATTTTGTTTAATGTTTATTTTTGAGAGAGAGAGAGAGACAGATCATGAGTGGGGGAGGAACAGAGAGAGAGGGAGACACAGAATCTGAAGCAGGTTCCAGGCTCAGCTGTCAGCAAAGAGCCCGGCTCAGGGCTCGAACCCACAGAACTGTGAGATCATGACCTGAGCTAAAGTCGGACGCTTAACCGACTAAGCCACCCAGGGGCCCCTAAGATCTACTCTTAAGCAGCATTCAGATATCCAATATAGTGTCACTAACTATAGTTATGCTGTATATTACATCTCTTATTTATTCTATAACTGCAAGTTTGTACCTTTGACCGCCTTTACCGATTTCTCCCACCCTCCATACGCTGCTTCTGGCAATCACCAGTCTCTTCTCTGTATATATAGGCTTGTTTTTTATTGTTATTTTGGGGGATTTTGGGGGGCTGCAGGATTAGATTCCACTATATCATACAAGTGATATCATACAGTAGTTTTGTTTTTCTGTCTTATTTAACATAATATCCTTGACATCCATCCATGTCACAAATGGCAAAATTTTATTTTATGACTGAATATATCTATTGTGTGTGCAAATGTATATGTGTGTGTGTGTGTGTGTGTGTGTGTGTCCCCCACATTTTTATAAAGCCTATATTTTCTTTATCCATTCATCCATAGATGGACACTTAGATTGTTTCTGTATATCACTACTATTTAAAGACCTACTGTTTTAGTGTTTATCAAAAAGAGTTCATTCAGGCTCTGTGCTCACAGCTCAGAACCTGGGGCCTGCTTCAGATTCTGTGTTTCCTTCTTTCTCCACCCCTCCCCCCACTTATACTCTCTTTCTCTCTCTCTCTCTCTCAAAAATAAATAAAACATTTAAAATTTTTTGAAAAGTGCTGCCTAGGTGGCTCAGTTGTTTAAGCGTCCAACTTCGGCTCAGGTCATGATCTCGTGGTTCGTGACTTCAAACCCCACATAGGGCTCTGTGCTGACAGCTCAGAGCCTCAAGCCTGCTTCAGATTTCGTGTCCCCATAAATATTAAAAACATTTTTAAAGGAGTTCATTTATATAAACAAATATTTTGTCAAAGATTAAATTCATACCTATTACATCCATCATCTTTGAAGTATAAAAACTAGTTTTGGGTTTTTGTTTGTTTTGTTTTGTTTTTCCAGAACAATTAGTGTAATAAGTGTAAAAAGAAAAAAAAACTGGTTATCATTCAAAAAGTTCCTACTTAATGAAGAAAAATATATAATTCAAAATAGCAAACATTTTTATAAACCCAATTCAGTACTCCGTGTTCTCTGCAAATGTTACTGTAAAAGGTTTCTTAGTGACTGGATTGTGACATTATGTCTTTTACCAAAAGACTGGCCAAGTAGATACTGGCCACACATGTACATATGTTGACATGATACCTGATTTCTGAGGTCTAGATATGTAGCCCCTTGTGTGTTGCCCAGCCGTCCCAAACTCTTGACGTGTGTTTGTTTGTAATTTTCAAAGAATTTTCAGAAATTCTTTTCATTCCAATCACTAAACAACTTACTGTCCATACTGATTGTTTACTCTGCATGTTACCGTGTCTTTTAATTCTTGTCCACAGCATAAAATACCTTGTTACAGTTTCTCCTAAGAATTTAGGCCATCCCCTAAGATAAGTTCCATGTAATTCATATACATCTATGAAAAGAAAATATTTCTTTAGAGCTCCTTTTAAAAATGTATGGTTTAATTATTAAGAGGTATAGTCCTATAAGAGGAGTAATGTACAATATTTTAAATATTGTAAATGTGGAGGTACAAAATATTTTCTTAATTATTCATAAATATTCAAGGCATGTGTTTGAGACATACTGAGGGGAAACCACTTTGAAGTTTGAGTTGAGAGTTCCTATGATGTAAAAAATTACCAAATTTATTACCAAGTACTTATTTTCCCTCAAGCGAAGTCCAATAAGTCCATCATATACTCTCAAATTAGTTTTTTTTGTTTTAATTTTTTTTTTAATGTGGGATTTATTTTTGAAGGAGAGAGAGAGACAGAGCATGAGCGGGGGAGGAGCAGAGAGAGAGGGAGACACAGAATGAGAAGCAGGCTCCAGGCTCTAAGCTGTCAGCCCAGAGCCTGATGCGGGGCTCGAGCTCATGAACTGTGAGATCATGACCTGAACCAAAGTCGGACGCTTAACCGACTGAGCCACCCAGGTGCCCCTCAAATTACTGTTTTTCAACAAAGTTCTACTTTATGTCTAATGTCCTTGAAGAATAGCAAATTATATCTTGGAAGTTTTCTTTTTGCTTAACTGATGACTACTGTATTATTTTGAGGTGATTTAATATCAAATGTTCCTATTTCCTGTCTCAAGATTAACAGGCACAATGGTATCAAGGCCAGTACGCTCCAGTCATCTGCTTTTTTAAAAATGGTCAGTCGTTAAATGTGTGCTGTAAATAGGGATGAAACTGCTCTTACATAAATTTGTATTGTGATTTGGGTTTTGGTTTTGTTTTTTTAGCAGGTCTGTGTGATATTAGTGAAGGGACTGCAGTCCCAGAGGATCGCTGCAAATCTCCAACTTCTGGTAATTTGTTTTTCTATTTTATTAAGAATTATAATCTACAGAAACCATTGTAGTGTATCAAAATTCCTTTTACAGATAAGTATTTAAAATAACACCTATAAGAAACTTTTGTGTTACATATTCTAAAAATCATAACTTTTCTTTGCATTCTCATTAAGTGAAAAGAAATGCACTAGACAAAAATCCACAGCTCTTACCTGCTAAGAGTCCTAGCTGTTCACTGGCTTTCTAATATTTACACTTTTTTAGAGAAAATATGTTTTACTCCTCACCATTGGAGCAGATGGGTTAGTTAATCTGCAACCTTGTCTCTGCTCTAGCCATGCCTGGTATCATCTGGTAGAATAGTGCCCTAATTCTTGAAAAATGTCCACTTAAATATTACCAAAGATTTTTAACATTTATAATTCAGTGGTGACTGTAGACAAAATAATTGTAGGCCATATGTGTTTTTGGTTTTGGTCAAAGTGATATTTGATATAATTTTATAGCTATATTATAGCTTTTTGTCCATATTATGTAGGTTTTTATGTGATCTATGTATATATAAATATTTCAGTGCAACATAATTTTTGGTACCGTTTCAGTCTCCTTAAGATTAAGAGGATCCTGAATTATTATTATTTTCAGTGGGTAGAAACTTTGCCAGTCTTTACTAAGATCAACTTCACAATTTTAACTACCATATTAAATCATTATGGCTGGGAATATTTGTCAGCTTTGTACTGGAAAGATTGTTCTTAGCATAAAGTAACACAGTTCTTAGATAGATTTGGATCCTTCCATAGCTGGTTCTCCTACATCAGAAATCATTTTAAGCATGGGAAATATTGAGAAGTGCATTTTACTTCACTCCCTCATGTTTCAGTTTAGCATTTTATTAGACCTAGAACTGTAAAAGTTTTGTGATAATTTTCTTTTTGAAATTCCTTTTCCTAATACTACATAAGTTATAGCTTTTCTTAAGATATATCCACCTTCTGGTTTTCTTAATCTTTAAATTTCATAATTAAATTCACTCATTATTGAAACATGGAGCCATCAGAATTACATAGTTAGCACCTACTGTTAAGTCTGGACATTGGTACAGTAAATTTTGAATGATATGGAGCAAGTAATTCTATTTCTGATCTGACAGACCTAGAGTGATTTCTGAATTTGGAATTTAGAATTACAATATCTTTTCATTATTGCTGCTCTGTGACCATCTACCTACAATACTGTTCTGGTCTTCTCACCTCTCTCTCCAAAGACCATATGAATGCCATTGTCAATGTGTTAAGGCTGTAAGCCAAATTGGATGATTTGGACATGTAATATAGAACCCAAGTAAACTAATATTCCTCATTATCCTAAGCCAAATTTTCAACAGGTGTACAGGTGTGTGTGTGTGTGTGTGTGTGTGTGTGTGTGTGTGTGTGTATATATATATATATATCTATATATATATATATCTCAGTTTGGAATAACCAAAAAGAGGTATTTATAAGTAAGTATTTAAGTATATTAAAATCTCATAAGTATATAAATATAAAAAGTGCATAAAAGTAAAAACTCTCCAAATAGCTCCTTTTGTACCTGAGGAACTCAAACATTGTTGAACATTTTCAAATATATTATGCTTTTTTGTCCATGTGAAAGGACAGTATAGTTTTAACATACAGATGATATGATACTGGGTATTGTTTCGAGTGAGTTTGAACTGCAAAGTAAACATGACTGAAAAAATCATTGATAAATCACAAATTCTTATCTTAGATATAAAACTTAATTTATTTAGTTTAGTCTTTGACTATGCTCTGAAAGATATAAGAATTTCTGAAGAATTATATCCATTCCTGCATATGAGGAAAGACTGCTTTCACAAAAAAAAACATATCAAATTTTAGTAGATAGTAGTTGTGCCTGAAACGTGTTTCATGGAGCAGGAAATAGATCTCCCTCATGCATACATACTAAAACATACAGTAGAAACTAGAATAAAATTCTGGAAAACTAACCCTTTGACACTTTTTCTTACAGCTGTGTCTTTCACTACTTGTCCATTTTAAAATAGCTAATAGTAATTTTTGCTACCCATGTTGGGCCAGTGGTCTTATTCTTCGCACATTTGTAACTTTTTTGCCTTCATTGCTTTTAGAACCCCAATAAAGGAATAATTTAGTATCCTTCCTCTCCCCAGTACATGAAAATTCTTTTAGTTTAGAATGGTCAAAAAAGAAAAAATGGTTGGGGTAAGTTTGAGGTGAATCAGAGGAACCACAAGGCAATCGTGTTATTAAAACCATGGAAAGTAGTAATTAAATTACTAGCCTCAAATACTTTCTGCATTGTGATAGGATATCTATCTGTGTGTGTATCTATCTATCTATCTATCTATCTATCTATAGTTAAGTGATACAATATAGGCTATTAAAACCAATATAGTTAATAGAAAACAGTGTATCTATGAGAGAAAAAGAAATGCATGAAAGTGGGTTGGAAGTTAGTGAGTCTCTCATAAATACTAGGAGAACCACTATTATAGAAGTGAAAAGTAGCCATATGTCCTTTATCAAAATCAGTGTGTTTACTCAAAATAATAATATAGATGAAGAAAAACTTTTTTGAAAAACATTTCAATCCATGATCAAAATTGGTGATCCCAACAATTTGGCTGGTCAATATCAAAGCTCTATTCAAAAAGCATACTGAGAATATCCAAGTTATGAATATAGTTTGCCTTTTCCACTTATTTTTAAATAAACCAGGAGTCTCTCTGAAGTAGAATATTAATTCTGTCATCTTGAATTAACATAAGAAATCACTTCTTCCATTTCCATTTGATCTCTATTTCAAAGAACTCAGATTTCTTTACTGAGCACTTTAATAATGGAATTTTGTTTTAGTACTGCATCAAAAGAGTGTGTGTGTGTGTGTGTGTGTGTGTGGGTGTGTGTGTGTGTGTGTGGTGTGTCTACACATATGTGAAAATGATAAAAACATCTGTTAGGTTATTTCAGGTTGAAGAAGGCTCAGGGCCACATTAACCATGATATAAACAGTTCCTTCAGGAGTTTCCATGTACCCTAAAAAAAAAAAAAAAAAAAAAAAAAAAAAAAAAAAAAAAAAAAAAAAAAAAAGCTGTAGATAAGTTCGGTGTTTATTTTATCACAGTTATTTGGTAAATATATTCAAGTGAGATATGCTGAAAACATTTTTGGAACTTTGACAAAAATTCTGACAACCAATGATAGGCATTTTCAGTTAGGGGAAAAATAAATCCGTTTGCTTTACATTTATGGCTTCTGTTGCCTATTACGTTGGAAATAACTAAAAAACATTTTTATGATTTGATATTCATGTTTGATATGTTACCTAGCTATTGCTCTAAAATGAAATATATCACATAAAATGAGTATTAATAATTTTTTTTACATTCCTGTGGCTAACCTCTTATAACCATTATCTTCTTTGAAAAACAAGTATATCCATCTCTACTCCTGAAAATGTTCCATCAAGTTCAGTGTTACTTATGTGATATTTTTTGATATAGGATTTATAAGGATCCATAAGTGCTATTTAACAAAAATAACATGGTTTTTAAGAATAATCTTTTAAGACTATTATAGAAGTAATTGGATCCTGCAATGTTGACAGGTTTTACTTGGTCCTTGGAGAGACTTCAAAGATATTTTCCACTTGGCCAAAGAAAGCATCAGTTTGACCTTATTTATTAAGGTTCAGTACTTTCACTGGGATAAAAAAGAAAAAAAAGTAAAGAAAAACGGCCCGGTGTTTTAGAAGTGCAGTGCAGTGGGAAAAAGACGTGTGTGTGAACTTAAAATATGAGGTATTAAGTGAAGTACACATCATAGGTGAAGTATACAAAGGGTTGTTGAAATTCAAAAGGGGGGAAGTGATTTATATCGAGGAGACTGAAAATTTATGGATATCATTTGAAATGTGCTATTATGAAGAATAGATCATTTAATAATAGAAGCTGTCAACTAGAGTGCTACTTAGTAGTACATTTATAAATGAAACATTAATGTCAGAAATCAAATATAAAAGGTTAGAAACACTTTTAAGGAAAAGGCAAATAAAATCTTAACTGTAAAAATATTAGATAAACTTATATTAGAAGTCGCAGCTGGAATAAAATTAACTATTTCTTACCTCATTAAACATAAGTATTTGAACATACCTAAAATTATAAGTATGATCCTCAGTTTTTAAAAGATCTCTATGGTAATAGTAGAATTTATATATGATTTTAACATTGGTATCTGGAAAGCTAACTCTGAAGTAAATTTTGTCAGTATACTTCTTGCCCGAGATTCTTAGTTCTAGATGAACCTTATTCAGTTAACTAATATCGAAGAAGTTTTGCATTTTCGTTCAGAAACTGTTTATTGCTGCTTATATTGTTCTTTACCTGTTCTCTAACGTATAATGTATACCAAGATTTTTCCAAATGGTTGTAATTTATGGAGAAATCATTATAGAGTTAATATTTATATATATTAAGGAATTCTCTAACATGAAATATAATGAACTACTGATTACTTTTCTTACTTTAATATTATGAGAATTGTTATTGATTATATGCATGACATCTCCTCGTGGCTAATAGTATGGAAACTTACCTTAGAGGTTACCAGATTATTTTGGTTGTACTTTTCCCTGTGACAACTCGTGTTTGTGACTGACTATGTGCTTGTTCCTTCCATTGTCTTGATTCGTGTAGGTTCTTCATCACCACACAATTCAGATGATGAACAAAAAATGAATAATTTTATAGAAAAGGGTATAGTATCTTTATTTTAAAGCATTTTCTTTTAATTATGTTTAATTTTAGTTTACTTTGAATAGATTTTGACATTTTATATCAAAATATTGTTTTCAGTGAAGACCAAAAGCAGAAAGTTTTCCAAGATGGTAGCCAGTGATATAGGTAGGAAATAGAAATTTCTCTTTTGTTTCTAATCCTTGCTATATGCAGTGTTACTCAACACCAGAAAATGATCTAATGCATTGCGTTTTGTATATATTAATTTGTTATTTCTATGCTAAGCAATAATCTCTTGGGCTGTTTCTTCTAAACTCATTGGGGCAATAATTATTGAAAATCAGTTAAATTGGTGTTGCAGTTTTTCCTGACTTACAATGTGAATTATTCTGTTTTTATTTTGGCTTTATTTAAAATAAAGCAGGGTTCAATTTATGTCATAAATAGTACAGTTTTATACCAAATTTTGAGATTTTTCCTTTATAGTTTTTATTTGTAATTTCTCCTACCTTTTCCCCATCCTTCTCAAATTTTTACAATCCCCAATTTCAATGGCTCTCTAAAATATTGACTCTGTAATCTGCACTGCCCTGGAGGTAAATGGGAATTTTCTTAAGACTCTCCCCCCAACCCCCACAAGTAAAACTAAGTGATGGAGAGTATTTTATATTAATCTCTTTGGCTGTTTTTATGAGTATACTTTGAATTGAATTACCCAGTCTAAGGTTTTCAAAGTTTAAAATTAGAAAACCAAATACATAATCAAACTTTGGGGATATAATCAAACTCTAGGATTTTTAGTTTGTCATAAAAATTTGAGTATTCTCTGAAGATTTTTAAAGGCTTGAGAAGTACTGTTTTACAAAAAGAATAAATTTAATCTTCGATTTAAACCCACAATTTTTATTATACTGTTTTTTGTTATTTATTTCCTCTGAAATGCCTATCACATGTTCCTTGAATTATATTAAATGAGGAGCATTTCTAGGCAGCTGAAATAGATTTACCTTTGGTCAACTGATAAAGTTTAATATATAGTAAAAATAAATTGCCAAAATTCTCAGAAGTAGCATCTATATTGTCTGCATATTGTAAATTGAACCCTGTTTAGTCATGTTAATGTTGGCTGACTGTTAGCACGTCTGGTCATTTTTAAATAAGATGGTTTATTCTTGGGCAAAGGGCTCTTCATATATGGGGAATTGATTATCTCTTTGTGGTTTTATAGTGAATCAGTTGGTAATAGTTAAATCGCTTTAATTATGTACTAGCACTATCGCATAATACTTTTCAACCAAATTTTTTATAGTATATTTTGTCTTAATAGTACTTACTGTCATATAATGTAAAAAGTTATAAGAGACCTTCCTACATACACTTTTGCAAAGAACTTTTATGATCTATCAATTATCTAGGAATTTTACCTTACATAAAAGGAACTTTGTATCTGATTACATTTTTTTTTAATAATTTCTCTGTCTGATTTTTGATCCTGTATTTGCTTTGTTAACTATGTGTTGACTAGCTCCTCTGTTTTTTTCTGTTGTGAATAGAACACATAACATGGAATATCTGAGTTTGAATATTTGAAAGTTTTCAATTAACAAATTTCTTAGGATTAAGAACATTACTAGAAGGATAGTTCTTTGGTAATGTTCTTGCTTTTTATGTTGTTGGCAAGTTTTTGTTTTTGTCATGCCAGTTTTTATATTTTTGGGGAAACACATTAACTTTATTCACCATTTCAAAGGTTAGGTTAGTTACAGTTATACATAATTGTTTTACATCTTCAGAAACTACTGCTCCTATTTTATATGTAATTTTGTTTGGTAATCTTCCAATATAGGTTTTAATCCCAACATATTTACAAGAAAAGCTCTCTTCTCAATTTTTCCTTTGTTCAAATGGAGACTGCTCCATTTTAGACTGTAAAGTTTTTACAGTTAAAAAAAAAAAGGAGTTTATCTTCCTACATTAGTGTCTAGTTTTGTAATAAGAGTTAACATAAAATATGCTATTGAAAGCACACTAAAATGTCAGTGAAACATTGCGGGGGGGGGGGGGTTGGAGAAACTCCTACAATCTCCTGAAGACCTCTCTGTCAAGACATATTTTCTGCGTAAAGTTTATGGTGTCAAAAGTGCTAGGATTCCTTGAGCATTCTGAGCTCACTGTGTTCCCTATCATGCAGTGCCGTACTTGCTCTGAAGTTCCCTGGGCCTCATCAAATTACCACCTCTTTCTTCCTCAGTCTACAGACATTTATAGCTTCAACTTTAGGAAGTTATGAAGTGGCCTCATAAAGGAAGGCATTAAGAATTAAGTCTAGACCCCTAAGATTGACACTGGTAAAAAACAAAACAAAACAAAACAAACAAACAAACAAAAAACCCTCCTTGCATGGGAGACTGACTGAATGTCTTGGCTCTGATACTTTGTTTCTGAAGCTTTACCTTTTCTTTGAAAGTAACTGCTGCCGACATTGGAGGAGTAGGGAGCAAAATGTCATTCTTAAACAATCTAACCCAAGCTTGGAAAATCAACCCCCTTTTTTTTTTTTTTTTTTACTGCCCAATAGAACAGCAGAGTTAGCTGAGATGATAACAGTATTTTACATATGTATGTGTGTGTGTGTGTGTGTGTGTGTGTATATATATATATATATATATATATATATATATATATACTTAAAATTACAATTTTTCTGACACTGTGCCAGCCCTTTATAAATAATATTTCTTATTTAACCCATTCAATGTAACTGCATTGAGCTACTTACTATTTCCCTGTTTCACAGAAGGGGAAACTGAGAGGTAGAGTGTAAGTAATGTATCTGTTGGTTACATATCTAGTGAATGATGGGGCCAGGGTTTACACCCAGGTAGTCTGACTTCACTGTTTGTCCTTTCAACACTGTACTGTATTACCTCTTAAGACAATTTACTGGAGTCTGGAAGGATTCAAAAACAGATCTGTTATGTGGTTTGTAACTAGATATTCTGGTTATGACCCTGTTCTATCCACATAGTAACCTAGAAAAAAGGATGACTCATGCTAACTTATGCCCTCGTACCAGATCACGGTTGTCATCTTGGTGCCTCTCACCCAAACGTAATATACCGTGGCTGGAAGTTTACCTTTCTCAAAACTCAGACTCAAGGAGAGTAACTACAGCAAACAATAGAGTCTCCTAACCCATCTACCCAATGCCCAGCTTCTTTGTTTCCTGGCTGACAGCTAACTCAGGTAAATGATACTGACAGTGACTTCCTTATTCATGCATAAGAACAGCAGCCTAAAAAGGCATAACTTTAGCCTTAGGAGTTCAACAGCAAAAATACAGCAGAATATAATACAATTGCAGCATCCCCAAAGAAAGGTACATGTATGTAATACACAGATAGTGATTTGTTTTGCCTGTTCATACTTGATGATTAATTTTTGTTAGTAAAATCTTAATGATCAGTATTTCCAAAACCAGTCTTTCCTGTAGTGGTAACCATTTCTGTAAGTCATTTAGAAAATAAGAGTGGTTATCAATTTATTATTTGCTTATTATTTATATTTTACAAAGCTTTGGAAATGCAAAATTCTGTAAAACTTTTTGTTATCTTACGTTTGTATAAAAAGTCCTAAAATGTATGTCTTTGTTAAAATGTTAATGAAATTTTTCGTGGTACCTTATGAATAAAATATGGTCCAGATGCTAGCATGGTTTGGTAGATTTTGAAACTATATGATCAACCTTTTCTAAAGATTATTAGTTCTATTTCATTATGATTCTCTTTCATTGTGAAAGATAGATTTCTAGCTGGATCCTGTCCATGTTCCCTATTATTATTAATTTTCATACAGAAGGAATGATTACATGAAACTGTGAGGGGGAAATAATAACTAGAGATTAAAATATAAAGATCCAAAAGTATAGTGACTTAATGAGTGCTGTGCCAAAACAGATAGAAATCAAAGCTCCATTTAATGAGCACCAGTTTCAGACACTATAGATATTTTTCAGGTTGTATTTGTTAACCTAGGGAGGATTGTACCTCTTTTTAATCTCTCAGATTCTAGGTTAGCAGTTTTTTGGGTAATGAATGATTTTCTTTTTTTTTTTTTTTAATTTTTTTTTAATGTTTATTTATTTTTGAGACAGAGAGAGACAGAGCATGAACAGGGGAGGGTCAGAGAGAGGGAGACACAGAATCCGAAACAGGCTCCAGGCTCTGAGTGGTTAGCACAGAGCCCGATGCGGGGCTCGAACTCACGGACAGCGAGATCATGACCTGAGCCGAAGTCGGATGCTCAACCGACTGAGCCACGCAGGCGCCCCTGAATGATTTTCTTTTTTAGCAAAAACTAATTTTTGAAGTCAATTGATCAATGAAAATAATGATCATTAGTCCAAGTATTGTTTTCATTAGTTCTCTTTTACATGAGTCCCAGTGATTCCTTCTTTAAAGTGTTCTAACCCAACTTAAATGGATTCATAATCATTATATTCTAAATCACTAACTCATTAAATTCTATAATTTTAAATCTGCTCAAGCTCCCTTATTTTTCAAGAAGAGAGATTGAGCCTCAAAGAAGTTAAGTTGCATATCCAAAGTCATGTCCCATAGTAATGACCTAGTCAGGACCAGAATCCAGGTCTCTCGAACTCTTGTTTTACCTATAGCGTGTCTTCACTCTCATGCTTTCTGGCCTCTTTTTCTTGTGCTATTTTCCGAATTCTTTTATATTTACATTGAAAAATAAATTCTCAGAGGCCCATTTGGAGTTTGCCATGTGAATACGAAGGTATGCACCAACTTAATGAAGTAGAATTTTAAGTTATAAAATTATTCTAATTCATGATAAAACTCAAATTAGTACTGATAGTTCTACATTATATTCCCCAATATTCAATCTCAAATGTGTGGCTGTTACTTCTGTAGAAGTTCAACTTTATATTTAATCCCTCATGTGGCTTTTAGAAGACTAGAAGCTCATCTTGAAAGAGAAGATGAAAGACGAGTCAAGTGTGCAGGTAAGATTACTCTTCCTCAGTTTGTGAAGAACTAAATTGTTTACAGTTAGGTACTTTGAAACTATTATACATGTCTGAGTTTTTCTAATGAGTTCTTTTTCTTTTTCAGGATGACTAAAATCTGAAGAGTATGGCATAGTGTGTATTGGGTTTTCATTTTGTTTCCGAATGTATTTTCTGTCAAACTTCATAATAAAATCTCAGCAAAGTCTGGTTGTCTTTTCTCTGTCAGTATTTCCTGTGTATGCATTTCTTTCTCCATAGAACTGTCTTTTCCTTACATTGGAAGAATGTAAAATGATCTTCTAGAAGTAACTTCCTGTTTGGTTCATAACATAAAATCAGTCCAAGCTAAAGTTAAATTAGTGAAACAATTTCAAACGTCATCTTTTTGATGAATAGGCCCGTGTTTAATTTGCGCTCTTTTTCTCTTTATTTCATTTGTGAGAAAATTCTGCTGCTTTCTGTAGAAGTAAAATTCCAGTGACAGTTTGTTTATTCATTTATTTACTCATTCATCACCATGTTCATTGACCAAACATTAAGTGCTATACACATACACAGACACAGTATTTTGCAAGATAGATTTTATTTCCAGACTCATGGAATTTAGATTTCAACATGGGAGATAGACATTGATATTATCAGGTCTGTTGGCTATTAAAATAATGTGTGATAAGTGGTGAGAATTTCTACTTCTTGGTTCTCCTTTTCCCTTGGCTTCTTTGCCATATCCTATAAGTTGAGTTTTAGTTTCTTTATTGTTACGGGTTTTTTTTATTTAATATGCATACATTTCAACATTTTGCTTGAAAAGAGTGGTTTCCACTCATAGGAGAGCAGAGACTCCGGTTTATAGCCTGCCAAGACACAGCTCTGATACCAGTCTTCTTCAGATTGAAGAAACTTTATTGTCATTCCTATCATTTCTTCTGTGGACAAAAGTATAGAAAAAGAGATCTGGTTTATACTCTCCAGTGACAAAAGATTTCAAAGCAAGGAAGATATTGGGTATAAAGAGCAAGAGTTGAAGAATGCACAGTTGAACATGAGAGGAACAGACAACTTGTCTTCCAAGAACTCATTCAAATTATGTCTTCAGTTTGAAAGCTGCGATGGAAGTTCAGTAACTTCAAAGCATGCGTGGAAGTTTCTGTATACACGCAGTGAAATCAGCTGACAAGGTAACTGGGTTGGCAAGTGCTTCTGAGACTCTTGAGAAGTAAAAATGTGATCATCAAAAAATCCTGGATAGTCTGTGACTGCTTCATCCACAGAATGATCCCAGGGTACAGAGTGTCGGCCAAGTGGCCTGACTAGAGGTTCTCCGGATTGGATCTGCTGCTTGTGGACCTGCCATCAAGGAGGTTGACTAAACAGACCTGAAAACAAGTATATTTCCCAGAAGTCACAAAAATTCAAAGATAAAAACATTTGGCCTAAATTTCAACATTAGACCTTAGGTTTGGGACTTCGCCTTCCACAACTGTAAAACTAGTCAGACTGGATGATGAGCTCTTCTTTCTAGGCATTGAGCAATAGGCAGCATAGGGCTGCCATCCTTGAAAGAAGGGGAAGTATGAAGCGAGCCCCACAACCTCTCCAGGTTTCTGCCGTGGAACACTTTCCTGTTGCAGTGCAGGGTGGGTAGAATTCAGGCGAAGGTGCAGTCCCATCCAGCTAGGGAGGCAGAGGTTAGAGTTCTGGGCTGCTAACATGGCTGCAGTGTGTGAGTTAGTGTGCTAGAGAGGAAGGAACCGCACAGAGGGAGACTCCTAGAAGTCTGTGTGCAGGTTCGCCTCCAGTTCAGCTCCAGGCTAACACTGTACCTGAGCTAGACCGTACGTCACAAGGCCTAGCACCAGCCACCTGCTCTAAGGCTGAGAGCAGACAGGGATACCAGCAGTCACCCAGTTCTGGGAGTTGTTGACATTAGACCCTGCTGAGCACCTTGGTGATTCTCTTGATATCCCAGCGAGGCCCTCTGTAAGAGTAAGGATCACTTCTTAGCATAAAAGCCATATCCTAGAACTAAGTTCAAACTGAAATAGACCTGCTTTAACAAAGAATAAAGTGAAGCCTGATCAAACCAAAGGATTCTCCAGTAGTTTAATGGCAAGGTGTAGAGCAAAGCTCACCACATGTGAAGATGGATGACATAATACAGACTCCCTTCAACATATTTTCCACTCTGTCCAGCATTCAATCAATGAGAAGTTCCTGGGCATGTGAAATAAAGATTCAAAGTCAAAAGTAGGAAAATGTGACCCATAATAAGGAAGTTGGGGCATCTGGGTGGCTCTGTTAGTTGCACACCCGACTCTTGATTTTGGCTCAGGTGATGATTTCATGTTTCATGCATTCAAGCCCTACAAGACCTCCGCTCTGACAGCATGGAGCCTTTGGATTCTCTCTTGCCCTCTCTGTCTCTGTCCCTCCCCTGCTCTCTCAAAAACGGAAAGAAAGAAAGAAAGAGAGAGAGAGAGGAACAAAGGAAGGAAGAAAGAAAGCAAAGAAGAAATTAGAAACAGACTTCAAGATGAACTAGATGCACAAATTAGCCGCTATGGATTTTTAAAGCAGCTGCTAAAGTATGTTTTAATATTGAGAAGAAAAAAAATGTCCATAAAGAGTGAACAGAGAGAATATCAGCAGAGAAAATAACAACTTTATAATGAATAAAATGAAGTCTAGTACTGAAAAGTTCGATATCTGATACATAAAATTACCTGGATGAGTTCAGTATCACTGGATAGAGAGTGTAGAAGAAAGGGCTATGGAACCTGACGACAAATACAAACACAGTGTGCAATCCTGAAGATTTAAATCCCCTTCCCCCTCCTTTTGCTCTTCCCCTTGCCAAAAGATAGACAAGTTACATTAAAAGGTAGGCGATAATCTGGCTTTAGATTTCTTAGCTATGTAGCTACATGCAAAGCTGTAAGAAAATGGAGCAACTTGAGTTTTGAGGAGGTAGAGTTGTGAACTGGGATTTTCTCTGATTCATGTTTTTTTTTAACAAGTTTGTAAAAGATTATGTTTATATGCCTTTCTTTTAAACTTAAAAAAAAGCTGCTACTTAAAGACATACTTTAGAAGACCTTGGGATGTGGGGACAGTTGTACTAGAAATGATTGTCCTTTATGGAACTCTCTTCTAAGGAAATAATCAAAATATGTGCAAATATTTTTGTACATTTTTTGTTGCCATATGTATTGGAAAATACCTTATTGTTGAGTAAGTGTTCATATAAGTAAATATGCAACCATTAAAATATACAAACAACTGATGTAAGGAAATGCTTTTTTTAATAGTGAGGAAAAAAGCAAGATACAGATTTGTATACTAAATAAAAATTTATATTAAGTGGCAGGAAATACGGAAAATTTTGTCTCCTGATTATGGGAATTCATGATGGCCTTATTTTTCTGTTTGTATATTTTCCAGAATTTCTGTAAAGAACACATAATTCAAACCTTAAAAAATTAGATCCGTGTGTATAGGGGGACAGTTAGAAGAGATTAATCTGATAATGCCTGTGAATCTATTAATTGAGACTTTTTCATCTAAAATTTCTAATTATAAACATGGAAGAAAGAATGTAACCTTTAAAATATTTTGGGAAGGTGCTCACTTTAGCACCACATGTTACTAAAATTGGAGCGACACAGAGAAGATAAGCACGGCCCCCTGCACAGGGATGACACACAAATTTGTGAAGCTTCCATGTTTTAAAAAATAATAACAGAATATTTTGGGGAAAGATAAAAAAACATTGTCCCAAGTGAAAGATGACTTACACGAGAGTTTATGCCATGATATCATGCATATGAAATTCTAGAATAGGCAAAACTGATCAGTGGTGGGGAAAACACGTCAGAGCAATGGTTATTTCTAGGGACAAGGACAGGAATTGATTGGGAAGAATATGCACGGTCTTTCTTGGATCATGATGAATTTCTATATCTTGTTAAGGATTTGAGTTATGTAGGTGTGTACATTGTCAAAACTCAATATATATTTAAGATCTATTCATTTGTATGTAAATTTTACATACAAAGAAAAATACTGCCAACAAAAAGGTGGGGAACAAATAGTTTTGTGAAAATGTACAAAGCCTACTCCTTGCTGGCTTTATCCTCATATCCTATGGTCTTAGATAAGTATTCCAGAGTAATAAGATAGTTAGAAATTCAATGTACTCTAGTTAGCACCTTGTGCTTGCTTCTCTTAATACTTGCTACATTGCACTGGACTTATTTCATACCTCGAATGGACTGTGAACTCTTGGAGGGCAGGAAATCCCTGCCTTCTGGCACATAGCTGGCGTGTGCCCAGTAAATATTTAATAGGTTAATAAGTAAGTATCCCTTGGCCCTTGTTCCCACCTCTTACCTGTAACAAAAATGTTTCTCTATTCATTACAATTATTAGTTCTGTATCTTTTTTTTATAATATTAATTGGTAAGTGGAATTAACAAAATAGCAAAGTTAATCCTTTAACATTTGTTATTTCAAGTTGTTTGTTCAAGGGGCTTGCTTAAAATTGTATCAAAATGTTACAGTAGTGTGGCTTAAATATCTGTCTTTGAAAACTATGATTGAGTTTGTGGTCAGGTTGTGGGTCTCCAGTTGCAAAGTGTTTTAGGAGGAAATATTAGACACTATAATTAAATCATTTTGTGACATTTATAGTAAAGTTACTCCAGTAAAAAAAAAAAAAAAAAAAAAAAAAAAAAAAGCTGCCTTGTCATTATTGTGTGGTTCTAACCTCAACAAAATGTCAAAGTTAGACCAACGGAAGATTTATTTGAAAGTTGGTTAGTTATATTCAGAGATTTTTTTTTACATGATAAATTAATGCTAGACAAAAAAATACTGTATTTTATGGGAAAGAGTAACTTAAGTTTTTAAATATTTGAGAATTTTATATAAAAGGATTTCTAGTAGAAAATCCTGAGGGAGATTGAAAACATACACTTAAGAAATTCAGAAAGAAATTTCATGCTAGTGAAATTTTTTGGCAGAAATATGTATATGGTTATTGAGTGAAAACTTCAACAGATACATTTCTAATTGACAAAATAGTTACTTAATACATTTTAATTTAATGAGGACGAATGATATAGCTTGTAAATTATTCAAGTCACTTATCTTTGTTATGCTTAGCTATATATTGAATTTAGTTTTTGAAACAAACTTAAAAGATGTTGAAATTCAGTGGTGCATTACTGTTCCATACTTATGTCCTAAAGTGTTTTTTTTTTGTTGTTTTTTTTTGTTTTTTTCTTCCATTTTGTTGTTTTAGTTACTCGGAACATTATCACAGAATTAGACTAAAGGAATGTTGGGTAGTTTACAAGTATATCAGTAGCCCATTAGGATAGCATTTTACAATTTATTTAGAAATCATTGCATTTGTTTATTATTAATAACTAGCATTTATCAAATCCGTATTGTGTGTCAGGTGTCACGCACAGCGCTTTGCTTACATCATCTTGTATAATCTTCACAGCTATGAAATTGGCATTATTATCTATCATTTTTTAACAAATGAGGAAATTTCAGGTTTAGAGAGGCAAAGTAATCGGCCTAAGGTCACACACACTTGGTAGTTGGATGAAGTGGCTTCCATCTCAGGTTTGATCTGATGCCTAATCAAGTCCTAACCACTACATTTTACAAACTAAGTATTGAAGCTTGTCCTGGGAATGTTTACAGTGAACTAACATATACATATGCATACTGGGTTTGCTCAATTAGTTTTGGTTCCTCTCCTGAAGTTTCTTTTGGTCTAGGGATCTGGTTCCTCAAAGTGTGGTTCATAGACCAGAAGCATTGGCATTTCCTGGGAACTTGCTGGAAGTGTAAGATCTCAGGCCCTAGTCCAAGAGTATAGAATCCAAATCTGACTTAACAAGTTTGCCAGGTGATTGGTGTGTACATTCAAGTTTTGCATAAGCACTGGCCTGAAAGAATAACTAGGTCAGAGTAGAGTAGTGGAGTCTAGAGAGGCATCGGCATCATCTGAGTCATATCTTTATACTCTACCAGACTGATTTTTTGAATACTTCAGATAACATGTATATTATACAGATGTTATTTATCAGTCTATGTACATTGTACCTATGATATTTGGTGAAAACCTTTGAATTCTTTTGAAAGTATTAATACTATATTCTAGAAGACGGTTTTGGGAGTATAATATCTTCTAATTTTCAGGAATTGGATATTAAATACAACAGCAACCATTTATATAAAATCAACCAACCGTAGGTTTCACTGGCTAGTTTTGTGATACATTTTATCTTTTAACTGACATTGATTACATCTGAGTGAAAATGGGATAGGACTGATTTTATATTTGACTCATTTTTATTTTTTAAAAGATGATGATTAATGAAACTTGGAAATGAAAACTTGATTTCCCCCACCCCTTCCCAGTTTGCCTAATGCCTCTTGCCTAATACTGGATTTGTCATTTTTTTAGATGTGGAAGTTATATACTATGACTGGATTTCTCTTTGTTTACATGGCGCCCTTATGGACTAGCAGGG
This sequence comes from Felis catus, assembly GCF_018350175.1. Classification (NCBI taxonomy): domain Eukaryota; kingdom Metazoa; phylum Chordata; class Mammalia; order Carnivora; family Felidae; genus Felis; species Felis catus. The sequence continues at coordinate 132,510,053 of NC_058372.1, forward strand.
TCTGTGCTTTAAGTATCTCTTAACGGCCCAAAATTTAACCCAATATATGCATTCATGTATTAACAAGTGCTTTTTCAGTATTTTACATAGGAAGCACTATTCTGTTATGCATGCATTGCCACTAACACAATAGATATAAAGAACTCCTAACTTTAAGTCACTTCCTAGATTAAGGCAATAACTGACTTTGAGGATGGAAAGTGAATTCCATTAAGTTTATAATAGGCTTTTTTATTATTCTGATGCTAAATTAGAAATTGACATACACAGAGTTTATATTTTTGTAAATACCATAATTTTAGATTGAGCATGACTTTCGTCTTTCACTGACATGTAAATAGCGGTGTTAATGTATATCCAGAATAGGTGAACCCAGATAGTTTTATGATGTAGTCAAACACTTAAATTTAATCTTAGATAGAGGTTGTCCTATGTTCTAAAGATTAACTTAAAAAATAATGAGCTCAGTGGCTATGAAGATGAGCTGGAAAGGTTTTATTATATCGATTACGCAAACTCAGTCTTCTGCCTCTGTTGTCCTTATCTGCATCTTCCTACTAAGAAATGACTTTGCTTCTCTTAGAAAAGCCTAACCCTTTCCTGTGAGCCTGAGAAATAATTAACAGTTAGAATTTAAAAAGCTTTCTTGAAGTAAGAGCTTCACGCACACAAAGATAGTGTACCAAGTAAGTACAAACTTCTTAAAAAATTGAAAATAAGATTTACTTTCCACCCATAATATTATTAATCATATTTTAATTATCTTAGCATCTAGATGTAGTAATAAAAGTATTCACTTCTATCTGGAAGAGCAGTTGGTATTAATAAATATGAATCATATACTCTTCAGAACTTTAAAAATGCGTTTTATTTTTCAGCAAAGATGTCAAGGAAGTTAAGCTTGCCTACTGACCTAAAGCCTGACTTAGGTAAGTAAAATAAATAAATGAATAAAATCCATAGTAGTTAAACTCCCTTCAAGGGGAAGACCAGGAAATCAGATTTAAAATTATGATAGACTAGATTTTTATCAGAAATCAAGTTTAAAAGGAGTAAGAAGTTTAAGGATTAATAGCCTCTAGAATGTCATCTGTAAATTATAAAAGATTATAATTTCAAGCAAACCAAAATAATATATTTTCTCAGTTCTCATACTTTATTCTAAACAAAATTTAGTATAAGATTGAAATTTGTGCAATTTCAGATTAAGTTCTATTAAAAGTTATTATGTCCCATTTAACTATCTGAAAACTTATTTGAACTTTATAAACTTACAACATTTTCACAGTAAATTAGTTTTCTGTATTACATTGAATTTCTCGTATCAAGAATCATTATTACTTTTGGTGATAATAAATTGGGAAGTATTCCTTTTTCTATAGCACTTTCTTTACAACTAATGCACTAGGTAAACAGAATGAATTCATTCACACATTCCTTTTGCTTTATACCAGCTCAAAAACAGCTCCCTGATATCACAGAATAGGGACAAATGACATTCCAATAAAAATAAAAATAAACTTGCAACATTTCTTTTTAAATAACTCACCTTTTTTTTTAATTTCAGAAATTGCAATTATTTTTAATAAAAAGTAGACTGGCTGAAGATGATTTCACCCATCTTTGTCATAGAAATAACTAGATTTCCTCCCTTGCATTTGCTCACACCCATTATCTTTTCACTATTTATTCCTTAGATTCCTTGACTGTCTTTTTAAGTAATACAAACTTAGATATTGGCCCATTTCACCATTCTAATTTTAGCATTTCCACGTCATAGTCTTATCTCAGTTGTACTGATAGCATGTGATTATTAGTGAGAAGGCATAATATCTTCCGTTGTCAGAGTACAAGGTTCCATTCCTGAACATAAGGAAAAACAGTTTAGTAGAATCCTGTACTAACACTGATGTTAAGGGAACCAGAATTAATTCTAGAGTGTAGGATAACATATGTTTTGAGAAGGGAATAGTTCCCTTCACTATATAAATGACAGATGTAATTTGAAACCAAGTGTATCTGAGAGGCAGAGTTTTCATCAGACTCTCTAAGAGACCCGTAATTTCATTAACACTAAATACTATGACTTAAAATGCTTTTGTCTCTTCTAGTATCTTAAAAATATGAGACGACACATATAGAAGTACTTTTAAAATTCATAAAAAGAGCATAATTATTTTTAAAAAGAATATTCACACTTATAAATTATGTAAGTAATGTAATCAGCAGGTATACTCCATACTTATTTGTAGATCATCTTTATGAAGTTCATGTTTTAGCTTATATGCCCATGTATTTCACTGCCCTAAGCCAATAACTGATTGCTACATACCTTGGAACAGTCTCTGTGCTGCCTAAGTAATTTCCCTTCGTGTCATTGTGCTGCTAAACTATTTTTAGAGATTCTTAGCTGGTAATTGTTTTATATTGGCTGGGGAGTCAATGGGGAACAACAACTCTATTGATAGGCTCAAACTGTCAAATGTTCCCAAAGCAGCTGAAGCTGTTGGGACTATTCCTGCAGCTCTGGAACCTTCTGTGACTAGAATTCACTTTGGCTTATAAGGAAATTGTGCAACATTGCACTTGTACTATATCTTCACCATCCTATATTCTATGGCCCAGTCTCAGGAACCATGGGTGATATTGTTAGACCTCTGATGTTACTTTTCAAGTGTCAACCACCAGAGGGGGGAAAAAAAATTAGACTTTTATACCTTGATGTGAATTAGTTTTATGTCCTAAAATTTACCCTGACCAAACTCATCTCTTGGCATTATGTTTTGACAGAGGGAATAAAATATTACATAAAGCTCTATGTGGGAAGGAGAGGGGAATATACATGGGTAGAATGTTCTAAGCATCCAGAGTAACATGAAAGCAATGATTTTGTGACATGCTTATAACACCTACAGTTGGATGGCATTAATGACAAATGTTATCTGAGTTTAGATCTTCCAGAAACACCCCATGTTCAAATATATTTTTTGTATTTAAAGACTGAACTTTAATTCTCAATAATAATCCAAACCCTCCCTTTGTATATTGGTGGTATGACTAATCCCTTGTTTATATGGAGTTGCCTAAGAAAGTTTTGGACTTGGACATGACTCAAGTCCTGACTCCTACTAATTAGCTTTGTCATCCTGGGAAAGTTATTTAACCTAAGTGTCTGTTTTATTATTTGTTATATTGTGGTCATAAAACTTTTCACAGTTGTTAAGTGGATTCAATAGAATGATAAATGTAAAGTGTTAATGAGAGTATGTATCCTATGGTAGGCCTTGCTTAGCGATAGCTATTTTCATTTCTGCTCTTAATAAAATTTCTATTCCGTTTGTTTAGCTTGCCCAATTTCTAAGATTCAAGCCACAAAGATCGACAACATGTGATTTAACAATAGTATAAATTATAATTCATGAACTGCTAAGAATTCTAACTGGTTTTCAAACAGGTCTGGGCATATAGAATTTTGTAAGTTCAGGGATGCCTGGGGGGCTCAGTAGGTTAAGCATCCAACTCTTAATTTCGGCTCAGGTCAAGATCTTGCACTTTGTGAATTGGAGCCCAGTATTGACTCTGAACTGACCATGTGTGGCCTGCTTGGGATTCTCTCTCTCTCTCTCTCTCTCTCTCTCTCTCTCTCTCTCTCTCTCTCTCTCTCTCTCTCTCTCTTTCTCTCCCTCCCTCCCTCCCTCCTCTGTCTGCCCCTCCCCCACTTTCTTGTGCCCCTGCACTCTTCTCTCTCTCAAAATAAATAACCTTGAAAAAAAGGATTTTGTAAGTTAAATATTGATTCTGATTCAGTTCATTTTCAGAGTTTCTTTGGTGATCTAATTTTTATAGAGAAGTCATAATACAAATGCAGTTGTAGCTTATGAATTTTATATAGTTAAATTATTCCATTAAATTAAAACACTGTTTATTTGTCCTGTAATTAACATTTGAAGTATAGATATGTTGTGAATCACCTATTGTAATTTTAACAGTGGATAACAGTAAGAAATTTTACACAGATTAATTTATAATGAAATTTATATTATCAAATTTTCTTATCAAATGTATATTTATATTAGATTTTCTTATATTATCAAATTTTTAAGGATTTCTGTCTTTACACTAGGTCACAACTGAAAATATATGTCCAATCACCTTGCATGTGTATGTTTCGTTAAATATTTTATTTATTGATTGATTTTTATTTAAATTTTAGTTAACACACAGTGCAATATTGATTTCAGGAGTAGAATTCAGATTCATCACTTAAATTCAACACCCAGTGCTCATCACAAGTGCCCTCTTTAATATCTATCAGCCATCTACTAAATTTAAATTTTCTACTATTTGGGGCACCTGGCTGGCTCAGTTGGTAGAGCATGGGACTCTTGATCTCGGAGTTATAAGTCTGGGCCCCACATTGGATGTAGCAGTCACTTAAAATTTAAATAAAATAATTAAATTTCTATTATTTTACTAAAATAACTTTGAAAACTTCAGAGTTAACATTTGGAATCAATTTATATATTTAACATTACCACACTCATCCAGTAATGAGCTTTTGCTTATGGAAAGTTGTTACATTTACAGGAAGTAGTTCTTTTTTACTGTGTCAAACAGGGTATACAGGTAAAAGAGACATATTTAGGAACTATAGTTAGAGATTGCCCATCCTGTTGCCATAACTAGTAGCTTTATTATTTTCAGAGGCCAGTGATAATCAAAATTCTGTTGTATATAATTACCATTTTGGGAAATATTGGCAATGTATGAATCTAAATTTGATTACAAACGCTTTTAGAGGAGGTACAGTTAGGATTCATTTATACGTTTTTTATTGAATAAAATACATTTTAAAAGACTTGAATGTGTTTTTATTTTTCATGACATATGAAGTCATTTCTTTCATGATAGCACTGAAACTATGTGATTGGAGGAAATATTTATTAGATATGAACAGTAGAAAGTACTAGAAGTTTTAATATCCCAAAGTTGTTGCACCAGCACATACCATTTTAGATACTTTCACCTACAGATCTGTCTTCAGCAAGTATTTGTTGGATATTAGTATATGCCAGACATGCTAAATCCTATAGGGCATCAAAATGACACAGCACCTGTACTCAAGAAACTCAGAGTCACTTGAGAGTGAGGCCTAAGACAAGCCCAAAAGAACTACAGAACAAATGTATTCTTAGTGCCATGGGAGAGAAAAAGCTATCGAGATTCAAAAAAGAGAAAAACCATATACAATTTTCGGGGTCAAGATAAACTTCACGAAGATGACAGTACCTGAGATAGCAAATAAGCACGATCTTGATAGGTAGAGAAAAGAGTGAGACGCAGGAACCAGTCAGAAAGAAATCACAAGCAAAAGTCTAAAGTAGGTGAGTGCAAGGTAGGTCTGGAGAACAACGAATGACTCATTTTGTTCTCTCAAGGTTCTGAAAGCAGGGTAGCATTGGAAGATAGGGCCACCAAGGAGAGTTGGAAATATTTTGTGGAGAGTCTTAAAAACCTGAGTAAAATATTAAGCATGCTCAAATAAAGAGGAGCCACCGAAGAGTTTTTAAATAGAAGTGATAGAATTATGACTGTACCTTGTAAAAGTCAATTGAGTTATGTTAGAGCAGTGACAGAGTGCGAGTGGGGAGACTACTTGGGAATTGTGCGGTAGTCTATGAATGGTAATGAAAGCCTGAATGAAGGGTGATGGAAGTCGATTGGTAATGGAAAGAAGGGAACAACACTGGGGTAAAATAACTTAGGATTTGGCATCCCACCAGATGTGTGTAGTAGGTAAAGTGAAAGGGAGTAACCAAAATGAAACGCGTCTTAAGCGTTGCTCCCTAGAACAGGATTTATAATTTCGATTATAAATAGTTGAAAGTAACCATGCTTTTCTAGTTCTGCCAAACCATGACACTGTATCACCAAAGGAAGAAACAGCATCAAGAGAAAAGATGGTGCTGGTAAGGGCCAAGATTCGAAAAACAACCAGGATACCAACAAAGCACAGCACCAAAACCCGTACAGATCACACATCCACAAATTCACTGGACTGCACCCAGCTCGCTTCTAAGAAGTGTGAATTTATCTGTTTGTATTTTATATTTCAGCAAAGGAAAATAATTATTAGCATAGAAGTGAATTGTTTTTCTTTTTAATTAAAAGAGACTAATTAAATAATTAATTATTAATTAAATTAATTAAAACATGCGATAGGTTTTGTCTTTTTGCAGATTAACTCTTTGGCCAAATTTATACCAAATAAAAAAATGGGATACTTTATAACTTGGACAATCTCACAACATTTTAAATCATTTCAGATATAAAAGATAATTCCTTCAGCCGATCACGGAGTTCTAGCGTAACCAGCATTGATAAAGAATCCCGAGAAGCCATCTCTGCTCTTCATTTCTGTGAAACTTTTACTCGAAAGGCAGACTCATCTCCTTCCCCGTGTTTATGGGTCGGTACTACTCTGGGAACAGTGCTTGTCATTGCACTGAACCTTCCACCCGGAGGAGAGCAAAGACTTCTTCAGCCAGTCATCGTGTCTCCAAGTGGTACGTATGCTTTCACGCCGTGTTTACGTGAAAGATCGGACTTTTAGTAGAAGCCCTTGTTCTTCGTTTTGGGATTGATCTAAGAATTCTAAGTGGAGAAATTTAGTCTTGTGTTTTTAGCGACAGAATACATGGAATAAAGTTCCAGAAAATCATGTATTTATACAGCCATTCTGGTCTTGCTGCTTTTTTTTTTTCCCCTTAAGTCTAGAATCATGTCTATAATGATTACTATGTAAGAAAATGAAAAACAAAACAAAACAAAAAAAAAAACCGTTCTTCTAATGCATTGTAGGATACCTTAAAATACTGTGTTCTATAAGCAAAAGGATGGTACCGTAGTTAGGAGAAAAAGCAAAAAGCATTTTCTAAAACATCATACAGTTGGCTATTTTTAATCTCTAAATGTGAACTCTTAAAATAGGTTATTTTTCTCCTTTGAGCTATTAGGAAAAGCTGACTTAATAGCAAATTTTAAGAAGAAAATATTTATGATCTTCATATGTTGAAAATGAGATTGAATTTCATCAAATGTATGTGGAATCTGAAAGACCTGGAAATAACCGAGAAACCTGGTTTTCATTACTAATTTATGCTGATTTAGATAGAAAAAAACATGATTGAGCTCATTAGTGTATCCCTTGTTTATACAGTGGACTTTAACATTACTTGAAATTTAAAATATAATTTTGATTTTAATGATAATTTGTAAAATACCAAAGAAATAGTTTGATTTACTCATTCAACTCAATAAATATTTGAGTATATTCTCTATGCTTCACTGCTAGAAAAGGTTCCATAATGATAATCTTCTCACTAATCTTGTTTCTTATTAGTAAACAACAAATATCTGTATAGGAAGAAAACCTGGAAAGAGAAACCACTTAAAGAATTTTAAGTACTCTAGTAGTCATATTAAAAATGTTTAAAAAAATGAAATTAATTTTCATAACACTTTATTTAGCCTCATGTATCCAAAATGCTATCATTTCAACGTGTAATCAGTATTTTTAAGTTGTTAAGGTATTTTACTTTTAACTTTTTTTGTACTAAGTCTTCAGAACCGGCACGTGTGTGTTTGATTCTCAGAGTGTGCCACCGTGTGGACAGGCCGCATTTCAAGGACTTTGTAGCCACGGTGTCTGCCATAGTAATGCAGCTCTAGGTGTCACCTACCTGCTCTCACACTTGCCAGATAGGAGAGAAGACATAGCTCCAGACACACCGTGTGTCTGTTCGGGGCATGTAGTTCTGATATCATTTTCCAGATTCAGCTACATGCTTGAAGATTGAATCCCTTCGGGAAGCCGGTGTACAATTCCAGTCTAATGTCCATTCCGTGTGTTTTTGAGTGTCTCCTGTGTGTCAGAGTTGGAGTAAATACATTTGCTGTGGCGATTCAAGTAGTTGTTACTTACGTGTTTTAGGTACTATATTGAGGTTGAAAGGAGCGATCCTGAGAATGGCATTCCTGGATACCACAGGCTGCTTAGTACCACCTGCATATGAATCCTGGAGAGAACACAATGTTCCTGAAGAAAAAGATGAAAAGGAGAAATCAAAGAAACGACGGCCTGTCTCCGTATCCCCCTCCTCTTCTCAGGAAATTTGTGAAAACCAGTACGCAGTGATATGTTCTGAAAAGCAAGCAAAAGTCATCTCACTGCCATCTCAGAACTGCGCTTACAAGCAAAACATTACAGAGACCTCGTTTGTGCTTCGTGGAGACATCGTAGCATTGAATAACAGTATCTGCCTTGCCTGTTTCTGCGCCAACGGACATATTATGACTTTCAGGTGAGTTACGCATTTTCCTAAAACACAAATAGAGCATATACACCCTTAAAACATAACATTACAGAGTTATATTCCGTTGAAATGAAACGCTTTTGTTTACGGTCTTATACACTGAGAATTTATTGTTATTCACTTAATTGTGAACAACTTTATGAGGAATACAAATCAATTTTACCTCCCTCTCAAGTATACTAAATCATCAGGTTTGCAGGATCCTGCCATTTTTGTCTTCTATAATACTCTGTTCAAGTCGAAAACCTACTCTGTTATTTTTTTGAATTCCAGTTAGTGAACGTACAGTGTTCTGTTAGTTTCAGGTGTGCACCCTGGTAGTTCAACACTTCCATACGTTACCTGATACTCCTCATGACTAGTGTACTTCTTCATCACCGTCACCTATTTCACCCTTCCCCTGACCCCACTCCCATCTGGTAACCATCAGTTTGTTCTCTGTAACTAAGAGTCTGTTTCTTGATTGGTCTCTCTCATTCTTATTTTTTCCTATTGCTTGTTTGTTTTGTTTCTTAAATTCCACACGAGAGTGAAATCATATGGTATTTGTCTTTCTCTGACTTATTTCACTTAGCATTGTACTCTCTAGTTCTGTCCATGTCCTTGCAAATGACAAGTCTTGATTCTTTTTTAAGGCTGAATAATATGTGTGTGTGTGTGTGTGTGTGTGTGTGTGTGTGTGTGTGTGTAGAATATATGGAAGAAGATGTGGATCTTCTTTATTCCATTCATCAGTCAATAGACACTTGGGCCGCCTCCATATCTTGCTGCTGTAAATAATGCTACTGTAAACATAGGGGTGCACGTATCCCTTTGAATTGGTGTTCTCCTATTCTTTGGGTAAATACCCAGTTGTGCAGTTGCTGGATCATAAGGTAGTTCTAGTTTAACCTTTTGAGGACCCTCCATATTATTTTCCAAAACCTACCTTGTTTCTTATTAATGACTTTTCAATATTTTTCTCAAGTTTGCCTAGTTTAAGACCTCTACTGGATGTGTATTACTTGCCCCTCACCAACATGCGGATAGCCAGAACATTCTGCTTCACCAACAATGGACAAGCATTATATCTTGTTTCACCTACAGAGATCCAGAGACTGACTTACAGTCAAGAGACCTGTGAAAATCTTCAGGTAAATAACAAAAATATTGCTATAATCTCTTCAGAGGTGAAATACTCTGTAAGGTCCCTTATTTTTGTTCATCTCTTACACTCTCAGGAGTATACAAATGAACCTGCATAGGAAAATTCAAAGCCTGACTTTCAGACCATATGCTTTGACACTTGTTATAAAGTATCTTCATCAGACTCTTGTTACAAGAGGGACTTCTCTCATTGATCCGTATTTTTTCTCTCCAGTGATGGCAAAGAAATATGAAATGTTATATACATTTTATACACACTCTCCACGTATAATAAATATCTATTATACACACAGGAAAATCTTTTTGAAGGAAGTAGGTTCATGTGACAATAATTATGTCTGTTTTATGGCTAATCGTGTCATCCCTTCTTATATACTCTATTCACGAGGATATATATACGTAAAAGAAAAAATAAGGTTTTATAGTTTTTCTCTGAATATTTTGGTTGATCTGACATTGTTTAAATACAAAACGGTTTCTTGTTTTAATATTCAAGTGCCTTATGTGCTTGCATATACAGTTGACCCTTGAACAAGGTGTGTTTGAACCACACAGGTCCACTTAAATACACAGATTTTTTCGATAAATACAGTATAGTAGTGCAAATGTATTTTCTTTGCCTCATGGTTTTAACATTTTCTTTCCTCTAGCTTACTTCAGTGTAAGGATATAGTATGTAATATAATACGTAAAATATGTGCTAACCCACTGTTGATGTTGTCAGTAAAGCTTCTGGTCCACAGTACACTATTAGCAAAGTTTTGGGGGATTCAAAAGTTATACGTGGATTTTTGACTGTACGTGGCAGTTGGCAGTTGATCCTTCACACTGTTCAGGGGTCAACTGTATATTAGAAATAACCAGTCTAGAGGCGCCTGGGGGACTTAGATGGTTAAGTGTCCAACTTGTGATTTGAGCTCAGGTCATGACGTCATTGTTCATGAGACCGAGCCCCACATCTGGCTCTGCACTGACAGCACAGAGCCTTTTTTGGGATTCTCTCTCTCCCTCTCTGTCCCTCCCCTATTTGTGCACACTCATGGGTGCACTCTCTCAAACATTTTTAAAAATGATCCATCTAGTTTCACATTTTAAAATAAAAATGCTATTGAAATACTGAGCTAAAATATTATTTGATATTTAGAGGAAACCCTTATATAAGGGAACTTTTCTTTTTAAGGGAACTTTATAATGTAAGATTTTACAATTAATTAGCCCTGTTTTATTTATTTGTAAGTTTAAATTTGTGGCTTTTTTCGAATATGAGCTTTAGAGTCAAGACTGAATTTAAGTCCCATTCTTGATAATAATTACACAATTATATGACCTTGGACAGGTTACTTACTGCCTCTAAGACTCATCATCTTTAAAAATAGGATTACAGGGGCGCCTGGATGGCTCAGTTGGTGAAGCGTGTGACTTCGGCTCAGGTCATGATCTCGCGGTTTGTGAGTTCAAGCCCCATGTCGGGCTCTGTGCCGACAGCTCAGAACCTGAAGCCTGCTTCGGATTCTGTGTCTCCCTCTCTCTCTGTCCCTCCCCTAGGGGCTCATGCTCTGTCTCTGTCTCAAAAATAAATAAAACATCAAAAAAAATTTTTAATAGGATTACAAAGAATATGGGGTGAGTTAAAGAAGACAGTGCACATAAAGGGCTTAGCATTGTGCTTGATAAAGAGTTGGTGCTGTCAGATGTTAGTATTTTTCAGTAAGCTAGACTGTCCTGGAAATGTCCTTCTAATGATATTATAAACCTTGAGAGTGAAATAGAATTACATATATGACATTTTAGATATAAATTTCCATTTACATTTGGGTGGAGTTGTTTTTACAAAGATTTCTCGGTTTCTGAACTAAACTCTTGCTTTTCCTGGGAAAGGTAACATTTTTCTTTAGTTTTCTTTCACTAGTAAAATTGTTACAGTATTAAGTACAATATTAATTCAATGGACAATTGAATATATTCCTAATTCATTTTTATCTGAAGTGTGGCCTTAATTCAACTATTCAAAATTTTAAACTTCATCACTTTTTGGGAATCAAATCTATTCTTTGGTCAGTGTTTTATTTCAGTAAAAATCAGTAACAGCTGCAGTAAACTTTACCCATTTACTTTTTAATGAAATGGTCATTTAGTAGTACACTCAATTTATTTTAATAACTATCTGCTGTCTGCCTTCATGATATAAATGAAATAAATGAACTCTAAGCAGTTTGTGATAGAATGTTCTCTTTGGACATTATTGACATTTTATTTACTTCTGTGTTTTCAGTGCTTAAAAATAATGCTTTGGTAAAAGTCTGATTTAAATACCATGAACTTTATAAACACTAATCCTTGGTTTCCAGAATGCCCTAATACATTGTGCATTCATTTTTCTTTAACCAAAAAAATAAAGAAGATGCCTACAAACATTAATGGAGTTTCCAGCCCACAGGGAATAATAGGGACCAGAGTAATAACCCTCCTGCCTAAAGCCACCCAAAAAGAGCAGACATAAATATGAAACAACAGTTTTCACAATCCTGGGCATTAAGCAGTGGAGGAAAGTAATCCCCGAGAAACAAGAAACAAAGAAGTGCCCCAGCTTTAATGCCTTGATAGAGGTTTCAGAGCATGGCATAGAGGGAAGGTACTGAGGCGGAGTCTGAACAACTTCCCATGTAGAGGAGACAGAACCAAGAGTCTGGGAAGACCAAGTAAGTTAAGAGTTCTTAGAAGACAGTACCAGAGAGGAGAGAGCTGTATGTAGAGAGAACCCTGGTCCACTGAGAGTACTCAGTAGAGTATTATCGAGCACATGCACGTGGATAAACTCTCCGGCCTGGGAAAGAACCATCTGAAAGGAGGGGAGAATTAGAGGGAATTGTGCCTGGTCCCAGGGCCAGAAACAAGTGCCCGTTCTCAACAGCCAAGCTATAAAAGTTTATAATTCATGAATGTGTTAGTTTCCCGGAGCTGCTATAACAAATCACCACAAACTTGGTGGCCAAAAACAACATAAATTTATTCTCTCACACTTTGGGAAGTCAGAAATCTGAAATAATTTTCACTAAGCCAACATCAAGGTGTAGAGAGGGTCATTTTTCTTTTGAGTGTTGGACTCTTTTTTATTTTTTTAATTTTGTTTAATGTTTATTTTATTTTTTGAGAGAGAGAGACATAGTGTGCTAGCAGGTGAGGGGCAGAGAGAGAGAGACACACACAGAATTTGAAACAGGCTCCAGGTTCTGAGTTGTCAGGACAGAGCCCAACATGGGGCTTGAGCTCACAAACTGAGAGATCTTGACCTGAGCCAAAGTCAGACACTTAACATACTCAGCCACCGCGGTGCCCCTAGGATTAGAACCTGATATTTTAGATGGCCGTTATATTCAGACTACTTCAGTGAGCAATTAGGTAGAGTACTCAGGACAGTCCAGGCTCATTATTTGAAGAATAATTAGCCTTAAAATAATCACTGCTTGAGACCTGCCCAACAAATCATAAAAGGAAAACCCAAAAGGATCGAAATGTTTCCTAGTATCCCAGAATGAAGCTGAAGATGACTTAGAGAAATGAAAGATATCTAGTACTTAACAAGATAAAAATCAAAAGGTCTGGCATCCAGTCAAATCAATAAGAAAATATCCATAATGAGAAGAATCGATCTTTAAAAGAAACCAAACCAGAACTGACACAAACATTAGAATTAGTACAGAAGGGCATCAAACCAGTTATAATATTTCACATATTCAAAAAGTTAAGTGGAAACATGGAAGGTACAGAAGACCAAAATCAATCTTCTAGAGATGAAAACTGTAGTTTTTGAGATGAAAAAATATACTGGTTGGGATTAACAACAGGTTAGACAATGCAGAAGAAAAGATTAAGTAACTTGAAAACATAGCAGCAGAAAAAACAACTGAGTGTTTAATTTTTTTTTTACATTTATTTATTTTTGAGAGACAGAGTAAGTGCGCGAGCAGGGGAGGGGAAGAGAGAGAAGGAGACACAGAATCCGAAGCAACCTCCAGCCTTTGAGCAAGCGGTCAGCACAGAGCCCGACGCCGGGCTCAAACCCACAAACCATGAGATCATGACCTGAGCCGAAGTCACACACTTAATCGACTGAGCCACCCAGGTGCCCCAAAGCAACTGAGTGTTTAAACTTGACAAATTTGTAGCACTAAACCACTTATATTAAAAAAAAAAAAAAAAAAAAAAAGAAAACAAAAACAAAAACAAAAAAACTCATCAAATTAGTGACCTCAGTTTCCACTATAAGAAACTGGAAAGGAAAAGCAACTTAAACCCAAAGTAAGCACAAGAAAGAAAATAATAAATATCCAAGTGGAGAATAGTAAACAGAAATAGAAACAAGGAAACAGTAGAAAAACATCAGTAAAACTAAAACTTGATCTCTAAAACCAATAAAATTGATCTCAGGCCAGTCGATTATTAAGAGAGAAGTTACAAATTACCAGTGTCAAGAATGAGAGAAGTGGCATTACTATATTCTACAAATATTAAAATGGGTAATAAATATTATGAACAGCTTTATGCCAATTAACTCAAAAGCTTAGATGAAACGGACAAATTCCTGGAGAGACACAAATTACCAAAGATCACTAAAAAAAAAAAAAAAAAAAATAGATAACCTGAAGAATATCTATTGGAATAATTGAGAAGAAAATTGCAGGCCCAGATGGCTTCGCTAGTGATTTCTGTCAACATTTTTAGGAGGAAAAAATACCAGTTCTACACAAAACTCAAAACTCAAAGTGGAAAAATCCTTCCATACTCATTCTAGAAGCTACAATTAACATGATATGAAAAATAGATATACATTACAAGAAAATTCTATATAGACCAATATACTTCACAAATACAGGTTTAAAAATTCTAAACAAAATTTTAACAAACTGAATCCAACAGTATTTCGAAGGATAATTCTGGTCATAATTCATCATGACCAAGTGGGATTTATCCCAGGAATGTAAAATTGTCTTTAACATTTGTAAATCAATCAGTGTAATTTCATCATATTAGTAAGCTAGCAGCAATTGACAAAATCCAACATCCATGTCTTAATTAAAAGAAGAAAAACCTCAGCAAAGAAGGAATAAAAGGGAGCTTAAAGGACGTCTAGGGAAAATCTACAGCTAACATTATATTTAGTGATGAGATACTGAATTTTTTTTTTCTTAAAATCAGGAGCTAGAAAAGGATGCTCACTCTCAAAACTTCTACTCATTGTTGTATTTAAGGTTCTAGCCAGTGCATTCAGGCCAGAAAAAGGAAGAAAAGGCATCTCAGTTGGAAAGGAAAAGTAAGCCTGCTGTTACTCATAGATGACATGATCATCTATCTAGGAAATCTATCCAAAAGCCTACTAGAAATAATGAGTGAGTTTGACAGGGATGCAGGGTATGAGATCAATATGCAAAAAAAAAAAAAAAAAAAATTCTATACTAACAATGGGCATTGGGAAATTGACATTTGAAAAGCACCATCTATAATAGCAACAAAAAATATGAACTACACTGGGATAAATCTGACAAAAAATATCAAAGACCTGTACATTGAAGATCACAAAACACTGAAAGAAATTTTTAATGACATGAATAAATTGAAATATGTACTTTGTTCATAGGTCAGAAAATTCAATAGTGTTAAAATACCAGTTTTCCCAAAATTGATCTATACTGAGGCAATCTCAAACAAAATACCAGTAGGATTTTTTTATAAGAATTGATAAGTTTATTCTAAAATTCCTATAGAGATTCATGGGACCTAGAATAGGCAAAACAACTCTGAAAAAGAATAAAGTTGAAGGACTTACACCACCTGGTTTTAGGAGTTATAATGCTACGGTGATAAAAAGAACATGATACTGACATCAAATTAGATAAGTGGATCAATGTAACAGAATATAGAGTTCAGAAATAAACCCTCATATATATGGACAATTGATTTTTGATGAAGGCAATACACCTGAGAAAGGAGTGCCTTTCCAACAAATTATGCTGGAAAAATTGGAAATTAAAATTAAAAAAAAGAACTTTAATTCGTGCCTCACAATATATACAGCATTTGATTCAAAATGAATCATAGACTTACATGTAAATCCTAAAACTATACAACTTTTAGAAGGAATATAAGAGAAGATTTTTGTTAACTTGGGTTAGGCAAAGATTTCTTAGCTACAACACCAGACTCAACTGCCCATAAAAGAACAAATTGACAACTTGAACAAAATGTAAAACTTCTGCTCTTCAATGACATTTAAGAAATAGAAAGATAAGCCACAAGCTGGAAGAAAGCCTTGACAAAACATATATCCATAAGGGACTTAAATCCAGAATATGTAAAAGATTCTGTAAAAGTCCTCAGAAAGCAGATAAAACAACCCAATAAAAACATGGGCAAAGTATTTGAACAGATGCTTCACCATGAAAAGATGTTCAATATTCTTAGGCCTTACAGAACTGCAAATTATAACCACAATGAGACACCATTAAACACTTACTAGAAAGGCTGTAAAAAGAATACCATGCCATGGTCTCACAAGGATGTAAAAGGTCTACACTGCTTCAGTACACCCACTTTGGAAGGCAGCTTAGAAGTTTCTTAAAAAGTTAAACATTCATAAACCAAAGACCCAGCCATTCTACTCTTAGTTTTTTAACTCAAGAGAAAAGGAAATTATATTCATAGCTATTTTATTTGTACTAGCCAAAAAACCAGAAACTACCCAAGTGTCCATCAACAGATAAATGAAAAATCAACTTATATCCATACAGTAGAATACAACTCCACAATAAAAAAAAAAGTAAACTGTTGATAACACTATTATGAATGAATCTAACAATAGTTAATTTACTGTTACTAGATGTAGAAAGATATCATAGGAAATACAAACCTAATTTAGATTTCACCAGCATCACTAGAAATTAAAATTAATCATTCTAAATAGTAAATTTAATCATAGGTAAATCCTTACTTTTTTTAATAATTGTTTTTAAGTTCATTTATTTATTTTGAGAGAGACAGAACATGAGCAGGGGAGGAGCAGAGAGAGAGAGAAACAGAGAGAATCTCAAGCAGGCTCTGCAGGGTCAGCATGGAGACTGACAAGGGGCCTTGAACTCACAAAACTGAGATCATGACCTGACCTAAGCCAAAATCAAGAGTCAGAAGTTCAACCGACTGAACCACCCAGCTTCCCCAGTAAAATCCTTATTTAAGCACAAGCAAAAAATCTACAGATACTATTTAATAGTTTTGTAATATATACTTTTTTAATATCAGTGTTTCTCCCCAAATCTTAATACTGAGACTGCAGACTCTAAGAAATCCCTATTAACCTTCCTTTAAAGATAATCTATTCATATTGTTGATCTCTTGATAAGTAATTTCTGTATTTTATAATTTGTTTCATCTTTAATTGTGTGAAAGGAGTTTTTTCTCTAATTTTAGTGTTTATATCATTGAGTGTCTACTCTTGGCCCTTTATATGTTGTTCATTGTCTTTAATCTTGATAACATTCCTGAGGGTAAGTGTTATTATCTTTTCTTTGAAAGTTGAGGAAACCAGTTCTTTGAGAGATTGATTTGCATAAGATTCCTCTGTGAGTAAAAGGCAGAGATGAGAATCAAACCCAAGTCTATGTGGTTCCAAAGTTTATACTGGTTCCAGTCATTTCTCCACTATAAGTGACTCTTCATTTATAGCTATAATCTGATGTTTTTTTATATTTCTTACTTTATATTTATCAAATTGTAAGCTTATTAAACACCAAATAAATTCACAATTCTAAACCATAATTTTAAAATAAACTTTAAAATGCATATCTTTATACTGTCACTCATTTTATGTCATATTACTCTTGATTTAGCATAAAAGACACTCAAATGGTAGCTGTTTGCC
This sequence comes from Felis catus, assembly GCF_018350175.1. Lineage (NCBI taxonomy): Eukaryota > Metazoa > Chordata > Mammalia > Carnivora > Felidae > Felis > Felis catus. Next base: position 132,527,486 of record NC_058372.1, read on the forward strand.
ATTTTTTGTTGTATCAATTTAATAAATATAGTTTAAATGGGAATCTGTATAGCACAGTATAAAAATGATTGGAAATCACCTTTGTTATATCATCTAATATAAATTTGAATTAAATAATCATTATCAGTTTCTACGGTGAGTTTTAACAAGTTTGTTTTATTGACTAAAGGAAATTTTACATTCCAGTTGTACTCCACTTTGTAGAAATTTGGAGGAAAGAAAACTAAAATGTATAGGTTTCAATCCACTTCAACATTGTAGGTGAAACTGTGTTATATAGTGTTAACAATTCTCTCTTCCGTTTATAATCTGGTTGGAGAGACGATATTAATATGAATATGTTTAAAAGTAAAGTCTTTGGACATTCATTGTTAACTTTCTTAGCCCAGCCCTAAGGAAATAAAAAAATACATATTTCATTTTCAACTATAATAGTGTAAAATCAGATACAGCAGAACTCCTACCTGGAACCAATAATGTACTTGTCTTTTTTATCATAACTTGTCTTTTTTATCATAGCTACTTCTCATCAGTGGGCAGAAGTGCAGCCTCCAAAGTTCACTATAGTTTTATTTTGCTTCTAAAGCTTCCCGGAGCTGCCTTATAATGTCGCTGCTTTCCTTCTTTTATAGAACTTCCTCTTCCCTCTCTATTTATCTACAAAATCATTAATATGTCAGCAACCTTTCTTGTCTCCTGAGGTAGTTTTACCATTTCTGTGCTCTGAAGAGTAGTGACAGTAATTTCAGACAAGGCAGAAAGAAGCCTTTCAGTCTCCCTACCAGAATTCTGGAGTTCCAGGTGTATGTTGGGATAATTCTTTTCCTGGGCTATATTTATGAAAACAGAAGTTGATGTGTCTTTCTAAGTTATTAATTTTCTGACTCAGCTGAAAGTGATAATTCCAAAATCATGTATCATCATTACACTAAACTTCTCATCTTACTAGTAGCTTTTCTTCTTTCTAATGTAGGAAGACCTAATTATTAATCCAGTTATCAATTCTTGATATTAAGAATTAAGGGATAGTGTTGTCATAAAGATTGGAATCCTCTTACAGTTTAAGCAGGAATATCATCTTTGCTTGAAGTGTGATGAAAATAAACTAGACAAAGTAGCAAACAGCAAGTTCATTTTAGTCAATTTAGTCTTAACTGTTTGATTAAGTCAGTATGTACTAGATCTGATCGCTTGAAATATGCTCATTAATTGTTTCTGAATCTCAACAGGTAATGTTATAAGCTTAAGTTGAAGAATTTGCAGTGATGGTTTTGTGAATTATAGTTTAGTCTCCCTGTAACTTTACCAATTACAATTTGTTTTGATTTTAAAGGAGATGTTGGGCGAACTCTTCACTCCTGTAGAAACACCTGAAGCACCAAACAGGGGATTCTTTAAAGGCTTATTCGGAGGTGGTGCACAATCTCTTGATAGAGAAGAACTGTGTAAGTTGACTGATTTAATTTGGATATTGTATCTGTAAAACTGAAGCATTCAAGCCATGTAGGCTTTTCTTACATGCATAAATTATGCTCACCTTTTTCTCTTTGTCACAACAATTAATATATCCATATTTTTAGCAAAAGGACATTTTTTTTTTTTTTTGGTCATTCTAACCAGTATGAAGGGAATATATTGCTCAGGGAACCAAGATCAGAATAGGTTCGGGTGGTTAAAAATGAGTATTCACAACTTAATGAATAATTTAGAAAGTATTTTCTTTATTTTCATTAAATATGATCTTTTATTATTTCAATTTTATTATTAACTTTATTTGGTGACCTTAACTTTGAAAAAGTGTTTTACCTAAACATTTATCTTAGGAAACCTCTAGTACTATTCTCACTGCAGTAAAAAGTTACTTAAAATAGCAAAATCTCGTTCATTTACTACCTTCCACATAATTGGCACAGAATAGAAATTGGTCCTTGAATGAGCTAATGAATCCTTGAATGCTTGACCTTTCTTTCAAATAGCTGTTATCTATCCTTATTTTTTTTCCTTTTATTCTCTTTCTGTTTTGCAAAGATACATTAGAATTTTCCTTTTGTGCTTGCTTGACTAATTAGAAAAACTATAAGATTAAATATCATTAAGTTGCAGTGCAGTGCAATTTAACTTTCAGGACTTCTCCAGATGATTGATCAATCATCTTGGTGCTGGGAATCAGTCAGTTTTAGTTCATTGTGAAAAATGAAGACTGTTCTTCAAGCTATGGGCAGCTGATAATTTGGAATAACAGTCTCACCAAGGATAATTGATAGAGTAACACAAAATTTTAAAAATGTATTTTTTTTAATTCTTTAAAATATCAAAGAGCTAATGGTATAGTAAAGAACACTATTCATAGGGAAGGATGGGAACCCAGAGTGCTGAGCCTAAAAAACTGAAGCCAGTCTTCCTCTGGAGTGCTTTGCTAATCTGAAGCAGGAGGCTGAGATACTAAACTGTGTTCATATGAGCTAGGCAGGCTCCTAGAACAGGCAAGGATGGGATCTTTTTTTTTTTTCCCCTTTTTTTACAGTTTTTACTTTCAATTTTTTTTTAATTCAAATTTTAGTTAGTATATAGTGCAATATTGGTTTCAGAAGTAGAATTCAGTGGGTGCCTGGGTGGCTCAGTCAGTAGAGAGTCTGATTCTTGATTTCAGCTCCAAGTCATGCTCTCACAGTTTCGTGGGTTCAAGCCCCACATCGAGTTCTGCACTGGCAGCACAAAGCCTGCTTGAGTTGCTCCCTCACTCTCTCCCCTCCCCTGCTCACAGTCTCTCTGTCTCCCTCAAAATAAATAAATTTTTAAAAAATAAAAAATAAAAGAATTCAGTGATTCATCACTTACATACAACACCCTCTGCTCATCACAACAAGTGTCTTCCTTAATACCCATCACCCATCTAGCCCATCTCCCACCCATGTCCCTCCATCAACTCTCAGTTTGTTTTCTGTCCTTAAGAGTCCCTTGTGGGTTTTTTTTTCCCTTTCTTCTCTTCCCCTCTTTCCCGTATGTTCAGCTGTTTTGTTTCACATCAGTAAAAATTATATATTTGTCTTTCTCTGAAAGATTTATTTCACTTAGTATAATACATTCTAGTTCCATCCAAATCATTGCAAATGGCAAGATTTCATTCTTTTTGATGACTGGGTAATATAACATTATATATATATATACATACATACATATGTGTGTATATATATATATATATATACACACATATATATGTATACACACACACACACACACACACACACACACACCATGTCTTCTTTATCCATTCATCAGTCAATGGACATTTGGGCTGTCTCCATAGTTTGGCTATTGTTGATAATGCTGCTGTATAAACATTGGGGTTCATGTGCCCCTTCAAATCTGTATTTTTGTATCCTTTGGGTAAATACATAATAGTGCAATTGCTAGATTGTAGAGTAGTTCTATTTTTAGTTTTTTTGAGGAACCTCTACACTGTTCTCCAGAGTGGTTGCACCAGTTTGTATTCCCACCAGCAGTGCAAGAGGATGAGGATGTGGAGAAAGGGGGATCAACACCTGTTGCTTCTTGTGCATTTTAGTCATTCTGACAGATGTGAGGTGGTATCTCATCATGGTTTTGGTTTCTGTTTCTCTGATTATGAGTGATATTGAGCATCTTTTCATGTGTCTGTTAGCCATCTGGATGTCTTCTTTGGAAAAGTGTCTATTCATGTCTTCTGCCCATGTCTTAACTGGGTTACTTGTTTTTTGGTTGTTGATTTTGATAAGTTCTTTATAGATTTTGGATACTAATACTTCATAGATACATTGTTTGCAAACATTTCCTGTTCTGTAGGCTGCCTTTTAGTTTTGTTGATTGTTTCTTCACTGTGCAGAAGCTTTTTATCTTGATGAAGTCCTCATAGTTCATGTTTGCTTTCATTTCCCTTGCCTTCAGCAACGTGTCTAGTAAAAAGTGCTACGGCCTAGGTGAAAGAGGTTGCTGCCTGTGTTACTCTCTAGATTTTGATTGTTTCCTGGCTTACATTTAGGTCTTTCATCCATTTTAAATTTATTTTTGTGTATGTAAGAGAAAGTGATCTAGTTTCATTCTTCTGCATGTTGCTGTCCAGTGTTCTCAGCACCATTTGTTGAAGAGACTATCTTTTTTCCATTGGATATTCTTTCCTGCTTTGTCAAAGATGAGTTGATTATATAGTTGTGGGTCCATTTGTGGGTTTTCTTTTCTGTTGCATTGATCTATGTGTCTGTTTTTGTGCTAGTACCATATTGTCTTGATGACTACAGCTTAGTAACATAGCTTGAAATCTGGAATTGTGATGCCTCCAGTTTTGTTTTTCTTTTTGAGGATTGCTTTGATTATTTGGGGTCTTTTTGGTTCCATACAAATTCTAGGATTGTTTGATCTAGCGCTGCAATAAATGCTGGTGGTATTTTGATAGGGATTGCTTTAAATGTGTAGATTGATTTGAGTAGTATAGACATTTTAACAGTGTTCTTCCAATCCATGAGCATGGAATGCTTTTTCATTTCTTTGTGTTCTTTTCAGTTTCTTTCATAAGTTTTCTATAGTTTTCAGAGTACAGATCTTTTACCTCTTTAGTTAGGTTTATTCCTAGGTATCTTGCTGTTTTTGTGCAATTGTAAATGGAATTGATTCCTTTATTTCTTTTTCTGTTGTTTCATTATTGGTGTACAGAAATGCAACAGATTACTGCACATTGATTTTACATCCTGCAACTTTGCTGAATTCATGTACTAGTTCTAGCAATTTTTTGGTGGAGTCTTTTGGGATTTCTACATAGAGTGTCATGTCATCTGTAAATAGGGAAAGTTTAACTTCTTCCTTGCCAGTTTTTATGCCCTTTATTTCTTTTTATTGTCTGATTACTGAGACTAAGACTTTCAATACTATGTTAAATAAATAGTAATGGTGAGAGTGCGCATCCTTGTCTTGTTCCTGTCTATAGGGGAAAGGCTCTTAGTTTTTCCCCATTGAGGATGATATTAGCTATGGGTATTTCATATATGGCATTTGTGATGTTGAGGTATGTTCCATCAGTTCCTACTTTGTTGAGAGTTTTTATCAAGAATTGATGCTGTATTTTGTCAAACACTTTCTGCATCTATTGGCAGGATTATATGGCTCTTATCCTTTCTTTTATTAATGTGGTATATCAAATTGATTGATTTGTGAATATTGAACCAACCCTGCAGCCCAGGAGTAAATCCCTTTTGATCACAATGAATTAGTCTTTTAACGTACTGTTGAATTTGATTTGCTAATACCTTGTTGAGAATCTTTGCATCCAGTTTCATCAGGGATATTGGCCTGTAATTTTCCTTTTTAATGGAATCTGGTTTTGGAATCAAAATAATTCTGGCTTCATAGAATGAGTTTGGAAGCTTTCCTTCCATTTCTATTTTTTGGAACAGTTTAAGAAGAATAGGTATTAACTCTTCTTTAAATGTCTGGTAGAATTCCCTTGGGAAGACCACCTGGCTCAGGATTCTTGTTTATTGGGAGATTTTTTTTTTATATATATATATATGAAATTTATTGACAAATTCGTTTCCATACAACACCCAGTGCTCATCCCAAAAGGTGCCCTCCTCAATACCCATCACCCACCCTCTCCTCCCTCCCACCCCCCATCAACCCTCAGTTTGTTCTCAGTTTTTAACAGTCTCTTATGCTTTGGCTCTCTCCCACTCTAACCTGTTTTTTTTTTTTTCCTTCCCCTCCCCCATGGGTTCCTGTTAAGTTTCTCAGGATCCACATAAGAGTGAAACCATATGGTATCTGTCTTTCTCTATATGGCTTATTTCACTTAGCATCACACTCTCCAGTTCCATCCACGTTGCTACAAAAGGCCCTATTTCATTTTTTCTCATTGCCACGTAGAATTTCATTGTGTATATAAACCACAATTTCTTTATCCATTCATCAGTTGGTGGACATTTAGGCTCTTTCCATAATTTGGCTATTGTTGAGAGTGCTGCTATGAACATAGGGGTACAAGTGGCCCTATGCATCAGTACTCCTGTATCCCTTGGATAAATCCCTAGCAGTGCCATTGCTGGGTCATAGGGTAGGTCTATTTTTAATTTTCTGAGGAACCTCCACACTGCTTTCCAGAGCGGCTGCACCAATTTGCATTCCCACCAACAGTGCAAGAGGGTTCCTGTTTCTCCACATCCTCTCCAGCATCTATAGTCTCCTGATTTGTTCATTTTGGCCACTCTGACTGGCGTGAGGTGATACCTGAGTGTGGTTTTGATTTGTATTTCCCTGATAAGGAGCGACGCTGAACATCTTTTCATGTGCCTGCTGGCCATCCGGATGTCTTCTTTAGAGAAGTGTCTATTCATGTTTTCTGCCCATTTCTTCACTGGGTTATTTGTTTTTCGGGTGTGGAGTTTGGTGAGCTCTTTATAGATTTTGGATACTAGCCCTTTGTCCGATATGTCATTTGCGAATATCTTTTCCCATTCCGTTGGTTGCCTTTTAGTTTTGTTGGTTGTTTCCTTTGCTGTGCAGAAGCTTTTTATCTTCCTAAGGTCCCAGTAATTCACTTTTGCTTTTAATTCCCTTTCCTTTGGGGATGTGTCGAGTAAGAGATTGCTACGGCTGAGGTCAGAGAGGTCTTTTCCTGCTTTCTCCTCTAAGGTTTTGATGGTTTCCTGTCTCACATTTAGGTCCTTTATCCATTTGGAGTTTATTTTTGTGAATGGTGTGAGAAAGTGGTCTAGTTTCAACCTTCTGCATGTTGCTGTCCAGTTCTCCCAGCACCATTTGTTAAAGAGGCTGTCTTTTTTCCATTGGATGTTCTTTCCTGCTTTGTCAAAGATGAGTTGGCCATACGTTTGTGGGTCTAGTTCTGGGGTTTCTATTCTATTCCATTGGTCTATGTGTCTGTTTTTGTGCCAATACCATGCTGTCTTGATGATGACAGCTTTGTAGTAGAGGCTAAAGTCTGGGATTGTGATGCCTCCTGCTTTGGTCTTCTTCTTCAAAATTCCTTTGGCTATTCGGGGCCTTTTGTGGTTCCATATGAATTTTAGGATTGCTTGTTCTAGTTTCGAGAAGAATGCTGGTGCAATTTTGATTGGGATTGCATTGAATGTGTAGATAGCTTTGGGTAGTATTGACATTTTGACAATATTTATTTTTCCAATCCATGAGCAGGGAATGTCTTTCCATTTCTTTAAATCTTCTTCAATTTCCTTCATAAGCTTTCTATAGTTTTCAGCATACAGATCCTTTACATCTTTGGTTAGATTTATTCCTAGGTATTTTATGCTTCTTGGTGCAATTGTGAATGGGATCAGTTTCTTTATTTGTCTTTCTGTTGCTTCATTGTTAGTGTATAAGAATGCAACTGATTTCTGTACATTGATTTTGTATCCTGCAACTTTGCTGAATTCCTGTATCAGTTCTAGCAGACTTTTGGTGGAGTCTATCGGATTTTCCATGTATAATACCATGTCATCTGCAAAAAGCGAAAGCTTGACTTCATCTTCGCCAATTTTGATGCCTTTGATTTCCTTTTGTTGTCTGATTGCTGATGCTAGAACTTCCAGCACTATGTTAAACAGCAGCGGTGAGAGTGGGCATCCTTGTCGTGTTCCTGATCTCGGGGAAAAAGCTCTCAGTTTTTCCCCGTTGAGGATGATGTTAGCTGTGGGCTTTTCATAAATGGCTTTTATGATCTTTAAGTATGTTCCTTCTATCCCGACTTTCTCAAGGGTTTTTATTAAGAAAGGGTGCTGGATTTTGTCAAAGGCCTTTTGTGCATCGATTGACAGGATCATATGGTTCTTCTCTTTTTTTTTGTTAATGTGATGTATCACGTTGATTGATTTGCGAATGTTGAACCAGCCCTGCATGCCAGGAATGAATCCCACTTGATCATGGTGAATAATTCTTTTTATATGCCGTTGAATTCGATTTGCTAGTATCTTATTGAGAATTTTTGCATCCATATTCATCAGGGATATTGGCCTGTAGTTCTCTTTTTTGACTGGGTCTCTGTCTGGTTTAGGAATCAAAGTAATACTGGCTTCATAGAATGAGTCTGGAAGTTTTCCTTCCCTTTCTATTTCTTGGAATAGCTTGAGAAGGATAGGTATTATCTCTGCTTTAAATGTCTGGTAGAACTCCCCTGGGAAGCCATCTGGTCCTGGACTCTTATTTGTTGGGAGATTTTTGATAACCGATTCAATTTCTTCGCTGGTTATGGGTCTGTTCAAGCTTTCTATTTCCTCCTGATTGAGTTTTGGAAGAGTGTGGGTGTTCAGGAATTTGTCCATTTCTTCCAGGTTGTCCAATTTGTTGGCATATAATTTTTCATAGTATTCCCTGATAATTGTTTGTATCTCTGAGGGATTGGTTGTAATAATTCCATTTTCATTCATGATTTTATCTCTTTGGGTCATCTCCCTTTTCTTTTTGAGAAGCCTGGCTAGAGGTTTGTCAATTTTGTTTATTTTTTCAAAAAACCAACTCTTGGTTTTGTTGATCTGCTCTACAGTTTTTTTAGATTCTATATTGTTTATTTCTGTTCTGATCTTTATTTCTCTTCTTCTGCTGGGTTTAGGCTGCCTTTGCTGTTCTGCTTCTAGTTCCTTTAGGTGTGCTGTTAGATTTTGTATTTGGGATTTTTCTTGTTTCTTGAGATAGGCCTGGATTGCAATGTATTTTCCTCTCAGGACTGCCTTTGCTGCGTCCCAAAGCGTTTGGATTGTTGTATTTTCATTTTCGTTTGTTTCCAAATATTTTTAAATTTCTTCTCTAATTGCCTGGTTGACCCACTCATTCGTTAGTAGGGTGTTCTTTAACCTCCATGCTTTTGGAGGTTTTCCAGACTTTTTTCTGTGGTTGATTTCAAGCTTCATAGCATTGTGGTCTGAAAGTAAGCATGGTATAATTTCAATTCTTGTAAACTTATGAAGGGCTGTTTTGTGACCCAGTATATGATCTATCTTGGAGAATGTTCCATGTGCACTCGAGAAGAAAGTATATTCTGTTGCTTTGGGATGCAGATTTCTAAATACATCTGTCAAGTCCATCTGATCCAATGTCTCATTCAGGGCCCTTCTTTATTGACCGTGTGTCTAGATGATCTATCCATTTCTGTAAGTGGGGTGTTAAAGTCCCCTGCAATTACCACATTCTTATCAATAAGGTTGCTTATGTTTATGAGTAATTGTTTTATATATTTGGGGGCTCCAGTATTCGGCGCATAGACATTTATAATTGTTAGCTCTTCCTGATGGATAGACCCTGTAACTATTATATAATGTCCTTCTTCATCTCTTGTTACAGCCTTTAATTTAAAGTCTAGTTTGTCTGATATAAGTATGGCTACTCCAGCTTTCTTTTGGCTTCCAGTCACATGATAAATAGTTCTCCATCCCCTCACTCTCAATCTAAAGGTGTCCTCAGGTCTAAAATGAGTCTCTTGTAGACAGCAAATGGATGGGTCTTGTTTTTTTATCCATTCTGATACCCTATGTCTTTTGGTTGGCGCATTTAATCCATTTACATTCAGTGTTATTATAGAAAGATACGGGTTTAGAGTCATTGTGATGTCTGTATGTTTTATGCTTGTAGTGATGTCTCTGGGACTTTGTCTCACAGGGTCCCCCTTAGGATCTCTTGTAGGGCTGGTTTAGTGGTGACAAATTCCTTCAGTTTTTGTTTGTTTGGGAAGACCTTTATCTCTCCTTCTATTCTAAATGACAGACTTGCTGGATAAAGGATTCTCGGCTGCGTATTTTTTCTGTCTAGCACCCTGAAAATCTCGTGCCAATTCTTTCTGGCCTGCCAAGTTTCAAAAGAGAGATTAGTCACGAGTCTTATAGGTCTCCCTTTATATGTGAGGGCACGTTTACCCCTTGCTGCTTTCAGAATTTTCTCTTTATCCTTGTATTTTGCCAGTTTCACTATGATATGTCGTGCAGAAGATCGATTCAAGTTACGTCTGAAGGGAGTTCTCTGTGCCTCTTGGATTTCAATGCCTTTTTCCTTCCCCAGTTCAGGGAAGTTCTCAGCTATTATTTCTTCAAGTACCCCTTCAGCACCTTTCCCTCTCTCTTCCTCCTCTGGGATACCAATTATGCGTATATTATTTCTCTTTAGTGTATCACATAGTTCTCTAATTTTCCCCTCATACTCCTGGATTTTTTTATCTCTCTTTTTCTCAGCCTCCTCTTTTTCCATAACTTTATCTTCTAGTTCACCTATTCTCTCCTCTGCCTCTTCAAGCCGAGCTGTGGTGGTTTCCATTTTGTTATGCATTTCGTTTAAAGCGTTTTTCAGCTCCTCGTGACTGTTCCTTAGTCCCTTGATCTCTGTAGCAAGAGATTCTCTGCTGTCCTGTATACTGTTTTCAAGCCCAGCGATTAATTTTATGACTATTATTCTAAATTCACTTTCTCTTATATTATTTAAATCCTTTTTGATCAGCTCATTAGCTGTTGTTATTTCCTGGAGATTCTTCTGAGGGGAATTCTTCCGCTTGGTCATTTTGGATAGTCCCTGTCGTGGTGAGGACCTGCAGGGCACTTCCCCTGTGCTGTGGTGTATAACTGGAGTTGGTGGGCGGGGCCGCAGTCAGACCTGATGTCTGCCCCCAGCCCACCGCTGGGGCCACAGTCAGACTGGTGTGTGCCTTCTCTTCCCCTCTCCTAGGGGCGGGATTCACTGTGGGGTGGTGTGGCCCGTCTGGGCGACTTGCACACTGCCAGGCTTGTGATGCTGGGGATCTGGCGTATTAGCTGGGGTGGGTAGGCAAGGTGCACGGGGGCAGGAGGGGCAGGCTTAGATCGCTTCTCCTTAGGTGATCCACTTCAGGAGGGGCCCTGTGGCAGCGGGAGGGAGTCAGATCCGCTGCCGGAGGTTTGGCTCCACAGAAGCGCAGAGTTGGGTGTTTGCGCGGAGGGAGCAAGTTCCCTGGCAGGAACTGGTTCTCTTTGGGATTTTGGCTGGGGGATGGGCGGGGGAGATGGCGCTGGCGAGCGCCTTTGTTCCCCACCAAACTGAGCTCTGTCGTCAGGGGGCTCAGCAGCTCTCCCTCCCTTTGTCCTCCAGCCTTCCCACTTTCCGAGCAGAGCTGCTAACTTATGACCTCCCAGACGCTAAGTCGCACTTGCTGTCGGAACACAGTCCTTCAGGCCCCTCCGCTTTTGCAAGCCAGACTCGGGGGCTCTGCTTGGCCGGCGAGCCGCCCCTCCGCCCCGGCTCCCTCCCGCCAGTCCGTGGAGCGCGCACCGCCTCGCCGCCCTTCCTACCCTCTTCCGTGGGCCTCTCGTCTGCGCTTGGCTCCGGCGACTCCGTTCTGCTAATCCTCTGGCGGTTTTCTGGGTTATTTAGGCAGGTGTAGGTGGAATCTAAGTGATCAGCAGGACGCGCGGTGAGCCCAGCGTCCTCCTAAGCCGCCATCTTGCAAACCTCTCTGTTGGGAGATTTTTGATGACTGATTCAATTTCTTTGCTGGTTATGGGTCTGTTCAACTTTTCTATTTCTTCCTGTTTCAGTTTTGGTTATTTGTGAGTTTCCAAATTCCAAAAAAAAAAAAGGAATTTGTCCATTTTTTCCCAGATTGCACAGTTTGTTGGAATATAATTTTTCATAGTATTCCCTTACTATAATTGTTTATATTTCTGTGGTGTTGGTTGTGATCTCTTTTCATCCATGATTTTATCTACTTGGGTCCTTTCTCTTTTCTTTTTGATAAGTCTGGCTAGGGGGTTATCAATTTTGTTTATTCTTTCAAAGAACCAACTCTTAAGTTTCTTTGATCTGTTTTACTGGTTTTGTTTCTGTCATTCATTTCTGCTGTAATTTTGTTTGTTTCCCTTCTGCTGGCTTTCGGCTTCATTTGCTGTTTCTTTTCTGTCTCCTCTAGGTGTAAGGTTAGATTGTGTATTTGGGACCTTTCTTGCTTCTTGAGATAGGCCTGAATTGCAGTATAGTTTTCTCTTAAGACTGCCTTTGCTTCATCCCAGAGGATTTGAACTGTCGTGTTTTCATTTTCATTTGCTTCCATGTATATTTTTATTTCTTCTTTAATTTCCTGGTTAACCCAATCATTCATTCTTTAGTAGGATGTTCTTTAACCTCTATGTATGTGAAGACAGTCCAAATTTTTTTTGGTGGTCGATTCCACGTTTCATAGCATTGTGATCTGAAAATATGCATGGTATGATCACGATCTTTTTGTACCTGTTGAGGGCTTATTTGTGACCCAGTATGTGATCTATTCTGGAGAATGTTCCTTGTGCACTCGAGAAGAATGTGTATTCTGCTGCTTTAGGATGAAATGTCTGAATCTATCTGTTCAGTCTATCTGGTTTAATCTTGTTACAGTCTTTATTTTAAAATCTAGTTTGTCTGATACAAGGATGGCTACTCTGACTTTCTTTTGACATTCATTAGCATGATAGATGAGTCTCCTGTAACCAGCATATAGATGGATCTTGTTTTGTTTTGTTTTTCCATTCTAATACCTATGTCTTTTAATTAGAGCACTTAGTCCATTTACATTCAAAGTAATTATTGAAAGATATGAATTTAGTGCCATTATGTTGCCTGTAGAGTTGATGTTTCTGGTGATTTCTCTGGTCATTTGTAGCCTTTGTTGCTTTGGGTTTTTTTTTTTTTTTCTCCACTCTAAGAGTACCCCTTAAAATTTCTTGCAGGGCTGGTTTAGTGGTCACAAACTCCTTTAGTTTTGTCTGGGAAAGTATCTCTCCTTCTATTCTAAATGACAGCCTTGCTAGATAAAGGATTCTTGGCTGCATATTTTTCCTATTCAGCACATTGAATATTTCCTGCCACTCCCTTCTGGCCTGCAAAGTTTCAAGGGACAGGTTTGTTTCTGGCCTTATGTGTCCACCCTTGTAGGTTAAGGACCTTTTGTCCCTAGCTGCTGTCAGAATTCCCTCTGTATCTTTGTATTTTGCAGGTTTCACTGTGATATGTCATGGTGTTGACCTGTTGTTCTGTTTTGTTTTGTTTAAGGTGAGTCGTCTGTGCCTCTTGGACTTGGATGTCTGTTTCCTTCCCTAGATTAGGGAAGTTCTCAGCTAAGATTTGTTCAAATAAACCTGCCCTTTTTCTCGCTCTTCTTCTTCTGGGACTCCTATAATACAAATACTGTTTCACTCTGTGGAATAACTAAGTTCCCTAAGTCTCCCCTTGTGATCTAATAGTTTTATTTCTCTCTTCCTTTCAGTATCATTATTTTCCATAATTTTATTACCTATCCTCTCCTCTGCTTCTTCAGTCCTCATCATGACTCTATCGAGTAGGTTTTGCGTCTCAGTTACAGCATTTTTCTTTCAGCCTGACTAGCTTTTAGGTCTTTGATCTCTGTAGCAAGGATTTCTCTTGTGTCTTCTGTGCTTTTTTCAAGCCCACTAGTAGTGTTATGACTGTTGTTCTAAATTCTTGTTCAGATATATTGCTTATCTCTGTTTTGAGTAAGTCCCTGGCTGTGATTTCTTCTCAACATTTCTTTTGGGAAGAATTTCTCCATCTTGTCATTTTGGCTTAGTTTCTGTCTTTTGCATGTTTTGAAAGTATGTTATGTTACCTGTATCTGAGAGTAATGCTGTATTATAAAGGGGTCATATACTGTCCAGGGCCTAGCACTTCAGGAAGTTTTTCTGGTATATGCTGTGTGCACTCTGCTGTTGTGTTTTGGCTGCTCTTTCCCACTGGTCAGTCCTCTATAGGAGTCCTCCTTACCTGCAGTGGGGAGTACTTGGGCCTTTAACTAGGTGTGCTTTGATTTGTTTGTTAAAATAAGCCTGAAAAATAAGGGGGGAAAAGCCTGATCCCAAAAAGGAAAGGAAGAGGAATGGGGAAAAAAAAACAGATAATGAAAAAATTACAAGCCTGATTCCAAAGAAAAAGAAGTGAAAAAAGGAAGAAAAAGAAAAAAAAAAAAAGAAGACTGATCCAATTAAAAAAGAGAAAAGGAAATGGAAAAAAGCAAACAAAAAACTATAAGCCTGATTCCAAAAGAAGAAAAAAGAAGAAAAAAAAAAAAAAGTAAGCCTGGTCCTGTTTTCATCAGATCTGCAGGTGTTGTATTGAAGCACCTCATTTTCAGTGCACTTGGTGCATGGGGGTGCTGTCTGTGCTGGTCTCCTGGAGGAGAGGCCTGCTGCATTGATTGGCTCAGAATCACTGTCTTGCCCTAGTAAATGAACAGTGGCCAGGCACAGGGGGTTGGGGTCTGGTGTAAACTGGTCCCACCTCCACTGGTGGCCACTGTGTTGCTCTCTGATGTCCCACTGCGTTGGTGTTTTGGGGATAATGACACCACCCAGTCTCTTGTCCCCAGATGGGGGATCTCACACTCACTGCTGTTCAGGCAACCTTCACAGAATAGCAAGGGCAGTCAGCTCGCCCTGCACCACAGCTGTCCTGCGTTTTTCTTTGGCACACACCTGGGATTCAAAACTCAAAATCCTAAAGGATCTGGCACCGCAGCCTCTCCATGCTGCATCTGATGTCCCTTGTCTCCGAAAGACAACCCCATGCCTGCACAGTGCACGGAATCTATGGTGCAGCACCACTAAAAGTAGCAACAAGGTTATATGCCCTCTGGGTGTACCTCTGTCCCCTGCTGATGAAAAGGCCTTTTGCTGGTGCCTACAGGTCTTTTGTCCTGGGAGAAGCAATATAACCTCTTCCAAAAGTAGTCCAAGAAGGGGACTGTTCTCTCCCAGTGCGCCCCAGCTCAGGAGATCCCTACACCACGCTGTGTACTCGGGGGCCAGCTCCCTCCTTCTCCCCAGGAACGTGCACCTCAACTCTGCTCTGGAGAAAGTTGCACACTTCAGAAACCTCAGAGTGTGAGCTCCGTGTGCTGTTTGCAAAAACAAACAAACAACAACCTGTGACACTCCTTCCCCAGTCCATGGTCCAGAATGGTTTTCCTCTTGTGCAAACCCAGTGTCACACTGTCTCAACCCCTCTCTCTTTCTCTCCCTTTTGTCTTCCATGGAAAGGATTCCTCCATGCACCACCATTTTTCTCTCCCCTGATTCACTTCCACACACCTGCCACACTGTCTCCCTCCAACCATGGAGATCCTTCTGCCAGTTCATAGACCAATTTCCTGGGTATTCCAGGGGATCTGACTCAGTACAGCTGTGTTTGAGGGACAAGGAAAGCTCAGGGTGCCCCTGCTTCTCTGCCATCTTCACTCCTTTCAAGACTGGGGAATCTTATTAAACAACTTCTCTTTGCAAGGAACCAAAAGGCCACAGCTTAAGACTAAAGGTGATCTGGAAATAAATTAGCCCTCCTACACACAGACAGATTCGCTTTAAATTATCTGAGTGTACCAGAAAACTTTCAACCTTATTTAAGTATTTTTGCAGACTACTCAAGTGCTCAACATCTGGCAAAAGCAAATGAAAATGTTCTCTAATGGAAGGTTACATATTGCAAATCCTCAAATTATTTCTAGAAATAATTTTCAAATATGTCATCCAAGTTAACCAGCAACACTAATGACCAACACCATGAACAATGAAACAGAAAAAGCAGAAACAGAATCACAGGTACTTCAAATATTATAATTATCAGACACAAACTATAAAATAGTTATGTATATTATGTTTGTAAGCATAAGTACCATGCCTGAACATTTTATCAGATAACTGAAAGTTATAAAAATCAACACAACAAATGTATAAACTAAAATGAAATTCTAGAACTGAAAGATTCAAAAACAGAAATTAAAAGCTGAGTAGATAAATTTAACCACAAGTTTTACACAACTGAAGAGAGAATTAGATAGCTTGAAAATAGGCAAAATAAATGATCCAGAATGTAGCACAGAGAAACCAAAAAGATGTAAAATACAAAGAAGATAAAAGAAATAGAAGTTGCAGTGAGAAGTTCTAACAAGTGTTTAGACTTCTCAAGAAAGAGGAAAGAATGTGAAGAAGCAATATGTGAAGACATATGGTTGGAAATCTCTCATAATTGATAGACGATACCAATTCACACAGTCAAAAAACCTAATGAATTCCAAGGATATTTTTTAAAAAATTCACAGCTATATATGTCACATGAAAATAGAGTGTATCAAAGACAAGAAAGAAGATATTTGAGGTGGCTGGAAGAAAATGAGGTATCCTTTCACAAGGTATATACTGATTTCTCAACAGCCAAAGATAATGGGATGATCTTCTGTATGTTGACAGAAGACAGTACTTAATGTAGATTTCTATACTCAAAGAAAATAGCCTTCAGGAATGAGACATTTTTAGGCGAATAAATGAATAAGACTTGCCGCCACACTACAGGAAACTCTAAAGGCTGTACTAATCCTCCATGGAATGTCAGAGGTGCAGGAAACAATGTTTTGGAAAGAAAGTAATAAGTTCATGCATAAATATAATGAATATAATCTTTACAACTGTAAAGCAAAGTCTTATGGTATGTGTATACAATATACAAACACAAAGAAAAATAATACACTCATAAAAAATACATAAATACACCAAAAAAATCATATAAAATCAAGAGAGTCACAAAGAGTAATTGAATTTAAGGTGATCTGAGATGACGCATTTTTAAAGAGATTTTTTAAGAGTAACAGTTTTTAATAAGCTAAGGATGCATGTTATAATTTCTTTTTTTAATATTTATTTTGAAAGAGAGAGTATGTGTGTGTACAAGCAGGGGAGAGACAGAGATAGAGGGAGAGAAAGAATCCCAAGCAGGCTCCATGCCATCAGCACAGAGCCTGACACATCTTATGAACTGTGAAGTCATGACTTGAGCCAAGGTCAAGAGTCAGATGCTCAACCAAGTGAGCCACACAGGCACCCCAATCTTTGCCTTTTAAATTAAGGGCATAATTACTATGGTTATTCATATTTAAGTCTGCCATCCTTTATGTGTTTTCTATTTATCCCATCTGTTTTGTGCATTCATTGAGTGCACCTTATATATTTCTTTTAATATTTATTTATTTTTGAGAGACAGAGCATGAGTAGGGGAGGGGCAGAGACAGAGGGAGACATAGAATCTGAAACAGGCTCCAGGCTCCAAGCTGTCAGCACAGAGCCCGACGCGGGGTTTGAACTCATGGACAGCAAGATCATGACCCAAGCCGAAGTTGGACACTCAACCGACTGAGCCACCCAGGTGCCCCATAACTTATAATTTCACTAAAAAATGTATTTAAAAAAATTCATATAACTATTAGAAGAGAGAGACCATTTCCCAATCATAGTGGGAACTGCTAATATGCCTATTGATTGAGATACAAAAGCAGACAGCAGTAAAGTCAGTAAAGGATATAGAAGGCATGAACAAAACAATTAATGAAATTAAAACTAATGAAGAGATACAGAACATTGCAGAATACATTATTTTTAAGCACAGACAGAATGGTCATAAAATGTATTTGTAGAGAAATTACAGATGTATGCTGAATTATTTTGAGTAAAATGTCATAATGTCTATAATGAATTTTAAATATTCAAAAATTTTACATATGGACACTCATATGTCAAAAAATGTTACCTATTACCAAAATTAGATAATGAGTATATGGATGTTTATTATACAGTTCTTGTACTTTCCTTTATGTTTGAAACTTACATTTTAAAAACTTGGTTTTTTTTTTTTTAAGTTGACCATGTGTTAGACAGTTTTTTAAAAATTAAATTTCAAAGGATTAAAGTTAATTGTTTGTGATCTAATCACAATGCAGTTATGCTTATAATTAGTAATAAAGCTAATTTTAAATGCCATGTTTGAAAATTAATACAGTTTTGAATAACCCATGTGTCAATTCATAATCATTGGTAAGCATCTAAAGCAATATTGATATTTATAGGGGCTCCTGGGTGGCTCTGTCAGTTAATTGTCCGACTTCAGCTCAGGTCATGATCTCGCAGTTCATGAGTTCAAGCCCCATGTCAAGCTCTGTGCTGATAGCTCAGAGCTTCGAGCCTGATTCAGATTCTGTGTCTCCTTCTCTCTCTGCCCCTCCCCTGCTTGTATTCTCTCCCTTTCAAAAAATAAATAAACACTTAAAATGTATATATTGATTAGTATATATACAATATTATTAGGAAAAGAAAGCATAAAAGTGAGTGAACTGAACAGCCGTCTCAAAAAGATAAAAAACACAGCATTTAATAAACCAAAGAAAATAGAGGATAATAAGACAGTAATGACTTAGTAAATAAATACACAGTAGAAAAAAATCAACCAAACCAAAAGTTGATTCTTTAAAAATCTGATAAAATTGATAAATTTCTGGTGAAACTGAGCAAGAAAAAAGGAAGGCACAAGTAAACACTATCAGAAATAAAAATAAAAAAGAAAAGAAAAAAAAAGAAGATAACAAAAGATAAGAGGATGTAATTGCCCTAAAGGATCAAAGATAGCAACTTTGTTGCATCTATTTTTCTGAAGCCACATCTCTCTCTCTGCCCATAGCTAGGAAGAGCTCTTTGCTTGTGATTACATTGGGTTTACCTGGATAATCTATTTCTAGGTCCTTAACTTAATCATATCAACAAACTTCCTTTTCCTATGTAAGGTAACAATCACAGGTTCCAGGAATTAGATTATGGTCATCTTTGAGAGGAGTGGTGGACATTATTCTACCTACCACAATCATATTTAAAAAAAAAAAAAAAAAAAAGGTCAAATACTTAGATATACATCTTAACAGAAAATGTTTAGGACCTCTATAGGGAAAATAGAAAATTATAGAAGTTTGTTGAAAGAAGTTAAAGACCCAAATAAAAGGAGAAATATACTATGTTCATGCATTAAAAGATTCTTGGGGCGCCTGAGTGGCTCAGTCGGTTGAGCATCCAACTTTGGCTGAGGTCATGATCTCACGGTTCGTGGGTTTGAGCCCCGCATCAGGCTCTGTGCTGACAGCTCAGAGCCTGGAGCCTGTTTCAGATTCTGTGTCTCCCTCTGTCTCTGCCCCTCCCCCACTCACACTCTGTCTCCCTGTCTCAAAAATAAATATTAAAAAAAAAAAAAAGATTCAGTAAAAGGCATCAATTCTCCCAAAACTGATGTATGTATACACACACAAATATACACTTAATGAAGTCCTTATCAACACCCCCCCCCCAAATTTTGTAACTGATACTAAACTTTAGATGGAAATTCAAAGGGTTTTAGCTCTTCTTTTTAGCCTTGTACTAAAAGCTTTAACCAGGACAATTAGGTAAGAAAAGGAACTAAAGGGCATGCATATTGGAATGGAAGAAGCAAAAGTCTGTATTTGTAGATGACTAATCTTACAAATAGAGAATTTTAAGGAATCCATATATATATACACATATATATCTGTGTATGTTATATGCATTTATGTATATGTTATATATATATTTTATATGTGTATGTTTTATATTTTTATATATATGTTATATATGTATATAAATTATAAACAAGTTCAGCAAGATTGCAAGGTACAAGATCAATGTAAATAATCAGTTGCTTTTCTTCATATACTAGCAGTGAAGAAACTGCAAATTTAATACAGTTCCATTTCTGATAATATCAAAAAGATAAAGTACTTAGGAATAATTTAACAAAAGAAGTGTAAAATGCACTAAAAACTTAAAAACATCATTTAAAGAAATTAAATCATAGATAAGTGGATTGACATCCTATGTTCATGGATTGGAAGATTTAATATTGGGAAGATGGCCATGCTCCTCAAGTTGATCTGTGCATTCAACACAATCCCTGTCAAAATCACAACTGTTTTTTTTTTGAAGAAAGAAAGAAACTGTTCCTAACATTTACATGGAAATGGAAAGGATCCAAAACAGCCACATATACACAAAAATTGTTCAAAGAAGAAAAAAGATGGAGGACTCACACGTTTCAATTTGTAAATTTACTACAAAGCTATAATCATCAAGATAGTGCAGTAGTGGCATAAGGACAGGTAATATAGATCAATGGAATGGAATTGAGAATCCAGAAATAAATCCATACATGTATGGTTAATTGGTTTTCTACAAGAATGCCAAGAAAATCCAAAGGTGAAAGAATGGTCTGTTCAACAGATGGTGGGGACAACTGGATATCCACATGCAAAAGAATAAAGTTGTTTCCCCACCTCATACCATACATAACTCAAAATGGATCAGTGACCTTAATGTATGAGCTAAAACTGTAAAAGTGATAGAAAAAAGCATCGGTATAAATCTCTGTGACCTTAGATTAGCCAGTGGTTTCTTAGATGTGACATCTAAATCACAAGCAACCAAAGAAAAAAATAAATTGGATTTCATTAAAATTAAAAATCAAAGAATGCGGTCAAGAAAATGAAAAGACAACCCACAGATAGTAATAAAATACTACAAATCCTATATGTGACATATCTGGAATCTGGTAAGAGTCTAATATTTAAAATATATAAAGAATTCTCACAACTTAACAGTAAAAAGAAAAATAGCCCAGTTTTTAAATGGGTTTGAATAGACTTTTCTCCAGACAAAATATACAAATGGCCAATAAACATGAAAAGATATACATCATCACTTGTCATTAGGGAAGTGGAAATCAGATAAATGCCACTTCACACTAGAATGGCTGTCATTGAAAATCTGTTCCATAATAAATGTTTGCAAGGGGGGTGGGAGCTAGGTGGCTCAGTCCATTAGCTGTCTGACTTTGGCTCAGGTCATGATCTCGCAGTTCACGAATCCCAGCCCGACGTCGTCGGGCTCTCCAATGACAGCTCAGAGCCTGAAGCCTGCTTCCGATTCTGTCTCCCTCTCTCTCTGCCCCTCCCCCGCTTGTATCTGCTTGCTCTCTCTCTCAAAAATAAATAAAACATTAAGAAATTTAAAATAAATGTTTGCAAGAATGTGGAGAAATTGAAAATCTCCTACATTGCTGGTAGAAATATAAAAATGCTGTAATCTCTCTGGAGAGCTGAAAGTCCCTCAAAAAGTTAAAACATGACTCAACAATTCCACTCCTTGGTGTACACCCAAGAGAATTGAAAATATATGTTCACACAAAAACTTGTACAAATGTTCATTAACAGCTATTCGTAATAGCCAAAAAGTAGAAACAACTCAAAGGTCCATCAACTGATGAACTGATAAAATGTCATATATCCATTCAATCGAATATTATTCAGTCATTAGGAGGGATGAAGTACCAATGTGTGCTACAACATGTTGGGCCTTGACAACATTATTTTAAGTGAAAGAAGCTGGATACAAAGACCACATATTGTATGAATCCATTTATATGAATGTTCAGAATAGTAAAATTTATAAGGACTGAGTAGATTGTTGATTGCCAAGGACTGAGAAGAAGCAGGAATGGAAAGTGACTCCTAATAAGGATGGGGTTGTTTTTTGGTTTTGGTTTTTTTGTTTTATTTATTTTTTTGAAGTCATGAAAATGTTAGGAATTAGATAGTGATGGTGGTTAAACAACCTTCTAAATAAACTAAAAGTTACTGAATTATTCAGGGGCAAATTTTATGGTATGTGAATTATATTTCCAGCGAAAGAAATGTATGCTGAGGGAAGAGGGGAAATCTGACCTCAGTCTTTAACATAATGTAAGACTTTTACAGTAACCTAGATATTAGGGAATCAAGGTCTGGATTATGGAGGGAAAGGAAGCAGTGAATTCCTGAGAACTTTTGAAGGGAAAAAAATTGGTCTGTTTGTAAGTGACAAGATAAATGGAGAGAAAGAAAGAGATTCAGCGTATCTACACTTTTGGAGACTAAAGTAGAATAATAAATGAATTCTGCATTTTCCTCTACTTCTAAACCTAAGCACAGTATTTAAAGGATGAGAAAGCATGGAAGAAACTAAATGAAATCTGTATGTTTAATTTATCTTTAATTTTTTGCACACCTAAGTAATTTTTACTGTTATGTAAACTAGTATCAGTATACCTATTATTCATTGCAAGAAAGAATTATTAATACCTTTTTACACAAGTTTTGTGACATAAACTACTATAGAGGACACTATTAATGTACATTCTGTTTTTACATGTTTAAAAAACTAAAAAATTATTAAAATCATTATAATGAAAAGCATAAAGTGAATATATACATATTTCAATTTATTGTCAATGTCAACCTGAAAATTGTTTTAATGTTATGTATACTAATATCATATATATTAATAAAATTTTCATTTCTTGAGTTACTCTTTCATTTATCAAATCATTCAGTTGGAGAATCGTCTTCAGGAAAGGCTTCAAGGAGTCTTGCACAGCATATCCCTGGCCCAGGTGGCATCGAAGGTGTGAAAGGGGCAGCATCTGGAGTCGTCGGTGAATTAGCACGAGCCAGGTTGGCCCTAGATGAAAGAGGGCAGAAGCTTGGTGATCTGGAAGAAAGAACCGCAGCTATGTTGTCTAGTGCAGATTCGTTTTCTAAACATGCTCATGAGGTATGTCTAGCAGACAAATATTTAAACAAAATAATCTAGGTGAAGCAAGTATGAAAATTGGTTTTTTTTTCTTTTAATAGCTATTATATTTCTACAGGAAAACTTTCATTTATTCTCTGTACAATCAAGTTCCTGATTCTTGCCACCAGAGGGAACCACGACAAGGATATGTCTCAGTAGCCTTTGTTCTCTTACTGAAGTTTATAAATTTTGAAGGAACCTGCTCACCTTCAGGCTTTTTGTAAATTTTGTAAATAAAACCAATGGCTTTGCAACTGTTTTTAGAGTATGCAGAAGGCTCAGATGTTACTACTAATTTCTAGAAAAGGAAATGATTTGCCTCTCTTGATTCTTTAGATCTAAATAACTAAAATTGGCAACCATTTTTATTCAAGTAGACAATACTAAATCTGTGTAGACCAATTCATCCAGAGGGCTAATGAGATGGATTTTTACAATGAATTCATCTTGATGAATTCAGAAATCATGGTGGATCTTAGATACTTTAAGAAGGGACCCCTAGCTGGCCTTCTTACAAATATGCTTTATTGGCCAGCATAAGAACACTTAAAAAATTGGATTTAAAGGCCCCTTCGGTAGACTCTACATCTTCATTTTGACACATAGTCTGCCAGTCCTTGATGCTTTCCACTGGGCTGCTGTACACATTGAGTTCCTAGCCTAGCCCTTGAGGACGTTTTTAGTTTGTTACCTGAAGAAACCTTATTAAAATTATTTTTATATTTGAATAACCAATCTATCAGCAGTAGCTCTTTAAATTTTTCATTCAAAAGTCATCTTTTCCTTGCTCAAGAATGCTGACATCTGGAATGCGTGAAAGAGGTAACTTGACCTGGGAGAGATTTGTCCAGGGCTTCAAAGAGATTTGGAGATGCTTTCACAGTGCTGACACACACCTCAGATACAGGCTCGTGACCTTCAACCTAGGTCAAGAATTTTGTTGGCATAACCCTGCATCTGACTGCGATCTCTAATGCATATAACACTTGAGCTGATTTCACAATATCCACACTCTAAATATTTAGCCAAGAGCTTTGTCTCAAACTGTTAGCTTTTCCCTTGTACCAAATGTTGTTTGTGAGCCGTATTTAAGAGTCTGTGAAGACAATACATTGAGGTGGTTAAGCTCATGGGTTCTTGTATAAGACTATGTGTGCTGAGATACCAGTTTCACTTTTGTGTTACCTTGGGTAACCCATATGAGCCTCATTTTCTTCCTTTATAAGATGAGGAAAATAATAATCTCTAACCCATAAAGTTGTGAGAACCAAATGAAGTCGTGTCGGGAAAGACTGCTGTATAGTGCCTAGCTCAAGACTATGGGCTCAGGAAATTTCGGATGGGAGCAAGAGTAGTGTTTCCAACCTCTCATTCCCCAGGTTCTTTAACCTCATTTTGAGTTCAAACCAGAGAACTGAAAATTACCTTATTTGTAAGGTATTACCTTAGGTCACCAAAGAATCTACTGAGCCAAAGTTGAATTATGTCCCATCTCTAAGAAATAAGAGGACCTTCTGGGCTACAGTTCTTAATGGTTACGGTCTATTTTTTCCCTCTAAATGGAACAGTTCTTACTGCTTTCTATATAAAATTATTTGAAGTAAGCAACACAGTAACACTGTAGAATCCTTCCGAATGATATATTTTGGAAAAACATAGCAATGATTTATAACATAAATGTTGTCATTCTGGCATTTTTTTAAAATGTTTTTCGTGTTTTCTCCCCTCTAGATGATGTTGAAATACAAAGACAAGAAGTGGTACCAGTTCTGACAGCTAGAAATCCAACTAAGTACAACGTCAGCCAGAAGGAAAAAGAATTTTCCTTTTTTATTTTCTCGATTTCACTTTAGGAAAGTTAACATTAAAGGGATGTTCGTCACTGGACACTGCTCTTTCCTAGCACAATCACGCACTGTTTTCCCTCAGTCATGTGGCTTTAACTGAGGAGGAGTGTCCACAGACACTCAAAGTGGAGTCTATGGTGTGTGCCAGCTCTGAGGTGACGGTTTGGGAACTAAGCAGGTCACGTGTTACAGACGAAGAAACAAAGGGGGATGTCGAGGAGACCTGGCAGGGACTATTCCTGGATCATTCCTGTATTAAACTTGCATATGCCAAAAGAGTTTGTGCTGTCGTATCTGCCTTCAGTGTTTGACCTCTTTGAGGGAGAGGCAATAAGTCAGAGGTCCTGAAGCTGAAATAGTTACGTTTGTGTCACTGACTGAATTATGAACAGCTGTCTTGGACTTTCCCTTCCTTAAACAGACTGGTCATCAGTATCATTAGTGAAAAAGAAACAAACTGTTTGTCACCATATCTTTAGACAGATAAGCTGAATGGTGGGCTTTAAATAATAAAAACATACACATAGTTGACTTGTGTATGGGCTACTCTTGGATTCTTGTTATTGTATATTTGTGTTTAGTCCATATTTTGTCAAAAGCAAAACAAGGTGATACATCACTTTTCATTGAAAAGAAAAGTGTAGAGCATGACTGAACTGCTCATCATTCTGGGAGTTTCCATGTAGTGGCTATACAGTGTGGAAAGTGAGAAAAACCTCCATTGTGGTGAGGAGAATACTTCAATGTCCCTTGTCCTTGTTCTCATTAATTCAGCTAAAGGTGGATTTGACCAAAATAGTTACTGGTTACCTTTGTAGAAATGTTGAAATTGGCTAAATTTTTAATTTTGCTTGAATTTTTATAAAATGTTTAACCAAATGTACCTTTGCATTATTTAATTAAAATTGCTTAAAAAAAAGTTTCTTTATTTCACTAAAATGCTCAGCTCCCTTTTTAAAATGCCCTTTATTTGCTAACAGTTCCAGTACACTCAGGTGATGAGCCAATTAAATCTTAGTGCACATGCTGTCGCATGGAAAATTACAAGCATCTCTTGTCAATAATTATCTAATATAAGAGTCTAGTCTGATGACCTACAAAATATTTTCTGTAGAAATATACTATAAATCTGTACATGTCCTTTCAAGGTTTTAAAAAGCCAAAAGGAAAGGAAAATATGTGCATTTTGGTAACTAAATTATTTCTGTATTGGAGTATAATACAAATGAGACCATCAGTGGACAATAAATGGTTGGTTCCTAGAAGAGCATTGCAGACAGGAACGAGATGGCTTGGAAGGAAGTAATCTCATAATGCAGGCTCATCTGAGATTATTACCGATTGTTCTTAAGGCAACAAAGGAGGAGCAATAGAAGCATTACACTTACTGTTAATGAAATTTAAATATTTTCTTCTATAAAAAATTGCTTAAAACAGTTTTCCTTTTTTCTGTAAGAGAGAATCCGAGCACAAATTGATAGCAAACTTGATGGTTGTTTTGC
The DNA here is from genome assembly GCF_018350175.1 of Felis catus. Taxonomy (NCBI): domain Eukaryota; kingdom Metazoa; phylum Chordata; class Mammalia; order Carnivora; family Felidae; genus Felis; species Felis catus. The sequence continues at coordinate 132,553,298 of NC_058372.1, forward strand.
TATCCCATAGGATCGTTAAAGGTGTATGTAGAACACCTTAATTTCGCACAGTCTGTTAGGCGTTTTTTCCTCTTGGTTATTTTCATTAATAAAGCTTTTATGTTTACATTTTTATAATGTGCACTATGGGATACAAAAGTTTACATTAAAATTTATTTTAAATATCATTATGGAGGGACTAAATATATGTGATAGAGATAATTGATCAAGCCAAAACATTTCAGAAGTCATTTTCAAAAGTTTTTGAATTTGTAGAAAATACCTACAGAAAACATATTTCTGTTTAGTTAATGTCAGCAATATGATGAACATTCAGGAGTTTACAGATGGCTTAATTTGTATCCTGTATTATCTAATAAACCCGTTGTTCCATGATCTGTCACAGGAAGTATTAGGCCCTTTTTAAAGGTACAGTTTTAAGAGTGTCCTCAATTATATCAACAGTGAAAGGATTTGAAGTTGAGAAGCGTTAAGTAAAGTAATAAACTGACGATTCCCCATTTCGTAGAAGGGCATATTAGCTCCAACTGTTTAATTTGCTGTTATTTTGTGTTAATTGTACATCAACTTTATTTTTACTGTCATTTTTCCTGTTGTATATAAAATGAGCTAATCCTGTAATTATTTTCAAATAGAGAAGTAGATACATTTATCGGAGAGGGACTTTATAAGAAAATGTTAAATCAATATTTTGAGTTATTTTATTTCATTTTTAAATCTACAGATTATGCACAGCAAACTAGAAACTCACTTAGGATTAGAAGGCTTGAAGTATTTTTGAGAATAGGAAATAGCTTCTCTGAGTTATACTTGATTCAGTCTGTAGATAAGAGACAGTCTGCAGTAATAACTAACCCAGGGAATTTATTGTAATTTGAGAGAGAACATCTCTGTTTTTTTTTTCTTTTTAAGCGCAAAAAGTAACAGTCACCAGCAAGCCAGGATTTCAGGAAAATAAACCAAAAAAAAAAAAAAAAAAAGTCAAAAATATTAGAAAAGTGAAAGATGTGTGTGTGCTTCCTCCATACCTCCATATCCTCATTTGAGGACATTATTCTTTGTTTCATGTGTCGTTGGCTCTAAAGTCATTGAAGTATTCATTGATTAGCAGTTTGTCAATAGGAAGTTGTTTGCCTATATGTGCCATATACCCAGTTCACTCTTCAAGCTAAAATTCATATGTATTTGCTTCAAAAGTTATTTGAAATCTTACACTCTGACAAATTCTGTGTATTACATCCATTTGAAGTTTTGCATCATCTTAATCCCCTGGGTTTGCATTTCATTTGTACGGAGCGTTTCCAAAAATGGTTATTGATCTGAGCTGTTATTAACTTCTTAATTCAATTTTCTTTATGGATGTGAAAAAATGCTGCTACCTGTCTATGTTATGTGTGGTATATCCCAGTTTAAATACAGTACTTTCTAGTAAAGAAAGAAGCTTTTCTTTTGCTTAGAACTTCTTAATTGTAGGTTTCTCTGAAGTTATTCCTGTAGATTTGTGAGTGTTTTAAACAAGTCTGAAAGTGTTACACATTTTTAGGTTACAGGGGGTGGTGGGGAGACAGCTGAGGGAATGGAAAACACGTGGTAGACCCCACGGAGTACAAAGTTTTACCCTGAGTTCCATATTCCATATATGTTTTGCTTAAGGCATTTTCTCATATGACATTAGAAAAGCTATATCCAAAGGTAAATTTTTTGTGGCAAAGATTTATTTTACATTTTAACTTTGGGGATTTCGTTTATTTGTTTTTGCAAAATAAAGAGCACTGAACTTTAAACTTGAATTTTTTCTGCACTTTTTTAGGTAATGAAAACTTTTTATTATCAGTTAATCCACATTTCTCAGTTAAAATCAAGTGATACATATGTATAAAACATACCAAAATCATGACTATGCTGCTAGCTGCACCTTAAATAATTAAACTGATCATAGTCTTAAAACCTTTAATAGGGCTTTATATAGTTTTCAATTATAAAAAAATAGTAAGATCATTTGCTGTACGTTTCAGTGTTCTAGGTCTTAAATATTGCAACACTTTCAGATTTGTTTTAAGATCATACAGTAACATGTTATATTTATACATATGGCTAGAGAATATACTTTTAATTTTAAAATAAAATTTTTATAAATGTACTCTTTAATTTTAAAAATGGTGAACTTGTTAAGTTTAAGTCGAAGTACTTAAAAAGTATGTATATTATCCATACAAAAAGTTATGTTTTACGCTTATAATAAGAAATATTGGTATCTCATATCGAGATACAATTAATTTTAAAGAATCATACATTATTCAGACGTCTTCACACATGGACAGGAAAGAAAATCATTACTATGGTTTAAAAAAAAAACCCTCTATTGAGCATTTTCAAATATTAATTTTATTTTGGGGAAAATGCCCACAACAATAATTGCAAGATCTTTCTCACTAGCTGCAGCTTGCTGTTGGATGCCTACCTTAACTATTGTTTTAAAATATATATATATTTAAAATAGTTTTCCAGGTATTTTCTTCTACCTTTTTTAAAAATAAATTTCCAAAAATGAAAACAGAGTTTATGTATTTTTGTCAATGAAGGTTTTTATTTTGTAGTTTATAGAATTTGTTCCTTATCAGTTTGATACTTGATCAATATTCCTAGACTTTTTAATCTGTATTTACTTTGAAAAAGAGCACTTCTCTATCTTAAGTGTCCTCCTTTTTTTCTTTTCCCTTTTAGAGTGTTTGTTCTCTTGGATTGAAATTTATGCCCATAAGTGATTTTTTTTTCATTTGCAAATGAATGTGAAGATACTGTTTACAGCTTTTGTTAATTACACTTTTCATCACGGATCAATTTCTTGTAAAGTGCTATGGGGATTATTTTTCCTGTGAATATTAGTGATCTTACTGCCACAGGAGTTTTAAAGGTTCTGTGGACAGAAAATGGTTGTAACAACAACAACAACAAAAAGTAAAGGGAAAACTTTAGTTTACCTTTCTCAGCTGAATTAAATGGTTTTAATAACTTCCCAATTATCAGGATTTTCACATGGCTTTCTTCAGTTAATGGTACAGTCTTAAATTACTAGGCACAATTCATTTACAAATTGAGTACAGTCCAGGACTACATGTGATTGCTCTTTTTATTGCACTCTTTACATCAGAAAAATCATGAATGTCAGTTTTGCCAGTATTTTCAATGAGGATCATAGTTATTAACATTTTTATAGTGTATGAGATGTAAATAAGTCAGTATTCATTTATTGAAGGTTGTTTGGTTCAGGCATTTAAAATGGACATAGGCTAATGGCAATGGAATCCAATTTGTTCGGGAATTTCATTTTTTTAAATATACTTTTGCTAAGTATTTCATGTTGTTTGAACTTTGCTTCAACTGAAGACAATGTGAGGAGTTAAACATAGACTCAACATGTCAGTAGAAAGCAATGCAAAGAGGGTAAATCATGTTTTAAATTTTTTATTTATTTTTTTTTTTTGTAAATAAACGGTACTGTGATACTTTAGGTGTGACCTCTGCTTAATATGATAGTTAGAACCAGAAAAACATTTCTTTCTAGGTATACTATTGGTTCATTGTAAATGCATCACCACAACAATATTAAAAAGAGCAAGGATAAGTTTTTCTAACACTGTCCACTTCGGGGGCAAGCATGCTTGGTATAGAGCTCTAGCTTGTGTATACCTTAAACCGTGCCCGCAGGCACTTTTCAGTTTGCTGCACTTTTTATTTTATTTTTTTTAGTTTTGCTCAGTCCAGTAACTATCTCAAAGGTAATTGCTGGAGTATGAATTTTAAATACGGTAAAAAAAAAAAAAAAATCTCTGTGTACTGTTTCATTTTAAACAAAAACAAAAAAGCACTATTGCAAACACTAAAAAATGTGTTAAACTTTGTAGTTATTTTGCATTCCTGTACTTTACAAAATGTCATCACAGCAAAAGGTTTAAAATTAGGTAATGAAATATTTTTGTAAATAAATACCGATAAGCTGGTATTTTAAAAAAATGTATTATAATGTTTCTGGAAAATGTTCATATATATGTATATGAATGTCTCTTTATGCTGAAGGGCTCTGATTGGGCAAAATAAAATACTCTAATCTCTCCTGAAACTAAACAAGCCCTTTTTTCTGGAAAATCTGTTTTAATTTTTTTCTCTGAATTGTGGAATTAATCCATTTGTTAAACCTAAGCAAATGGTAGATAAAATAGATTTCTACATTTGCAAAGGTAAAGTTAATCAAGCACTTCAAGTAAGACAAACTGTATTTTTCTTAACTAAGTGAGCTTTTTGGTAAAAGTCGCCTTCCCTTCACAGGGTGAGGGTGCTTGTAGGGGGTGAGAGTGGAGGAGGTAGGTACTGAGCTGTACATGAACACTGCTTGGCCTGTAGTGTGTATGGAATCCCCTGGGCATCTTGTTAAAATACAGATTTGGATTCAGGGCATCTGAGATGGGGTCAACTGCATCTCTGACAAGCTCCCAGGTAATACAGATGCTGCTGGTCTGCAGAACATAGTTGGAGCAACAAGGCTGTAGATAATTTCCATAACTGGCATTCTGTTAAGTAGTGTCCAACGACTTGTACCAAGAATGGACATCACATTAATGGATCTAGAATAATATAACTCAAGACCAAACAGGACTTCCTTATCATATCCATTGTATTTCCAAGTAAAGAATATAGTAAGTAATTCTCTTGATAAAGGTTTATTTAGTTTTGCAATCTAATTATACTGCCCACATGGTGGCAGTCGTGCGTCACCTTACTGTCTGAGCCTTTAACCAAAGCTTAGTAGCATGTAACAAGGGAAAACCACAGATGTTGCAAAGATTAATTTTCATTATAATTAATTTTTATCTGGAGAATTATTAAAGTCTTGGATATGGGACAGACAAAATGTCTTCCTAACCTATCTGTTATGAAGTGATATAGAATATTTGGTAGAACAATCTGGTTTATTATCAAAACTTTTAGTGTTTTTCCAGAAAATCTAGGTATAAAGTGATAAAAATTTTAGAAACTAAAGACAGATTGTCTTCATATCTCTGTGCATGGTCTTTTTAAAGAAACGCAATTAGGGTGTGTCCTGTGTAAATGGTACAGTGCCATCCACTGTTTAGATGGAAGGATACTTGTCAGTGTAACTCTTCATAGGAATCTGTAGGAAGATTCTGGTTATTTTTCATCACTTTAAAGTTAATATGATTGCTACGTCATCATTCTTTTGTCAGTTCTTCTTAAGATACCTCTCTAAGTCATTTTACTTTTCAAATTTTATCTGTTTAAAATCAATACTCTATATTCTATTGACTCAAAACTTACATAAATATTCCAACCCTTAGTTTTAGTCATATTACCTAATTTTATACTATTTTAAGAAGCAAAGCACTATAGCCTTTCATAACAGTTTTTTAAGCCAACATAATACACATTTCATTAATAAAAACAAAGTTGCAGATAATACAGAATATGTTGTTACTAGCAAACTAAAAAAAAATCTCAAGTTCTTCATTGTCATGTCTGTTGCAATTTTCTGCCATCCATGGAAGACCTAAAGTTCTGCTTAACAGATATTGAGGGACAATTAACCACCATCTTTATAATTTCAAAATGAGTGTGTGTCTTCCCAAACAGAAGACCGTTTTGTGCATCTCTCCCTGACAGAGTCTATCTTTGAATCTTCTCTCCTCCCTCCCTCCCTCCCTACCTCCTCCAGTTCAGTTCTGTCCCTAACCCCAGTGCCTGTCACCCCAAATCCCTTTCCTCTTTGGTGTTTCTTTTAACCAAGCACTTTTGTCAATTTAGGGGGAAATACTATAATTCTTTACAGTTTTCAGAGGATTCCCCCCCCCCAAATACTGGGTGGATTTGTAAATAATTTTTATAAAAAATAACGCTATCTCTATTCCTTGCTGTAACCTGCAGACACTCAATGGGTGGGTGTGGGTGTGTATGTGTGTGTATGTGTATGTGTGTGTGTGTGTGTATATATATATATATATATATATATATATGCATGGATATAGAAGAAGACCACATTTTAGAAAATGTTACCACAGATACCATTCATCTAAGCAGGGGTTCTCAAACCTGAGCATCAGAATCTCCCAGAAACCCTGTTAAAACACAGATTGCTGGGCCACATCCCCAGAGTTTCTTAGTAAGTCTGGAGTAGGACCCAAGAATCTGTATTTTTAACAAGTTCCCAGCTGGTACTGGTGCTGGTGTTCCACAAACCACACTTTGAAAACCCTGATCTAGAGCAATTCTGTAGAGCCAGTTTTCCCTTCATAGCACAGATATTTTGGATGTTTCCTTTACTATTCTCTAATGAAGCTCCTAGATAATAATATAACTTGCCTATACCGGTAAATTTTTTTAATTGGTATGTCCTAATACACCAGTATGAAATGAATGTCGTTAATAATTTTAAAAATGGATTTCAGTATGTAAATCCCAAGGTTACACATTAGAAGAACAACAGAGTTCCCACAAATTTCCAAAACACGCCCAGTAGGAGTGACCTCCCTCCCCTCCTAGTACTGCCTCCCACCCTTTACCGTGTGAACTGTTGGCCCAGAGCATGAGACCAGCAGTAAGACACATCCTTTTTCATATCTTCACATCCAGGGGGGCTGTTGAGAAAATGTTCATAAATGCTATGCCATAATGTTTATAAGAAAGTCTAGAAAGAAGACTTACATGCTAGTTTGGATTTTTCATGTATCTGCTTGAAGTCCTCTAGTAAATTCACATTCCCTTTCATTTAACCCATGCTTTTGAACGGGTCAGAATGGATGAGAGAACAGGACTTTTCTTTGTACGTTTGTGTCTGAAACGCACTAATCTTAATAGCTGGTGTGGTGTCGTTCTCCTAACAAAAACTCCTCTTGATAAAATAGTGAATCCATGTATAAGATTCTATTACTTAACCTTACCTTACTAATGGTAAGATGTAATAATATATAACCTCTGAAACTCATTAGAAGACAAATTAGCCCACAAACACAAGGCTTTATGATCTAAAGAATATCAGTCCCTTGGAAGCTTTGTGAATCAGAAATCTATTTGAGTAGGAAAAAACAAGTAACAGATCCTGTACAGGATCAGCAAATCAGGGAGTATTAAAAGTGCTAGAATGAAGATAAAACCCAGATACATTGTCTTTAATAAAGTAATTAATGGACATCAGTGAATTTAAAATGTGAATTCCATAACCTGTAGTTTCAGCTGAATTTCATCTTTGTGGTCTATTATTTCAGGATGATTTATTGCCAACAATCATCAAGATATAAGATCTTATTAAAATTAATATGCAGTTGTCTTTCAAAATAGAACAACCGTAATCCCAGTGCCTGGCAATTTAAAAAATAATGATAATAAATACATGCAAAATTATAAATGTTAATTTTTTCTCTCTGGTATAGAAAGTAAATACTTTTTGGTGTTTAGTCATAGTATAGTTGACATTTTTCAAAGGTCAGTGATAGACTCTCTCTAAATAAATATAAAAGTTGTCTGAATTTAGCATGTTGCTTTCCTGTTCTTTTACAGAGCAGATTACCTTTAAAAGACTTTGTTTCTAGTTAGCCAGGAAAAGACTGGATCAGGCCAAGGTCCAAGCCCTTTACTTAGCTGATTACCACCAGTATGACCCTAAGTTACTTAACCTTTTTTAAACACTTCCCTCAGATATTAAACTGAAATAAAGCAGTACCAATTTTATAAGAGTGTTTTAAGGATACCATGAAACTCAGCCGAGGGACCCTGCTATAATATGGGTGCCCGCTGCACTCTACCCTGAACGACAGCATGGTGTCCAGAGAGCAGGAGCTCTGAGGGAAGACTGCTTTAAATCCCTGCTCCGTGATATTCACGTTACTCAACTTCAGCGGGTGATTAACCACTCCGTGCCTCAGTTTCCTTGTCTGCCAAATGGTAGTGATTATTAAGTTAGTACATCTAAAATGCTCAAGACAGTGTCTGATTCATATGGCACTTCTTAAGCTAAGATGTCACCGATAGTAACACATACCATTATTGGTGTCACTAACAAAAATGCTGAGAATTATAAAACACATCCTGATTTTCAAGATGTAAACTGCATGAAAATTGGTCTAAGAATTGATGAAATGTCATGGTAAGCACTCAAAATGTTTACCATTTTTAGGAAAACCAGGAAATGAGACCCCCTCTGCCTACTTTCAACCACATGTAATCCTAGATTAATGACCTTGAAGGACAGAACTTCTAAAACTCCTTCTCTCCAGTATTTTCCCAGGCACAGGTCTTGTCAATGTGAAGCTACTGAAGCTAGAACCCACACGGCTCCATCATAGGTAAGGTGGTGTTTCGGGAAGCGTAATACAACATAATACAATACAATACAATATAATACAACAAGATGAAAATTAATTTTAGAAGAATCTCATTCTTTATTCAACTCTCTCAGAAGATGCTAAAAGGAACTCAGTTTGTAGCCCCCAAACACACTCATATCCATTCAATCTTTTGAAGTTTTAATCGCCTCATACTCTCTGAGACTTTCAGATGCCAAAACCTTCAGTATGCTCTCTCCCTCTCTTCCCTTAGACTCGGCTCGAAGAATGACCTAAGTCCTCTCTCCCCATCCTGAGTCTCAGGTAAGATGCTCTCCTGTGTCAGTCCGGGCTGCTGGACACTTGGGGAGCTCTCTCAGTCCCTCTGCCTAGCCATGCCACCTGGGCATCTCTGCCATCATGCCGTCGTGAGGGGGCAACTTCTTTGAATTCCACAGGGAAATGGAACCTTCGTCCTCCCGACTCTTAGACCCTCAAACTTTTCAGGGAGTTCCATTACTCCTCTATCCTCCTTGGAGCTGATCCCTGATGGGTGTGTGGCTCAGGGTCCTGTTGTCTTCCTCCACTCCAGCCTGTAGGATTAATGTCCTGTCTGGACAGACAAGAGAAAGTCATTCTGCATGCTTCTTCTTTGGACCAGTCCTCAGCTCTTATGCCCAAGCTGTCATTTACTCAAAATCTTTATTCTTTTTTTGCCTCAAAGCTAGTATCTATACCATGAGCTCAAAATTCCATTTTAGGGTACTTGGGTGGCTCCATTTGCTAAGCGTCCCACTTAGGTCATGATCTCATGGTCTGAGGTCGAGCTCTACTTTGGGCTCCGCACTGAGTGTGGAGCCTCCTTAAGATTCTTTCTCTCTCTCTCTCTCTCTCTCTCTCTCTCTCTCTCTCTCTCCCTCTCCCTCCCTCTGCTTCTCTCCCTAGCTCGTACTCACTCACTCTCTCTTTCCCTCTCCCTCTGTCCCTCCCGTGGGTATGAGCGTGCTCTCTCTGTCTCTCTAAAATAATCAAACAAAACAAACAAAATAAAACAACCTCCTTTCTGTTTTTGCTTCAAAGCTATTATCTGTACCATGAACTCAAAAATTCCATTTTGAAATTCATATACAGACTTAAAAAAAAAAAAAACCTCAACAGATATTAATTAGACACCAAGACGTGTCAGATTCTGTTTTCAAATATTGGAAATAGAAAAGCAAACAAAACTGAGATGCTGCCCTGGAGTTTACATCCAGTGACAGTGACATTTTCCTTTCTGTCTGTTTCCTCAGTAATGGTCCTGACTTGAGGACAAGGAAGTTGAAAGGCCTTTGCCACCTGAGCAAGTGAAAATAGGAATTTATATGCGGGGTGAGGAAATATATCATTTAAAACATTGCAACATTCTCCCACCATAAATATTCATTAAGCACCTAATCTTCTCCCTTCGTCAACACCCACATCTAACCTGTCACCCATGTGTCCTTATTACCTCACAAATTATTCTCCAACATGGCCTCTTTCTTTCCTCCCTCCTCAGGGGCAGCCTCTGCTTCAGCTTCCTGGTGCTGATTATCCTCCTAACTCCACACCCTTTTAAGGCTCCTCCCTCTCTAGTATGTCCCAGCTCAAATTAAGCGAAACTTTTCAAAGGCTCCTCTAACCACCTACCGTGAATTGCAATGTTTTAATATGGCAATATGGCTGCTTACCAGTCTAACCAATATATGCCGTAATTCTGGTACCATTTACCATTCCAAACCCATTTCCTGCAATTACCTCTTGCCCTAACAACGCGTGCTGTCACCTCTGTGTACTCTTGTTCATGCGTCCTTTCTTTCTTAGCCTGGAAAAATCATACTAATCCTTTACGGCCAAGCTGCAATGTCATTTTCTCTTGGAAGACTTCCATGCCCCCAGGAATGATTGATTAGTCTCTTCTGTCTGCTACAATAACCATTCCTCATACCACTGGTTGGGTCCTTATCACAACGGGGTCCAGTTACTTGTTCACGCATCTATCTCTTTAGATTAGGAGCTCCTTGAGAAAAGAGACTGTCTTATCTATCTTTGTAACTCCGGTATCTGGCATTCTACCTGTTAAGTAGGAGATGTTAATTAATACCTGTTACTAAATGGACAAAACTCAAGCACTTATGTATACCTATATACGTATATTTATACATATGCATAAGCGTTCATATAAACCTCACATTCACATATATTTTATATATCTCCTATCTTATCTAAGTTTTAGTATGTCTGTACTGCCACAAATGTTTCATCGCTGCTATTTCTTTTGAAATTTCCCTGTAAATATAAAATTGCCTTTATTTCAAATGCACTAATATTCTATTTGAAGGCTTTTATAGTTTTGACAGTTTGGGTTTCTGACTGGTTTCTGACAGCTTATTATTAATTCTATAATACTTTATATTCTGTACTGTGTATCTATATTTAATACTCTGTTTAACTTAAATAAGATTTCCTACATGGTTAATAAGACACAAGTCAAATATGTGAGTCAGAGGCAGGAATCTACACGATGTCTAGTCAAGTGATATGACAATTTGAAGTAAGCAATCAGACACTCATTTTGCTTCATGATCACTAATTCTCAGAGAAGAACATTTAAATTTAGCTTTTTAGATGAAAAATTAGAATAGTATAATAATCCACAGGAGAATCATTTTAGTCTTATTGTATTTTTTTTCATTAATCTGTGAAGTAGTTTCATGTGGAAACACTCGAGATCTCATTTGAGACTACAGTCTAAAGAAAGGGAGAAATGTAATAAACTAGTAAAAAGTGGGTATCATGTGCTAGGTTAAAGATACCTCCCTTTTAACAAATCACAACTTCCCAAGTGACTAAATTCAGCTCTATTCGCTGGGTTGGCACTGGGGGGGTCATAATATAAGGTAACTTTGGCAGACTAGAAAAATTTTCCATAATCCAGGTGTCTGAAAATCTAAGTAGTAACACAGTTCCTTAAGAAATTAATGTTTTGGGGCACGTGGCTGACTCAGCCAGAAGAGCACGTGACTCTTGATCTCAGGGTTGTGAGTTCGAGCCCCACATTGGGTGGAGGGATTACAAAATAAATAAATAAATAAATAAATAAATAAATAAATAAATAAAAGAAATTCATCTCCCTTTCTCTCTGCCCCTCTCCCACTCATGCTCTTCTTTCTCTCTCTAAAAAATAAACATTAAAAAATTTTTTTAAAAGGGGGCGGGGTTACCTGGGTGACTCAGTCAGTTAAGCATCCCACTTCAGCTCAGGTCACGATCTCATGGTTCATGGAGTTCAAGCCCCATGTCCGGCTCTGTGCTGACAGCTCAGAGCCTGGAGCCTGCTTTGGATTCTGTGTCTCCCTTTCTCTGCCCCTCTCCTATTCACACTCTTTCTCTCTCTAAAAAATAAATAAACATTAAAAACATTTTTTAAAAAAGAAATTCATGCTTTGATGGTTTCTCTCCATACCTAAGACTGACTTGTTATTATGATTATAATTAATACTAACCTAATTTTTTAAACCATAACTTAGATGTCATTACAACTAATTCAAGGAGAACGAAAATCACTCTGCAGCTGTGTAAACGTAGGATTCCAAACCTCACACTCAGAAAAATCTGATGTCAAAAGAATTCTGAGTAATATGCCCAGAGCCACAGGGCTAGTTGGTGGCAGAGTTAAGATTAGGATTTCTCAGACCCAAACTCCCCGCGGCAGACAAGGCTTTCCAGACCAGCCTCTTCTGGTTCCAATACCCCTTGCTCTTCATGCTAAACTCAATCCACTTCAGCGCTCCTGAACCTGCTGTTCCTTCACCCAGAACATTCTTTTCCTGTCTTTTCACAGGGCTGGCCCTTTCTCATCTTTCAGGTCTTGGTTTAAATATCACCTCCCCAAACAGGTTCTTTCTTGAATTCTGTGTCTGAACTTGAGATTCTAAAATAACCTCACCATGCACCGCCCTCCCTCACCTTATCAAGTCAACCCTCTATGAGGGAACCTATTCAATTTCTTCTAACAGCACAGAAGCCCCATGGCTGCGGGAGTTTGGGCTATATTGTTCCTTGCTTCATTCCTAAACCCAGAATGCGGCCATGTACACAAGTCAGTCCTACTCACTGATGAACTTAGATCTCTTTGATTCAGTTTAACTGGGAGAGGGAAGGAGTGTTGGGCTTAGAATTAGAAGAAGAAACTTTGTGTTCTGAGCAAGTCACAAATGGTGAGTTGCTGTTCTCACTTTTGGAACAGAGACAACAATGCCTCCTATTACAGGGCTGCTGAGGGGAAAAAAAAAGCAAATAATGTGTGTAAAATTGCTTTAAACAGAAACATATCCATAAGTGACCCTGAGCAAACTCGTCTCTATGTCTCCATTTCCCCATCTATAAAATTAAAGGTTTGAATTCATATAGAGCTCTAATTGATCTTCTAGTTATAAAACTTTTGTTTCATTTATGGAAAAATCCTGAAAAACTCTCCCCTTACTTTATGTGTCACCTAAATGGAACCATGACTTTGAGAGCATGTTAAAAAGTGATGTCTCCCTTTTCCTATTTTCTTAGCTAATCGGCACCTCTGCTTAACTCCTACATTGAATCAGAAGGCATGCAGACATAAAAGAGGTAAGAATGCATTCAATATGTAGCGAAGAGACGTGAGTGTGTCTTAAACCATATTCAAAATAAGTGCAACTGGGAGGGTAGGTCATCATCCTGTTGGGACTGGCACCAGCCCAATCCAGATCAGAAGCCAGTCATAAACACCTCCAACAGCGGCACCAAGGTTCACAGCCACACTTTCTTCAATGTTCAAATGATAGTAACCCTAAATTTTCCATTTGCCCTGATTATAAGGAATTCAGTCTTTTCTAGAGCTTAGCTTGCCAAATATACCCAAGGGTCTCCTAAAATTGCTTATCTGTCCAAAGATCACGCCTATCTGCCTGCTGCTGCACAGATCACCTGTGTTTCAGGAGTTCAGGTGTTCAGGGGCGCCCCTACCGGCAGAACTCGCCCACTGCAGCTGCCCAGTGAATTCAATATAGGAGAAAATAAAAGCTACTCTGGCATCGGTATGAAATTCTAGCCTATTTTATAGGCTGTGTGTAAAATGTGGATTTCACTAAGAATGTGGGAAACTGGAAAGAGTGTGTCCCACCCTAATAATAAAAGAAGACACATAATCTACAAAACCGTAACTTTTCTTGAACCCATCAAAGCTAAGATTATAGGGCAACCAACTAGTCTGAAATCTGAGTAAACACAGTAACTTTCAAGGAGAGACAGGAGTCAGACCCCAACTTCCCTGGGGCAGAATGTGGAAGAAAGATAGGGCTGACATGCATGTGGGCAAGAAGTGTGGAAGGGTCACCAAATCCTGATCAGGGCATAGATGAAAACCCACTGCATCTGGGAGAAGGAAACAGATAAAGCAAGAAATCATTTTGGGCCATTTGGTGTTCTCTATAGCTTCAGGAGAAGCAGGATCACTAGGAAATTTCTACCCCAGACACTTAGAGACACAAAGCCTACCAACTACTGAGGTTGAACCAGTACAAGAGAGAATAACAACCACTCCCACAACACCACCATCAAGTAAAAACTAACAGCAGTCCACTACTGGGAGAGAAGCAAGAACATGGAGAGAAACACTCATCTGATGAAGACTTGGAAGCAACTGTTATACAAATGCTCCAACAAAAAATCATGAACACTCTTAAAACTAAAAGAAAGTTTAAAAAGTTCAACAAAAAGATATAAAGCATAAAGAACTGACAGTTAAGGAACTAAAGAATTTAACAGCAGAAAACTCATCGGGATGATTAGGAGAGAATTATAATAATAAAAGAAAGAATCAATGAAGGTGGACATAGAGCAATAGAAATAATCCAGGACAGTTGGTAAGTGCATTTGTGGTGAACATAGCATAATGTATAAACCTGTGAAATCACTTAGGTGTATACCTGAAACTAATGTAACATTGTGTGATAACTCTACTAAAATTTTCAGAAGTAATACATTTTTTAAAGTAGAAGTAATCCAATTTTTACAATAAAGAATTCAGTCTAGATTTCAATATCTAGGAAAAATATCTTTCAGGACTGAACATGAAATAAAAAAAAACATTTTCAAATGTTTCAAATGAAGTATAGCATTTCAAGTAACTATAGCATATACCAGAAGGTCTCCTCTCAAAGAATTGCTGAAGGTAAAGGAAAATAAGGCAGAAGAAAACCTGGAACATCAGGAATAAAAGAAGAGCAATAGAAATGTAAATATTTGGGCAAATACGATAGACTATTCTTCTCCTATTGTGTTCTTTAAAATATGGTTGATGGTTGAAAATAGAAATTAGAACATTTCCTAAGAGTTGTGTCAACAGATGTAGATATAATATATAAAACAATGATAACATGAATGGAAAGAAAAAAGATCTATAGGTGGTAATATTTCTACATTACACTTGAAATGGTAAAATATTAATTCTAGTATGTTGATAAAAGTAAGGTATGTACATTGTAATTCCTAGAGCTATGACTAAATACAAAGAAACAATAGTCAAAGTCACAATACATAAAGCAGAATACTAAAGTTTATTTAAAATATCCCCAAAAAGGCAGCAAAGACAATAGGGAAGGAAAAACTTGGTAAACAAATAAAAACAATTAATAAAACAATTGTCCTAAACCCAAACATATCGATAATTACATTAAATGTAAATGGTCTAAAAAAGTAAAATAGATATAAATAGTCTAACCACCATTTAGAGAAAATTTAGAGAGAAACTGTCAGGACGGATAAAAACATGACTCAACAACATGTTCATAAGACACGTCAGATTAATGATAAGGTAAGTTTAAAAGTAAAACATGAGTCAAAAAGAAAAACAGAATGGCTATATTAATATCAGATAAAATAGGTTTCAAAGCAGAAAAATAAATCATTAAGGGTTAAGAGGGACATTCCATAATCATAAAAGAGTTGATTCTCCAATAAGACATCATAATCCTAAATGGACATGCACCTAACAACAGAGCTTCAAAATGCATAAAGAAAACTGACAAAACTGAAAGAAGAAATAGATATATCTATAATGATTATTGGACATTTCAACATGCTTGTCTCAGTAATAGAACTAATAGAAAATCAGCAACAAAGTAGAAGAATGAAAAATACCACGAATGACTTGGATATAACCGACATTTGTAGAGCACTCTACCCAGGAACAGCAAAATACATTTTCTCCTCAAGAGTATATGGAACATTCGTTAAGATAGACTGTATCCTTGATTTTAAAACAAATCCTAATAAATTTGAAAGAACTGAACTTATTCAAAATGTGTTCCCTAACCCTAATGTAATTAGACGAGAAATCAATTAGAGCAAGATACAAGAAAAATCTCCAAACCTTTGGAAATTAAACCACACGCTGATTCCAAAACCAATGATATTAAAAGAAAACTATAGACAATTATCTCTCATGAACACAGACACAAGTTAAAAGGTTGTAAAGAACAATCTGGCAGCTGTTTTCAATGTTCCCTGAAGGACCAAAAACTCATCAAAGAAGAGGTCATTTGTGTGGGCAATCCACTGTTTCCACTTACAGAAGAAAGAAAACTGAAGTAGATCCCCATACTTCCATCTACGCTGTCTCCCTTAATCTCACTTAATCGGGGGAATGTCCAAGAGGACCACAGAAGATTGCCACTTAATTTAAAACCTAGAAGAAAATGGACAGTGAAGAGACTATTTCTGAGAAATGCAGTCTTGTTCAATACAGATCTTTTTACTTGAGGAAATCACCAGTCTGAGGAGTAATGAGTGAACTTACCTGTATCCTTGATCATCTGCCCTGTCAGTGCTTTTCATCTCTGGGCAGCTTTAAGCAAGGATAGTGGTGAAGGCTTTAGGATTATGCCATAACTGTTAATATTTATTCAGTACTTATTATGTGCCAAGCAGTGAGCTAAGCACTTCAAATACACAATTTTACTTAACTGTTCACAATAACACCGCAGGATAGGTAATATGAGTATTCCCATCTCAGAGACAAAGAAATTGAGGCTTATAATATTTAAGTCAGAAAGGTGTTGACTTATAAATTATTTCCTTCCATAGATTCTAGAACTGGAATTGGTGAGTAAAATAGACAAGTGAAACTTTTTTAAGATTCAAATATATTTTGCCTTTATTGTTCTGAGTAAGGGTGCCTATGTAAATTGTATAAACTCCCACCACCAGTGGGGGGGGGGGGAATGTGCCTATCTCTCTCATGATATTCGCATCCAGGCTACTTATTAGGGTTAAAAACTTAGTTTCCAGTTTGATGTGCCAGAAATGGCACTTCGTTGTTGCTTTAGTTTGTTTTCTGTTAAAATTAGTGAAAATATACATTTAAAGTTTTTGGTAAATGGCAATTTACATGTTTTCATCGAAAAATTATTTCTTTCCTTTGATATTTCTCTTTATTAAGTTTCTCTTCCTTTTTTTGTTTTTAAATAAAAAAGATGCCCGTTATAAAAATTAAAAATAACAAAGAAAGGTGTCTACTCCAGATCCTCCAGTAGCTTAACTCTGAGAGCCACTAATTGTTTTCTTGTCCAGCCCCCCAAAACTAAATGACACCCTTTACTATTTGCTTTAATGAGATGAAATTCTGACTACCCTTACAAATCTTAGTTAACAAAAACACAATTCTTCTTTCGTCCTCAGACTGTCTATAGCTTTTGTCTGAATCAAGAGGAAAATTCAACTTCTTTTCATGGCTCTTTTTCCAAGGGTGGTCATTTCTGTTCATTGGCAACAAATTACTATGGACTTAGCTTAGGGACTAAAGTTGCATTCAGTATGAATTTTGATCAGTAAATAAATGTTTCAAGCATTATGATGTCTTTGGCATGGACCACGAGACCAGGGTTCCAAAAGAAAATATAGTTTCAAACCAAAACAGGACAAAATTTAAAAATAAATAAACCTCACTGAAACTTGCCTCTGACCACTGTTTTGGGACGTCCCCAGGCCCCTGTAAAATGGACTCTTCCTCTCCCGGGTTATCTCTTGAACTATCCAGTGGTATCTCAAAAGCAAGTCACGAGACTTCCTTCCAGCACCTGTTATTTTCTTTCCTTCCAACTTGGGTCAATTTGATAACACGTGGAACCAACCGTCCAAAAACTGCACCGTAGGCCCCAATGGTAGCGCCCCCTAGAGTCTGTACAGCGGTCTGCTTCTCGCTCTGCCTCTTTTGCACAAGATGCTGGAATGAGGCCACATACTGCCTGCGGGTGCCCCAAAGTCTTACAGAATTTGTAGTAGCAATGGCTCCTTTCTTTTCTATTCTCAACCCTGGAGCGCAGGTTCAGACACAGTCCCGTGGGCTTGGGAGAAGGCCATTCCTTGAATTTGACATCTCACCGGCCTGCTTGCCTTCTCTCAACACGCCCTTCCCTTCCTCTGGGGAAATCTTCTTCTTGCCTGTTATCCACCTGCGCCAGAGTTTCACCATCAACCGTTTGACAGGAGGCTCATGCTTTGTTTTGAAGCTACCCTACATAAGAGCGTACGTCGTGACGCTTTCCTTGGGGTCTGAGACCCAGAATGGAGAGAGAATGTCCCGGCTGCCCCACTATGTGCGTGAGAAGGGAAGAGACAGGTTATCCGAGTGGGCCAGTCATCTTTCCCTTCAAGCAGTCTTTCTCTGAAAGGCACATGACTGCAGCTTGTGTCTTCCCGCCAAGAATCTCCTGGTAGAGCGCACTGTGGAGACAGACCCCTGGGCGTCGGCAAGACACTGAAGCCTGGTCACTCGGCGGGTCCTGTTCCTAGTTCTGGCACTTAATTCCCGGACAGCTGGGAGAAGACTCTGTCCCGGTGGCTTCCACAGTGCTCATCCTGTGCGTTCCGGGGCGCGACGTGTGCGGGTCAGGATGCTGTGCAGTCCCGCTCTGCTTCAGGCCTCACGACTGTGGGCTGGGAGTAAACCTCCCCCCGACCTGCACTCGTGTTCCAACTCCCCAGCTGTGACAACAGCTTAACTACCCTGCCATGCCGACTGGGAAAAATCCAAGAGCGATAGTGATCAGCTTTGCCTGTCAGCTTTGAAGATAAACAAGAAATCATATTCCAGTCCCAATATTCAGATCAGTTACTACTATTTTCCCTGGGCTCAGACATCATGAATTCAGTGGATCATAGCAATTCCCCTGGAACCACCTAGAGTCCCCTTGCCTTCCCCGGGTCTGGCCGTGGAGCCGTGTGTCTTCAAACACAGTCGGGAGTCCTGCTCTCCTAATTCTGCCCGCCTGGCAGGGGTCACTCTGACTTTGACCTTAAGCGTGTCTTCTCATCAGACCTCCCTTTCTCGCTTCGGTCGCTCCAGTCTTAATGTCTTGTATGGGTCCCATTTCAATTTCACTTTCCCAAATGAATGGCTATGGTTTGAATTATATGTGTATGTTTAGCTTCCTCTGCACAATTACCTCTTCAGTGCCTCTTCTTTCATGCTTCCCTGGGCCCATTACTCATCCTCCAACCTCTGTCCTGCCAGCAGCCCTGATAGCGCCCCTTCCCCCCTTCTACGCTCATTTCAGAACATTCCAGAAGCTTTTTCGGAGACAAGTTACTCCTGTATGGTTCGTTCTTCCTTTCTTTCTTTCCTTCCTGTCTTTACAAATCCCTTCCAACTTCCACATTCGGAACAGAGTAGAGAAACCAACTTACCTTCATTACGTGCCAACTTACCTTCATTACGTGCCAGATGTGTTCCAAGGTCCCGCTTTAGTGCTCTAGACTATTCTCCAAGAAATAAATCATTGAACACACGAGGAGGCTTCGGCTTTAAGAAAAGAGATTTAGTAACTTGTCCAGGGTTGTAGAGCCGAGGACAAGATGCAGATTTAGGCACAGAACCTATAGGATTCCAAAACTCCGCTAGTCTTTCCTTCATGTGACGCTGCCTCCATAACATTTCTTTCTAGTAACAAAACTGAAGTTTACATAAAAGCGTCCAAACACACTGATGTGTTCAAATTCTACTGGTTGTCCTCTAGAAGACTCGGTGCAGTGTTTCAAACCACACATAGGCGATCCCTTGATGGACAATTTCTTAAAGTCTAGAATTCCAGAGCTGGAAAGCACCTGAGAGAGTATGGAATCTCCCTGTATGTGAGGAACCCACAGCCCTTGGAGGCTGCGTGTCCTGTCCGTGAGCTCCTGCAGGGAGCTTCCTTCAGTGGCCCCATGCCTGAAGTGAGTGGAGCCAGTGGTCTGTCTTCCCGAGACGCTCTCAGGGCGAATCCTTCACTCCAGCATTTTGCCTCTGTTGCCACGTGATGACAGAGCCAGACCTCCATCATCACCGGGGTTCTTTGTCCACGCTTCTTCCCCCATTCCTGTCACAGGTACCCCCGTCCCCAAGCACATACCTTCCCAAGCCTTTCCTCGTGTCCCCTAAAAGTCAGAGTCTTTAGCAGATGTCCCTACTCTTCCAAGTGTTCAGAACATTCACTTTGTTGCCCTAACTCTCTCTGTCCTGATGACACTTCTCACTGCAGATCTCTAAGCAGAAGCTACATTTTCCCCTCCTGTTCCAAGTCCCTACGGGTCTAGAAATGGAGCAACCATCCTGCTTGCTCTCCTTCCTTAATAAGAAACAATTAGGGGCGCCTGGGTGGCTCAGTCAGTTGAGCGTCCGACTTCGCTCAGGTCACGATCTCACGGTCCGTGGGTTTGAGCCCCACATCAGGCTCTGTGCTGACAGCTCAGCGCCTGGAGCCTGCTTCAGATTCTGTGTCTCCCTCTCTCTCTGGCCCTCCCCCCGTTCATGCTCTGTCTCTCTCTGTCTCAAAAATAAATAAATGTTAAAAAAATTTAAAAAAAAAGAAACAATTAGATGAGCGTTTCTGCATTATCCCACACAAACTTTACCAGCCTACGGGCATCTCGCTCAGATTCCCTGCCATCCCGTGTCTCGGTAGGAGAATTCAGGGGCCACCCTCCCCATCTTGTGCCCTGTATTTCATCACTTCCCCATCCTCAAGGATTTGCCTCCAATTTCCCCCTCCCCTCCCTGTATCAATTTGTCTCTTGCTTCTGGATCATTATCATCAGCACGTAAACATACTCTAGTATCTCTCACATCTGAAACAGACACTCCTTGACCCCCATGTCACACCTTTCCAGTTACGTCCCCAATAATCAGCAAAGTGATCAGTTATCTGTACTCAGTCTCCTCACCTCATTTGTCTTTAACTCTCCTTGGTCAAGCTTCTCTCACTAAAGGTTGCCTAATCCTGCCAGGGTCACAGTGACTTCCATGTGCCAAATCCAATGGAGTCTTATCTGCTCTCAGCAACATTCCATGTACTTTCTTCTCTTGGCTTCTGGAACGCTGCTCTCTCCCAACTTTCCTTCTTCTACAAAGTACACTTTTCCTCAGTTTTCTTTGTTAGTTCCCTCTCTCCGATGAGACAGAGGACACCTTCCCTACTCACAATCCCTCCCTAAGTGATCTCGTTTAGGTCCCATGGCTTGAATCCCATGACTCCAAAGTTTGTGTCTTCAGCCAAGATCTCTCCGTGAACAACAGAATCACATATGGAATCATCCATTTGACATCACAAAGTTAACATGTTCAGAAAAGAACTTTTATATTTTGGAACTAGGTTCAGGTGGTGGCTGTACAACATTGGATGTACTGTAAGTCCCTAAATTGTTGACTTTGAAAGAGTTAATTTTATGTGGTGGGGATTTGACCTCAATTTAAAAAAAATCAGAAGGCCCGCAACTTTTGATTTCATTCTACACCAAAATTTAGTCCTCCCCAGAATTCCCTGTCTTAATTAATGCACCCCTCCCTTCTTCACCGTCCCACTCCCCTGACATCCAAATCATCAGCAAATATTGTCACTTCTACCTCCAAAGTTTTTCTCTAATCAGTTTACTTCTTTCCATCTCCCCTGAGGCCACCCTCACGGGAGCCTCAACCACCTGTCCCTACAATTATGATTAGTCTCCCTGCCTCTACTCTTGCGTCTTTATAGTGCTTTCTCCATATAGCCATCAACTTGATGTCCTAAACCTGTAGATCAAACTATAATACACCCCCACTAAAGCATCTAATGGATTCTCATAATACCCAAAGAAGAAGAAGAAGAAGAAGAAGAAGAAGAAGAAGAAGAAGAAGAAGAAAAGAGGCCTGTAAGACTCTCCATGAAGACCCCGTTCTGGATTGGAGACTGCCTACTTTTCATTGGGTCCTCACATGGCAGAAGGGGCTAGGGAGCGATGTAGAGTCTCTTTTGTAAGGCACTAATCCCATTCATGAGGCTCCACCCTCATGACCGAAGCACCTCCCAAAGGCCCCACCTCCCAATACCATCACATTGGCCATTAGGATTTTAACACGAATTTTGTGGGAACACAAACATTCAGACCACAGCAGTAAACTATTGAAGCAGGGACTTCATCCATCTTGTGTAGACCCATATCTCCAGTAACTCAAAAGTCCCAGACACATAGTAGTTGCTAAATAAATTGTGTTAAATTGGGTTTTCAGCCACTAAGATTATCGGTGGTTTGTCAGCAGAACAGGGACGAACTGCTGCTACCATTAAGTAAAGTAACCTGGTGACACTACTAAAATGAAAAACATAATACCCCTCCAATTAGAAATACCACTCTTTGGAATCTATCCTGGGGAAACAAAAGCACCCGTGTACGGATATATGAACAGGCATATTGATTACAGTATTTAAACAGTATTTGTTGCAGTATTAAAAAACAAAACAAAACAAAACAAAACCCCCGGGAATAGAGGCCCATCACTAGAGAAATATCGAATGTATTAGAATATGTTGAAAAGGATGAGAGTTTTACCATTTTTCTTAGAGGGATTTCTACAAAGTAAAAGAGAAAGGAGAAGTACAGACACGATTGTGTTTTTAATAAAGCAAACAAAGAGAGGAAAGGCTGTCAAATATATGAATGCATACCATATTTCCTTAAGGCTAGGATCGCAAGACCTGTCACAATTTCCAGATATGTTAAAACGTGGAAAAGCTTTGCCACTCAGCTCTGATGCCATACGGCTTGTGCACGTGGCACATAGCTGAGTGAAAGTGCAAAGAAACCCAACAGTTTGTTGATGCAGCCCAGAGGCCTTGTGTTTGGAGGAAAGGGTGAGGAAAGGGGTAGGTAGACATGCACACAAAAAAAATCAAATCAGGTCAAATTTAAAAAGGACACATAACATTCCATTTATATAAAATATGTATGTTCACAAAGAAACTAACTTGTAGGAATGCCCATGAAACATTGTCAAAGAAAAGAAGCAAACGCAGAGAGTGACGGACACAGTAGGACTCTATTTTGGCAAAAACCCAGATCTGCCGGTCCTCGCAGGTCTACGGGCATAGGGAAGGGGACAGAGACCTCAGACTGGACGTGATTGTTCTTCGTATTGTTCCACTTGCGGCAAGCATGATTATTTTGTTTTTTAAAACTACACAGAATGAAAAGGGACAAAAATCGAGGGGGAAACGTACGTCATGTCGCCGTACAGCTAAAACTAAAGGGGGGGCTTTCCTTTACATTTCGAGCATCCTTGTTAATAACCACCATCATCATCTCTGGGTCACCAGAAGGGAGCAGGTGACCTTCTGGTTCCTCCAAGGTGGATTACAAAATTTAGCCAAGCAGTTGGACAGTTGGGGTGTCTTAGTCTATTCTCAACCCTCTTGTTACCATAACTACTTAGTTCATGCATGTAAAAAACCTTTAAAAATGTTTTTTGCATTGATTATGCAAAAATTAAAGGCCTTATGTCTATCTTAACACTGAAAAAAATGAATGTCATGTTACCATTAAGCAGAGATAAAGTAAAGCTAAATCTGTCTCCAAGTGTAACTTAATTCCCCACCCCCCCCCCCCACCCTTGAAAGGTAACTAAAACACCACCGGAACTAAGGGCTACAGTGGAGATGATGTGGGTCTGAATCTTAGTCGTAGGTCTAGCTATGCATGCCCAGGAACAAATCATTCCCTCTTTCTCTTTTTTTAAGTTTATTTATTTATTTTGAGAGAGAGTGAGAGAGCACGCAAGCAGGGGAGGGGCAGAGAGAGGGGGAGAGAGAGGGGGAGATCCCAAGCAGGCTCTGCACTGTCCGTGCACAGCCTGATGCGGGCCTCGAACTCACAAACCTTGAGATCATGACCTGAGTTGAAGTCAGACGCTCAGCCTAGGAGCCAGCCCCGGCGGGGGAGGGGGGGAGGGGGGAGGGGGGAGGGGGGAGGGGCCCAAATCATTCCTCTTCTGGATGCCGGTTTGTTCATTTGTAAAAGGAGGATGAAAATCCTAATTCCACTGATTTCCAGAATTGTCATGAAGACCAAATGAGAAAAGCGTGTGTGAAAGCATCTAGTTTGTCTGCCAAGTGAGAGTTTTTGCTAGACTCCAAGGGTCTTATTAAAGATACAGTAGAGGGGTGCCTGGGTGGCTCAGTTGGTAAACGCGACCGACTTCAGCTCAGGTCATGATCTCAGGTTCATGAGTTCGAGGCCCACATCGTGTTCTGTGCTGACGGCTCAGAGCCTGGAGCCTGCTTCGGATTCTGTGTCTCCCTCTCTCTGCTCCTCCCCCGCTCACACTCTGTCTCTCTCTCAAAAATAAATAAACATTAAAAAAAAATTTAAAGATACAGTAGAAAGAGAAAAGGAGTCAGAATCAGAGACCAAGGGTTCTCTGTCACTGTCCAGCTGGGAGACTATCACCATTCCAGGTCACCAGTCCTGGGCCTAATTTTTCTAAATTCATTAATACGTATTTCTTTTTGGGAAAAGAGAAATTCCCCAATCCTTCAACTATCCCCATAAAGCTAAATGTTATTTGAATCCAATGTACTTCACGCACATTGAGGCACCAAACCTGTTTCTTTAGCACCAAATGATAATGGAAAAGTATTTCACTAAAGTCCAGATAACAAATGAAGACAAATGTTTTCTCTAATCCTCTTTCTATAAAAGTACACAATCTTCATTTATCTTCAGGGATGACATCCGTCCCTTTAAGAATAGTTCCTTTATGAGATGCATTTCATTGTCTGAGCCTCTTGACAATCCTTACATCTTCTACCGTGAACTGTTGAGCCCTCCAACGTCTCGCGGAGTCTCGGTTCTGCTGACGTCCTGCGTTCCGCCTGCTGATTGATGGGGCTTCTTCCTAATGGAGCTGCCAGAGAGCAAATTGCACAAATTGTACTTTGCCCCTCGTATGACTATAGTCCCACCCAATTCTTGTCACATACTGTATCTCACTTCTGCTCAATAGCATGCATGATTTCTTTTGTTATTAATAGTGTGTTTTTAAATGAATTTAAAGTACCATTGCATTCAAGCTAACTTTTCAGCTTTTTGTTTTTAACTGATTCAATATCTTTCTTGACACAGGATTCCCTATATCGCTCAGCTCCCCCAAATATCCAGTGGTTTCGATCAGATGCCTCTTTTTTTCTTTAAGTTTATTTGTTTTGAGAGAGAGAGAGGGAGGAAGAGAGAGAGCATGAGTGGGGGGGATGCAGAGAGAGAGAGAGAGAGAGAGAGAGAGAGAGAGAATCCCAAGCAGGCTCCAAGCTGGCAGCACAGAGCCCCATGCAGGGCTCGTGTCAGTAGACAGAGGGAAGCAGATCGGCCTTCCCCTGCGTGGGGGGGCCAGAGATCCAATAGACACCTGACCTGAACAAAGGCTGAGTGGGAAGGAATTTTGCCTATTTGTTTGAACTGAGAAGTCGGTCTTCTGCCCTCAGACGGGAAGTTAAACCATCAGCTCTCCTGGTTCTGCTTCGGGACTTGGATTAGAACTTACCCCATCGATTATCCTCTTGGGTTTCAGGTGTTCTCACGTGGACCAGAACACCACCACCAGCGCTCTGGGGTCTCCAGCTCGCCAACGTCGTTCAGATATCTCATAGGACTTCTCAGCCTCCATAATCCCGTGAGCCAACTCCTTACAGTGAATCTCTTCATATATGTTTATATGTATTTCTGCAAAACGTATCCTATTGGGTCTGTTTCTCTGGAGAACCCTGACAGGTACAACCTCCATCTAGCCTTCAAAGTCTTCCTTAATTTGACCCCAACCGCATATCCAGACTCATTTCAAAAGAATAGTATTATATTACTGTAACAGTTAACATCATAGCATGCCAGCCGCATGCTAAGGGCTTTAGGTGCATTACCTCAATTCATCTTCATAATGATGCCTTGGGGTAGGCTATTTTATTTCCATTTCATAAGAAAAAAAAAGGACACTTATATTTAGAGTAATTCTGGGATTTGAAAACATTTTTCTTTTTTGTTAAGTACACTGTATCCCCACCGTGGGGCTCAAACTCAAGATCCCGAGATCAAGAGTCACACGCTCTGCTGAGTGAGCCAGGGGCCCCTGATTCTAGGACTTAAGCCGAAGTCTCTCTGACTCCTAAATCCATATTTTTAGACTCGCTTGATGCTACCTCCACAACTCGCTAAACAAGCCCTTGTAGAATGAGGCCAAATCTTTCCATCCATTTTGACCTCGGCGTCTTAGAAAGAGAATCGCCTCTAAACCTTGATGAATAACAGAATCACCGGGAAAGTTTTTCAAAGTCTGAGTCATTCAGCTCTAACCTTCAGAGCTGCAGAGTCTCTATGGTGTGGTTCAGGAATCTGCCTTTCATGGTTTCCAGGTGAGTCTAGTAGGTCAAACCACAGGCCCCAGTATTTGGGAATAAGGGCCTTAGGTTAAGCCAGTGGCTCTCAAATGTTAGCCTACCTCCGAACCACTGGGAAGGCATGTTAAAACACAGACCGCTGGGCCCCATCCCCAGTGTTTCTAACTCAGTAGATTTGGGGTAGAGTCCAGCCATCTGCATTTCGAACAAGTTCCCAGGTGGTGCTTCTGCGGCTGGCACAGGGACCACATTCTGAGCACTACAGGGTTCCGCTGTTCTTGCTTTGAATAGTCTCCTTTGTACCTGCCTCTAGTCCAAATTTCCACCTGTTCTTCAAAGCCACCTTCTTCACAACACCTGTCTGCTTCAGTGCTTAGCCTCCTGCTTCTGCTTGCAGGGTCAGCTGGCTTCACAGGTCCTGGCAGACTCCGCTGAACTCTGGGATAAGAAAAGAACATTCTTTGTCTCTGTTCTTTCCCGTAGCGGTAGGACTTCCCACCCCCTTTTTAAACAGCCCGACAGAAAAATAAAAAATAAAAATAAATAAATAAAAATAAAAAGCCCAATAGATGTGTTTAAGGGTTGCCAAGGATAGCCCCTTGTGCACCTGCTCTGAGCCACTGGCCACACCCCTCCTGGCCTTCCCCTCCCCTCCCCATTCATGGAGCCATTCATGGGCTCCAGTTCCCTTTGAGGACGTTTACTGAGGCGACTCCCCTGAGAAGCTGCCCACGGAAGGCTCAGGGAGCTGCTGGGAAGTTATTAGAGTTCCTGCAGCTGCCCTCGCAGGCCTGCTCCACCTGCCGGCTCCACCTAGCACTTGGCACCTCTCAGAAGTTTGGATAAGACTGCCCTCAGCTGTCCTCCCATCCTTTCATCCCCTCGCTCTGCCCCAGGCCCCTTGCCCCAGGCCCCAGCTGTGAATGCCAGTCACCATCACTTGTGTAACAGAAAGTTGTGTAGACTGACCCCAGCCCCCGAGTTCTTAGGCTGTGACTGATGCTTCTCTCAGGATGAGTTCACTCTTACAAGGCACCTGGTCCCTTTTGCTAAAAGAACCCCCCCTCCCCCTAAAGCTGCACCACTCACCCTCCCAAACACACCTAGAGGGCAAGTCTGGAGTTTAGGATGGAGGGCAGCTGAAATTCGTGGTGGGATTCAAGCCACAGGTTTAATACTTACTAGCATTTTATAACAAAGAAAAAACTCCTTGAAGTCAGGGATTATTCCTTAAAGTGTAAATGTTTTGCTACTTCTATTTGGCCCACAATGCCTAGAACAGTGTTAAAATACATGCGGTCACCTCTTACATCCCTGACATATGCAAAGCAACCTCGCCCGGCACCTGCCTCGCCTGTCCCTCCTCCCTGCCCCAAACACACTGTGCATTTCTGCCCCTTCTCTTCCCAGGCCCGCTCAAATGCTGTTCCTTTACGAACGTGTCCCCTTCCCCACTCCACTCACTATAGTTTTCCCTTGCTCATTGGTAGTGAATTTCTCTCTCTCTCTAACACCCAGAATTGCCAGAGAGGAGTTGAGGAGCCTCTTCGGGCACCTGGAGCCCACCCACTCCAATCAACCATCCCCCTCCCCCCACCAGCTATCACCCCCTAAGGCCCCAACTGGGAGCAGGCCTCACCTGTGCTGCCGCTTCCCTGTCCCTCCACCTGAGGAAGGCAGCTCAAGGCTGGTCAGCTCAGGGACACCTCTGCCCCTCCTCTCCAGTCCTCCTGGACTGAGCCTGGATCCCAGAGACTCCAGAGTGTGGTTGGAGGATGGAAAACCAGGAGGACTGCTCTCACTTTACCATTACGTCAGGAACTCTCTCTGGCTCCCCCGGCATGTTGGCAGCCCGCAGGGGCAGAGCTTTCACTCTGGATCCGATAGATATTTCGCCATGCATACATTCTGTAGAACTTCTTCGGTCCTGTGACTACTGAGACTAATTTCTCTTCCATCAGGACCCCAAAGCCCTCAAACCCAGGTTCAGCTCTACCAGCTTTCTGTTCCTCACCACTGACTTGGAAAGCACTTTTATAACTTCCATTTCATTTCATAATCAAGGAAATTGGAAATAGTTTTGCACCAATCTTACCAGATTCTCCGTGCGTATACATACGACACATCCATAGACATTTATGTCTATGGATATCCAATAGCCAAGGGTTCAGTGCCTTGGTTATTTGTAGTAGCGGGAGACAGAGTAGGGTCATTCTTTTTTTCAAATAGAATTCGATTTTCTTAGCCTGTGAACATCCCTCCTTTACGTCATCTTTCTTGGCATAACTGTTAACATTTTGTTCCCCGGCTAGTAATTGTATCCAGTCATTAGAATTAAGTTGTATACTTTTCTGTCGCCTTTCCTGCCTGATTATCAAGTGTGGTTTTCTCTTCAGATTGTAGATTTCTGTTTGTGCTGTAACCATATTTACTTCGGCTCCATTATTCGCACTCATCCTGTTTGGGCCTCTGAACTTGTACCCTAACACTTACCAAAAAAAGCATAAAAAGACACCCAGGTGGGGCGCCTGGGTGGCTTGGTCGGTTAAGCGTCTGACTTTGGCTCAGGTCATGGTCTCACGGTCCGTGGGTTCGAGCCCCGTGTCGGGCTCTGTGCTGACCGCTCAGAGCCTGCAGCCTGTTTCAGATTCTGTGTCTCCTTCTCTCTCTGCCCCTCCCCTGTTCATGCTCTGTCTCTCTCTGTCTCAAAAATAAATATACGTTAGGGGCGCCTGGGTGGCGCAGTCGGTTAAGCATCCGACTTCAGCCAGGTCACGATCTCGCGGTCTGTGAGTTCGAGCCCCGCGTCAGGCTCTGGGCTGATGGCTCGGAGCCTGGAGCCTGTTTCCGATTCTGTGTCTCCCTCTCTCTCTGCCCCTCCCCCGTTCATGCTCTGTCTCTCTCTGTCCTAAAAATAAACAAACATTGAATAAATAAATAAATAAATATACGTTAAAAAAAATTAAAAAAAAAAAGACACCCAGGAGTTTCTTTGTTTTTCTTTACCTTCTTTTCACTTGTCTGTATCAGAGATGGGAAGAATGACCATGGATCTCTCACAAAGCGGACTAGAAATTCCGAGACTGTGAATTCCGGCTATGGCTCTGCCATTCACGTATTTATAACCCCAGGGAATTTACTGAAGCTTTTTCTCTGGTCTATGACATACTTGTCAAATCATGTAGGATTTATGATCAATGTCATGTGTGATCTATGATCTATGCTGAAAACGAAATACGGGCTCGTCTCTTTAGCCGGATATAATAATTAGCAAATCCATTCATTACAGGAGTAATTTCCAAACCCTACAGATCTACAGAATCGCCTTTTTGAGTTAAAAAAAAAAAAAACAAAAAACACAGATCACTGGGGTCCATCCAATCCTGCTGCATCTGATTTTTAAGTAATTCGTTGATGTGGAGGCAGGCTCGAAGAACCCTAGAATTGCAGGCCAGGCTTCCGAACTGCTTCTGTAGTGGGCACTCATTTTGGAGAAACTGGTTCAAAATTTTGTCCTCCTGCCTAATTTATCAGTAACGAATGAAAGATGACCTTGTTTGAATGATTGCAGACGTGCCAAATGTTGAACTCGTACTGTTCACAGCAAGATCGAAGCTGTCAGGATGCTCACGCACATTTTCGTGCAACCAGACATGGGCTTGTACTTAAACCAATTAAAGATTAGTCTTTATTTCAAATTAAAAAAAATAAGTAAATGGAAAGAGGAGGATGGAGTCAGTGTTTCCCACTGCATAAGCTTCTGTTGTATATTGCAACAATATACAATATTCAATATATTGAACTCAATATATTGAGTTCAATATATTGAATATTGTATATTGTTGCCTATTGGATTAAGGGACATTCAGCCTCATTATTACACCACCCAAAAGGAGAGTCTTTAAAGAAGAATCTCAGATGTGGAAATGTGCCTTTTGGGAGTAAGATAAAATGAGTCTCCTCAGCAAATTTGCCACCTCTTGGATAACTTTATCACCCCAAAAGCAAAATTTTTCCGCAAAAAGATGTGTTACATTTTTAGTCCAAAAAGTATTCCATTCTCCCCAATCCTACCCTTTTGTACACATTCTCTTTCTGCCATTTCAAAATCATACTCTGAGTTAGTGGCTTAAAAGGCATTAGGATTTGTATCTCTTCTAATACAATAGACTCTCGTGGGTTGTAAAGAATACTTATGACACATAAGTCAAGCCAAGTCAAGTCTCTTAATTTGCCTAACCCACTCTCCCCCTCCCCGTCCAATTCCAAATCAAGGACTTCTCTTTCGGAAGCTGTGCTCTTCTTCTAACTATCAGTTAAAACTGGGACTTCCTCTCTCTCTTGGCCCACGGGCAGAACAGTTTCTTAGAGTCACGAGAATCTTAACTGCAGTGTTTCTTTGGGTTCTGCTTCAAGGGTTACTTCCCAAAGCCCTTCATCTCTTTTCCCAAAGTACCTCCTTTGCTTCAGACACTCAACCTCGGTTATTTCAACAGCTCTCTATTATGCCACTGTTATCTCTAGGCCATTCTGTATGGAACAGCTAAAGTGTTCTATGCTCCCCGCAAAGCCAGCTGGGTAGTCCCCACTTAAAATCATCTTAAATGAGGTCCTAACACACCTAAAGTAAGGCGTGTGCCCTTGCTGATAAGGGTGGCACATTTCAGTGATAAGAATCAGAATGATGTGCCCACCTCCAAGGCAGAGCAGGTAGGGTTTGAGGAGCCACACCTCATCTCAAGAATTTGGAACATGGCCCCTGTTATTCCATCTGGTACTCATTATCTTCTCTTCCCGGTAGCCGTACCCCCTCACCAAGGGGTAACTACACATTCAGCATTTACAGAGGACTTCCTGGCAAAAGGCAGGCCCTTGCACACCTCTGTGCTACAGTTCTTGAAGGGCATTCTGTTCCACGGAACACCCTCTGGGGCTCTGTGATCAATGGCATAAAGTACAATCTGCCTGCTGTCCCCAGACAGACGCTCCATGTCACAGCCCCCCTTCCCTGTCCTCCATGGGGTATATTTAGCCACTGAGTTCTGACAGATTTCAGGCGCTGGGGATGAAGCCTGCTGCTATACGGGGCTTTGTGGGAACAGCGACTTGGGTTTGCATCTGGGAATCCTTCAGATAGAGACTCCTTTAAGGTCAACAGATGGAGTTGGACGATTTGTTTGGGGATCTGGGTAGGGTGTCGGTGGAGCTAACTGACAGGTGACGGGAAGAAGGACATATAGGCTGGATTTGGAAATTGTTCTTTTCATACCAACTTGTCATTAAAATAAAGGATTTAAAAATAAGATAAAATACTAAAATGAAAAATGAAAGTGAAGCACATACAGCAACAGGATACAAAAGAGAAAAGAGTTTATACATCAAATGATTTGTGTGTAAGTCTATGTATAAGAGATCGTGTCAAGCAATGTCCTTGAGCTGATTTAAATAGCGTAAAGCTCCCAACAAGTGGGGGTGCCTGGCTGGCTCAATTGGTAGGGCATGTGACTCCTGATCTTGGGGTTGTAAGTTCAAGCCCCATATGTGGTGTAGAAATAAAAGCTTAAAAAAAAAAGTCACTGACAATTGCTCTGAGGAACACAGCTTTCTGAGCTGGGTGGTTATTTTCAAGGGAGAGGTTGTTAGTCTAGAAAGTGGGTGCTGCTCGTTCTTTGGGGTTTCTTAATACTTGGTGTTGCCGTTAGGCATCTGCATTTGACTAGTATAGGCAGCCAACCTGGCTCGTTCTGTGTTGGAGCTAGAACACATGACTGCTAGAATCACCCTGGCTTCTCCTTCTTTCCAGCTCACTTAGACACAACATTTGGAAATGAGGACAGCACCCTTTGAAAAGAATGGAAGCAGGTAGACAGCAGGAAGCGGAGAGCCATTTTAACTTATTGAGTTAAATGAGAGTGACTGATTCCAAACTTTAGCCTAAAGCTATGAGCTATGTGTGGGGCTTGTGAAAGCTGATGTCAATCATCCCAATTCTTTGCATCTATAAACTGAGAGCCTTTACTTGTATATTGAAACAAAGAGCACAGAAGACAGAACCCTAAATAGATATGTGCTATGATCCTGATGGCTGCCCGCCATATTACTGTTAAAATCTGGACAACAGACTCAAAATGGAGTCACTTATGCTAAGCCCCATGTCACCAAACCAAGACTTGATTAAAAATGCAGCTCTCCCAAAAATGGAATCTTGAACCAGACAATCAAGAATCACCTGATAGGCACAGTTAGGTTATCTGCCTGATAGGCACATGCCTTCCCCTAAAAGAAAGGAACCTTGTAATAACCAGCCGGCTGTTTTGACTAGCACACCTTCCTTGCTCCAGCTCCCTTCTGCCTATAAAGGTCTGTTACTCTGTACAGCTCCTCAGAGCGCCTTTCTATCTGCTACTTTGAACACTGCCCAATTCATTAATTGTTGAATGAAGCCAAAAAGATCTTTAAAATTTACCCAGTTGCGTTTCGGTTTTTTGACATTGTAGATTCTCATCTGTTAATAACGCACTCAAGGAAACTATTTTGCAGCAATACAACCACGGATTGCTATCAGATTACCATCTCACAAGCAGAGAAGACAGCAGAGGCATTTCTGCTTCTATCCCTAAACCGACACTCAGCATTTCAACACTGCAAACCTGAAGACTCTTCAGTTGATACGTATATCGTAGTATCGTGCTGTTTACAGAGCTCATGACAATATACCCCAATGACACATCTCCTGCCAGAAACAAACTTAATGCCTTAAGTCAAAGAAGGACCCTATCCAGTGAGACTTCCTTCCTTAAAATCTTAAACATCAGAACTACATATTATTTTTATTCTTTTTAATTTTTTTTTGTTTGTTTTTAAGTAGGCTGCACGCCCAGTGCAGAGCCCAATGTGGGGCTTGAACCCAGGACCCTGAGATGGACACCTAAGCTGGGATCAAGAGACAGATGCTTAAATGACTGAGCCACCCAGGTGCCCCCAGAACTACATTTTAAAAATAAATTCTGGGGTGCCTGGGTGGCTCAGTCGGTTGAATGTCTGACCTTGGCTCACGTCATGATCTCACAGTTCATAGGTTGGAGCCCCGTGTTGGGCTCTGTGCTGACAGTTCAGAGCCAGGAGCCTGCTTTGGATTCTGTGTCTCCCTCTCTCTTGGCTCTTCCCCCATTTGTACTCTGTCTCTCTGTCTTTCAAAAAATAAAATGTTAAAAAAAAGATGAAAATTAAATAAAAAACAAAAATAAATTCTTCCCCACAATTCTCATGCTGAAAGCATTCACCAGGGAGACAGCAGAATCAAAAAAGCGTACATCGATGAGAGCTTGAGAAAAATTCCCCTTTAGACAAGACTACCCCCTCCCGTTATATTGGAAATATAACTGTGGGTTGGCTTTTAGCAGATCTTTTTTAGAGAACTGGTGGCTGTTAAAGAAAAGAATGTCCCGACACTTGAGAAAGTCAGAAAGAAAGACCTTATTAGAGGAAAGACTACTGCAAGGGGATTTTTCTGCAGGGGAGAGACTGGGCAAGATAGGGCTCAACTCTGAATACAACAGGGACAAGTGGGTATTAGCCAAGGGGGGGGGGGGCAGTGGATGGAAGATTGCTGAGGAAACTTCAAGGAAAGGTAGATTCTTGTTGAAGGCAGGCCAAGGTGATAAGATTTGGAAGGTGAGGGATTTTCACTAAACCAGTCCAGCAGGATCTTGCTGCAACTGGACTGATTGGCCCAAGGACTGAGCACAAGGTCAGGGCTTAGTTGCGAAGAGGGCTCAGAGGACCCTGACTCCTACGGGTCAAGCAGAAAGTGTCGTGGTTTACCAGTTGCATATAACACGGTTTCTGGTGTGGGATCGCTCTTGAAGAGAACAGACACACGCCCGGCTGGTCTCATGAAAGGGAAGGTTCAGTGGGTGGCTGTTCCCTCTCTCTCCCCTCCTCGGAGAAGCCTGAGGGAGCAGCATGAGCACTGGTCCACACTGTGGCTGCTCCTGGGAGCCGGTGGAAGGAATGCTGACCTAGACCAGACTCACAGAACCTCAACTTCTTGGGCCTCACATGCTCCTGGCGGGACCCCTGTGTCACCACTGTCAGTGTGTGCCATACTGGCCTGAGTGGTGAGGAAGGAAGCCTTGGCTCTCCCCCACGGCCTCCCCCCTCCCCCACCCCACCCCTGCCTCCCAGACCTAGGGAGGAGGAGAGGCACCCTTCAAGGTCACTCTTGGTTTTGCCTATGCCTTGTGAGTCAACATTCTCTTGTAAAGGCCCACTGTTTGTGATTTAAAAAAAGAAGTCTGTGCCTGGTTCCACTTTTAGAAGTGGATAGTTTATCTTTAATCAGGATGAAAATAAAGGTGCGAGGTCTGAGGCTACAGAAGCTTGCTCACGGTAGTCACAAGGAGGCCATATTTTCACATGGAATTGATTGAACTAGACCAAAATGTAAAAAAAAAAAAAAATCAGAATCATCTGGAATCTTACAGCATTCTTCGAGGCCTGAAAAAGGCCTGGGTTGGCTTGTATTTGTGTGACTTTCTTGTAGTTCCTCTCTTGGTCTTTGATATGCAAAATGGGATCTTAAAGGGCACGAGGTGGGAAGTCAAGACTGACCTGGCAGTTGAGTGTGGGAGGACCAGAGTCTGCAGGAAAAGACCAAGTAAATACCTGGAGTTTTGCCTTTAGACCTTTCTGGTTAACATCATGAGGGAAGGAGCTGGGGGGATGCGGAGGGAATTGGAACAGTTTCCTTCTCGCTGTGTAAATGTTCTGTTCCTCATCAAACTTCACCCTGCCATTGTAAATATCCCCTCGTGCTTTTTTACCCAAATCCATTTTGACGATGGTGATGCCAAATGGTGAACTTCAGACTTCTTGACAACATTTACTGGAAAGCATAAAGATCTAAAGGAAAGAAAGGGTGGTCCAGGAATATCATAAGTAGTCAACTTATCAGGAAGGCAAAAAACAGTAGATGTCCCTAAATGTGAAAGAGGTCTGGAAATATGGTTTCTATGGGCTCTCCATAAAAACCAGAGCAAAACAACACAACAAACAAAAACAGGCAAAAACATAACAAACAAAAGCAAAAAACACCATGTAAGAATCAAAACTAGCCAAACAAACAAACAAACAAACAAACAGTGCCAGTGGCACCGACTACTTTTGTCCTGAACTATCTTTTCAGGGAGGTTTGTATAGCAAATAGTCTTGGAATGTAGAAATCGCGTCTCCCAAGGACAGCCACGCTTTAGGATGTGGTTTCAAAAGTAAGAAAATGTGGGAAGACCACCAGAACCAGGACACACGTGTCCCATCCACCTGTGGGCATTGAGAAAACCTGCACACACACCTCTTCCTCCCAATGAGCGATGTGTACATCCTTCCAGATGTCTATCCATATCCATATCCACCCCTGGACCAATGTCAAAAAGGCATCGGAGGTGACAGTCTCCAAAACGCGGCGTCTGCTCCCCCAGGAAACAGAACAATGAGGGGAAAGCAAGAGGAAAACACAAGGTAAGCTGTGTGCATTTGTTTTTAAACGTTCTCTTTTTGTGATATTTATAAATTTGTAGATATACTTTCACATAGGTTTGGGTACTCGAAAACTCTTTTTTTTTTTTTAATTAAAAAAAAATTGAGAAACAGAGTGAGACAGCGTGAGCAGGGGAGGAGCAGAGAGAGAGGGAGACACGATGCAAAGCAGGCTCCGGGCTCTGAGCTGTCAGCACAGAGCCCGACGTGGGGCTCGAACCCACGAACCGTAAGATCACTACCTGAGCCGAAGTCGGACGCTCAACCAGCACCCCCGAAAACTCTTTCTTAATAAACATGAAAGATGATGAGGTTTAGAGCTAATGACTCTAAAGACATTCAAATTAATAAGATGTGCTTGCAATTTCAAAAGCCTGACCACATTCCACTTATTTATACTTTCAGACTCCTGCCCTTTGGGGGTTTCTGGGCTGTCTGTTGCCCTCCACATGAACCCCCAGCACCCGCTTCCCCCCTCCCTCCTCCCCCAGATGCATCCAGTAGACCAGGCCCTGAGGAACAGAAGCTGCTGGAAGGCACTGACACAGCCTCATGGTTTCAGGATCATTAAGAAATCATTAGTGAGGAGGGATTGCTGGTTTAAATTAGAATGACACTGATAGACCTATAATTAGTAGAAATGAAAATTGTTAATTAAAAGTGTATCTTATTTCCCCCTGGTGTGATCTCTATTTGCCACTTGGTTTTAACAAAAATGAAACCCTATGATAGATTTCGTCAACCCAAGACAAACATTAAAAAGAACATAGAAAAAAATTTTGTAAAGCCTAATGAACTTTCTAAGGCTCGAACTACGTCCGCTCAGGGCTCATGTTTAAATGAGATTGCAGTGCGCTGATTCTGAAAACAATTTTTAAAACATTTTGTTGCCAATTGTCATGGGCTGGATTGTGTCCACTCAAAATCCATAAAGGGCCAGGAAACTGGAGTGTAAAAAAACCACAGTTGGCATAAGGAAAGCTCAGCAAATTGCATTTATCACAGCAGCCAGGGCGCCTGGGTAGCTGAAGTTAAGCGTCTGACGTCAGCTCAGGTCACCATCTCACGGTTCATGGGTTCGGGCCCCGCATCTGGCTCCATGCTATCAGCTCGGAGACTGATTGGGATTCTCTCTCTCTCCCTCTCTTTCTCCTCCCCTTCCCTCACTCTCTCTCTCTCTCCGTCTCTCTCAAAATAAATAAAAAACTTGAAAAATATAAAATATTCGCAGCAGGCAAAGGATACTCACAATCCAACTGGATCTCTCACTGAAGTGACCTATAATTTATTGCAAAATTTCTTCTGATATAGCAAGGGGTCCAGTTACTAATTACTCTAGGAAAGAGGTGGAACTTGTGGGGGCTCCATCCATCACCACCCCTGTCCCGAGCACCCCCTCATATGCACCCACATCTGTTCTTGAATCTCTTGCTCTTTTCACTTGATCTGAACCTTTGCACCCTCCCACGTGGAGATTGAAATTGGGTGCTGTAGCACTAGAACGCTTATATATATTTTTTGTAGTTAATTCTATGGTGAATTGTTAAGAGTTGTCTGAATGAATCATAGACCGAAGGCTCTTCTCTCAATAATAAAAATGCTGGTCAGACAATATATTCAATGAGAGCCATAAAAAGCTTCATAAAATGAAGACATTCTGAGGTCAAATAGAAATTGTGTTCTCCAGAATAAGCACTTAGAAATCTCTGCACTGAGATTCAGGCTTTCTGACAAAGGTGACTGGGATGTAGAACCATCCATTAAACTCATTATATTAAGCACAAGCCTTTTTGGCTCGATGGGAATGCATGGCTTTGTTTGATTGCTTTTCAGAAACTCTTGGCACTCATTCAGTAATATAATAAGTGTGATTTTTTTGGGGGGGTGCCTTTGGTATTGCTTTCCAGAGAAATTTTCAATTTTTTTTCCCCAAACAACAGCAAAAGCCCTTTTCTTGAGGGTTCCCATTTTATTTATTCTCGTTTCCTGTCTAAAATCTCCAGTATATGTGGAGCAAAATCACTCTTCTCACAGGTTCCAGAACTTGTGATTCCAAGTTTCATAGAAGGAAATAGAATCTAATTATTTCATCTGGGGTAAACTGCAAATTACTTCATATAAATAATGACTTCCTAATTTTGATAAACCTTCAATTTTACAATGGAAATTTGCGTGTGTCATCTCACTTAATTTTTTTATAACAAACCCACAGTATGAGTCACTTTTATGCCATTCTAGGGCAGAGAAAAACGAAGCTCAGACAGGTTGGGGGATTTGCCCTAGATTGGAGAGTCTGCAAATGTCAGAGGTAGCCCTGTACCCAGTGGATTTGTACCCATTCCTCTTCCACAATGTCACCACTGCCTCCTGATATTTCATCTCAAGACAAATTACAACACCTGAATTCAGAATGAGCGGATCCACCTTGACTCCCACAATGGAAATCTTTCTAATGTCTGGATTAGGCTCAAACTAAACCAACTGTCTTCTAATTCCTTGGTCTCCTCCCTCCTTTGAATCATGTAATTTTTTTTCCTTTGGCATTTTCATGACTATTCCTGCTTTTCGTCTCATTTCCACAGCAATGTAAAAGAGTTACTTCTGGATCTTATCAAACAGAGCCATGGGCTGAGCCTAGGACACACATCTAGTTTGTGGAAGCCCTTATAGAAGATCAAACAAGGTAGGAAAAATCTACTTAGGAAATCTTTTCTCTAACCAACCTTTTCCTCTGAACTCCTTTTCAGAAAGAATTTAGACTTAAAGTTCCTTGCATAAAAGTTTGTTTTTGATTGTCTTTTTTTCTCCAAAGGAAACAGTGAAATGGCACCCGTGGCCCTTCAGCAATACAAGTCAGCGTGTAGTATTATTAACCTTGATACTTTAGGGTATTTCAAACAGATCATCTGCAGCAGAACGATGTGGAATATTTGTTTAATGTGAAATTCTTGGGTTCAGTTCAAGGCTTACAAAATCAAAATATCTGGCCGAGCAGCTGTGGGATCTGTACCGTAAACAGCGACCTGGGTGATTCTCTGGTGAAAATCTGAGTACCACGGTCAGAAGGAACCAAGGCCACCCGGATACATGGGGTAGCCCCCTGCATGGTCCTTGAGCTTGTAAATCACAGCACTGAGATTCAGACCTTCTGAGAAAGGCGCCTGGGATGCTGGGCCATCCATTAAACTCAGGACAGCTGGACAGACCTTGGTGGGATTACAGTTCAAACCCACAAGGCAGAGAAGGAAACTGAAGCCCAGGCAGAATAAGTGATTAAGGAAAAGTCCTTCTGAATATTATTCACAGTTGCAAGAAAACAACGAATGAGCTGTGTCTGTTGTTTTTAAATCTCTGTGAGCTCTAGGTACTCTTCCAAGGAGGTCTCCCTGGAGCTCATATTGTATATCACTTGCAACTTTACAAGTGTTGGGCTTAGATACAGATGGTCTGTTGACATATTTTATATCTTTACTTAGTCAAACATTTGTTAGCATTAATTACTTTGATTTAGAAGGTCTCCTTCAAAATATGAAGTCGCCCTCTTTTTAAAAAAACCACAAACAGTTCATCGTATCCAGAAAAGTTCATAGGCCCCAGACACAATGGATTAAAGAGCTCCGGCACTCAATATGACCTCGAAGACCAATGGGTTGGTGCAGTGTGCCTGGCTGTCAGGCGTGTCTTATAGACGAGTTCTCAAATTTTCAGGTTTTGAAACGGCTTAATCCATTCACCGAGAAGTGTTCAGGTAAACATTACTGACAAGAAATGAAATGGTTAAACTGGAACTATCGTGGAATAATTAACATACAGCACAATAATCAAGAATTCCCAATGTTCGGGTCATTGTTGTAGCATGGAATCGTCTCCGGGTGGACGCTGACTCAACTACATTAACTTGGGAAGTCAGCCTACAGGTCCTTCCTGCACAGCTGAGACCGAAGCCCTTCTTGGCTACCTGTTTTGACTCAGGAGCATCCGGCTCTTTGATTGGATATTTGTGTACGTCATCCAGAACAGTGCTCTCCAACATTTCATTTGGCACTTTTGGGTTGTATAGTAAGTGTATGTTTAATGTAAAACACACACACACACACACACACACACACACACACACACGAACAACTTACCAACTTCTTTTCCACAGTGGCCGCAAAATTTCACATTGTTCTCAGCAATGTATGAGAATTCCAGTTGTTCCACATCCTTGTCAACACGTGGTGTTGTCAGCTATCTTCAATGATAGTCATTCTAGTAGGTGTGTGGTGGGATCTCATTGTTATTTTTATTTGCATGTCCCTAATCACGAATGAGGTTGAATATCTTTTTGTGTGCTTGTTTGCCATTTGTATCTTCTATGGTGAAATCATATTTACCCAGTGTTTTGTGGTGTTCAGCTCACAGATTCGGTGTCAGAATCTGACCCAAAATTTTGCTAGATCTATAGCTAAATTTTTCTGTTTTGCTGTTGTAAATGGTACTGTAAAGTTTTCAGCATGTTGCTAGTATATAGAAATATGATTCAGTTGTGTGTGTTCATCTTGTATCCTATCCTGTGACTTGCTGATCTCCCATATTTGTATTAGAAGTGTTTTGGTACATTCATTGGGATTTTTTTAAATATAGATAATCATGATTTCTGCAAATAGGGATGGTTTCATTACTTCATTTCTAATCAGTATTGTATGTATGTATGCATGTATGCCTCTACCCATCTATCTATCTACCTACCTACCTACCTACCTACCTATCTACCCATGCATCCATCCATGCATCCATCCATCCATTCATTTATCCATCCATATCTTGCCTTATTGAACTGGCTAAGACTTCCAGTACCATGGTCAATAGGAATGACAAGAGTGGACATCCTTGCCTTGTTCCTGATCATAGTTCTTTTTTCAGTTAAAAAATTTCAGCTTGTGGCACAAAAACAGACACTCAGATCAATGGAACAGAATAGAAAACCCAGAAATGGACCCACAAACGTATGGCCAACTCATCTTTGACAGAGCAGGAAAGAATATCTGATGGAATAAAGACAGTCTCTTCAGCAAGTGGTGTTGGGAAAAATGGACAGTGACATGCAGAAGAAAGAACCTGGACCACTTTCTTACACCAGACACAAAAATAAACTCAAAATGAATGAAAGACATCAATGTAAGAGAGGAAGCCATGAAAATCCTCAAGGAGAAAGCAGACAAAAACCCCTTTGATCTTGGCTGCAGCAACTTCTTACTCAACACGTCCCCAGAGGCAAGGGAAACAAAAGCAAAAATGAACTATTGGGACCTCATCAAAATAAAAACCTTCTGCACAGCAAAGGAAACAGTCAGCAAAACTAAAAGGCAACCTACAGAATGGGAGAAGATATTTGCAAATGAATATCAGATAAAGGGTTAGTATCCAAAATCTGTAAAGAACTTATCAAACTCAACACCCAAAAAACAAATAATCCAGTGAAGAAATGGGCAATAGATATGAATAGACACTTCTCCAAAGAAGACATCCAGATGGCCAACCGACACATGAAAAAATGCTCAACATCACTCATCATCAGGGAAATACAAATCAACACCACAGTGAGATATAACCTCACACCTGTCAGAATGGCTGACATTAACAACTCAGGCAACAACAGATGTTGGCGAGGATGCAGAGAAAGAGGGTCTCTTTTGCACTGCTGGTGGGAATGTAAACTGGTGCAGTCACTCTGGAAAACAGTATGGAGGTTCCTCAAAAAATTGAAAATAGAACTACCCTATGACCCAGCAATTGCACTACTAGGTATTTATCCAAGGGATACAGGTGTGCTGTTTTGAAGGGACACCTGCACCCCCATGTTTATAGCAGCACCGTCAACAATAGCCAAAATATGGAAAGAGCCCAAATGTCCATCAATGGATGAATGGATAAAATGGAAAGATGTGGTATATATATATA
Organism: Felis catus; assembly: GCF_018350175.1. Lineage (NCBI taxonomy): Eukaryota > Metazoa > Chordata > Mammalia > Carnivora > Felidae > Felis > Felis catus. Next base: position 132,594,837 of record NC_058372.1, read on the forward strand.
ATGGAGTATTACTCGGCAATCAAAAAGAATGAAATCTTGCCATTTGCAACTACGTGGATGGAACTAGAGGGTATTATGCTAAGCGAAATTAGTCAGAGAAAGACAAATATCATATGACTTCATTCATATGAGGACTTTAAGACACAGAACAGATGAACATAAGG